>NC_140003.1:20780900-21380900 GCF_964263955.1 Coregonus lavaretus
CTTGAGAGAGAAACACAAGAGAGAGAGGCCCAAACAGCAGGGCCAGTATCTGGAAGAGTGTGGCTGCCCATAGAGCAGTGGTAAGATAGAGAGTACTGTACTATACATGCACAAAGCAAAGCACACCAGAGCAGACCATCATCCTGGGCTCCCGAGTGGCGCAGCGGTCTAAGACACTGCATTTCAGTGCTTGAGGCGTCACTACAGACCCCCTGGCTCACAACCGCCCGTGATTGGGAGTCCCATAGGGCGGCGCACAATTGGCCCAGCGTCATCTGGGTTTGGCCGGTGTAGGCCGTCATTGTAAATAAGAATTTGTTCTTAACTGACTTGCCTAGTTAAATAAAGGTTAAATAAAAATTAATAAAATAAAGACCAGACCTTGACCGTCAAGCAAAGGAGTGACTAGTTCACAATCAACATTGACTTCAGGTTGAGGGCAAAAAGCAAACTGTTGGTACAGTATCAGTACAAATACATGACATTACAATGTCACACTGAAAAGCTGAAAACAAAGTGCACATGTTTATCAATCACTAGAAGTACAGACACACTACCTTTCTCCTTGACCGACATGTAGGAGCCTATCCAGATGGGAGCACTAATTATTGTTCCACTGTGAACTAAACTAGAGAAAGGTTAGGTAGCTACAGTGAACTCTTGCCCCAGATAGGCTTACCACACTGTTTTGTTCTAACAGTGTTCAATCTTGTCATAATAATGACTATATCCCTCCACCACCATGACTATATAATTGATAGTCATATGTTTCAGTGCCATACATGCTCAGATTCCTAAACTAAGACAACATTATTAGCCAGCTTATTTGCTTGGCATGCCATATTTATGTTTACAATTACAGATATGTATCTATGTCGGTAGAAAGTGAGAGAAAGACTGAGGGCAAGGTGTTTCTCTTATTTGTAAGACAAAAGTAACTGGTTCAGGTAGTGTAGTGTACGTATGTACTGAACACTGTATTGCACAATGTTACTCAGAATTTTTTCAGCAAAATTAGAATTCTTAACATGTCATGTAGTAGCCAATATATGTGATTATGTGCCATGTTTACAATTACACTAATTTATATGGGGATACATTTGAGTTCTATGGCAAAAATGTACACATCCCACTTAATCTATCTGTCCTGACAGTATGGACAATAACCAACATAGAGATTCAATATTATGTGAAGCCATAGATCCCTATACACATCAGTGATCTGCTTCACAGCATATTGGATCATCATTAAAGGCAATGTCCTTTCTCTTACTGTTTACCTTCGCTTAAACCTCATAGTAGTAATGCCAGCACGGTTTGTGTATACTGTACGTAAATGACTGTAAATACAAAACATGAAATGTGTACAAATGTTTAATACACTGTTTAAATAGAGGCTTCTAGCTGTAGCAAACCAATAGGAATAGCCAGACTTGACAGATGAATTGTTCAAGTGCTATTTGTTTTTTTCTAAATGATATATTATTATTAGATTATATTTACACTGTAAGTTCTGCTCCGCTTTGAGTTGATACACTGTAAACTTGTAAAATTAGAGTTTTCTTTGTTATATCTATATCAAGGATTGAGGGTGTGATCTGTTCACAGCTCATCTTTTCAACTCACCAACAGCACAGGCATTTGTATGGTCCCTTCCACCACAAAGATGACAATCGCATAAGTCTTTAATGACTCAAAATGACAGAAGCACAGAGTTTAGATCGTTAAATTCCATCCAAAGAAGCACATAAATAGGTGTTTAGGAGTATTTGTAATAGACAAAGAAATTGTATACTTGCTAGAGTGTGCTCTGGTAATGTGTCATAATACTACTATCATTCCTAGTCTTACATTGTAAAATGTTGTCCGTGTTCACTGCTTAGAAGAGTAGGATAACAGTCACAAAAACACTGACAAACTGCTGAATTTAGAAATGGTGAAAAAGATGACACTGTTGTCATTTTCCATGGAAATCAAAATGGTACATATACTCTCATGCCAGTCAGTGAATTAATTCCAGTGTATGATGTCATACAACTGAGTTGTGCTGTGTATATTGTAAGGTGAATATACTGTAGATGTGATAGATTAACTGATGCTATAGGAGCAATATTGATTTTGTAATGACTTTACTGTATGGATGTGTTTTCTCCAAAATGTCGCCAGATGATGTCTCGTAAAGCTGAATTCTTGCTAATCATCTCTGTTACAGTAATTCCCGATTCAAAGCTGTTAAATAATTTCTAGATATGTGTTTAAGGATGTAAATGGCAGCAATGCTCTT
This sequence comes from Coregonus lavaretus, assembly GCF_964263955.1. NCBI lineage: Eukaryota > Metazoa > Chordata > Actinopteri > Salmoniformes > Salmonidae > Coregonus > Coregonus lavaretus. The sequence continues at coordinate 20,783,185 of NC_140003.1, forward strand.
TGAATGAACTGGCCCATGTGTTTGACTTCATAAGCACTAATAAGACAGACACAGGTATACATAGAAACACACTGGTAAGGTAGGGAAGCGGACACAAACACAAAAGCACAGTCTCACAGACAACGTGTGCAACCATAGTGATGCCTTCTACTAATAATTTCCTGAAGATATATTATAGCAATACTAGCCCTTTCCACTGCTTAGCTTTGCATGGACTGACACAAACCCTAAACTTTAAAAGTAACATGCTTTTCAGCTTTTCTAAGACACACACACACTCAAACACACACTCTTCTAGACACATCTTAATGCAAAATACGCCTGTGAACAGTTTGAGAATAGAATTATGTGTCTGATTGTAGATATTTCAATGGTATTACAGATTATGTAAACACTATGTATATTTATGTAGGACACATACAGTATATATGACTATGTGGACCTCTTTGTCACAGAAGAAACATTTGATTGAAAAATAAAGTTTTATCCTGTTCATTCATTAAAAATGTTGAGTCACTCCTTTCTTTCCACCTTTGCATAATTTTAATAAGATAATACAATAATACAAATTAAATCATACAAAACAAATATGGAAATTCTCGCTGGTGTTAGAAAAAGCTAAAGCATTACCTGGGGTCTAATAATAATTCAAATTCTTCTCCCCATGGACAAGTGAGAAGACTCCGGTCAATGAGGTCATGATACAGTGCAGATGATTTTGTGCTGCCTGTACTTCCATTGTCAACCACACAGCAGACAGCAGAGACATGCTGATACAATTATTGGGCTGCAAGTCTTTTAAGAGGAGCTTTTGTAGATTTTCTTTTTTCTTTTAACCTTATGTTTCTGGCAACGGTCAAGTCCATCAAAGTAAGACATCTGTACACACAGTTTCTTTGTAGTGTAGCTTCTCCTGACAATTCCACTTTGTAACCTTTTTCTGTAGTAGAATTTCACATTGTTGCCTCATCCCATGCTCTGTACAACCTTGATGGGTGTTGACCTATACAGTCTTTGGTGTTGAGGTTAGGGTTAGGGTTATGGCTAAAATTTAAGTTATGTCTAGAGTTAGGGTTGAGCCTGGGTGTGGACATGAAGCTAGGGTTAGGGTTGAGGCTTGGGTTAGAGTTGAACCAGGGTGTGGACGTGAAGCTAGGGCTAGGGTTGGGGTTGAGGGTAAGGGTTGAACCGGGTTGTGGACATGAAGCAGAGGAGGCTGGTGGGAGGAGCTATAGGAGGAAAGGCTTATTGTAATGGCTCGAATGGAAAATATGGAACAGCGTTAAAACGGGGTTTCCATATGTCTGATGTGTTTGATATCGTTCCATTATTTCATTCCAGTCTTTATAATGAGCCCATCCTATAGCTCCTTCCACCAGCCTCTTCTGACATGAAGCTAGGGTGGTGTTAGGGTCATGGCTAGGCTTAGGGTTGAAGCGGGGTCTGGACATGAAGTTAGGGTTAGGAATCAGAATCAGCTTTATTCACCAAGTACATTTACACATACTCAGAATTTTACTTGGTGATATATGGTGCTGCTAGTGATAGACAGAATAAAGACAAAGGGATATACAGTAGATTATATACAAAATACATAGTGAACATAGAGCTGTAAGAGAATGAACAAATGTACAGTTGATATACACATGTACAGTATAAATATATCAATATCTACACTCGCCGGCCATTTTATTAGGTACACTACATCTTGTTGGCTCCAGAACAGCCGGAATTCTACGGGGCATTCTACAAGGTGTTGGAAACGTTCCACAGGGATGTTGGTCCATGCTGACGTGATGACTTCACGCAGTTGCTGCAGTACATTCATGCTGCGAACAGCCCGTTCCATTTCATCCCAAAGATGGTCTTTTGGGTTGAGGTCTGGAGACTGTGCAGGCCACTCAAGTATACTGAACTCGCTGTGCCATGTTCCAGGCAAAGTTTTTCCACTCCTCAATTGTCCATTGTTGGTGATCGCGGGCCCACTGTTCTTCTTGTTTTTAGCTGATAGGAGTGGAACCTGGTCTGGTCGTCTACTGCAATAGCCCATCCGTGACAAGCATCGACGAGTTGTCCATTCCGATATGCCGTTCTGCACAATACTGTTGTACTGTGCAGTTATTTCTCTGTTTGTGGCCAGCCTGTTAGCTTGTACGATTCTTGACATTCTCTTTCGACCTCACTCATCAACGAACTGTTTTTGCCCAGAAGACTACCGCTGACTGGATGTTTTTTGTTTGTCGCACCATTCTCGGTAAACCATAGACACTGTCGTGTGTGAAAAGCCCGGGAATGCGGACGTTTCTGAGATTTAGGTCACTTGTTTTTCCCATTCTAACATTGTCTAATATATACAGCAAGCCACAGCCACGTGACTCACTGTCTGTAGGAGTGAACCATTTTCGTGAACTGGGTGAGTGTATATGCAGAGGTAGGGGTACTCTGTAACGTAGTGCAAGGATGGGTGTCTATGTGCAGTGTATGAACCAGGTGCAATTGTAGTATATTGCAGTTATTATACAATGAGTATACCAAAGATTAGGAACACCTTCCTAATATTGAGTTGAACCCCCCCCCCACCCCACGCCTTTACCCTCAGAACAGCCTCAATTCGTTGGGGCATGCGTTGGGGCATGGACTCTACAAGGTGACGAAAGCGTTCCACAGGGATGCTGGCCATGTTGATTCCAATGCTTCTCACAGTTGTGCCAAGTTGGCTGGGTGTCCTTTGGGTGGTGGACCATTCTTGATAATGTTGAGCGTGAAAAACCCAGCAGCGTTGCAGTTCTTGACACAAACCGGTGCGTCTGGCACCTACTACCATATCCCGTTCAAAGGCACTTCAATCTTTTGTTTTGCCCATTCACCCTCTGAATGGCACACATACACAATCCATGTCTCAATTGTCTCTAGGCTTAAAAATCCTTCTTTAACCTGTCTCCTCCCCTTCATCTACACGGATTGAAGTGGATTTAACAAGTGACATCAATAAGGGATCATAGTTTTTACCTGGATTCACCTGGTCAGTCTATGTCATGGAAAGAGCAGTTGTTCTTAATGTTTTGTATACTCAGTGCATGTGCAGTTCAAGATGGCTTCATGCAGTGTGCAGCATAGAGTGCACAGTATCTTAATGTGTATGGTCCAGATGACCAGTTGGTGAGGGCCACAGCACGGTGAAAGAAACTGTTCAGGTGGCGGGTGGTTTTGTCATGATTGACCTGAACCGTTTGCCAGAGCAGAGTTTTAGGGAAAGGGAGTGTTTTTCCTGCACACTTCCTTGCCCGGGAATCATACAGGTCCTCGATGGAGGGCAGGTGACAGCTGATGACCCTCTCTGCAGACCAGAAAATGCATTGCAAATTAACCTTGGAGCGGGCAGATGCATTTCGAACCAGACGGTAATGGAATAGGTGAGGATGGACTCTATGATAGAGGATAGACTCTAGGATTGACTGGGAGAAGTTGAGTTTTTTCAGCTGGCACAAGAAGTCCCACTGCACACAGATGTCAATTCAACGTCTATTCCACGTTGGTTCAACATAATTTCATTGAAATGATGTGGAAACAATGCTGATTCAACCAGTGTGTGCCCAGTGGAGTACATCCACTACTGTTCTTTCTATGTGACTGCTGTGATGTTGTCCTCCCACTTGAGGTTGTGGGAGATGATGATCCCCAGGAATTTGAATGATTCAGCCATGCTAACGGGAGAGATGGTGGGGGATGTTTTCTGAAGTCAACCACTATCTCCACGGTTTTGACTGTGTTTAGTTCCAGGTTGTTGCGACTGCACCAGGCCACCAGTTGGTCAGCCTTAGGGTTGTGATTGAGGATAGGGTTAGGGTTAAACTGGGAAGTGGACACGAAGCTAGGGTTAGGCTTAGGGTAAGGGTTGAGTCATGGTAACTCCATACGTGGAGTGTGTCTGAAAGTGGTGGAAGAAGAGGGTGGATCAACAGAAGTGTGTGTATGGAAAGCGAATCAGCTAATTGGGCAGATTTGTTGCCACTCAATACTGTTTTATGTGGTTGAATGGGCTGCATAACCTGCTATATTAGTTTTCCTAACCTACTATGTAAACATTAAGCTGACCCATGGTGCACCGGGCTATGGCTGGTCTAACCAATAACGGAGCGCTGATGTTACACCCATCGCTGTTGATCCACCCACTGATGTTACAACCACCGCTGCTGAACCAAACACTTTCGCAACGCCCAATTTCATTCTCATTCCAAGTATGCAGTTACCCATACTTGTAAGGGTTAGGGTTAGGGCTACACTGTAAAAATGCAACTTAAATATTGGGCTAGGGTTAGGGCAGCTTTTCCCAAACTCTGCTCGGGACCCCAAGGGGTGCACTTTTTTTGTTTTTTTCCCTAACACTACACAGCTGATTCAAATTATCAAAGCTTGACGATTAGTTGATTATTTGAGTCAGCTGTGTAGTGCTAGGGCAAAAACCAAAACTTGCACCCCTTGGGTCCTGAGGACCGAGTTTGGGAAACCCAGAGTTGGGGTTAGTGTGGTTAATACAAATATGTTTTGTGTTTCCAACTTCTAAACACTAGGTGGGAGCATAGGCCAGCACATAGTTTGCTTGAAGCAGCCTGGTCAGTGCATAAGACACACAGCTCATTGTACTTCAGTATCAGTCAAAAGTTTGGACACACCTACTCATTCCAGGGTTCTTCTTTATTTTTACTATTTTCGACATTGTAGAATAATAGTGAAGACATCAACACTATGAAATAACACATATGGAATCATGTAGTAACCAAAAAAGTGTTAAACAAATCAAAATATATTTTATATTTGAGATTCTTCAAATAGCCACCCTTTGCCTTGATGACAGCTTTGCACACTCTTGTATGCTCCACTAGAGAACAGTCAGAAGTCACAGAATGATGCCTTGGTACCTTGATACCTAATTTCTTTGGAATATCAGAAAGGATAGTATAACTACTACCGTGAGGTTTTAGCTGTTAGTTTTGGATATACTGATGAGAACTGCACCCATGAAGGCAAAACATTTTCACAAAATGTTGCTCTGCATATACACTACCGGTCAAATGTTTTAGAACACCTACTCATTCAAGGGGTTTTCTTAATTTTTTACTATTTTTTACATTGTAGAATAACAGTGAAAACATCAAAACTATGAAATAACACATATGGAATCAAGTAGCAACCAAAAAAAGTGTTAAACAAATCAAAATATATTTTATATTTGAGATTCTTCAAATAGCCACCCTTTGCCTTGATGACAGCTTTGCACACTCTTGGCATTCTCTCAACCAGGTTCATGAGGTAGTCACCTGGAATGCTTTTCAATTAACAGGTGTGCCTTCTTAAAAGTTAATTTGTGGAATGTCTTTCCTTCTTAATGCGTTTGAGCCAATCAGTTGTGTTGTGACAAGGTACGGGGGGTATACAGAAGATAGCCCTATTTGGTAAAAGACCAAGTCCATATTATGGCAAGAACAGCTCAAATAAGCAAAGAGAAACGACAGTCCATCGGTTTTTTTAAAATTTATTTTATTTTATTTTATTATTATTATTTTTTTTTGTTTTGTTTTGGGGGGGGATGGATCAGCTTAATATTGCAGATAGATTGTATCTTCTATCAATGTAATTGTCTACATCACTTCCAATCCCCCATGTTTTTTTTATTTTTATTTTTTATATTCCCCTTTATTACTTTTCAACCCCACCATCCTTTCCCTACTTGGAGTAAATTAGTGAACAACAACGCCCAGGCCCCTACTTCCGGTCTATACTTACTATCTACACCTTATGGACAGAGTTAATTTTACAATAATTCTATATCTATATATATATATATATATATATATATATATTTATTTATTTTTTTGCTCCTGAACTTCTTCTACTCTCAACCTCTCCGATCATTTTCATGATGTCCATCCGGTTTGCTTCTAAATGCCATATCTTTCTAACTGTGCTCTTTCCCAAAAGCTCCCAACATACAACCTATATACTTATTATGGACACAGTATGCTTACATTATTAGCTATCTTTGTTATTATTTGTTGTTATTTGTTATTAGTCCCATCCTTCAACTCTATTCAATACCTCCCATCTATCTCTTAACACCATCCATATAGGATTTCTATTTGCCATATATATTTCAACCGTACTGTGATGTTTTACAAAAGTTCTGAACCTTTCTATTCTCATTGCTTCTACAGATTGTGAATTAAAAATAAACATTTTTGCTAAAAGTATTATTATATTATTGATTGATTGACTATGACTTTTCAGATCACCCAGTAATGCTATCTGCAAGGTTAGTTCCAGGTAAATATTGCAATCCTTTAGCCATTCCTGGACCTGTGTCCAAAAACAAGCTACAAATGGACAGAACCAAAACAAATGATCTAATGATTCTATCTCTTCACAGCAAAATCTGCAGAGCTGGGAAGATTGTATCCCCCATATAAATAACATTCTATTGGTAGCAAGAATTTTATATAATAATTTAAATTGAAAGATTCTAATTTTTGAATCCGGTGTCGTTTTGCGTGTCAGTTCATAAACACTATGCCATGGGATCGGTACGTCAAAGATCTCTTCCCAACTATTTTGCAATCTATATGGGACGGCTGTCAATCCTTTGGTCCTTAAGTGAAACTGATATACTTTTTTATTTATCACAGTTTTCCTTAACCAATTATGTTCTTTAATGCAAGGCCGACAGACAAGTTCCTTACTTTCTCCCCCTTCAACTTTCCTCTTCCACTTTTGCGGTAAGGCTGCAATTATTTGGTTGTAATTCTGGGTAGAGCAGACATTTCCATATGTTTTTGTTAGCTGCATGTGCGACATAACTCCACCAGTCCTACCGATGATATCATTTACGAAGATTATACCTTTTTTAAACATTCTGTCAAAAAATAAAGGTTTTTTGTCAATTAGTATATTTGAATTTAACCACAATATTTGTTGCATTATTTGTTCTGTCGTTTCTGGAGGATTAAATTGAAATTGCAACCAACTTTCTATGGCTTGTTTTAGAAATAGTGACATTTGGGAGATTATTTCCTTTTCAAATAACTGAAAGTGAGAGGTTGTAATCTGAATAAAGGGAAAAAGGCCTTTCTTGAACAGTGGGTGAGACAATCTTACTAATTTGCTTGAGAACCAGTTCGGATTTAAGTATAACTTTTGGATGACTGAAGATTTTAGTGATAGGTCTAATGCTTTAATATTTAATAATTTCTGTCCTCCGAATTCATATTCATTATATAAATATGCTCTTTTAATTTTGTCTGGCTTGCCGTTCCAAATAAAATTGAATATATTTTTCTCATATAATTTAAAAAACTGTTTGCTAGGCGTAGGCAAGACCATAAGCAAATAGGTAAACTGGGATAATACTAAAGAGTTAATCAGGGTGATTTTTCCACAAATTGACAGGTATTTTCCTTTCCATGGTAGTAAGATCTTATCTATTTTTGCTAACTTTCTATTAAAATTTATTGAAGTGAGATCATTTATTTCCTTTGGGATATGTATTCCGAGTATATCTACATCACCATCAGACCATTTTATTGGTAAACTACATGGTAATGTAAAAATTGTATTTTTTAGTGATCCAATACGTAATATAGTACATTTGTCATAATTTGGTTTTAATCCAGAGAGGTTAGAAAATGTATCTAGATCCTCTATGAGGCTGTGGAGGGATTCTAGTTGTGGATCTAAAAGAAAACATGAATCATCTGCGTACAATGACACCTTTGTTTTTAAGCCCTGTATTTCTAATCCTCTGATATTATTATTGGATCTGATTTTAATAGCTAACATCTCGATGGCCACAATAAATAGATATGCCGATAGTGGACAACCTTGTTTCACTCCTCTTGACAGTTTAAAACTTTCTGAGAAATAGCCATTATTTACTATTTTACACCTAGGGTTACTATACATGATTTTGACCCATTTTATAAGAGATTCTCCAAAATTGAAATGCTCCAGGCATTTATATATAAATTCCAGTCGAACTTTATCAAATGCCTTTTCGAAGTCTGCTATGAATAGCAGGCCTGGTTTCCCATATTTTTCATAGTGTTCTATTGTTTCCAATACTTGCCTTATATTATCTCCAATGTATCTTCCATGTAAAAAACCTGTCTGATTAGAATGAATAATATCCGACAATACCTTTTTAATTCTATGCGCTATACATTTTGCTAGGATTTTTGCATCACAACACTGAAGTGTAAGTGGCCTCCAATTTTGTAAATGGACTGGATCTTTATATTTTCCACTTGTATCCTGTTTCAGTAATAATGAGATCAGACCTTCTTCTTGAGTGTCAGATAATCTACCATTTACATAGGAGTGGTTAAAACATGCTAATAACGGTCCTCTTAGTATATCAAAAAAGGTTTGGTATACCTCGATTGGTATGCCATCCAACCCTGGAGTTTTGCCGGACTTAAAGTCTTTAATTGCATCCAGAAGTTCCTCCTCTGTAATTTCACCTTCACATGAGACAGTCCATCGTTACTTTAAGACATGAAGGTCAATCAATACGGAACATTTCAAGAACTTTGAAAGTTTCTTCAAGTGCAGTCACAAAAACCATCAAGCGCTATGATGAAACTGGCTTTCATGAGGACCGCCACAGGAATGGAAGACCCCGAGTTACCTCTACTGCAGAGGATAAATTAATTAGAGTTACCAGCCTCTGAAATTGCAGCCCAAATAAATGCTTCACAGAGTTCAAGTAACAGACACATCTCAACATTAACTGTTCAGAGGAGACTGTGTGAATCTGGCCTTCATGGTCGAATTGCTGCAAAAATACCACTACTAAAGGACACCAATAATAAGAAGAGACTTGCTTGGGCCAAGAAACACAAGCAATGGACATTAGACTGGTGGAAATGTGTCCTTTGGTCTGGAGTCCAAATTAGAGATTTTTGCTTCCAACCGCCGTGTCTTTGTGAGACACGGTGTGGGTGAACGGATGATCTCTGCATGTGTATTTCCCACCATAAAACATGGAGGAGGAGGTGTTATGGTGTGGGGGTGCTTTGCTGGTGACACTGTCTGTGATTTCTTTAGAATTCAAGGCACACTTAACCAGCATGGCTACCACAACATTCTGCAGCGATACGCCATCCCATCTGGTTTGTGCTTAGTGGGACTATCATTTGTTTTTCAACAGGACAATGACTCAAAACACACCTCCAGGCTGTGTAAGGGCTATTTTACCAAGAAGGAGTGCTGCATCAGATGACCTGGCCTCCACAATCCCCTGACCTCAACCAAATTGAGATGGTTTGGGATGAGTCGGACCGCAGAGTGAAGGAAAAGTTGCCAACAATTGCTCAGCATATGTGGGAACTCCTTCAAGACTGTTGGAAAAGCATTCCAGGTGAAGCTGGTTGAGAGAATGCCAAGAGTGTGCAAAGCTGTCATAAAGGCAAAGGGTGGCTATTTGAAGTATATATACAGTGGGCAGAACAAGTATTTGATACACTGCCGATTTTGCAGGTTTTCCTACTTACAAAGCATGTAGAGGTCTGTAATTTTTGTCATAGGTACACTTCAACTGTGAGAGACGGAATCTAAAACAAAAATCCAGAATATCACATTGTATGATTTTTAAGTAATTAATTTGCATTTTATTGCATGACATAAGTATTTGATACATCAGAAAAGCAGAAGTTTAATATTTGGTACAGAAACCTTTGTTTGCAATTACAGAGATCATACGTTTCCTGTAGGTCTTGACCAGGTTTGCACACACTGCAGCAGGGATTTTGGCCCACTCATCCATACAGACCTTCTCCAGATCCTTCAGGTTTCGGGGCTGTCACTGGGCAATACAGACTTTCAGCTCCCTCCAAAGATTTTCTATTGGGTTCAGGTCTGGAGACTGGCTAGGCCACTCCAGGACCTTGAGATGCTTCTTACGGAGCCACTCCTTAGTTGCCCTGGCTGTGTGTTTCGGGTCGTTGTCATGCTGGAAGACCCAGCCACGGCCCATCTTCAATGTTCTTACTGAGGGAAGGAGGTTGTTGGCCAAGATCTCGCGATACATGGCCCCATCCATCCTCCCCTCAATACGGTGCAGTCGTCCTGTCCCCTTTGCAGAAAAGCATCCCCAAAGAATGATGTTTCCACCTCCATGCTTCACGGTTGGGATGGTGTTCTTGGGGTTGTACCCATCCTTCTTCTTCCTCCAAACACGGCAAGTGGAGTTTAGACCAAAAAGCTCTATTTTTGTCTCATCAGACCACATGACCTTCTCCCATTCCTCCTCTGGATCATCCAGATGGTCATTGGCAAACTTCAGACGGGCCTGGACATGCGCTGGCTTTAGCAGGGGGACCTTGCGTGCGCTGCAGGATTTTAATCCATGACGGCGTAGTGTGTTACTAATGGTTTTCTTTGAGACTGTGGTCCCAGCTCTCTTCAGGTCATTGACCAGGTCCTGCCGTGTAGTTCTGGGCTGATCCCTCAACTTCCTCATGATCATTGATGCCCCACGAGGTGAGATCTTGCATGGAGCCCCAGACCGAGGGTGATTGACCGTCATCTTGAACTTCTTCCATTTTCTAATAATTGCGCCAACAGTTGTTGCCTTCTCACCAAGCTGCTTGCCTATTGTCCTGTAGCCCATCCCAGCCTTGTGCAGGTCTACAATTTTATCCCTGATGTCCTTACACAGTTCTCTGGTCTTGGCCATTGTGGAGAGGTTGGAGTCTGTTTGATTGAGTGTGTGGACAGGTGTCTTTTATACAGGTAACGAGTTCAAACAGGTGCAGTTAATACAGGTAATGAGTGGAGAACAGGAGGGCTTCTTAAAGAAAAACTAACAGGTCTGTGTGAGCCGGAATTCTTACTGGTTGGTAGGTGATCAAATACTTATGTCATGCAATAAAATGCAAATTAATTACTTAAAAATCATACAATGTGATTTTCTTGATTTTTGTTTTAGATTCCGTCTCTCACAGTTGAAGTGTACCTATGATAAAAATTACAGACCTCTACATGCTTTGTAAGTAGGAAAACCTGCAAAATCGGCAGTGTATCAAATACTTGTTCTCCCCACTGTATATAAAATATATTTTGAATTGTTTAACACTTTTTTGGTTACTACATGATTCCATATGTGTTATTTCATAGTTTTGATGTCTTCACTATTATTCTACAATGTAGAAAATTGTAAAACTAAAGAAAAACCCTTGAATGAGTAGGTGTTCTAAAACTTTTGACCGGTAGTGTAGTTCCCATATCGGCCTTCTTTATTTGATTAGAAAACCATTCATATGATGTGACGTGTAATAAAGTGATAATAATATTGATATTTTAAAATATTGTGGTATTAACTTACTTAGCATTACAGAGATAGTTGTCTCATTACCGAAATGTTTGCTGTTAGGACGATCTTCATTGCACACAGAGTTAGTCACATAATAAGTTGCATGGACTAAGCTAATGTTTACTCCTGAACTTGCCATAACAAAGGGGTGAATACTTATGCAACCAAGACATTTTAGTTACTTATTTCTTATTAATTTGTTTAAAAAATTTAAACGTTGTTTTTACATTGACATTATGGAGTGTTTTCTGTAGATCAGTGACCATTTTTTTTACAGTTAAATCCATTTCAATCACAATTTGTAACGCAACAAATTGTGAAAGAGTCCAATGGGGTTGAATACTTATCTGATAGGCAGTGTATCTCCCAAGACCCAATTATTCACACAAAGCCAGAATACATTCAGATTGTGAACAGCATCATTGTTCTGGCTTAATTGCTGTTTTGCATTACATTAAAACCCAAACCGCAGATACGACGGTGTGACTCGACTTCACAACAAACACATCATCACACAATGTTGATACAGTGTTCTCATGGAAACCAATGATTCTTGCCATACGGTTAAAAACCAGTAAAGCAAACACCCATTAAAACTTTGTTCAAAGTTTAGCATATACCACTTAATGATTAAAGTTGGAGACAGTGCACAGTACTTTAAGAGTCAAACAAAATGAGTGTGTCACTTTTGACTGCGCAAATCTGGCCATTCCATTCCCTTTTTCTGACGTCAAAGTCTATGGACTTACTAACCTTCCGAAACTCTTGAATAAAACACCTGGAATATCTGACTCATACAAGTCATTACCCAAAGGAAAACATTTTGTCATTAAAAATATATTGGACTGTGTGCAAATCACTTAATTACATAAACTGGTTGTCTACTGTCATACCTACTGTATACTTGACAAAGCCATAAAATGTATATTGGTAAGAAATTATCCCCGAAGGACTATGATTCACATTTAGAGCACTTAAATTAAACATTTACTGCCGGATATGTACTGTGGCTCCTTTGTTTTCTCACACAATCACCTTGTTCTCCATGTGATTTGTGTATCTGCTCCCTCCCCTTTTTATATCCATCTGCATCCTTTCAGCCCTAATTGCTGGAAGGGTATGTATCACTGGCATGCTATATGGGGGGGTAGGAATGCCATGAGTTGCCCCCTGTGTCTGTACAGCTCAGGGGGGGAGGAGAGAACACAGAGATGGAACCATTTTGTTTTAAACATTTTGTTGATACAATGTGGGATTAAAATTGATTTAATTGTCATTTTTTGTCAACGAGCTACACAAAATACTCTGTAATGTCAAAGTGGAAGAAAAATTATTACATTTGTAAAACATTTATGAAAAACAAAACACTAAAATATCTTGATTAGATAAGTATTCAACTCCCTGAGTCAATACATGTTAGAATCACCTTTGGCAGTGATTACAGCTGTGTCTTTCTGGGTAAGCCTCTAAGAGCTTTCCACACCTGGATTGTGCAACATTTGCCCATTATTCTTTTCAAAATTCGTCAAGTTCTGTCAAATTGGTTGTTGATCATTGCAAGACAACCATTTTCAGGTCTTGCCATAGATTTTCAAGTAGATTTAAGTCAAATCTGTAACTTGGCCACTCAGGAACATTCACTTTCTTCTTGGTAAGCAACTCCAGTGTAGATTTGACCTTGTGTTTTAGGTTATGGAATTCATCTCCCAGTGTACAGTGAGGGAAAAAAGTATTTGATCCCCTGCTGATTTTGTACGTTTTCCCACTGACAAAGAAATGATCAGTCTATAATTTTAATGGTAGGTTTATTTGAACAGTGAGAGACAGAATAACAACAAAAAAATCCAGAAGAACGCATGTCAAAAATGTTATAAATTGATTTGCATTTTAATGAGGGAAATAAGTATTTGACCCCCTCTCAATCAGAAAAATGTCTGGCTCCCAGGTGTCTTTTATACAGGTAACGAGCTGAGATTAGGAGCACACTCTTAAAGGGAGTGCTCCTGATCTCAACTTGTTACCTGTATAAAAGACACCTGTCCACAGAAGCAATCAATCAATCAGATTCCAAACTCTCCACCATGGCCAAGACCAAAGAGCTCTCCAAGGATGTCAGGGACAAGATTGTAGACCTACACAAGGCTGGAATGGGCTACAAGACCATCGCCAAGCAGCTTGGTGAGAAGGTGACAACAGTTGGTGCGATTATTCGCAAATGGAAGAAACACAAAATAACTGTCAATCTCCCTCAGCCTGGGGCTCCATGCAAGATCTCACCTCATGGAGTTGCAATGATCATGAGAATGGTGAGGAATCAGCCCAGAACTACACGGGAGGATCTTGTCAATGATCTCAAGGCAGCTGGGACCATAGTCACCAAGAAAACAATTGGTAACACACTACGCCGTGAAGGACTGAAATCCTGCAACGCCCGCAAGGTCCCCCTGCTCAAGAAAGCACATATACAGGGCCGTCTGAAGTTTGCCAATGAACATCTGAATTATTCAAAGGAGAACTGAGTGAATGTGTTGTGGTCAGATGAGACCAAAATCGAGCTCTTTGGCATCAACTCAACTCGCCGTGTTTGGAGGAGGAGGAATGCTGCCTATGACCCCAAAAACACCATCCCCACCGTCAAACATGGAGGTGGAAACATTATGCTTTGGGGGTGTTTTTCTGCTAAGGGGACAGGACAACTTCACCGCATCAAAGGGACGATGGACGGGACAATGTACCGTCAAATCTTGGGTGAGAACCTACTTCCCTCAGCCAGGGCATTGAAAATGGGTCCTGGATGGGTATTCCAGCATGACAATGACCCAAAACACACAGCCAAGGCAACAAAGGTGTGGCTCAAGAAGAAGCACATTAAGGTCCTGGAGTGGCCTAGCCAGTCTCCAGACCTTAATCCCATAGAAAATCTGTGGAGGGAGCTGAAGGTTCGAGTTGCCAAACGTCAGCCTAGAAACCTTAATGACTTGGAGAAGATCTGCAAAGAGGAGTGGAACAAAATCCCTACTGACATGTGTGCAAACCTGGTGGCCAACTACAAGAAATGTCTGACCTCTGTGATTGCCAACAAGGGTTTTGCCACCAAGTACTAAGTTATGTTTTGCAGAGGGGTCAAATACTTATTTCCCTCATTAAAATGCAAATCAATTTATAATATTTTTGACATGCGTTTTTCTGGATTTTTTTGTTGTTATTCTGTCTCTCACTGTTCAATTTTTTTTTACATCTCCTGATCTTATTTAAGCTTGCCATAACAAAGGGGTTGAATGCTTATTGACTCAAGACATTTCAGCTTTTCAGTTTTTATTAATTTGTAAACATTTCGAAAAACATAATTCCCCTTTGACATTATGGAGTATTGTGTGTAGGCCAGTGACAAAAAAAAATCACAATTTAATCAATTTTGAATTCAAGATGTAACACAACAAAATGTGGAAAAAGTCAAGGGGTGTGAATACTTTTTGAAGGCACTGTAAGAGAGAGAGAGAGCAAGAGAGAGAGAGAGAGAGAGAGAGAGAGAGAGAGAGAGCACATACTAGAATAGAGTTAAACACCTGATAGATTGTGCAAGCAAATACTCACAAACGTTATGATTACAGTTGCACAGGATGTACTAGACTATTAAATCTGGTCTCAGAGTATTTCGTATTATTTTGTAAGTAAATCCTAGACACTCCATATGTTACGTTTCCTATGGAATGTATTCATTTGTGGTTTTCCAACATCCATTTCGTATTATATTTTAAGAATAAAAATGTGTATGATATGTTACGAATTTGCAAAACTTACAATATGTTATGAATTTGCAAAATGTATGATATGTTACGAATTCAATTTTTTTGTTGCTAATGTTAGCTAGGTGGCTAATGCTAGGGGTTTGGGTTAGGGGCTAAGGTTAGGGTTAAGGTTAGGAGTTAGGTTATAGGGTTAGGGTTAGGGGAATGGTTAGCTAAAAGGGTTAAGGTTAGGGTTAGGGAAAGGGTTAGCTTCCATGCTAAGTAGTTGCAAAGTAGCTAAAAAGTAGTAAGCAGGTGAAAAGTTGCTAATTAGTTAAAATGCTAAAGTTGTCCGTGATGAGATTCAAACACGCAACCTTTGGGTTGCTAGACGTTCGCATTATACGCCTACCCATCCACCCCGACCAAACACCCATATTTACACTGCTCAAAAAAATTAAGGGAACACTTAAACAACACAATGTAACTCCATGTCAATCACACTTCTGTGAAATCAAACTGTCCACTTAGGAAGCAACACTGACAATAAATGTCACATGCTGTTGTGCAAATGGAATAGACAACAGGTGGAAATTATAGGCAATTAGCAAGACACCCCCAATAAAGTAGTGGTTCTGCAGGTGGTGACCACAGACCACTTCTCAGTTCCTATGCTTCCTGGTTGATGTTTTGGTCACTTTTGAATGCTAGCGGTGCTTTCACTCTAGTGGTAGCATGAGACGGAGTCTACAACCCACACAAGTGGCTCAGGTAGTGCAGCTCATCCAGGATGGCACATCAATGCGAGCTGTGGCAAGAAGATTTGCTGTGTCTGTCAGCGTAGTGTCCAGAGCATGGAGGCGCTACCAGGAGACAGGCCAGTACATCAGGAGATGTGGAGGAGGCCGTAGGAGGGCAACAACCCAGCAGCAGGACCGCTACCTCCGCCTTTGTGCAAGGAGGAGCAGGAGGAGCACTGCCAGAGCCCTGCAAAATGACCTCCAGCAGGCCACAAATGTGCATGTGTCTGCTCAAACGGTCAGAAACAGACTCCATGAGGGTGGTATGAGGGCCCGATGTCCACAGGTGGGGGTTGTGCTTACAGGCCAACACCGTGCAGGACGTTTGGCATTTGCCAGAGAACACCAAGATTGGCAAATTCGCCACTTGCGCCCTGTGCTCTTCACAGATGAAAGCAGGTTCACACTGAGCACATGTGACAGACGTGACAGAGTCTGGAGACGCTGTGGAGAACGTTCTGCTGCCTGCAACATCCTCCAGCATGACCGGTTTGGCGGTGGGTCAGTCATGGTGTGGGGTGGCATTTCTTTGGGGGGCCGCAAAGCCCTCCATATGCTTGCCAGAGGTAGCCTGACTGCCATTAGGTACCGAGATGAGATCCTCAGACCCCTTGTGAGACCATATGCTGGTGCGGTTGGCCCTGGGTTCCTCCTAATGCAAGACAATGCTAGACCTCATGTGTCTGGAGTGTGTCAGCAGTTCCTGCAAGAGGAAGGCATTGATGCTATGGACTGGCCCGCCCGTTCCCCAGACCTGAATCAAATTGAGCACATCTGGGACATCATGTCTCGCTCCATCCACCAACGCCACGTTGCACCACAGACTGTCAAGGAGTTGGCAGATGCTTTAGTCCAGGTCTGGGAGGAGATCCCTCAGGAGACCATCCGCCACCTCATCAGGAGCATGCCCAGGCATTGTAGGGAGGTCATACAGGCACGTGGAGGCCACACACACTAATGAGCCTCATTTTGACTTGTTTTAAGGACATTACATCAAAGTTGGATCAGCCTGTAGTGTGGTTTTCCACTTTAATTTTGAGTGTGACTCCAAATCCAGACCTCCATGGGTTGATACATTTGAGTTCCATTGATAATTTTTGTGTGATTTTGTTGTCAGCACATTCAACTATGTAAAGAAAAAAGTATTTAATAAGATTATTTCATTCATTCAGATCTAGGATGTGTTATTTCAGTGTTCCCTTGAGCAGTGTAGTTTTAGCCTTAAGTAACCTTCTGTCTTATCTAACCATACCAAACACAACACATACTAATTTGTGTGTACTGATTTTACATTTACTATGTTATGTCTAGTCTATGAGACCAGGCTGGACTATTGTAAACTGTAGGCTGTTTCACATGAAAACAAACAAATTAAAGTGTGGTATAATATCTTAGTACATCGGGTTAAATGGATGCCCGATACTTCATTCAGATGCAAAACCACAAAGAAAACATGACTCTACTGCTGTGTTCAATATAGTACATCTACATGCTACACATCTACAGTAGTCATTATACAGAATTCCATAGAGAGCGCGCATGCAGCGTCATAACAAGGATCACTTTGCTATTCCATTTTGAATTTACGACCCCTTGAAATATCAAAAACAAACATTCAAAAAACGATTTAATAAAACATTTTATTTGGCCTTACTGCTATTTGCCCATACAAACATATTGAATAACAGATTCACTACATGGAACAACAGATAGTCCCCCAACATTTTTTTAAAGGAAGTTTGTTCTGAAATGTCCTATCTCTGAGAGGTATAAGAAAGATCAGTAAACATTTGTTATTTTTTGGACATGTATTTAACCTCTTATTTGTGGCTATAACTAGTAAAGCAAATGGCTCTGAGATTACACAGATCATACATGTAACGTTAGCTAGCGAGCCAGCCAGTTAACTTTAAATGAAAACGACTTTCTGACAAAATTAGAAACGTGTAATATCTGAAAATGTAGCTAGCTAGACTATCTTACCTGTATACATGGATGGATGCTTCTCCTTCTCTGTCACGGATGCCATGATTGCCCTTAGTTTGAAGATGTAAGAGACAGGTGTTGGAGACGTGTTTTCTCCATCTCCTTAGCTATCATACTCTAATTCCATTGATTTCAAAACTCGATCTCTCGGCATGTTCAGCCCACTCATTATCTCAGCCAATCATGGCTAGCGGAAAGGTTGCTGTCTTTTTCTGTGGCTAAACCAACTAGGCTCGTAATTTAACAATTGTATTTGTATTTACAGATGGCATACAAGTTTGTTATTGAGGCACATGAAATTTCACATGTTCCAGAAGGCATTTCTGCCCAATAACTCATTTAGATTTTTTTTTAAAGTTTACGTTCGAATGCCTCTCCTGTGAAGTAGTGACGCGCGACATACGCCTAGTTTCCTGAAACGAGTCACATATGTACAATTTGTTTATGATGTTGACCTGAAACAAGGAAAATTATATAATAATAATAATTTTAGGAAGTTTGTTCTGAAGTGTCTGTCCTATATCTTTGTCACGGAATCAGCCGAGGCTGCTCCTCCTCCTTGCTCGGGCAGGCTTCGGCGTTCGTCGTCCCCGGAGTACTAGCTGCCACCGATCTATGTTTCGGTGTTTGACTTGTTTTGTCCTGATTGTGTACACCTGTTCCCCATTATGTTGTATTGTATTCCCTATTTAACCCTCTGTCGTTCATTGTGTGTTGTGTGTTATTGTATTTCGTCATCGGCAGTGTTCGGCAGGGTTGTTTATTCCTCCTTATGTGGAGATTGTTTTTTCTACTCTGGTTACTTTCGAGTAAAGTACGTTTCCAGTAAGCTCTGTGTCCTGCGTTTGACTTCGCCTACCGCATTTCACCGTCGCATTCTGACAGAATAACACACCTTCATGGAGTCAGCAGGATCGGTGGTGCCAGGTGGATCACTGGAGGAGCGCGTAATCCACCAAGAGGCCATGATCCAGCACCTGGGCACCACCATGCAAGGGGTGATGGACACCTTGAGGCGATGGGAGAGTGGAGGTTTGCCCACACCTCCTCCTACGATACCACCACCATCAGCCATACCCATCGTTCCATCTCCGGAGTCCAGTGGGATTCGGCTCTCCCTCCCGGGGGTTTATGATGGCACTGCGGCCGGGTGTCAGGGTTTCCTACTCCTGGTTGAACTCTACCTAGCAACCATTCACCCGGCGCCCTCGGGATACGAGAGCGTATCCGCCCTCATCTCCTGTCTGTCCGGCAAGGCGCTTGAGTGGGCCAACGCCGAATGGGGTGGGATAGACGCCGCTACGGTCAGCTATGCGGAGTTCACCCGCCGCTTCCGGGCAGTATTCGATCATCCCCCAGAGGGTAAAGCGGCGGGTGAGCGTCTATTCCACCTTAGACAGGGGAGGAGGAGCGCGCAGGAGTTCGCGCTGGACTTCCGGACACTAGCTGCCAACACGGGATGGAATGAGAGGGCCCTCATCGACCACTACAGATGCAGCCTGAGGGAGGACGTGCGTCGGGAATTGGCCTGCAGGGACACCAACCTCAGCTTTGATCAACTAGTGGACATGTTGATTCGCCTGGATACCCTGTTGGCTACCCGCGGACGTCCAGATTCGGGGCCGTCCATTCCATCCCCCAGCACTTCCGAGCCGACCCCTATGGAGTTCGGGGGTGCTGATGCTAGGGAGCCCAGGAGGGAGACCAGGAGGGAGGCCGTCCCCTGCACCAACTGTGGCCGCAGAGGACACACTGCTGGTCGGTGCTGGGGAGGGTCTCCTAGGAATCGAGGCAGTGGGCGACGCACTGATGAGTCATTCCAGGTGAGTAGGCACCCAACTCACCCAGAGCTCTCTGCTGATCATATGTATATTAAAATGGTGTTTCCCGAGGTTTCTCCTCACTCCCAGCATAAGGCGCTAGTAGATTCAGGCGCAGCTGGGAATTTTATCGATCGCCAGTTCACCTATAAGTTAGGGATTCCTATCGTACCTGTTGATGTGCCCTTCCCCATTCATGCCCTAGATAGCCGCCGGTTGGGGTCAGGATTGATTAGGGAGGTCACGGTGCCTCTCCGGATGAAAACGCAGGAGGGTCATGAGGAGATAGTACGTTTGTATTTGATTGATTCTCCTGCGTTTCCGGTGGTGTTGGGGCTTCCCTGGTTAACAGCTCATGACCCCAACATTTCATGGCAGCAGAGAACTCTCCAGGGATGGTCTGATCAGTGTACTGGGCGGTGTGTAGGCGTTTCCGTAGGGGCAACGACGGTGGAAAGCCCGAACCAAGTTCCCACCTTGCGCATTCCAACTGAGTATGCCGATTTGGCTCTCGCCTTCAGTAAGAAGAAGGCAACTCAATTACCACCTCATCGACAGGGGGATTGTGCGATAGACCTCCAGGTAGGCGCTGCGCTTCCACGTAGTCACGTGTATCCTCTGTCTCAGGAGGAGACGGCCTCTATGGAGACCTACGTCACCGAATCTTTGAGACAGGGGTACATACGGCCGTCTACTTCCCCTGCGTCCTCAAGTTTCTTTTTTGTGAAGAAGAAGGATGGGGGTTTACGCCCGTGTATTGATTACCGTGGTCTAAATCAGATCACCATCAAATACAGCTATCCTCTCCCTCTGATTGCTAGTATGACGGAGTCATTACACGGGGCGCGATTCTTCACAAAATTGGATCTCAGGAGCGCGTACAACCTGGTGCGCATTAGGGAGGGAGATGAGTGGAAGACAGCATTCAGTACCACCTCGGGTCACTATGAGTACCTCGTCATGCCATACGGGTTAATGAATGCTCCTTCAGTCTTCCAATCATTTGTGGACGAGATTTTCCGGGACTTGCATGGACAGGGTGTTGTGGTATATATTGATGACATTCTAATATACTCCGCTACACGAGTCCCTGGTGCGTCGAGTGCTTGGTAGACTGTTGGAGCATGACCTGTATGCGAAGGCAGAGAAATATCTGTTCTTTCAGGAGTCCATCTCCTTCCTGGGACATCGGTTGTCCGCGTCAGGGGTAGAGATGGAGATTGACCGCGTTTCTGCCGTGCGTAATTGGCAGACTCCCACCACGGTAAAGGAGGTGCAGCGCTTCTTGGGTTTTGCCAATTACTACCGGAGGTTTATCCGGGGCTTTGGACAGGTAGCAGCTCCCATTACCTCTCTGCTAAAGGGGGGTCCGGTGCGCCTGCAGTGGTCAGCTGAGGCGGACAGGGCGTTTAAACGTCTGAAGGACTTGTTTACCTCGGCTCCGGTGCTGGCGCATCCGGATCCCTCTTTGGCATTTCAGGTGGAGGTGGACGCTTCCGAGGCTGGGATCGGCGCTGTGCTGTCTCAGCGCTCGGGTACGCCACCTAAACTCTGCCCCTGTGCTTTCTATTCTAAGAAGCTCAGTCCGGCTGTCACGCCCTGGCTCTGGGGACTCTTTTATGTTGAGCGAGGGTGTTCGTTTCTATGTTGTAGTTTCTATGTGTTTATTCTAGATCGTTTAGATCTATGTTGGCCAGGATGGTTCCCGATCAGAGGCAGCTGTTGCTCGTTGTCTCTGATTGGGAACCATACTTAGGCAGCCTGTTTTGCACAGTTATTTGTGGGATCTTGTTCCGTAAGGTTTGTTTTGGTGTATAACCTAGGACTTCACGTATCGTTTGTTGTTTTATTTTGATTGTGTATTCAGTACAATAAAATATGTACGGTTATCACGCTGCGCCTTGGTCCGCTTCATCTAACGACGATCGTGACACCGGCGGAGCGCAATTATGACGTGGAGGATAGGGAGCTGCTGGCTGTGGTTCAAGCCCTGAAGGTGTGGAGACATTGGCTTGAGGGGGCTAAACACCCTTTTCTCATTCTGACTGACCATCGTAACCTGGAGTACATCCGGGCAGCGAGGAGGCTGAATCCTCGCCAGGCAAGGTGGTCAATGTTTCTTTCCCGCTTTGTATTTAAGCTCACCTATAGACCAGCGTCCCAGAACGCTAAGGCAGACGCCCTGTCCCGACTATATGACACAGAGGAGAGGTCCATTGAGCCCACTCCCATACTCCCGGAGTCTTGCTTAGTGGCACCGGTGGTGTGGGAGATGGATGCGGAAATCGAGCGGGCGTTACGTTCCGACCCTACTCCTCCACTGTGTTCGGAGGTACGTGCCGCTCGAGGTTCGCGACTGTTTGATATACTGGGCTCACACGTCACCCTCCTCTGGTCATCCGGGTATTGGTCGGACAGTGCACTGCCTTAGTGAGAAGTACTGGTGGCCAACCTTAGCTAAGGACGTGAGGGTTTATGTTTCCTCCTGCTCGGTGTGCGCCCAGTGTAAGGCACCTAGACACCTGCCCAGGGGGAAGTTACAACCCCTACCCGTTCCACAACGGCCGTGGTCTCACCTATCGGTGGATTTTGTCACGGACCTTCCTCCCTCCCAGGGGAACACTACGATCTTGGTCGTTGTGGATCGGTTTTCTAAAGACTGCCGTCTCATTCCCCTGCCAGGTCTCCCTACTGCCCTACAAACTGCTGAGGCCCTGTTTACACACGTCTTCCGGCACTATGGGGTGCCTGAGGATATAGTGTCTGATCGGGGTCCCCAGTTCACCTCTAGAGTCTGGAGGGCATTTATGGAACGTCTGGGGGTCTCGATTAGCCTTACCTCAGGTTTTCACCCCGAGAGCAATGGGCAGGTGGAGAGAGTTAACCAGGATGTGGGTAGGTTTCTGAGGTCATATTGCCAGGACCGGCAAGAGGAGTGGTTGGGATATATTCCTTGGGCAGAGATAGCCCAAAACTCCCTCCGCCATTCGTCCACTAACCTTACGCCTTTCCAGTGTGTGTTAGGTTATGAGCCGGTTCTGGCACCTTGGCATCAGAGCCAGACCGAAGCCCCTGCGGTGGCCGAGTGGTTTCGGCACTCGGAAGAAACTTGGAACGCTGCGCATGTCCATCTGCAGCGGGCCATCAGGCGGCAAAAGGCGAGCGCCGATCGCCACCGCAGTGAGGCTCCGGTGTATGCATCGGGAGACCGGGTCTGGCTCTCGACCCGAAACCTGCCCCTTCGCCTGCCCTGCCGGAAGCTGGGTCGGCGGTTTGTGGGGCCCTTTAAAGTCCTGAGGAGATTGAACGAGGTATGTTATAGGTTACAACTGCCCGTTAATTACCGCATTAACCCCTCGTTCCATGTGTCTCTCCTCAGGCCGGTGGTGGCTGGTCCACTCCAGGAGAGTGAGGTACGAGAGGCTCCTCCGCCCCCGTTGGACATCGAGGGGGCTCCGGCATACTCAGTCCGTTCCATCTTGGATTCGAGGCGTCGGACGGGGGGCCTGCAGTATCTCGTGGAGTGGGAGGGGTACGGTCCGGAGGAACGGTGCTGGGTCCCCAGGAGGGACATTCTAGATCCCTCCATGTTGAGGGACTTCCACCGGAGTCATCCGACTCGCCCTGCTCCGCGTCCTCCTGGCCGTCCCCGAGGCCGGGGTCGGCGCACGGCTGGAGCCGCGCGTCAAGGGGGGGGGGTACTGTCACGGAATCAGCCGAGGCTGCTCCTCCTCCTTGCTCGGGCAGGCTTCGGCGTTCGTCGTCCCCGGAGTACTAGCTGCCACCAATCTATGTTTCGGTGTTTGACTTGTTTTGTCCTGATTGTGTACACCTGTTCCCCATTGTTGTATTGTATTCCCTATTTAACCCTCTGTCATTCATTGTGTGTTGTGTGTTATTATATTTCGTCATCGGCAGTGTTCGCGTGCGGGTTGTTTATTCCTCCTTATGTGGAGATTGTTTTTTCTACTCTGGTTACTTTCGAGTAAAGTACGTTTCCAGTAAGCTAGATATAGAGATATAAGAAAGATCAGGAAACATATATATTTTTTACATGTATTCAATCCCTTATTTTTGGCACTAAACAGTCTCCATATACTGTACACTTCCATTCATTTTTTCAACTGGTACCGGGGGACCTTCAGACGAGTCTTGTGAAGCCTGTGGGCGTCCTAGAGAAAAACAACCAACATGTACGTGAGAGTCCCAGTGGTCATATTAGTGTGTAGCCAAAACTGTTCGGACGCTACAGACAGAAGTTGGCAGATCTGCTGTATCGACTTCAGACGAGTCCCAAGTCGTTTGTTGGGGTCGTAGTGCAAAACAGAGAACATAGAGGGGTCATAATAGTTGGTAGGCCAAACCATCCGGACGCTAGAGACGATTTTGTGAGCAGACCAATTTTCGGGATGTCTCATGGTTTGACAAACACCACTCTAGCTCTGTCACCTTTCACCGCAGATGCAGAAGTGCAATAGGTGGATGCGGTGGAATGAGATGCATCCAATGCAAAAAAACAGATATCTCCAGCTTTAACTGACAGGTTCTTATGTGGATTTTTTTATTATGCTAATTCGATTTCCATGGGGGCGTGGACATCAACTTTAGGGGGTTAAAAGTCACTCAACAGTGGCTGGGTCTCCTTAGGTGGTAAAACCATGTGATGAGAGACTCTGAATTGAAGGGACTCTGTTGACTATGAGGGCTGTGCCTTACGTCAGTGCAATCCCATGAAAGTTATGGTTGGTGAGTGCTTTTACACCACAGACCCAGGATAACTCCAAAATAAGGATAGCTCTTTCATTGAGGGATGCATCCTACTTACATTAATGCAATTCCATTAAAGTGGGAGAGAGCACCTGGAGATTCCACCTGGATTCCACCTGGAGTGGAAATGTTTTAGTGAAGCCTTTTACCTTACCAGGGATTCCGATAACTTCAGGAAGCTGTTTCAGAAATTGGAGGATTTGAGAGGGTTCGGCAAGGTGGGTGTGCGTGCGCATGCACGTGAGTATGTATGCTGGTGCATGTGTGTGTGCCCTTACAAAAAAAACACATGAAAAAATCATATGTGAAGAAAACACAGGGTTTTCGGAAACGTGTGAACACGTGTGAACAAATCACGTGAAAAATGTCACGTGAAAAAAATAATCACATTCGAACGTTTCATATGCAAAATATTCCCATGTTTTTCCCACATGTGAAAAAAAAAATCCCCATGTGAAAATCTTTCCCCCACAGGTTCACCACTTCCAGCTACATCTGGTCTCCCTTCCAGGAACCGACTAGGACGACCACGCTTAACTTCAGAGGCAAACCAGCAGTGGGATGCAGGGTGCTATATCGCTCGAATGAATTGGGCTAAAACTTGCAACTGGAAAAAAAGGCAGCACAAGCAAAGCCAGGGAAAATTGCAGGAAAGAGGAAGGCATTTTATTGAACCGTGCTATCATAAAAATAAAATAAATCACTGAATATTTTTTTTTTGCATTTCCTTGCAATATTTTGTTTTGCTATCAGTACTTTGGGGTTTATGTTTTGCTTCAATATCATTATTTTTGTTTGCAATACTAAGAATGTTGTCCTCGACTTCAGAGGTTTTGCTTGATATTAATGGCACTAACTTAACTCACTCACTAGAGGATTGCACTATATAATAACATTATTACTCTATTAAAGTTGTTTAAGCAATCCTTAATTAAAACATTAACAAAGCGTTCTCCCTGCCACAGTTTCAGTAGCAGCTGAGGGATGGGTCTGGAGAAATGCAACCACTCTCAAATCCATAGACTGTAACATAATATCTTATGTTTCACCGAGACGTGGCTGAACGACGACATCAATAACATACAGCTGGTGGGTTATACACTGTATCGGCAGGATAGAACAGCAGCCTCTGGTAAGACAAGGGGTGGAGGTCCATGTATATTTGTAAACAACAGCTGGTGCATGATATCTAAGGAAGTCTCGAGGTTTTGCTCGCCTGAGGTAGAGTATCTCATGATAAGCTGTAGACCACACTATCTACCAAGAGAGTTTTCATCTATATTCTTCAAAGGTGTCTATTTACCACCACAAACCGATGCTGGCACTAAGACCGCACTCAATGAACTGTATACGGCCAAAAGCAAACAGGAAAACGCTCATCCAGAGGCGGCGCTTCTAGTGGCCGGGGACTTTAATGCAGGTAAACTTAAATCTGTTTTACCTAATTTCTACCAGCATGTTAAATGTGAAACCAGAGGGGGGAAAAAACTCTAGACCACCTTTACTCCACACACAGAGACGCGTACAAAGCTCTCCCTCGCCCTCCATTTGGCAAATCTGACCATACTTCTGTCCTCCTGATTCCTGCTTACAAGCAAAAACTAAAGCAGGAAGCACCAGTGACTCGGGTCAATACAAAAGTGGTCAGATGAAGCAGATGCTAAGCTACAGGACTGTTTTGCAAGCACAGACTGGAATATGTTACGGGATTCTTCCTATGGCATTGAGGAGTACACCACATCAGTCACTGGCTTCATCAATAAGTGCATCGATGACGGCGTCCCCACAGTGACTGTACGTACATACCCCAACCAGAAGCCATGGATTACAGGCAACATCCACACTGAGCTAAAGGGTAGAGCTGCCACTTTCAAGGAGCGGGACTCTAACCCGGAAGCTTAGAAGAAATACCGCTATGCCCTCCGACAAACCATCAAACAGGCAAAGCGTCAATACAGGACTAAGATTGAATCGTACTACACCAGCTCCGACGCTCGTCCGATGTGGCAGGGCTTGCAAACTATTACAGACTACAAAGGGACGCACAGCCGCGAGCTGTCCAGTGACACAAGCCGACCAGACAAGCAAAATTACTTCTATGCTTGCTTTGAGGCAAGTAACAATGAAACATGCATGAGAGCATCAGCTGTTCCGGACGACTGTGTGATCACGCTCTCCGTAGCCGATGTGAGTAAGACCTTTAAACAGGTCAACATTCACAAGGCCGCAGGGCCAGACGGATTACCAGGACGCGCAATCCGAGCATGCGCTGACCAACTGGCAAGCGTCTTCACTGACATTTTCAACTTCTCCCTGTCTGAGTCTGTAATACCAAAATGTTTCAAGCAGACCACCATAGTCCCTGTGCACAAGAACACTAAAGTAACCTGCCTAAATGACTACCGACCCGTAGCACTCACGTCGGTAGCCATGAAGTGCTTTGAAAGGCTGGTCATGGCTCACATCAACACCATTATCCCAGAAACCATAGACCCACTCCAATTTGCATACCGTCCCAACAGATCCACAGATAATGCAATCTCTATTGCGCTCCACACTGCCCTTTCACACCTGGACAAAAGGAACACATATGTGAGAATGCTATTCATTGACTACAGCTCAGCGTTCAACACCATAGTGCCCTCAAAGCTCATCACTAAGCTAAGAACCCTGGGACTAAACACCTCCTTCTGCAACTGGATCTCGGACTTCCTGACAGGCCGCCCCTAGGTGGTAAGGGTAAGTAACAACACATCCGCCACGCTGATCCTCAACACGGGGGCCCCTCAGGGGTGCATGTTCAGTCCCCTCCTGTACTCCCTGTTCACTCATGACTGCATGGCCAGGCATGACACCAACACCATCATTAAGTTTGCCGATGACACAACAGTGGTAGGCCTGATCACCGACAACGACGAGACAACATATAGGGAGGAGGTCAGAGACCTGGCCGTGTGGTGCCAGGACAACAACCTCTCCCTCAACGTGATCAAGACAAAGGAGATGATTGTGGACTACAGGAAAAAGAAGAGGACCGAGCACACCCCCATTCTCATCGACGGGGCTGTAGTGGAGCAGGTTGAGAGCTTCAAGTTCCTTGGTGTCCACATCACCAATAAATAACATGGTCCAAGCACACCAAGACAGTCGTGAAGAGGGCACGACAAAACCTATTCCCCCTATGGAGACTGAAAAGATTTGGCATGGGTCCTCAGATCCTCAAAAGGTTATACAGCTGCACCATCGAGAGCATCCTGACTGGTTGCATCACTGCCTGGTATGGCAACTGCTCAGCCTCCGACCGCAAGGCACTACAGAGGGTAGTGCATACGGCCCAGTACATCACTGGGGCCAAGCTTCCTGCCATCCAGGACCTCTATACCAGGCGGTGTCAGAGGAAGGCCCTAAAAATTGTCAAAAACCCCAGCCACCCTAGTCATAGACTGTTCTCTCTGCAACCGCACGGCAAGTGGTTCCAATAGGCTTCTAAACAGCTTCTACCCCCAAGCCATAAGACTCCTGAACATCTAATCAAATGGCTACCCAGACTATTTGCATTGACCCCCCCCCCCCCCCCCCCACCCCTTTACGCTGCTGCTACTCTCTGTTTATTATCTATGCACAGTCACTTTAATAACTCTACCTACATGTACATATTACCTCAATTACCTCGACTAACCAGTGACTCAGTACCGGTACCCCCTGTATATAGCACATTGACTCGGTACCGGTACCCCCTGTATATAGCCTCGCTATTGTTATTTTACTGCTGCTCTTTAATTATTTGTTACTTTTATTTCTTATACTTTATTTAATGTAATGTTTTTTGGGTATTTTTTTGGTATTCTTTCTTAAAATTGCATTGTTGGTTAAGGGCTTGTAAGTAAGCATTTCACTGTAAGTATTTCACCTGTTGTATTCGGCGCATGTGACAAATACAATTTGATTTGATTTGATTTGACTATGCTATAGATGCAAGGACTGACCATCCATGAAATCAAAATTATGGTTTTAACCATGTTTTTAGGCTATATAGTGGTTGTTTACACTTAATTTGCTTACACATATTGGAGTAAAATGTTTTGGGTTCTGATGGGGTTCGACAGCTGAACTAAGCTCTTGAGGAATTTATACGTTATTTTCTTCAAAAATCAATGGGTATATACAGTGCATTTACATAAGTATTCAGACTTTTTACTCAGTACTTTGTTGAAGCACATTTGGCAGCGATTACAGCCTCAAGTCTTCTTGGGTATGACACTACAAGATTGGCACACCATTATTTGGGGAGTTTCTCCCATTCTTACATTTTGCATTACATTTTAGTCATTTAGCAGACGCTCTTATCCAGAGCGACTTACAGGAGCAATTAGAGTTAAGTGCCTTGCTCAAGGGCACATTCTTCTCTGCAGATCCTCTCAAGCTCTGTCAGGTTGGATGGGGAGAGTCGCTGCACAGCTATTTTCAGGTCTCTCCAGAGATGTTCGAACGGGTTCAAGTCCGGGCTCTGGTTGGGCCACTCAAGGACATTCAGAGACTTGTCCCGAAGCCACCCCTGCGTTGTCTTGGCTGTGTGCTTAGGGTCATTGTTCTGTTGGAAGGTGAACCTTTGCCCCAGCTCTCTGGTCCTGAGCGCTCTGGAGCAGGTTTTCATCAAGGATCTCTCTGTACTCTGCTCCGTTCATCTTTCCCTCGATCCTGACTAGTCTCCCAGTCCCTGCCGTTGAAAAATATCCCTACAGCATGATGCTGCCACCACCATGCTTCACCGTTGGTATGGTGCCAGGTTTCCTCCAGACTTGACGCTTGGCATTCAGACCAAATAGTTCAATCTTGGTTTTATCAGACCAGAGAATCTTGTTTCTCATGGTCTGAGAGTCCTTTAGGTGCCTTTTGGCAAACACCAAGCGGGCTGTCATGTGCCTTTTACTGAGGAGTGGCTTCCGACTGGCCACTCTACCATAAAGGCCTGATTGGTGGAGTGCTGCAGAGATGGTTGTCCTTCTGGAAGGTTCTCCCATCTACACAGAGGAACTCTGGAGCTCTGTCAGAGTGACCATCGGGTTCTTGGTCACCTCCCTGACCAAGGCCCTTCTCTCTCGATTGCTCAGTTTGGCCGGGCTACCAGTTCTAGGAAGAGTCTTGGTGGTTCCAAACTTCTTCCATTTAAGAATGGCCACTGTGTTCTTGGGGACCTTCGATGCTGCAGAAATGGTACCCTTCCCCAGATCTGTGCCTCGACACAATCTTGTCTCGGAGGTATTTCTGTTTATTATTTATTAGTTTTTTGCAAAAATCTCTAAAAACCTGTTTTCACTTTGTCATTTTTATTATTTATTTATTTATTTTTATTTCACCTTTATTTAACCAGGTAAGCCAGTTGAGAACAAGTTCTCATTTACAACTGCGACCTGGCCAAGATAAAGCAAAGCAGTGCGATAAAAACAACAACACAGAGTTACATGTGGGGCAAAACAAAACATAAAGTCAAAAATACAACAGAAAATATAAAATATATATACAGTGTATTCAAATGTAGCAAGTTATGGAGGTAAGGCAATAAATAGGCCATAGTGCAAAATAATTACAATTAGTATTAACACTGGAATGATAGATGTGCAAGAGATGATGTGCAAATAGAGATACTGGGGTGCAAATGTGCAAAATAAATAACAATATGGGGATGAGGTAGTTGGGTGGGATAATTTCAGATGGGCTGTGTACAGGTGCAGTGATCGGTAAGGTGCTCTGACAACTGATGCTTAAAGTTAGTGAGGGAGATAAGAGTCTCCAGCTTCAGAGATTTTTGCAATTTGTTCCAGTCATTGGCAGCAGAGAACTGGAAGGAATGGCGGCCAAAGGAGGTGTTGGCTTTGGGGATGACCAGTGAGATATACCTGCTGGAGCGCATACTACAGGTGGGTGTTGCTATGGTGACCAATGAGCTAAGATAAGGCGGGGATTTGCCTAGCAGTGATTTATAGATGGCCTGGAACCAGTGGGTTTGGCCACGAATATGTAGTGAGGACCAGCCAACAAGAGCGTACAGGTCACAGTGGTGGGTAGTATACGGATGGCACTGTGATAGACTACATCCAATTTGCTGAGTAGAGTGTTGGAGGCTATTTTGTAAATGACATCGCCGAAGTCAAGGATCGGTAGGATAGTCAGTTTTACGAGGGCATGTTTGGCAGCATGAGTGAAGGAGGCTTTGTTGCGACATAAGAAGCCGATTCTAGATTTAACTTTGGATTGGAGATGCTTAATGTGAGTCTGGAAGGAGAGTTTACAGTCTAACCAGACACCTAGGTATTTGTAGTTGTCCACATACTCTAGGTTAGACCCGTGGAGAGTAGTGATTCTAGTCGGGTGTGTGGGTGCCAGCAGCGTTCGATTGAAGAGCATGCATTTAGTTTTACTAGTGTTTAAGAGCAGTTGGAGGCTACTGAAGGAGTGTTGTATGGCATTGAAGCTCGTTTGGAGGTTTGTTAACACAGTGTCCAATGAAGGGCCAGATGTATACAAAATGGTGTCGTCTGCGTAGAGGTGGATCTGAGAGTCACCAGCAGCAAGAGTGACATCATTGATATACACGGAGAAAAGAGTCGGCCCAAGAATTTAACCCTGTGTCACCCCCATAGAGACTGCCATAGGTCCAGACAACAGGCCCTCCGATTTGACACATTGAACTCTATCTGAGAAGTAGTTGGTGAACCAGGCGAGGCAGTCATTTGAGAAACCAAGGCTATTTAGTCTGCCAATAAGAATGCGGTGGTTGACAGAGTCGAAAGCCTTGGCCAGGTCGATGAAGATGGCTGCACAGTACTGTCTATTATCGATCGCGGTTATAATATCGTTTCGGACCTTGAGCGTGGCTGAGGTGCACCCATGACCAGCTCGGAAACCGGATTGCATAGCGGAGAAAGTACGGTGGGATTCGAAATGGTCGGTGATCTGTTTGTTAACTTGGCTTTCAAAAACGTTGATGGATATAGGTCTGTAACAGTTTGGATCTAGAGTGTCACCCCCTTTTGAAGAGGGGGATGACCGTGGCAGCTTTCCAATCTCTGGGGATCTCAGACGTTAGAGAGTTTGAACAGGCTAGTAATAGGGGTTGCGACAATTTCGGCGGCTAGTTTTAGAAAGAAAGGGTCCAGATTGTCTAGCCCAGATGATTTGTAGGGATCCAGATTTTGCAGCTCTTTCAGAACATCAGCTGTCTGAGTTTGTGTGAAGGAGAAGCGGGGGGGGGGGGGGGGGCATGGGCAAGTTGCAGCGGAGGGTGCAGAGCTGGTGGCCGGGGTAGTGGTAGCCAGGTGGAAAGCATGGCCAGCAGTAGCAAAATGCTTGTTGAAATTCTCGATCATTGTAGATTTATCGTGGTGATAGTGTTTCCTAGCCTCAGTGCAGTGGGCAGCTGGGAGGAGGTGCTCTTATTCTCCATGGACTTTACAGTGTTCCAAAACTTTTTGGAGTTAGTGCTACAGGATGCACATTTCTGTTTGAAAAAGCTAGCCTTTGCTTTCCTAACTGCTTGTGTATATTGGTTCCTAACTTCCCTGAAAAGTTGCATATCGCGTGGGCTATTCGATGCTAATGCAGTACGCCACAGGATGTTTTTGTGCTGGTCAAGGGCAGTCAAGTCTGAGGAGAACCAGGGGCTATATCTGTTCTTAGTTCTGTATTTTTTCAATGGGGCATGTTTATTTAAGATTGAGAGGAAATTACTTTTAAAGAACAACCAGGCATCCTTTACTGATGGAATCAGATCGATATCCATCCAGGATACCTGGGCCAGGTCAATTAGGAAGGCCTGCTCGCTAAAGTGTTTTAGGGAGCGCACAATTATAGGATATTGTGCGTAGATTAATGAGGAAAAACATTAATTTAATACATTTTAGAATAAGGCTGTAACATAACAAAATGTGGAAAAAGTCAAGGGGTCTGAATACTTTCCGAATGCACTGTATCATTCATTTATAAGTCCAAAAATTGATGTTGCAATTAAGGATTGCCCAGTGACCTTCATACAGCAGAACTATGTCGCCATTTAAACGTGATCCATTAACCGGCCCCCCAAAGATGTATTTTGTCCACTGTTCCGCAAATGTCCCGCAAAATCGTTCCCTTGTCCCGCATTTGGACTTTTTAGATGTGGCCAACCTAATTTCACCAGTGGAAGTATTGCTACTGCAACATGTTAACACCATATTTTCACATTATTTCACATTATGGAGTTTTCTTACATGTGAGACTGTAAATTCCATTTTCACTTTCACATGTGGAATTGCAAGTTCACATGTGGAAGTTTTGCACATAGAAACTGCAAATGTGATTTTTACATACTTGTGAATTTGCAATTCCACATTTGAAAGTGAGATTTTCAAATGTGAAACTGCATATCCAATTTTCACATGTGAAAATTTTTAGCATGTGAAACCGCAAATGTCACGTGAAACAGCAATTGACATGTGTGTTGAAAAGGTGTTACTCTCCTCACATGAAAAGGTTGTGTTAGCATGTGACCCCTAAAAATGT
Source organism: Coregonus lavaretus (assembly GCF_964263955.1). NCBI lineage: Eukaryota > Metazoa > Chordata > Actinopteri > Salmoniformes > Salmonidae > Coregonus > Coregonus lavaretus. Next base: position 20,816,186 of record NC_140003.1, read on the forward strand.
GGTTTCATGTGTGAAATGTATGCTCATCATGTGAAAACAGCTATTTCACAAGCACAAATGTAATTTTGACATACAGTGGGGAGAACAAGTATTTGATACACTGCCGATTTTGCAGGTTTTCCTACTTACAAAGCATGTAGAGGTCTGTAATTTTTATCATAGGTACACTTCAACTGTGAGAGACGGAATCTAAAACAAAAATCCAGAAAATCGCATTGTATGATTTTTAAGTAATTAATTTGCATTTTATTGCATGACATAAGTATTTGATACATAAAAAAGCAGAACTTAATATTTGGTACAGAAACCTTTGTTTGCAATTACAGAGATCATACGTTTCCTGTAGGTCTTGACCAGGTTTGCACACACTGCAGCAGGGATTTTGGCCCACTCCTCCATACAGACCTTCTCCAGATCCTTCAGGTTTCTGGGGTTGTCGCTGGGCAATACGGACTTTCAGCTCCCTCCAAAGATTTTCTATTGGGTTCAGGTCTGGAGACTGGCTAGGCCACTCCAGGACCTTGAGATGCTTCTTACGGAGCCACTCCTTAGTTGCCCTGGCTGTGTGTTTCGGGTCGTTGTCATGCTGGAAGACCCAGCCACGACCCATCTTCAATGCTCTTACTGAGGGAAGGAGGTTGTTGGCCAAGATCTCGCAATACATGGCCCCATCCATCCTCCCCTCAATACGGTGCAGTCGTCCTGTCCCCTTTGCAGAAAAGCATCCCCAAAGAATGATGTTTCCATCTCCATGCTTCACGGTTGGGATGGTGTTCTTGGGGTTGTACTCATCCTTCTTCTTCCTCCAAACACGGCGAGTGGAGTTTAGACCAAAAAGCTCTATTTTTGTCTCATCAGACCACATGACCTTCTCCCATTCCTCCTCTGGATCATCCAGATGGTCATTGGCAAACTTCAGACGGGCCTGGACATGCGCTGGCTTGAGCAGGGGGACCTTGCGTGCGCTGCAGGATTTTAATCCATGACGGCGTAGTGTGTTACTAATGGTTTTCTTTGAGACTGTGGTCCCAGCTCTCTTCAGGTCATTGACCAGGTCCTGCTGTGTAGTTCTGGGCTGATCCCTCACCTTCCTCATGATCATTGATGCCCCACGAGGTGAGATCTTGCATGGAGCCCCAGACCGAGGGTGATTGACCGTCATCTTGAACTTCTTCCATTTTCTAATAATTGCGCCAACAGTTGTTGCCTTCTCACCAAGCTGCTTGCCTATTGTCCTGTAGCCCATCCCAGCCTTGTGCAGGTCTACAATTGTATCACTGATGTCCTTACACAGCTCTCTGGTCTTGGCCATTGTGGAGAGGTTGGAGTCTGTTTGATTGAGTGTGTGGACAGGTGTTTTTTATACAGGTAACGAGTTCAAACAGGTGCAGTTAATACAGGTAATGAGTGGAGAACAGGAGGGCTTCTTAAAGAAAAACTAACAGGTCTGTGAGAGCCGGAATTCTTACTGGTTGGTAGGTGATCAAATACTTATGTCATGCAATAAAATGCAAATTAATTACTTAAAAATCATACAATGTGATTTTCTGGATTTTTGTTTTAGATTCCGTCTCTCACAGTTGAAGTGTACCTATGATAAAAATTACAGACCTCTACAAGCTTTGTAAGTAGGAAAACCTGCAAAATCGGCAGTGTATCAAATACTTGTTCTCCCCACTGTATGTTTTTTTTGTAAGGTGTTTGTGTGTTTATGTGTGTTTATGTGTGTGTGTGTATGTGTGTGTGTGTTTGTGCATGCGTGTGGGTATTTTCATGTTTGTCGGTGAAAAACCTTATTTATCTTGAGGCAGTGTAAAAACCCTGTTTTCTTGTTCAGCCTCTACTTTTCCTAACAGGTCTGTTTCTCACAAAGCAGTTAAACTTTCCTCCATACAGACTTCCTTTGAAGTCTCCCATCCCTCTTTTTTGTCAGCAATTTTTTTCTGCATCTTCTTGACTTACTTCGGTATGAACTTCGGAACAAAGAAAAAATATGTACTGTATATGTGGCAGACAAATTGCAGCACGGCTGATCGCTAGTTCCCTCAGCATCAAAGTCAGTGCTCAAGAAAATAACAAACTGACAATCACGTATTCTTTATATTCGTTGTAATTTCATTGGTGTGAACTTAGATGAGACAAACAGGGTGCTGAAACATTGGTGTTACAGTTTGTCCTTTAAGGCAGTGGTTCAGTAACAGAAAAAGGTTGGGAACCACTGCATTAAGGGACCAGAAGATTATGAAACACATAAAGGGATTCCAAGGTGACACAGTGTAGAATAATTTTTTACAACAAGTGTCAATATTTTGTTTCCCATTATCCAGGTGTGAGCTACCCTCCAGATGGGATTCACAGATCTCTATTGTGTCTTTCCGTCAGCTCTTGCTGATAAGAAGCTTAGCTGTGTGTGTCTGGTTGACAGTGGCAGAAGCTGATAGCTGAAGACTGCTGTGCATCCCAAATGGCACCCTATTCCCTATATAGTGCACTACTTTTGACCAGGGGGCACTACTTTTGACCAGAGCCCTGGTCAAAAGTAGTGTACTATATAGGAAATAGGGGGGCATTTGGGACACAGATAGTGCTCTTCTGTGGCACACTGTGCTGGAACACCATGTTCAGATCTGTGTATTTAGTTATCATTTCCTGAATCATTGCTCTCTAAAGATAGACCCAGGGGCTTACAGATGTGGGATCATAATTTGATCCCCCAATTTAACATTTGCAGTGTTTTTATGTTTAAAAAGGCTTCTGAAGTTTGTAATTTCCACTTTGAAATGTCAGACTTGATTTTCCCTTACAGAAAATGTATCAACCCCTACAAAAATGTACATGAATTATAATCCACATAATAATTCACATTTCCTGTTGCTGCAGGATTATTTTCCTGATGTAGCAAACTGGCTCAAACTAAGATCCTACATCTGTAGGCGGGGGTGGGAGGCTGAGGGAGGTGAAAGTAGAGCCGGTACCTCTCTGACTGACGTATAGGAGATCCATATCTCAGCTAGAGCTTGCAGCTTATCAAGACTGAGTTCCGAGCACATTTTATAATGACTTATAAATATAAATTGACACTAGGGATGGCTACAATTCAGTAATTCAGTCTAAACTGCACTTATCAAGCATGTCAAAGTATTGATACTGTAAAATCAATTTTTTGGAGCAAATCCTGATTTGATTGTATGCAAATCAAAGACACTGTAGCACTCAAGTCACACACTCAGGGTTGATGCCACACCCAGTCAATCACAAGCGAACAGTCAACAGGGAGAGTATCTCTACAAGGAATGCAAATACATTTGACACCTTTTCAGTTATGAAAGACATACCCGGCAGCACCATAATAACTGTGATCTATCAAAACAGTTCTTCCTACATTCCAGTGGTTACAGCCATATAAATAGTTGTGGTTCTTGTCTCATTCTAGTTCTGTGGTTACCCACATGAAAAAATACTATAGTATACTATGGTATAAATACTATAGTATTCACTGTAGTGTTTTTGCGTACTTTACTGTAGTATTCACTGTAGTTATTTTGTTTTATTAAATATTGACATAGAAGTGGAGGCTTTCTCCTTCAGTAAACCTACTGGAGAAATACTAAAATAGCACATTTTCCATAACTTGTACATGTAGGTAGGTAGGACTGGGGTCTGAACAGATAGTTCAGCTTGTGCTCCTTTCCATAACCTGTAGGGAACTGTCACGTTGTATAATGATTAGAAGACAGGCGCAGGAATATGTATTAGGGGTTTTATTTACTCCACCCAACACACTGAACGTCATGGAAAATGAAGGGGACGAAGCCCAAAACAAACACGTATATATACACAAAAGAGCGAGGTGAAACCTCCACACAATACACGGGACGAGACCCGTAAACACATGTGAATGTTTAGTCCCCCGTAGCTCAGTTGGTAGAGCATGGCACTTGCAACACCAGGGTTGTGGGTTCGTTTCCCACGGGGGGCCAGTATGAAAAATGTATGCACTCACTAACTGTAAGTTGCTCTGGATAAGAGCGTCTGCTAAATGACTTAAATGTAAACAACAAGTACACGGTACTCACGTGACCATGGGACAATAATCGACAATGGGGAACAGAGGGCACATATATACACTAATCAGGGGGAATGGGAACCAGGTGTGCGTAATGAGACAAGACAGTCTGGGGTTGTTGGTAATGAACCAGATCAGTAACGCCTAGAAGGCGACATAGACCTCCGGAGCTGGTGAACGGAATGAGCAGCAGTTCCAGGGGGATCCGTGACAGGAACACAATATATGATCTATACTTGTCATGTAGGTCTCTGACTTATGGGTGGCATAAATTGCGAAATGGGCAGGGTATATGCGAATGAAATATTGTAGTATTTAATATAGTTAAACAAGTGTAGTGTTTTGCGGACTGTAGTGTTTTTGCGAACATTACTGTAGTATTTACTACAGTGTTTATTTTTCTCATATAATACTGTATTATTTACTACAACATATACTACAACATTCTACAGTAAGTACTACACATGATCGAGGGATACAGTGTGTAGAATATCATTCTACAGTATACTACAGTTTACTGTAGAATTACACAGTAAGTACTGTAGTATTCTACAGTAAACTGTTGTATTTCAGAGATAAGGCTGGAACTTTAGTAACCCACACATGCACTTTGTCAAATGTACTGCACTTAAATTGTCCATTGGACCAAGTACAGTAAAATCACGCCTCTCCTACAATCACCTGCCACTTACAGTGGGGAAAAAAGTATTTAGTCAGCCACCAATTGTGCAAGTTCTCCCACTTAAAAAGATGAGAGAGGCCTGTAATTTTCATCATAGGTATACGTCAACTATGACAGACAAATTGAGAAAAAAAATTCCAGAAAATCATATTGTAGGATTTTTTAATGAATTTATTTGCAAAATATGGTGGAAAATAAGTATTTGGTCACCTACAAACAAGCAAGACTTCTGTCTCTCACAGACCTGTAACTTCTTCTTTAAGAGGCTCCTCTGTCCTCCACTCGTTACCTGTATTAATGGCACCTGTTTGAACTTGTTATCAGTATAAAAGACACCTGTCCACAACCTCAAACAGTCACACTCCAAACTCCACTATGGCCAAGACCAAAGAGCTGTCAAAGGACACCAGAAACAAAATTGTAGACCTGCACCAGGCTGGGAAGACTGAATCTGCAATAGGTAAGCAGCTTGGTTTGAAGAAATCAACTGTGGGAGCAATTATTAGGAAATGGAAGACATACAAGACCACTGATAATCTCCCTCGATCTGGGGATCCACGCAAGATCTCACCCCGTGGGGTCAAAATGATCACAAGAACAGTGAGCAAAAATCCCAGAACCACACGGGGGGACCTAGTGAATGACCTGCAGAGAGCTGGGACCAAAGTAACAAAGCCTACCATCAGTAACACACTACGCCGCCAGGGACTCAAATCCTGCAGTGCCAGACGTGTCCTCCTGCTTAAGCCAGTACATGTCCAGGCCCGTCTGAAGTTTGCTAGAGTGCATTTGGATGATCCAGAAGAGGATTGGGAGAATGACATATGGTCAGATGAAACCAAAATAGAACTTTTTGGTAAAAACTCAACTCGTCGTGTTTGGAGGACAAAGAATGCTGAGTTGCATCCAAAGAACACCATACCTACTGTGAAGCATGGGGGTGGAAACATCATGCTTTGGGGCTGTTTTTCTGCAAAGGGACCAGGACGACTGATCCGTGTAAAGGAAAGAATGAATGGGGCCATGTATCGTGAGATTTTGAGTGAAACCTCCTTCCATCAGCAAGGGCATTGAAGATGAAACGTGGCTGGGTCTTTCAGCATGACAATGATCCCAAACACACCGCCCGGGCAACGAAGGAGTGGCTTCGTAAGAAGCATTTCAAGGTCCTGGAGTGGCCTAGCCAGTCTCCAGATCTCAACCTCATAGAAAATCTTTGGAGGGAGTTGAAAGTCCGTGTTGCCCAGCGACAGCCCCAAAACATCACTGCTCTAGAGGAGATCTGCATGGAGGAATGGGCCAAAATACCAGCAACAGTGTGTGAAAACCTTATGAAGACTTACAGAAAACGTTTGACCTGTGTCATTGCCAACAAAGGGTATATAACAAAGTATTGAGAAACTTTTGTTATTGACCAAATACTTATTTTCCACCATATTTTGCAAATAAATTCATTAAAAATCCTACAATGTGATTTTCTGGAATTTTTTTCTCATTTTGTCTGTCATAGTTGACGTGTACCTATGATGAAAATTACAGGCCTCTCTCATCTTTTTAAGTGGGAGAACTTGCACAATTGGTGGCTGACTAAATACTTTTTTTCCCCACTGTATCTAATTGCCCATGTGATTATCATTATGTTTCCCCACGGCATGTGCATTTTAATAGGAGCCTGTCAAAACCACTGATCACAACTAGGTTATGTGTTAAAGATAGTACCAACCAATATACCATTGGAAAGCAGCGCTCTCCACACAGTGGATAAATTGGTGAGGGATTTGATGTGAAGTTGTTTGAGCTGTTTGAACTATGATGAAATGACCAATATAGGAGTCTTTGGTTTGTTATTACTCAGTTGGTCTGTTATTGCTCAGTGTCGACTTTCTGTAGTGTAGCGCAGTGGCGATTTTAGCATGTAAATCTTGGTGAGGCAAACTAAAAAAATGTTGTTTAGGTGCATGCCAGCAAAGCCACTACTCAACACAACACAACACTAAACAATACATTAATTGGACTATAACAGTGACAAACGGTGCCCACAAACTGTTAGGGCCTACATAAAGCTGTCCCAACAGCAGAGTCCCAACAGCAGTCCCAACACCTTACCACTGTTACACCTGGCTATCAGCGGAGTCTTGTCTGGCAGCGAAACAGTTCATTCAGCCTAATTTACTGCCTTTTAAAAAAACATAGCTGATATGGCTGACTTGCTTAAACAAATGTGGTTTCTACTGACAATTGAGATGTACAAACTATGGCATAAGGGGAAGACGAGCAAATAAGAGGCAATCCGTAATTTCGATTAAGACATGAATGAGCGAGCTAGGACGGACATAGTCAATATAACTATTTGTTCAGCACTTTTGAAATGTACAGCGACCGAATTCAGAACATGGGCCATTCTTACAGTATTCTCCCTCTACACCAAGTCAGTACCGTAGGATAAATAAAGGGGGCATATAAGCAGACAATCAATCATCAATCAATCAAATGTATTTATAAAGCCCTTTTTACATCAGCAGATCAAATCAAATCAAATTATATTTGCCACATGCGCCGAGTACAACAGTTGTAGACCTTACAATGCCATACAACACTCCTTCCGTAGCCTCCAATTGCTATTAAACGCTAGTAAAACTAAATGCATGCTCTTCAATCGAACGCTGCTTGCACCCGCCCGCCCGACTAGAATCACTACTCTCGGCGGGTCTGACTTAGAATATGTGGACAACTACAAATACCTAGGTGTCTGGTTACACCGTAAACTCTCCTTCCAGACTCACATTAAGCATCTCCAATCCAAAGTTACATTTAATCTAGAATCGCCTTCTTATTTCGCATCAAAGCCTCCTTCACTCATGCTGCCAAACATGCCCTCGTAAAACTGACTATCCTACCGATCCTTGACTTCGGCGATGTCATTTACAAAATAGCCTCCAACACTCTACTCAGCAAATTGGATGTAGTCTATCACAGTGCCATCTGTTTTGTCACCAAAGCCCCATATACTACCCACCATTGTGACCTGTACACTCTCGTTGGCTGGCCCTCACTACATATTCGTCGCCAAACCCACTGGCTCCAGGTCATCTATAAATCACTGCTAGGCAAATCCCCGCCTTATCTTAGCTCATTAGTCACCATAGCAACACCCACCCGTAGTATGCGCTCCAGCAGGTATATCTCACTGGTCATCCCCAAAGCCAACACCTCCTTTGGCCGCCATTCCTTCCAGTTCTCTAATGCCAATGACTGGAACGAACTGCTAAAATCTCTGAAGTTGGAGACTCTTATCTCCCTCACTAACTTTAAGCATCAGTTGTCAGAGCAGCTTACCGATCACTGCACCTGTACACAGCCCATCTGTAATTTGCCCACCCAACTACCTCATCCCCATATTGTTATTTATTTTGATCATTTGCACCCCAGTATCTCTATTTGCACATAATCTTCTGCACATCTATCACTCCAGTGTTAATACTAAATTGTAATTATTTTGCACTATGGCCTATTTATTGCCTTACCTCCATAATGTACTACATTTGCACACACTTTATATAGATTTTCTATTTTTCTATTGTGTTATTGACTGTACGTTTTTGTTTATCCCATATGTACAGTGGGGAAAAAAGTATTTAGTCAGCCACCAATTGTGCAAGTTCTCCCACTCCCAAAAGATGAGAGAGGCCTGTAATTTTCATCATAGGTACACATCAACTATGATAGACAAAATGAGAAAAAAAAATCCAGAAAAACACATTGTAGGATTTTTAATGAATTTATTTGCAAATTATGGTGGAAAATAAGTATTTGGTCAATAACAAAAGTTTCTCAATACTTTGTTATATACCCTTTGTTGGCAATGACACAGGTCAAACGTTTTCTGTAAGTCTTCACAAGGTTTTCACACACTGTTGCTGGTATTTTGGCCCATTCCTCCATGCAGATCTCCTCTAGAGCAGTGATGTTTTGGGGCTGTCGCTGGGCAACACGGACTTTCAACCCCCTCCAAAGATTTTCTATGGGGTTGAGATCTGGAGACTGGCTAGGCCACTCCAGGACCTTGAAATGCTTCTTACGAAGCCACTCCTTCGTTGCCCGGGCAGTGTGTTTGGGATCATTGTCATGCTGAAAGACCCAGCCACGTTTCATCTTCAATGCGCTTGCTGATGGAAGGAGGTTTTCACTCAAAATCTCACGATACATGGCCCCATTCATTCTTTCCTTTACACGGATCAGTCGTCCTGGTCCCTTTGCAGAAAAACAGCCCCAAAGCATGATGTTTCCACCCCCATGCTTCACAGTAGGTATGGTGTTCTTTGGATGCAACTCAGCATTCTTTGTCCTCCAAACACGACGAGTTGAGTTTTTACCAAAAAGTTCTATTTTGGTTTCATCTGACCATATGTCATTCTCCCAATCCTCTTCTGGATCATCCAAATGCACTCTAGCAAACTTCAGACGGGCCTGGACATGTACTGGCTTAAGCAGGAGGACACGTCTGGCACTGCAGGATTTGAGTCCCTGGCGGCGTAGTGTGTTACTGATGGTAGGCTTTGTTACTTTGGTCCCAGCTCTCTGCAGGTCATTCACTAGGTCCCCCCGTGTGGTTCTGGGATTTTTGCTCACTGTTCTTGTGATCATTTTGACCCCACGGGGTGAGATCTTGCGTGGATCCCCAGATCGAGGGAGATTATCAGTGGTCTTGTATGTCTTCCATTTCCTAATAATTGCTCCCACAGTTGATTTCTTCAAACCAAGCTGCTTACCTATTGCAGATTCAGTCTTCCCAGCCTGGTGCAGGTCTACAATTTTGTTTCTGGTGTCCTTTGACAGCTCTTTGGTCTTGGCCATAGTGGAGTTTGGAGTGTGACTGTTTGAGGTTGTGGACAGGTGTCTTTTATACTGATAACAAGTTCAAACAGGTGCCATTAATACAGGTAACGAGTGGAGGACAGAGGAGCCTCTTAAAGAAGAAGTTACAGGTCTGTGAGAGCCAGAAATCTTGTTGTTTGTAGGTGACCAAATACTTATTTTCCACCATAATTTGCAAATAAATTCATTAAAAATCCTACAATGTGATGTTCTGGATTTTTTTTCCTCAATTTGTCTGTCATAGTTGATGTGTACCTATGATGAAAATTACAGGCCTCTCTCATCTTTTTAAGTGGGAGAACTTGCACAATTGGTGGCTGACTAAATACTTTTTTCCCCCACTGTAACTCAGTGTTGTTGTTGTTTTTATCGCACTGCTTTGCTTTATCTTGGCCAGGTCGCAGTTGTAAATGAGAACTTGTTCTCAACTGGCCTACCTGGTTAAATAAAGGTGAAATAAAAATTTAAACAAAAACAGTGAAATGCTTACTTAACTACCAATGCCATTTTAAAGAAAAAAATTGATAAGTAAAAAATAGCAAATAATTAAAGAGCAGCAGTAAAATAAAATAACAGTAGGGAGGCTATATATGGCGGGCACCGGTTAGTCGAGGTAATTGAGGTAATATGTACATGTATGTAGAGTTAAAGTGACTATGCATAAATAATAAACAGAGTAGCAGCAGCGTAAAAGAGGGGGTGGGGGGTGGGGGTGTGGGGGCAATGCAAATAGTCCGGGTAGCCATGATTAGCTTTTCAGGAGTCTTATGGCTTGGGGGTAGAAGCTGTTAAGAAACCTTTTAGACCTAGACTTGGCGCTCCGGTACCGCTTGCCGTGCGGTAGAAGAGAGAACAGTCTATGACTAGGGAAGATGTCACAAAGTGCTATACAGAAACCCAGCCTAAAACCCCAAACAGCAAGCAATGCAGATGTAGAAGCACGGTGGCTAGGAAAAACTCCCTAGAAAGGCAGGAACCTAGGAAGAAACCTAGAGTGGAACCAGGCTCTGAGGGGTGGCCAGTCCTCTTCTGGCTGTGCCGGGTGGAGATTATAAGAGTACATGGACATTTAAGGCCAGATTGTTCTTCAAGATGATCAAATGTTCATAGATGACCAGCAGGGTCAAATAATAATCACAGTGGTTGTAGAGGGTGCAACAGGTCAGTACCTCAGGAGTAAATGTCAGTTGGCTTTTCATAGCCGAGCATTCAGAGGTCGAGACAGCAGGTGCGGTAGAGAGAGAGAGAGTCGAAAACAGCAGACCTGGGACAAGGTAACACGTCCAGTGAATAGGTCAGGGTTCCCTAGCCGCAGGCAGAACAGTTGAAAGCTCTTACAATATTCAATGATGACATTTCTCTAAAACAGGCTAAATGTACACCACCAAGTCAGAACAGTAGGCTAAATTATGAGTGGAAAAGGGACCAAATTATTAGGGTGAGGCACATGGGCTACTAACAGCTTACTACACAACATACACTTAGTATTACTTTCTTAGCTACAGTATACATATCTCCCTGGCATATTACATAATTTATGCAGCAGCTTACAATACATTTTTGGACTCACCTTGTTGTGCTGTGCTCACTTGAACAGGAAGATGGCGTGGCGGTCCTTCGTGGGCATATTTTATCATCAAACTTTGTCATCAAAGTCTGGCATTCTCTGGATTTATGGTGCTTTCAAGACAACTGGGAACTCTGAAAAAAACAAGGTTGAATCATGACGTTAGTGATCTTCAGGTCGGAGCTCTAGAAAGAGGCAGTTTGAACCAAAAATCTCAAATTTGGACTCCAGACCAAAGGACACATTTCCACTGGTCTAATGTCCATTGCTCGTGTTTCTTGGCCCAAGCAGGTCTCTTCTTCTTATTGGTGTCCTTTAGTAGTGGTTTCTTTGCAGCAATTCGACCATGAATGCCTGATTCACACATTCCCCTCTGAACAGTTGATGTTGAGATGTGTCTGTTACATGACCTCTGTGAAGCATTTATTTGGGCTGCAATTTCTGAGGCTGGTAACTCTAATGAATTTATCCTCTGGCGGTTCTCATGAGAGCCAGTTTCATCATAGCGCTTGATGGTTTTTGCGACTGCACTTGAAGAAACTTTCAAAGTTCTTGAAATGTTCCATATTGACTGACCTTCATGTCTTAAAGTAATGAAGGACTGTCGTTTCTCTTTGCTTATTTGAGCTGTTCTTGCCATAATATGGACTTGGTCTTTTACAAAATAGGGCTATCTTCTGTATACCCCCCTACCTTGTCACAACACAACTGATTGGCTCAAACGCATTAAGAAGGAAAGAAATTCCACAAATTTACTTTTAAGATAGCACACCTGTTAATTGAAATGCATTCCAGGTGGCTACCTCATGAAGCTGGTTGAGAGAATGCCAAGTGTGCAAAGCTGTCATCAAGGCAAAGGGTGGCTATATTTGTTTCACACTTTTTTGGTTACTACATTTTTGTCATTTAGCAGACACTCTTATCCAGAGCGACTTACAGTTAGTGAGTGCATACATTTTCATACTGGCCCCCCGTGGGAAATTAACCCACAACCCTGGCGTTGCAAGCGCCATGCTCTACCAACTGAGCTACAGGGGACTACATGAGTCCATATGTGTGGTCCTCTGTAGCTCAGCTGGTAGAGCACGGCGCTTGTAACGCCAAGGTAGTGGGTTCGATCCCCAGGACCACCCATACACAAAAATGTATGCACGCATGACTGTAAGTCGCTTTGGATAAAAGCGTCTGCAAAATGGCATATTATTATTATTTCATCATTTTGATGTCTTCACGATTATTCAACATTTAAAAAACCCTTGAATGAGTAGGTGTGTCCAAACTTTTGACTGGTACTGTATATATATATACAGTGGGGATAAAAAGTATTTAGTCAGCCACCAATTGTGCAAGTTCTCCCACTTAAAAAGATGAGAGAGGCCTGTAATTTTCATCATAGGTACACGTCAACTATGACAGACAAATTGAGAAAGAAAAATCCAGAAAATCACATTGTAGGATTTTTAATGAATTTATTTGCAAATTATGGTGGAAAATAAGTATTTGGTCACCTACAAACAAGCAAGATTTCTGGCTCTCACAGACCTGTAACTTCTTCTTTAAGAGGCTCCTCTGTCCTCCACTCATTACCTGTATTAATGGCACCTGTTTGAACTTGTTATCAGTATAAAAGACACCTGTCCACAACCTCAAACAGTCACACTCCAAACTCCACTATGGCCAAGACCAAAGAGCTGTCAAAGGACACCAGAAACAAAATTGTAGACCTGCACCAGGCTGGGAAGACTGAAACTGCAATAGGTAAGCAGCTTGGTTTGAAGAAATCAACTGTGGGAGCAATTATTAGGAAATGGAAGACATACAAGACCACTGATAATCTCCCTCGATCTGGGGCTCCATGCAAGATCTCACCCCGTGGGGTCAAAATGATCACAAGAACGGTGAGCAAAAATCCCAGAACCACACGGGGGGACCTAGTGAATGACCTGCAGAGAGCTGGGACCAAAGTAACAAAGCCTACCATCAGTAACACACTACGCCGCCAGGGACTCAAATCCTGCAGTGCCAGACGTGTCCCCCTGCTTAAGCCAGTACATGTCCAGGCCCGTCTGAAGTTTGCTAGAATGCATTTGGATGATCCAGAAGAGGATTGGGAGAATGTCATATGGTCAGATGAAACCAAAATAGAACTTTTTGGTAAAAACTCAACTCGTCGTGTTTGGAGGACAAAGAATGCTGAGTTGCATCCAAAGAACACCATACCTACTGTGAAGCATGGGGGTGGAAACATCATGCTTTGGGGCTGTTTTTCTGCAAAGGGACCAGGACGACTGATCCGTGTAAAGGAAAGAATGAATGGGGCCATGTATCGTGAGATTTTGAGTGAAAACCTCCTTCCATCAGCAAGGGCATTGAAGATGAAATGTGGCTGGGTCTTTCAGCATGACAATGATCCCAAACACACCGCCCGGGCAACGAAGGAGTGGCTTCGTAAGAAGCATTTCAAGGTCCTGGAGTGGCCTAGCCAGTCTCCAGATCTCAACCCCATAGAAAATCTTTGGAGGGAGTTGAAAGTCCGTGTTGCCCAGCGACAGCCCCAAAACATCACTGCTCTAGAGGAGATCTGCATGGAGGAATGGGCCAAAATACCAGCAACAGTGTGTGAAAACCTTGTGAAGACTTACAGAAAACGTTTGACCTGTGTCATTGCCAACAAAGGGTACATAACAAAGTATTGAGAAACTTTTGTTATTGACCAAATACTTATTTTCCACCATAATTTGCAAATAAATTCATTACAAATCCTACAATGTGATTTTCTGGATTTTTCTTTCTCATTTTGTCTGTCATAGTTGACGTGTACCTATGATGAAAATTACAGGCCTCTCTCATCTTTTTTAGTGGGAGAACTTGCACAATTGGTGGCTGACTAAATAATTTTTTCCCCCACTGTATATATATATATATATAAATACACTGCTCAAAAAAATAAAGGGAACACTTAAACAACACATCCTAGATCTGAATGAATGAAATAATCTTATTAAATACTTTTTTCTTTACATAGTTGAATGTGCTGACAACAAAATCACACAAAAATTATCAATGGAAATCAAATGTATCAACCCATGGAGGTCTGGATTTGGAATCACCCTCAAAATTAAAGTGGAAAACCACACTACAGGCTGATCCAACTTTGATGTAATGTCCTTAAAACAAGTCAAAATGAGGCTCAGTAGTGTGTGTGGCTTCCATATGCCTGTATGACCTCCCTACAACGCCTGGGCATGCTCCTGATGAGGTGGCGGATGGTCTCCTGAGGGATCTCCTCCCAGACCTGGACTAAAGCATCCGCCAACTCCTGGACAGTCTGTGGTGCAACGTGGCGTTGGTGGATGGAGCGAAACATGATGTCCCAGATGTGCTCAATTGGATTCAGGTCTGGGGAACGGGCGGGCCAGTCCATAGCATCAATGCCTTCCTCTTGCAGGAACTGCTGACACACTCCAGCCACATGAGGTCTAGCATTGTCTTGCATTAGGAGGAACCCAGGGCCAACCGCACCAGCATATGGTCTCACAAGGGGTCTGAGGATCTGAGGAACATACAGTGGGGAGAACAAGTATTTGATACACTGCCGATTTTGCAGGTTTTCCTACTTACAAAGCATGTAGAGGTCTGTGAGAGACGGAATCTAAAACAAAAATCCAGAAAATCGCATTGTATGATTTTTAAGTAATTAATTTGCATTTTATTGCATGACATAAGTATTTGATACATCAGAAAAGCATAACTTAATATTTGGTACAGAAACCTTTGTTTGCAATTACAGAGATCATAAGTTTCCTGTAGGTCTTGACCAGGTTTGCACACAATGCAGCAGGGATTTTGTCCCACTCCTCCATACAGACCTTCTCCAGATCCTTCAGGTTTCGGGGCTGTCGCTGGGCAATACAGACTTTCAGCTCCCTCCAAAGATTTTCTATTGGGTTCAGGTCTGGAGACTGGATAGGCCACTCCAGGACGTTGAGATGCTTCTTACGGAGCCACTCCTTAGTTGCCCTGGCTGTGTGTTTCGGGTTGTTGTCATGCTGGAAGACCCAGCCACGACCCATCTTCAATGCTCTTACTGAGGGAAGGAGGTTATTGGCCAAGATCTCGCGATACATGGCCCCATCCATCCTCTCCTCAATACGGTGCAGTCGTCCTGTCCCCTTTGCAGAAAAGCATCCCCAAAGAATGATGTTTCCACCTCCATGCTTCATGGTTGGGATGGCGATCTTGGGGTTGTACTCATCCTTCTTCTTCCTCCAAACACGGCGAGTGGAGTTTAGACCAAAAAGCTCTATTTTTGTCTCATCAGACCACAAGAACTTTTCCCATTCCTCCTCTGGATCATCCAGATGGTCATTGGCAAACTTCAGACGGGCCTGGACATGCGCTGGCTTGAGCAGGGGCACCTTGCGTGCGCTGCAGGATTTTAATCCATGATGGCGTAATGTGTTACTAATGGTTTTCTTTGAGACTGTGGTCCCAGCTCTCTTCAGGTCATTGACCAGGTCCTGCCGTGTAGTTCTGGGCTGATCCCTCACCTTCCTCATGATCATTGATGCCCCACGAGGTGAGATCTTGCATGGAGCCCCAGACCGAGGGTGATTGACCGTCATCTTGAACTTCTTCCATTTTCTAATAATTGTGCCAAAGGTTGTTGCCTTCTCACCAAGCTGCTTGCCTATTGTCCTGTAGCCAATCCCAGCCTTGTGCAGGTCTACAATTTTATCCCTGATGTCCTTACACAGCTCTCTGGTCTTGGCCATTGTGGAGAGGTTGGAGTCTGTTTAATTGAGTGTTAGGACAGGTGTCTTTTATACAGGTAACGAGTTCAAACAGGTGCAGTTAATACAGGTAATGAGTGGAGAACAGGAGGGCTTCTTAAAGAAAAACTAACAGGTCTGTGAGAGCCAGAATTCTTACTGGTTGGTAGGTGATCAAATACTTATGTCATGCAATAAAATGCAAATTAATTACTTAAAAATCATACAATGTGATTTTCTGGACCTCTACATGCTTTGTAAGTAGGAAAACCTGCAAAATCGGCAGTGTATCAAATAATTGTTCTCCCCACTGTATGTATATATTGCTAAGCACCTGCCCCACCTGCCCTGAACGACGGGTCGCCACTGGTATAGAGTATCCCAACCTTTTGAATAAAGACATGCATTAAAAACGGCATACATTTGAATGCATTTACTTTCCCATTTACCTTCTCAGGCATTTTCTGAATGCAGATTTGTATTTTACTTGAATAGCTTTTCGTGGATGTATACTGTAGATGTAATTTCCCCTTTTTCGTGCTTAGATTCCCCTGTTCCAAGAGCACCTATGGATGTTCAGATTCCCTGAAGCATTCCCTGAAGCATGTCACTTTGTAGAATCAGAGGCTACATGTCTTGGGATGCTGAAATCTCTGTTTGTGTTGAAGTAAGACAACTGTAATGTTCCTCTTTAAGTGATTAGAGATTACTCTTGCTGGACTGTGGGGGCCAATGGATGGTGTTTATACAAATTATAATTGTTTGAAGCGATGCCACTCAATGGTGATTCAACTCTAATCACAGTACTTGAGCTCTTAATTGAACAAAAAAACAGTCAGATGGAACAGAGTAAATAGGCATTTTAACGTCATAGATTTAGCCGGTGGTAACTTGTGGAATAGACACCGGCTGGAATGAGGTTTTAACCAATCAGCATTCAGGATTAGACCCATCCGTTGTATAACCAAATTATAATTGTTTGAATCGATGCCACTCAGTGGTGATGTTTTGGCCCTTAACCTTCATCAGGTTTTTGTACCTCTTCACTTCAGATTACTCCTTAATTCATGCCTCTTGGCTGGAGAGCGAGGTAGTGACAGTGTTCCTTTCCCATTTGGAAAATCAGGATCAGAAAGTCAATGTTCATTCAAGATATTCAACGACTCATATGTTTGAACCAGTTCATATACATAATGTAGGGAAGGCAAAGTCTGTAGCAGGGTGCAAGGATCGGTAAATTGCTAGTCTAGTGGTTTTAAAATAGCATGACTGGGAAATTAGCTCCTACCAAACAACCTTTGACATTATAACTGTCAATCACAAATAATGGAATTCAAAGCCATTCAACGCAGCCCCTATGGTTCATTTCCTTTAATAGCATTTGTTGCTCATTCTTAATCTTCATTGATCTCTGGTGCACAAAGCCACATGATAAAACAGCACACACGTGTCCCACAAGGTTTCAAAGTGTTGCTTATTTTCACTTCTTTAAGACACCTTTAAGATCCTATTGCATTATGAGAACATTATTGGACAAAGATGAAAACATTCCACTAAGACAAAGATATTATAATTCTCTTGGGATGAAGATCTGATCATCCTACAATGGCTTTGTGGAGATACAGATGTAGGATCTTAATTTGATCTACCTGTTGCAGGAGAACTTTCCTGCAATGCAGGAAATGTAAAACTTGAGGTGTATTTGAAGTTTTGAAGTTTGTAATTTCCACTTTATTTGTAATTTCCATTTTCCCTTTACGAAAAATGTATCAACCCCTACAAAAATGTTCATGAATTATAATCCACATACTAAGTAAAATGTCCTGTTGCTGCAGGATAATTTTCCTACTGTAGCAAACTGGCTCAAATTAAGATCCGACATTGGTAGAATGTCAGTGGTTGTATTTGTTTTGTAGTGGCCATATCTATGATCCGTAACTGTCTCTTATGTCATGGTATCATGTTGGGGATCATGGCTCCTGACTCACTAGCTACAGATTAAAGGAATCAACCATGTTTTCATGACCCCTTCAAAGATAGGCCACATGGACAGAGTTTACATTTGAGCACCATAACATTCTCTCTCTCTCTCTCTCTCTCTCTCTCTCTCTCTCTCTCTCTCTCTCTCTCTCTCTCTCTCTCTCGTGCTCTCTCTCTCTCGCTCTCTCTCTCTCTCGCTCTCTCTCTCGCTCACTCTCTCTCTCTGTCTTTCGCTCTCTTTCTCTCTTACCACGATTATGTCACAGATACAGTTTGAAAAGTAATAATCAGGTCATTTTTGGCAGGTGTACTGAAAAAATGAATGAAAGGGAGGATAGATGAGTCTTTGAAAGTGGAACATCAATCAGATTATTAAAGAAGCTTGCCTTGTCAGTTACCACTCTGACTGACAGTTACAATACCAGTATCACTGACCTAAGATGTAGAGGTCTTGGTTTTCTCACTGCTGTGGTGTGAAACTTCACAGTACATTTGCTTTTCTCAAGTGACTGAGTAAAATGTATTTGTGTATACTGGGAATAAGGCTGTGACAGCATCACAAGGCTGTACTGGCAGCTGACTAGACTACTGGACACATAGAAATAAACATAATCGACATGCGTTTGTACACGCTGTGAAATGAAAATCCATTTAGAAAGCTAATAAGCTTCAGCATATATTTGGTGCATAGTTAAAGTTTTAAGCAAAATTATACTAGTGAAAGCAAAGCAGCCCCAACTTGATGAAAAACAACATATTCTATGTGGGAGCCCTTATTACAGATCTCTGGCAGAGCAGTTTGCCCAGGCGGGTGTAGGCGGGACTGGGCTGATCAATTCTTAAGGGCTGGATTCAAGCCGAATCGGTGAAGCTTCGAGGAAGATCCGCGTTAAAATGTAAAGGTAATTTCGATTGCGCTGACATATGCAGCGTTTACTGTGAATGCAGTCTCCGTGACACGGGAGCATTGCCTTTAATGGTCAATCGCGCTATAAATCAGATCTTCAGATCTACGGATTGAATATAGCC
This sequence comes from Coregonus lavaretus, assembly GCF_964263955.1. Classification (NCBI taxonomy): domain Eukaryota; kingdom Metazoa; phylum Chordata; class Actinopteri; order Salmoniformes; family Salmonidae; genus Coregonus; species Coregonus lavaretus. Next base: position 20,835,157 of record NC_140003.1, read on the forward strand.
CTTAGACTGTAATTATTCTGTGGGTTCTGTGGGTTTGGGCTGTGGAGGATATGGAGGCTGTGGAGGCTGGGACAGCCCAGTACACTACGCCACCTGCTGGGTGGGAAGATGAAAGTAGTAACACTAGAGGGTCAAACCCAGGTTCACACCATCTCACCATGCAGCATACCACAGGGTAACTGGAAAGCAAACACCAAATACCAAGGCTTGTCTTGGTCCAATACACACGTGCGTGCATGCGTGTGTGTGTGCGTGCATGCATTCTGTGTGGTTGAATGAGAGAGTGTACTTCAGTTTGTGTTTAAAATCTGTTTACATCTGCTTGTGACAAAAGAACCAACAAGAACATGTCATCTTTGGAAACAGCCCAAATGGTATCTTCCTGGGGTCCTGTACTCCACCTCCACATGATATTTGCATTTAGCTCAGGAGGTGGGATAAGGTTTACAATGAGCCTAAATACAGAGTAGAGACTACTAGAGACTATTCCACAAATCAACATGATGTGCAATGATTTGCCCAGCACAGAAACACTGCTGTGTAAAACAAAAGGAAAAAGGAAAATTTCATTGAAATCTAAAGAATTAAAAGTGGGTCATTTATTCATAGACCTGCCACGTGTTGTGTCTCAACTATTTTTCATTGTAAGGAGCTTACCTTTAAATGTGGCATATTGTCACATATTTCAGTTTCTCAGCTCCATATGCTAGAGCTCTCTTGGGGAATGCAAATGTTCAGTGGTGCTACTTTTTTCTATATCATTGATAGCCCAATTTGTAAGTCGCTCTGGATAAGAGCGTCTGCTAAATGTTGTAAATGTAAATGTTAAATAGCCATTTTGAGACTTTGGTTTTAGCTGTTTGTTTTATTGCATCTTTGAGGAGTAAAATACCATGAACAGTTTTAGGCTAGAAAGAGTCTAAGCTGTTACTAACTGGTGAGCAGCGAGCTCTCAAAAAAGATTAAAGTATGTTTATTTTATGTTATTTGAGTACTGGTATTGTTGGAACACAGTGAGTAGTACTCCAATCAGAAGATGTTCTAATTCTAGGGCTCCCTGTTATGAAGCAATTAATTAGAATGACCATTCTAGTAATAACCCATGTTGAAGGCTGCTGTTAGTCATTCGCCTACATTTCAAGGATACTACTACATTTACTTATACAAAGCTATGTGGATTGTGGACTTGAGTGCATAACTGTTTACCCAAAAATGCAAATGGAAGTAAGGAAATTGTGCCCAGCTGGCAAAACAGGTTGCCATTAAATCATCACCAGTTTGTGTACTGGTTGTTTGAGGAAGATGATAACGCTTCATGTTGTTACATGGTACCAACTAAGAAACTATGTGGTAACAATGGATATTTTCCAGTACTTACCTAAAATATTTGGTGGTACCAAGGGGCACTTGTGTGTCATAATCCAGTTAATAATGGTTTGTACGGTTTGTACAAAGGTGCTTGAAACAGGAAGACAGAAGAAGAGCTAACCAGAAAGCACTCTGGAGGTGGTTCTATTCTCTTTAATAAGGCACAGGTGAATATTGTGTGCCCACTATGCATAAGAAGGGATGGTGGCAGGGAGGTAGTCCTGCATCGGGTCGGATACCCAAAGTTCCCCGCCGTTCACCAACAAAAAAATCAGCTGGTGGGTGGAATGAAAAAAAGTATTTCAATCTGCGGGCCTGCTAGTGGTTCAGAACAATTATATTGAGGGTCGGAAACGTTTTAAATCAATACACATTTTTTTGTATAAACCAAGGAGCTTGTTGTGTTGCACTGTGTTGCGAATTTCATTCTGTGAGCGGTGAGACAGGCATGTGCTATAGGTAACCAGCCACCCAGGGAGTGGATCGGGGAACTGTCCATTTATGTGTAGTGCTGAAACTTATGTTTCATCCCCGCACGTGAGAATACGTTACCAAATGTACTTTCCCTGACTAGCCTAGCTCACGAAAAATGGCTAACATATGTTAGCCTAATTCAGTTTATTATCAGCTGATTATTACATTAATTCAGGCTTTCATTAATTTAGACCATACGCAGGGCATATCACGATTCATGTTTAAACCCGTGCGCTGGTAAAAGTTTGAGTAACATACTAATTTAATTTTTGCAGCCTATAGGATTCTGGGAATTGTTTAGTTGCAATTAAACTATTTGATTATAAACAATATTGCATGTAAAGGTCTTGTTTTGTTATGTCGGCTATAGGCTTTCATTAAGAAGGCTAATTGGAAGTCTTTTTTTTCCAGAGCGATTTGAGTTTCAGTGTGCTGCGTTGTAAAAAATAAAATTAATTCATGGCATGGTTTCCTTTTATACAAATGTTGAATGGACATGCAGGAATAATAGCCTACACATAAAAACAATGAAATAAATTGATGTTATTTGGCGGGTCACGGATCAGCTCTCGGAGCAATTCTATGCGGGTGGTTGCGGAGAAAAATCTGTCCTGATGTCTGACTGAATTGATGTGGCCAACGTGGGGCGGATGCGGCTCCAATAAACTGACCTGTGCAGGACTCTACAGGGAGGATGGCTGATTATGTACTGTAGATAATTGGATAAATGGCGTTAGAGTGAGACATTTTGTCATAGTGCCAAGGAGGTGGCATTTGAATGAAGAGTCAACAAGGCACCATGCAATTGTGCCAGTCTAATTGTTGCGAGCGCTTGCCAGCCAGAGAATACAGTGGCAGGGCTACACTGTAAAGGGGTTACTGTGAATTTGACAGTAGTTTACAGGCAGCTCAGTGGCAAGTAAAAGTCTGTATTTCATATTACAGTACACCTACTGTAATAAAAATACGGTATCAAAGCAAGTACTTTGTAATGATATATAGCCTCTTACAGAAACAACAATAGAAACAACAATACCATGCACCCACTAGTGGTCAAAAGGTTTTTGGCTCTCCAAAGATATGGTACTGTACTGTGTTCTGTGAAGTGGAATTACAATACCATTCGAAATACAGCAATTATTTGCCCCGCCCACAACATTTTCCCACAATGCACCATCATTTACAGTATGCTGCAGTAAAACGTTTCAGAGTACTTTGCTGTTGATAATACCCCAAATTACCATATAATTTACAGTTTTCCTCGTCAAAAGTAGTGCACTATATAGGGAATAGGGTGCCATTTGGGACATAACCAGTGACAGTGCTAGATAGTCACAGAGGAGTCTCTCTCTGAGACCAATAACATCATGCCAGGCGCTTGTAACGCCAGGGTAGTGGGTTCGATCCCCGGGACCACCCATGCACACATGACGGTAAGTCGCTTTGGATAAAAGCGTCTGCTAAATGGCATATTATTATTATTATTATTACGTCATAAAAGCCATCAGGATAAAGTAATCATCATAAAAAACACATTACTCTACAGCCACAAAGGACCAAATAAGCTTAAAGAGCCCTACAACAACACATTCCATCTTTTGTTATACATATTGCATGTAAAAACAAATACATCCAGTTGTTGTTGCATGTAGCATTGCTTCTTCCCTGTGACCCTGTCATTCGTATGTGTGACATTACATCACTTAAATACTCTAAATGGGTTGAGAGTTTAAAAAAGGTCTTATAAAACATACACCACTGTAAAAAATAGATATATAATTCAAATTTCTCTAAACCATTACAAAGTACATCAATGCTTGTTCCATTAAGGTCAGTTTCTTCTCTGTCATATATGTGCGTAACATACTGTAGCATCACTGAGATACCAAGTTACCTACTTCCTGAAAATAGGTTTAGGGTTTAAAAGGTCTCATAATAAATAAACCCCACTGTAAAAAAAAAAAAAAGATTCCCATTGCTTTAAAGATTCACCCATTTTTAATGTTAGATTGTTTTTGTGCATTTCTGAGTGATGTTCTATCGATTCCCTGGGTCATTTCATGTTTTCATCTGTATCTGAGTTATTGGCATTAAAACAGGCAGAAATACGGGACGGTATGACGTAGTACGGTGATAAAGCCGCTCTCACTACACTGGAAGTTAATAGGAATACGACTTTTAGATCGCGAAAACCTCTATCATACATGTCAGATTTCAATACTGGCCGATGTCATAACTCGGGAGGGTGTGTTCTCTCGAATGAGCCATTGATCATATTCCTACCTCGAGAAATGTGTAATTTAACAGAGGGTCTAAACGTTTCTACTATTTGTCTGCCTCTTCATGATGCCGTTGCCAGAGATACACTACATATGCAAAAGTATGTGAACACCCCTTCAAATTAGTGGATTCGGCTATTTCAGCCACACCCGTTGCTGACAGGTGTATAAAATCGAGTACACAGCCATGCAATCTCTATAGACAAACATTGGCCTTACTGAAGAGCTCAGTGACTTTCAACATCAATAAGTCAGTTCGTCAAATTCCTGCCCTGCTAGAGCTGCCCTGGTCAACTGTAAGTGCTGTTATTGTGAAGTGGAAACATCTAGGAGCAACAACGGCTCAGCCGGGAAGTGGTAGGCCACACAGGCTCACAGAGCAGGACTGCGGAGTGCTGAAGCCGGTAGCGCATAAAAATAGTCTGTCCTCGGTTGCAACACTCATTACCAAAATTCAAAACTGCCTCTGGAAGCAATGTCAGCATAAGAACTGTTTGTCGGAAGCTTCATGAAATGGGTTTCCATGGCCGAGCAGCCGCACACAAGTCTAAGATCACCATGCGCAATTCCAAGCGTCTGCTGGAGTTGTGTAAAGCTCGCTGCCATTGAACTCTGGAGCAGTGGAAACGTGTTCTCTGGAGTGATGAATCACGCTTCACCATCTGGCAGTCCGACGGACGAATCTGGATTTGGCGGATGCCAGGAGAATGCTTCCTGCCCGAATGTATAGTGCCAACTGTAAAGTTTGGTGGAGGAGGAATAATGGTCTGGGGCTGTTTTTCATGGTTCGGGCTAGGCCCCTTAGTTCCATTGAAGGGAAATCTTAACGCTACAGCATACAATGACATTCTAGACGATTCTGTTCTTCCAACTTTGTGGCAACAGTTTGGGGAAGACCCTTTCCTGTTTCGTCATGACAATGCCCCCATGCACAAATGGTTTGTCGAGAACGGTGTGGAAGTACTTGACTGGCCTGCACAGAGCACTGACCTCAACCCCATCGAACACCTTTGGGATGAATTGGAACGCAGACTGCAAACCAGGCCTAATCGCCCAACATCAGTGATCGACCTCACTAATGCTCTTGTGGCTGAATGGAAGCAAGTCCCAGCAGCAATGTTACAACATCTAGTGGAAAGCCTTCCCAGACGAGTGGAGGCTGTTATAGCAGCAAAGGGGGGACCAACTCCATAGTAATGCCCTTGATTTTGGAATGAGCAGGTGTCCACATACTTTTGGTCATGTAGTGTATAATAAACTTGGAGTCAAGCGATGAAATTGTGTGGTCCTCCCACTACTAGTTGGGAAAGCATGCAGTTTATTAGGCTAGATGAAATAAGTTATGATGAACTTCACAGGGTGGTGAAAGTGCACGGTGATGAGCTTGATGTTCCTTTCTAATAAATATCGAGGGTCTTATTCTGGTGACATGAGGGTTGATGCTTGGCTGCCGTTTGACAAATAAAGATATTCTCGCTCTCATCATGTAGGTAGTCTATACCTGCACTTTATCTGTGAGCTTTTGGCTAGAGCGCACATGCCAAGACCAGAGATTTGCTATATAATGCAACATTACTTCTTACAAAACCATCAGTAGAGTTGAAAATACAATGGAAACCTATTGAACTTTTATTTTTTACTCGGTATGTGGGAATTTAACTGCAAAAGTTATTTGTATGTGCACTATGCCATCACGCGCTGACTGTTTTCGACAACAAATCAATTTGATGGAAACACATCTCTGGTGGGAACATTTGCATGTTGTTTTTATGCGGATCTTAGAATAATAATAAAGTATGAAAAATGTATGCACTCACTAAAAACTGTAAGTCGCTCTGGATAAGAGCGTCTGCTAAATGACTAAAATGTAAAATGTAATCGCATGAAATTCTGTCGCCAATTGGATGGAATCCTAGCTAGAGAAAAGAAAATATATAATTATGCCTTGATGGCGAGGGAAAAAATATAGAGAAAAATAACAACCTTTAACAATTCCTCATACATTCATCATAAATAATTCGAATCACATCTAATCCTGAGAAGATGAATAGGCCTAATATCTTCAAATTTAGCAGTCAAAGATAATCTGACAGAACAAAATAACTTCTGCTGAGTGATAATTTAACCAATAAAGAGCACATCTCCATCTGCACAAAATGTGCCTTATCATTTGGTAGTCTAACAAGGTGTAATGGGAAAATCTGTTACAAGAGCTAAATGTCTGACAATGGAAATATGTAGCAAGCAGACTCAAGGAACACTGGACATAATTATAGTACTGCACACAGTATATACTGTGTAGCCTACAGTAGCAATCTCTTGTGAGCTTAACTGACCATAGGTGGACAATAAGGCAAGCAGTCTCTGAGATAGTTTAAGTTTATTGACTCAAAATTATAGCTGCCTGACACTGCTGTGTTGTACGCTGAACAACAGGACAAAGGTAGAACACATGGTACAAAAGTGTTGAGGTGAGCTCAACTCAATCCAACAAGCCCCACAGTGGGCAATTCAATTCAATCGGCCCAGGATGGAAAAATATATGGATTATATTGGGATTACAATTGTCCAGAATATAACATGAAGTGATGCACACCTCAAAAGTTATTCCACGCTGTAGTTGCATTGGGAGTTGATTGAGTTGAGATGATTGATGATTAGAGCTGTAGAGGAACTGATGCTTTGGGGGAACGGATGTTTGTGCATTCATTCACACTGTGTTCACACGCTGGGCTGATAAACATCTTGGAGACAACATATGTGGAGTTCAGGCCAAGTTTATTCTGTTATTTTACCATCAGAGGGAGGGGAACAAAACCAAATAGAACCCCCACTCTCACACACATTGGAGACAGCAGCGACAGTCTGTGAGTTTTACTGTGCAATTATTGATGTTTCACTTTTTCTATCCTGCCTCATACCCAGTTCATAGATAAGTTCCCGACTTCCTGCCGTGCAATTTGATTATGTCTAAAATTACACACTATTCCCTTTACAGTGCACTATTTTTTACCAGGGCCCATAGGGTTCTAGTCAAAAGTACTGCACAATATAGGGAATAGGGTTACATTCGGGACGCAAACTGTATCTGGAGGAACAAGCAGAGAGGACGATATAAGGTGTTATATGTTAATTAGCATTGATCATTGGATGCTGGGAGGGCACCATGCCGTCACTAGTTGGGCACTTGCTGCTTCTATCTTCTACAAGGAATAGGATGGTTTAGTGTGATGCACACACACGCACACACACACACACACAGTTTCTGATTACAGTCTGCTTGTATGAATTACCACCTGTTGTTCGTGCCTGCATTCCCAGTGGCATGGTGAGTAATATTAATGGAAGCGGTCATGTTATTGTTGAACTCCACATGTTGCAGGCAGGGACGTCACTAGGGGGGGTAATTCATACAAGCAGACTGTAATCAGAAACTGTGTGTGTGTGTGTGTGCGTGTGTGTGCATCACACTAAACCATCCTATTCCTTGTAGAAGATAGAAGCAGCAAGCCACGGAAATCCCTGAGCCACGGAAATGAAGCGCCCTGCACGCTAGTAGTGAACGTTTTCCAGAAACATAACGCTATGTAGCATATCTCGTTGCTTTCTTCCATGCGCTGTGCTCTCCTGGCGCCAAATAATTAACACTTCTTAATATTAATTCAATTAATTGTGGCATGGAATATGGTGTCAATAATATATATATTTGAATCTATTAGCAAGTACAAAGTACAAGTGCATAACTATATCGTAATTTTCCATGGAGAAAAATAGTTGGAAAAAGTATTTTTCATTTTGTTGCAATGTTTTCATAAACCATGTCCAATATTTGATTGGCAATAAAAAAAATCCCTCATGTTGATGTTGGTCACATTGTTGCTAACTAATGTGAGCTAGTTGGGGGGGAGACAACTTTTGCAGATAATATCGACAAAGGCAGGCACCAAACATGCTTGAAAATCATGATTTTATAATATTTGTGGTAATAAATCACAGATTCCAAGGTCAATTAGCTACAGGACAATATTTCTACCTAATTAATTACACAAAAACAAATACACCCCCTCCAACACCCCTGTAGTAACAACACTTAACAATTTTACACACATGTACATACCAGCATACAATCCTTTCTCCAACTAAATATTCACAATGTTTGCGAGTTATATTACACAGTACTAGGATGTTAGTCCATCCATAAAGATTAGAAATTAAACAAAATGAAACTGTAGGTGCAAACCTGTCTATGACTTCACTCTTTCCCAAGCGTGTTAGTATGTATATCTTTGTAAATTGTCATGATGCATTCTATCTTGGGTCATTGGGCTCCTAAGCCAGGTATGTAGACGTCTTAATGCACTGTTTATACACACAGGACATGTCAGAAGTGGCATCTTTCTTTTTTTGAGAGGTAATGTTTAGCAAGGACTACTTTCTCTGGCTTGAGAGGAATATGCCATGTTTGTCTTGTGCGGGCCTCCCCTCTCTCTATGTTCTCCTGTGCTCTCGCTCTATCCTGTCTGCTCCCCTCTCTTCCTTGCTGTCTGAAGTTCTGCTTTCCTGGATCTCCTATATTATTACAGAGACAGCATAGTATCAGTGCCGTAGCAATATGGACTATTCTGAACAGACAAACACACACAGAAGCAATATACGCACACACACAATATGCAAATAATGTTTACCTGAATTGAGCTTAAGGTAAAATCTGGGATAATTTCTGTTCCTTAATGATAATAGCAGTTCACTCAATCTTAAACCTGATTAACATTCAACTGTCTTACCCTTCACTAACCACAATATATGTGTTCTCTCTGTTGCTTTAGCAACACAATTGAAATGCGTGCAACCATAGGGCAAAACAGATGAGGTTGGCTTAGATTGTTAACATGTAAGCTATATTTCGTCTCCAATGTTTATTGAAAACAAATACATTTGCACAATGACCACTTGTTGTTTCAAATACATCATTACAGTTGTTGGTTAGCTAATGTTTGCCATATTTGCATTGACATGAAATCAGTCAAAACAAGACAATAACATGATGAAACATTATGAAATAAGCCATTTATGATTCCCCACAAGGCAGTGTCATTCTTGCTAGACTCACAACAGGCTGACTTGCCCCATGGAAGCGCGCACATGGTTTTCGTGACGTTGGCAGCCAACCCATCAATGTAGTTAGATGCTAAATAATTGTAAACACACACAATCTATTCACTTACTCCTGCAAATACAACAGCTGTCTCTGTGTTTGCTGAGCTGCATCTTCAATTCCGTATGTCCATCTTCTATAAATTGGAGAGAAAAAAAATAACTCAGCTATCCATCTTTGTTTTTTAGCTAACGTTAGCCAATTGAGCTGATGTTACCAAAAGTAGCTAATGTAATGTTAGCCATGTTAGCCTTAAGTTAGCTAGCTATCTTTATTAGTAATTTTTAGCAAATTTGGACAGTACTTGATTAGACAGAAATAGGTTAGTTATTGATACTATTGTTGGGTGGTGAACAGATTCAGTGTCCAGATAGCTAATCAATAACGTTAACTATACTGTCAAAACCCTGCTCATAAATTTGCTAGGTTGCTAATGAAGCAGCACTGCTAGCTAGACTGGGTAGTCCCTCACGTTAGTTAGCTTAACGTTATCTGTCAGTGCAGCTTTTGAGTCAACATGTTGAAATGTAAGTTACTCAAATCTGGCTTACTGTGAGGTCAAAAACTCTGAATAGGCTAACAAAATGTGCTATAATAATAGCACGCTAACAAAGTTTACCTTGCTCCGGTTCTCCGTGTTGCCAACTCCTCAGTAAGGAAAGTAGCTATTGGCTGTCCTAAAAGTCGCTAGAAGTCGCTAAATGACGTCATCACCTAATTTGCATAATTGGCAATGTGCATGTAATTGTGATGGAAGCTGTAGGAGAGAAGAATAATGTCATGGGAGAGGCAAAAAGTGAGTAAAAAACACCCTACATTTATATCCCACCCTGAATGTAAGCTAGGGCAGGATCAGCCAGCTGTGGCTTCCCCCATGCGCGATTCATTTGCAGTCTGGACGCTGAGGATTTGCAGTCTGGAGGCTGAGGGGTGAACATCTCCTGATCTGACTGTAGCTGGGAGGGACTGCTGCGTGAGGGCTGGGCCGCCTGTGAGTGCTTTGGGACGGGTGTGGGGCCCGGGTGGGGCCCGGGTGGGGCCTGGGTGGGGCCTGGGTGGGGCCCACGACAGCACCCGCTGCTCATTGAGAAGAGTAAGAAGGATATGTGCTTTCACGTCAGTCTCCAAAAGTCTCCAATAATACCAGAAAAAGTCGCTAGATTTGTCGCTAGTCGCTTTTTTGAAAATGTGTAGCTAGAGTGGTCTGAATACTCGCTAAATATAGCGACAAAGTCGCTAAATTGGCAACACTGTATCATCTTTGGGCCACAGATAGAACAATGAGACAGATATTTCACTGGATTTTTAAATGTGAAGCATCTGCTTGGCGTTTCCACTCACTACCAAATATGGTAGTGAGAGGAAGCCCACTTGCGGGCATTGGGAGAAAATGGAACGAGATGGATTTGGGCCGAAATTCTGCACATTTTCTCATCGATGAAACATTTGATCTCAATACAGTTTTCTGTTCCCAAAACTAGAATATGTTATGAACAGAGTGGACTAAGGTTTGTAGACTTTACCCTTTGCAAAAGTTTTGTAAGAATCGCGTTGTTTAGAAGGAGTGCAAAGGCGAATTGAGAAGGCGTTCCCTAACAGATATATGCAGATGATGCTAGAACGCTAGCTCGTGCTTGGCTCTGCCTCCCTCCTTGCTTGTTCTGCCACTATGGCTCATTTGTTCCCATTGGAAACGACAGGCTGTGGTCTATCTTGGTTTAGTTATAAAAATATTTATTTGCGCTCTGTCCCTCAGAGAATGACGCGCGCACCGAAATATACTCGGAAGCCCCGAAAGCCCGGCTCTGGTAACGTCAATGTTGCAGAGTACAACCTGTGTTGGTCATTATATATGAATGTGATTGGGTTAAATTGCTCGGAGTGAGGAGCCAGAGCAAAGGGGGAGGAGAGAGAAGAGAAGAGAAGAGAAAGAGAAAGAGAAAGAGAGAGAGAGAGAGAGAGAGAGAGAGAGAGAGAGAGAGAGAGAGAGAGAGAGAGAGAGAGAGAGAGCATTGATCTGTGTTCAATTGAGCCAGTGGATTACACTTTTTATAGAAAACGACACTGGATTACATTTCAGAGCACAACATGCAAAGACATGGATAGGTAAAACAGTGATTATCCAAACCGGAACAGCCCATGTCAAATATATGGGCAGAGTAGGACTAATTAGTGTTAAAGTTATATTGTCCTGGTATGACGTCGGACTTGTTTTCTCCGCTCGTCTAAAGACTGAGATTATTTCCTACATTTATAGCGCCGATTTACCAGGTTTCGGGTCAGTCCTTCGAGCGAAGTTTCAGCACCATGGCTAACTCTTCCGCCACTTCAGCACTGCAAAGCGAGGACAGCAGAGGAAACCTCGCTTCTCATCCTAAGAGAGGTTAAATGGTCCTTGAATAGAAGAGTTTCTGAAATAATAATCTCCTGTGGGCAGATTCTGCTCATCTGACCAAATTACGCGATATTTTACTTCTGTGTTACAGAGAAATTAAAGAAGAGAAAGGGGGATTTTGCCGAACCACCAAAAGATCCCCTTGCTCTAGTTTAGTGGTATCAACCGCACGTGCCTTTTCACGTCTTCGCTAAGCTTGATGAGGACTGAGAGAGAATTCGCGCCCTTCTCTCTAAAAAGACAACTGGAGTGGATGTATAAACTTTTTCTGAGAACTCGTGGCAGAATGTATATGCTATAGCCTACTATATGGAACAATACATGTGTATTTTGGATAAGGAATTATTATTAATGTGCTTGCGGGCTGTCTCTGACCTTTTTGTACTTGTTGCGCTTGTGTCACCTGCGCGCGATACTGACATTGTATGAACGTGTTACCTTATATTTCTTATCATAAAAATACGTTTTTAAGATTTTACAGTCATAGTTGGCAAAAAGTCTGATATTTGACATGTTTCCTATATTGAAAGGTGAACCAGACAGCGACTATTGGAGTCGGAATAGCAAATAATTTTTATTTGAAATGACATTAACCTAACTACATTTTGAGTTTCAAACACTTGATAGGCGAAATTTTTCTACAAACAGTTATGACATTTGTCCTGTTTGGAAGTATGGTGAAGAGGATCTTATGGAACTTGGTCTCATTCCTCCTGTGCTGGACATTTGTTGAAGCACAGGTAAGAAATACAATTTAGGCCTAATTGTTCAGCTGTGTTCAGAATATGACATGACATGTCAGAGTTGATTTTGTTTTGATTACTGCATTATATTCCACGTTGGTTCAACGTAATTTCATTGAAAGAACCGTGGAAACAACATTGATTCAACTAGAGTGTGCCAAGTAGGTTGTCATTCAGTTGTGAAAATTCACTCCATTTGTCATCTCCTTCATACAATGAGAAATCTAAAATTCGTCATCAGCAGGCAGCGGGCTCAATGATCTTGTGTAATTTAGAGACCCCTGTTATAATGTAGGCATTATGGAGACCCCTTAACAGTGCTGGTATTCTCCACCTCACTGAATGCAGTGTGTGACTCACTAAGTGGTACATATTGTACAGTGCTATGAAGAATGTTGTTTCCTTGTGTGTTTCTCTACAACATTTTTTATATTTACCCAAATAAAAGACAGGATAGATCGCCCTCCTCTAAGCAAAAATAACGGGTATGATGCATCTAATTATGGGATAGTGGTGTATGTAATTATCTGTACTCACTGTCAGTCAGTAGCGTGCTTTAGTTGTGCTTCAAACTTATCAGCCACTGTAGAGAATGGAGTACAACTCCTCCCCATGACCTCAAATAAATTTCTTAAGACACGTGAGAGATCAACTTTGCAGGCACACATCTGGAAATAGAAAAGATACAGAATAGGCCGTAGATGAGTGTAAGATATTGTAACTTCTGATCAACCAGTACCATCTCTCTCCCACCTTGGGACTACAGAGTCTCACATCCTGCATCTATGCAGCTCACATATCAGAATGATGACCCTTCTCCTACACAAAATCTCTTGTATATGGACTCCCCCGTGTCAGGACTCTCTCCTCTAAAACTTCCTCCAGAGCTTTCTATTTACAGAGACCTTCTCTAGTATTCTATAAGAGGTACTGGTGCTGAAGCAGTAGAAAATTAGAGGTGCCGGAACTATGTTCTGGTGTGATCCTGACCAATTCAACAATGCTTGATACAATTCAATTTACTGTACAACAATGTGTATTGTTGAGGTCACTTACTACTTATACTCTTGTGCCTGCGCTAACTTTTGATTGCATGCTGTGGCTGTTTGATTGTGGTTACACTTGACAAGAACTCATGGTAAATGACACATACCTCTCCTGTCTCCTATCACTCTCACAGTAAAACAGAATCACACACAGTAGCCTTAGGATCACTGGATGTGTGACATGTTTGGCATGAGCACTCCCTCACCTGCTAGGCTTCTACAGGGTGAAGAGATATCAGTTTGCCCTGGAGAGAAACAACTGTCCACAGGTGTCAGAGAAGGGGAATGTCAGTTACGACATATCAATGATTTAGATCTGCTGCAAGGTACCTTAGTGGAATGGCGAGGGTTCGATGAACCACGCTCGCATGATGAGTAACCTTGGCTCCAGGAAAGACTGTGGCAGAGGCTATGATGAGTAACCTTGCCTGAAACCTGAAGACTTGCATTTTCTCCCCAAGTTAATTCGTAAGGCTAAAACAGTAGTGTAACGTGCAGGAGACCCGGGTTCAATCCCAGACCGTAACATCAGCATGAGATGGGTGCAGGGGCCAAGTTACAATTGTGATAGACAGTGGGATGTGACACATATCATCACAGCCTGTAATTGTAATACCTTTCCGTTCCATCTGCTCATCAATGAAGGTGCATGGTCCCCATGCTCCCCAGTGCTCCACATGCCCCTTGGGCAAGAGCTGTCCATCACAGATAGCACAAATTCGCTTTCCTATAATTTCCATTTCCATTAGACGCTCCTAATATGTCTGTGTCTGTGCCTGGAACTGTTGAAGTTGTTAGCATCTATGAGGTTGACCCCTGGTCAACGGCATTCAATCAGTCAGGTGTACATGTAATTCAGACTGCCAGTGAGATGTGAAGTGCCATTCAGCTCCAGGCCTTGATGGACAATGTCAGTTATTTTTTCATGAATATGTTTGCAATTTAAAGAAATGTTGAAGTTATGCATGTGGACATTGTGCCTTTGAAAAATGTGGGCAAATAGTGAGTTACATGGCAATATAAAACACATTCATAATGTTATTTTAAAAGGATATACAAACAGGAACAAAAATGTAAACTCTTTCAACTCCTTCCTGGTCTGTAAATGTCATGGCAACAACCAAACTTTACTTTTTGAGAAAAATAAATTATCAAAATGATAATAAATGTATCATTTATCTTGACTCATGCAATTCAATGAGTCATCCACATCCACAAATCGTTTTCTTAACTCAAGAGTGATATGAAATTTGAAGACACATTTACATTTTAGTCATTTAGCAGACGCTCTTATCCAGAGCGTCCAGAGTAACTGAACTCCAAAGGGCATGGAGTCAATCTAAGTACTTAAAGCTACTTGAGGATTGCAGCAAAGCTTACACAGACTTAGAATACGTTTGTTTTTCCATAAGGGACAAATGTAACAACAGAACAAGCTCCAAAACGTTTGAAGTAAGTGTCCTTAACAATATGGTAATGATTTTGAATTCTGTATTGTTTGAACACTGTTCAATATTTTGTGTGGGATTTGAAAGGGAAGCATTGCTCCAACTAAAGGACATACTCCTCCTCCTCCTCCTCCTCCTCATCCTCCTCCAATTTCTCTGGTCTTCACTTCACCATACTAAACACTATGTTTATTAGCAACACAAAGTGAGATAAGAGGGAAAGAAACCCACAAACAACAATAACATTATTATACAGTAGAATCCCCATTATGTAGCTTAATGTGCACTACTTGATACTGTGTTAATCAGAGCTATGAATTGCAACAAGACTCTATACTCTGTGAAGAAGACTTTACTTAAAGAGCAAGCAAACCAACTGAAAATAATTGCTTTCTCTTCTGGCTTGCACTCAGCTAATTAAGAAAACTTTGGAAATGCTGTGGCAGTTATCATGAAAATAATGCATGGGCATAATTCACAGTTGTTTAATTGTTAATGGGTTCAAATACATGTGTATTTGAGTATCTGGTATTTAAAATACTTTTTTTCTGTGTATTGAGTATTTTCAAATACACAGCCCAAAACAAGTACTTCTATTTTGGTATTTGACTGTTTATTTGTACAAAATTATATTTAAGAGTATTTTCAAATACTAGTTTTAAATACCTGGGTTAAATGCATGGGTGTGTATTTGAGTCAATGTATTTGAGTATTTTCAAATACTTTCCAAGTGTATTTCAAAATACATTAAAATATTCAACCACTTTTCTTTTTAAATAAAATATATCTGAATTGATTTAGATATTTGAAATAATATTTGAACCCAGGTCTGGTTGTTATGTGGGTGCATTATTCTAAAAATGTTCTTCATGTTAACAATTTCCGATCTCTTTCATTATTTGTGAATCAGTTGAAAAGTCTGTGATCAATCTTCATGTCGCTGTGTGAAATACTGTAAGGCCGTAATCAGATCATAGGCCCACAAAGTCTTTGAGAACATTAGACAACCAGTCAGAGGAGATGTTAACTTAGTATTTTTTTTATGTCAGAAACCTGTAATCGAATGAGCCAAAACCTCAATTTATCTCAGAAATGCGTATGAGACTGACACCAGCCAATGCTTGTCGTCTGCAGGGTGGATCTGATGAGAGCCTGACAGCAGAGGAGCAGATGTACATCCTGTATGACATCAAACTCCAGTGCCACCAGAACCTTTCCACCCGCGACCCTGCAGGTAATAACAACATATACTGTAGACTGTAACCTCAAACCTGCACGAACTTGCCATATCTCTGTGGTGCTGTATTGCTTCTGTGAGTCATAGCTAAGCAGAAACACTGTAAGGAAATACGTTTTCCCTGAAACCAATGTGCATGTGGTAAAATTGGACATCTGCTGCCTGACTGACTTCCAGATTTAGAATACAAGTCAAGGAAATAATAAAGCGGTATGCAAACATACTTTACCGTGAAGAGCACACATTTAGTGAATGAAAACGATTGATATCGTGCAGATGATAGGCTTGCAATACGAACCATAATCCCAACTCATAAAGTTACTACCCTGCATGAATCTGCAGGTAGCTAACCAACTAGGTTCAATGTTAGCTAGCTAGCTAACATTAGGCTATAACTAGCAATGCAAATGGCTCTAAGATACAAATAATCTTACTACATAGATCATACATGTAATGTTAGCTAGCGAGCCAGCCAGCTAACATTAGCTAGCTGCTAACAGTACGTTTTAACTTGCAATGAAAACGACTTTCTGAAAAATTAGAAACGTATAATATCTGAAAATGTAGCTAGGTACACTCTCTTACCCGTATACATGGATGAATGCTTCTCCCTCTCTGTCACAGATGGCATGGATGCTCTTAGTTTGAAGATGTAATCCGGAGACAGGTGTTTTATGCAACAGCCTTCTGAGTTCTCTTTTCGACTCCCTCCTCATATTTGCATTCAAATGCCAGAATTTTCTCCATCTCCTTAGCTATCATACTCTGCTTCCACCGGGCATTCCACTGATTTCAAAACTCGGTCCTCCAGAAAGTGGAGAGCAACACTTTTGCAGTTCTTCGTGATATCTTTCCAAAAAGCAGTGTTAAAAAGGATTACCTACACATACTGAGCAGCTCATATTATAGACAGAAGCATGCTACATAGCAGACCAATCCGAACTCATCTCCCGGCATGTCCAGCCAACCATTATTTCAGCCAACCATGGCTAGCGGGAAGGTTCCTGTCTTTTTCCGTGGCTAAACCAACTAGGCTCATAATTTAACCATTTTATTCGTATTTATGGATGGAATACAAGTTTGTTATTAAGGCACATGAAAGTTCACATGTTCCAGAAGGCATTTCTGCCAAAAAACGCATTTTGATAAAAAATACATGTTTACGTTCAAATGCCGCTCCTGTGAAGTAGTGACATGCGACATAAGCCTAGTTTCCTGAAACAAGTCACATTTAGTTGTGTTAGAGCCTGAATTCAAAATGGGTTTTAAAAAAATCTACACACAATACCCCATAATGACAAAGTGAAAACATGTTTTTAGAAATGTTAGCAAATGTATTGAAAATTAAATACAACAATAACCACACCCCTGAGTCAACACCTTTTTATTTTTTGTAATAAAATAAAAAAAATTAGGGGGTAGATCAGCTTTAATATTTCAGATAGATTGTAACTTCCATCAATGTAATTGTCTGCATCACTTCCAATCCCCCATATGTTTTTTTTTCTCGCAAATATTTATATATATTTATATATATTTTGTATATATTTCTCGCAAATAAAAATAATATATATATATATATATATATATATATATATATATATATATATATATATATATATATATATATATATATATATATATATATACACACAGTGGGGAGAACAAGTATTTGATACACTGCCTATTTTGCAGGTTTTCCTACTTACAAAGCATGTAGAGGTCTGTAATTTTTTATCATAGGTACACTTCAACTGTGAGAGACGGAATCTAAAACAAAAATCCAGAAAATCACATTGTATGATTTTTAAGTAATTAATTTGCATTTTATTGCATGACATAATATTTGATACATCAGAAAAGCAGAACTTAATATTTGGTACAGAAACCTTTGTTTGCAATTACAGAGATCATACGTTTCCTGTAGGGCTTGACCAGGTTTGCACACACTGCAGCAGGGATTTTGCCCACTCCTCCATACAGACCTTCTCCATATCCTTCAGGTATCGGGGCTGTCGCTGGGCAATACAGACATTCAGCTCCCTCCAAAGATTTTCTATTGGGTTCAGGTCTGGAGACTGGCTAGGCCACTCCAGGACCTTGAGATGCTTCTTACGGAGCCACTCCTTAGTTGCCCTGGCTGTGTGTTTCGGGTCGTTGTCATGCTGGAAGACCCAGCCACGACCCATCTTCAATGCTCTTACTAAGGGAAGGAGGTTGTTGGCCAAGATCTCTCGATACATGGCCCCATCCATCCTCTCCTCAATACGGTGCAGTCGTCCTGTCCCCTTTGCAGAAAAGCATCCCCAAAGAATGACGATTCCACCTCCATGCTTCACGGTTGGGATGGTGTTCTTGGGGTTGTACTCATCCTTCTTCTTCCTCCAAACACGGCGAGTGGAGTTTAGACCAAAAAGCTCTATTTTTGTCTCATCAGACCACATGACCTTCTCCCATTCCTCCTCTGGATCATCCAGATGGTCATTGGCAAACTTCATACGGGCCTGGACATGCGCTGGCTTGAGCAGGGGGACCTTGCGTGCGCTGCAGGATTTTAATCCATGACGGCGTAGTGTGTTACTAATGGTTTTCTTTGAGACTGTGGTCCCAGCTCTCTTCAGGTCATTGACCAGGTCCTGCCGTGTAGTTCTGGGCTGATCCCTCACCTTCCTCATGATCATTGATGCCCCACGAGGTGAGATCTTGCATGGAGCCCCAGACCGAGGGTGATTGACCGTCATCTTGAACTTCTTCCATTTTCTAATAATTGCGCCAACAGTTGTTGCCTTCTCACCAAGCTGCTTGCCTATTGTCCTGTAGCCCATCCCAGCCTTGTGCAGGTCTACAATTTTATCCCTGATGTCCTTACACAGCTCTCTGGTCTTGGTCATTGTGGAGAGGTTGGAGTCTGTTTGATTGAGTGTGTGGACAGGTGTCTTTTATACAGATAACAAGTTCAAACAGGTGCAGTTAATACAGGTAATGAGTGGGGAACAGGAGAGCTTCTTAAAGAAAAACTAACAGGTCTGTGAGAGACGGAATTCTTACTGGTTTGTAGGTGATCAAATACTTATGTCATGCAATAAAATGCAAATTAATTACTTAAAAATCATACAATGTGATTTTCTGGATTTTTGTTTTAGATTCCGTCTCTCACAGTTGAAGTGTACCTATGATAAAAATTACAGACCTCTACATGCTTTGTAAGTAGGAAAACCTGCAAAATCGGCAGTGTATCAAATACTTGTTCTCCCCACTGTATAAACCCCAGTCGTACTTTATCAAATGCCTTTTCGAAGTCTGCTATGAATAGTAGGCCTGGTTTCCCAGATTTTTCATAGTGTTCTATTGTTTCCAGTACTTGCCTTATATTATCTCCAATGTATCACCCATGTAAAAAACCTGTCTGATTAGAATTAATCATGTCCGACAATACCTTTTTTATTCTATGCGCTATACATTTTGCTAGAATTTTTGCATCACAACACTGAAGTGTAAGGGGCCTCCAATTTTTTTAATGGACTGGATCTTTATATTTTCCACTTGTATCCTGTTTCAGTAATAAAAAAATCAGACCTTCTTCTTGAGTGTCTGATAATCTACCATTTACATAGGAGTGGTTAAAACCCGCTAATAACGGTCCTCTGAGTATATCAAAAAAGGTTTGGTATACTTCGACTGGTATGCCATCCAACCCTGGAGTTTTCCTGGACTTAAAGTCTTTAATTGCATCCAGAAGTTTCACCTTCACATGAGTCTTTCTGTATGGCTGTTAATTTAACATTATCAATAGAAAAAAAATCTCAACAATTTGCTTCAGTTAGAGGAGATGGAGGCGACTGAAACGAAAACATATGCTTAAAGAACTTTGTTTCCTCCTTCAAAATATCATTTGGTGAATCATGGGTGACTCCGTCATTTGTAACTAGTTTTAATAAATTATTTTTGGTAGCATTCCTATGTTGAAGATTAAAAAGAATTTGATGTGTTTTTCCCCATATTCCATTCAGTTTTCTTCATTTTTATAATATATTACACTTGATCTTTCTTGAATATGTTTCTCCATTTCTTTTTGTTTTTCCTCTAATTTATTCTGAGCCTCTATGTTAAAGTCTTTATTGCTATCTATCTCTTCTGTTAGACCTTCTATTTCCTTTGTTAGTGTGGACTCTTTTGACCTAAATTGCTTTTGTTTTCGAGATGAGTACTGAATTGCATGGCCTCTAAAGGCACATTTAAAGGTGTCCCATACAATAAGGGGATTTGCTGTACCTATGTTATGTCAGAAAAAATCAGTTATAAATTCCTCTGTCCTATTTAAAAACAAGTTATCATCCAATAGGCTTTGATTACATTTGCAACATCCTCGCCCACGTGGAAATTCAGTAAGAGTAATGTATATGCCAATTATATGATGGTCCGACCGCATTCTGTCCCCTATCAACATTTTTTAAACTTTTGGTGCCAACGAGAATGACATAAGAAAGAAGTCAAGATGACTAGCTTGATTGAGTCTCCACCACGTATATCTCACTAGATCAGGATATTTAAGCCTCCATATACTGTAGCTATTTAAAAATATATATCCATTCAAATATCTTGCATATCTTATTTTCCATCATTATCGATTAATATGCGTAATAATGTTGGCAGTTCATGCGTAGGATTTTAACCTATAACCCGGATTGCCATTGTATTACATTACATTTTTGACAAGCAATTATTATTTTAGCAAACAATTATTGTGGTTCATCCTAAATTCTCCCTAACATCCTTACCCCCTTGCAACAGATGTGGGATAAACATACACGTACATACTCTAACACACTCAACCCCTTTCCTCCACAATCAACCATAAGATCAGATGCTCAACGGTTGTTACATCCCAGAGCCCAACTCAAGAAAGGACCTGATTTACGAATGCATATACAGTTACAGCTTTTTGAGAAAGCATGCAAGATTGAGCAAAGATGGACAACAATGTGAGATTTGATTAATCTATTTAATCTATGTCAAGTCCTAGGTGATGGAGATCAGATCCACCCTCTTCACCTGAGACACAAACACTCTGGTACCCCGTTGTAACCATTTTTCCCAAGCATCTCCGTGCAGTCAGACCTTGGATTATTTTGTGCCACTTGGGCCACAATAATAAGCCCCCTCTCTGATTGTCCGAGTGTGACCCACTCCCCATGGGTTACTGCAGCCAGTGTTGCCAGCACTGCCACTACCTGGGTGGGGGTACCCCACCGGTATCCCCACCGGCTAGGTACAAGGTCGTTAAGGTTCTCATTAGCATCTTTGAGAATTTCCTTGTATATTATGCTCTCCCATCAGTGAGCTCTGGCTTTGTAGGACCAACCCTGCCAGGCAGGCTCAGAATCTTGAGAGGGCGGTGCTGCTCAAGTAGGTCTCTGACCGCATGTATTTTTCAGTTTAGGTTGCATATAGGCAACTCACAGCAGGTCCATAAAACAGATGGGGACTTCTCTTTGGTGTATGGGTCACTCAGGTGGGTGTCTAGGATATGGGGTTGGGGATCGTTCCATCATGATAGGACAATAAAAAAATAGATTAGATGTATACTATATTTTAAAATGTATATCCCTCATCTGCACAAAATTGAAAGCTCTCTCTCACAACCCCTGCTCACAGACACACGTTGGTTCTGGGATATGCAACCATTTCCTTTCTCACTCACTTAACGCCACACTTATTCAAACACAAAAACACACACCACACCTTCCATCACGATTCATCCACACATACTTCTGTTCGCTATGTTTTTATCTCCACTATGTTGATTGAGTACATGTGTTCTAATTAGTCGTATTTGAAGATGTATTATTTTGCTTGTTATCTTTTCTTGTAATACCGTTTTATCCTTTTATAAAATACTATACATACTATAAATGTTCTTTATTATTACAATCCCTACCATGGCTAGTATTGGGTGCTCCATTATTCGACTCCTCTATTAGAACTTTCAGAATAGCCATGGAGTAGTCTTTGTGTCGTGGTACATTTGGTTGTCAATATACAGTTTATCGACAACGAGAGCAACACGCTTCCCTTTTAATCTATTTTCCTTGAAGATTGGGTACAGAACTTTGCACCGTTCTGCAATCTCCCTCAGGAACTGATCATTCATTCCTATTTTGGTGCCAGCAAGTCTTTTACCTAGGCTTTTAACCATTACTTTATCCTTAAAAAAGCAAATTTGGCAACGATTCGACGCTCATATCTCTGTGGGTTCAATCCCCGGGACCACCCATACACAAAAATGTATGCACGCATGACTGTAAGTCGCTTTGGATAAAAGCGTCTGCTAAATGGCATATTATTATTATTATTATTATTATTATTATTATTATTATTATTATCGACTTCAACAGGTCGCTTTCCACACTTACCAGTCCCAGTGGTGAAAAGCATAAATCATCTGTATCAGTCGACGAGTCGCGTTTTCTCTTGGAGATTGATTCTCCTGGTTTATCTTCCGTCATGTTTGGATGTTGCGTGTTGTTGTAATATTTGTTGATACATTTCTCTAGCCTTATAATTTATTTTGTGTTATTATCCAGATTGAATGTTATTACCCTCGAATATATGAAGTGCTAATATTTAGTCTAACTTACTGATATTGAATATTATGTTTTTATCTTGAGGTGATTTTTACCGCTGTGTATTCAATATGCCATCTTTGTCTACCGGAAACCTGCCCACCTGTCAATACTTTGTAGAAGCACCTTTGGCAGCGATTACAGCTGTGAGTCTTTCTGGGTAAGTCTCTAAAAGCTTTCCACACCTGGGTTGTGCAAAATTTGCCCATTATTCTTCAAAATTATTCAAGCTCTGTCAAATTGGTTGTTGATCATTAATAGACAACCATTTTCAGGTCTTGCCATAGATTCTCAAGTAAATTTAAGTCAAAACTGTAACTTCTGGCCGCTCAGGAACATTCACTGTCTTCTTGGTAAGCAACGCCAGTGTAGATTTGGCCGTGTGTTTTAGTTTATTGTCCTGCTGAAAGGTGAATTAATCTCCCAGTGTCTGGTGGAAAGCAGACTGAACCAGGTTTTCGTCTATGATTTTGCCTGTGCTTAGCTCCATTCCGTTAATTTTTAATCCTGAAAAACTCCCCAGTCCTTAACGATTACAAGCATACCCATAACATGATGCAGCCACCACTATGCTTGAAAATATGGGAGAGTGGTACTCAGTAATGTGTTGTATTGGATTTCCCCAAACATAACACTTTTCTATTCAGGACAAAAAGTGAATCGCTTTGCCACATTATTTGCAGTATTATTTTAGTGCCTTCTTGCAAACAGGATGCATGTTTTGGAATAATTTTATTCTGTACAGGCTTCCTTTTTTTCACTCTGTCATTTAGGTTAGTATTGTGGAGAATTACAATGTTGTTGATTCATCCTCAGTTTTCTCCTATCACAGCCATTAAACTCTGTAACTGCTTTATAGTCACCGTTGGCCTCATGGTGAAATCCCTGAGTGGTTTCCTTCCTCTCCGGCAACTGAGTTGGGAAGGAGGCCTCTATCTTTGTAGTGACTGGGTGTATTAATACACTATCCAAAGTGTAATTAGTAACTTCACCATGCTCAAAGGGATATTCAATGTCTGCTGTTTTTTATTTTTACCCATCTACCAATTATTGCACACAGAGTCCATGCAACTTATGTGACTTGTTTTACTCCTGAATTGATTTAAGCTTGCCATAACAAAGGGGTTGAATACTTATTGACTTAAGACATTTCCACTTTTCATTTTGTATTCATTTTTAAAATTACTTAAATACATAATTCCAATTTGACATTATGGGGTATTGTGTGTAGGCCAGTGACCAAATAAATCACAATTTAATAAATTTTTTATTCAGGCTGTAACACAACAAAATATGGAAAAAGTCAAGGGGTGTGAATACTTTCTGAAGGCACTATAAGGTATATACCATCTTTAGCTGCGATTTAGGCGCTATTTACAAACATTTTATAAAAATTCCACATCAAATAGCATAATAATGAGGAAAAAAGTAGTCGGGTTAAGGATCAATTCAACCACTATTTATTGCTGAACTCAGCGGGTTTTGTCTGGCTAATAGCCTGCACGATTGGGCTGCAATCTTCAAGGTAACTTAAATTAGGCCTAAATCAAATTAAATCTAACTTGAGAGACTCCCCTGGTTTCCTGAAGTCCTCCTTTTTTGTATGCAAATGTTTTCACCACGGCCTGTAGGTCCAGGGTGCCAACCCAGATAGTCTTTCCTGAGATGTTGTGCATTATACGTCCATTGCGCTGCACACAATGTAAACTTAGTTCAAGCCCTCAAGAACTGTTGTCCGCTAAATATGATAATATGTTTGCATATGCCAATTTATTGGCTGTCCAGTATCCAGACTGTCACGATGTACTTGTGGATGTGGTGGTGAAGTCAGGTGCAGGACACAGCGGATAAGTCAAACAGCTTTACTTGACTGAATACACAATACAGAAAATAAATGGCCTCAAAACACAGGAGGCGAAAACCTACGCGCAACGCGTAAAACACTAAAGCACAACATAAACCAACAGACAAACGACAGGCAGACAACAACACACAACTCCAAAACATAACACAGGGAAACTTATAAGTGACATAATCAGGACAGAATACGAAACAGGTGCACTAAACTAGACATGACCAAACGAACATTGAAACATCAAAAGGTGGCAGCTAGTACTCCGGGGACGACGAACGCCGAAGCCTGCCCGAACAAGGAGGAGGAGCAGCCTCGGCGGTATTCGTGACAGTACCCCCCCCTTGACGCGCGGCTCCAGCCGTGCGCCGACCCCGGCCTCGGGGACGGCCAGGAGGACGCGGAGCAGGGCGTGTGGGATGGTTTCGGTGGAACTCCGTCAGGAGGGAGGGATCTAAGATATCCCTCCTAGGCACCCAGCACCGTTCCTCCGGACTGTACCCCTCCCACTCCACGAGATATTGTAGACCCCCCATCCGACGTCTCGAATCCACAATGGACCTGACTGAGTACGCCGGAGCCCCCTCGATGTCCAGTGGGGGCGGAGGAGTCTCTCTTATCTCACAGTCCTGGAGTGGACCAGCTACCACCGGCCTGATGAGAGACACATGGAACGAGGGGTTAATGCGATAATCATTA
This sequence comes from Coregonus lavaretus, assembly GCF_964263955.1. Classification (NCBI taxonomy): domain Eukaryota; kingdom Metazoa; phylum Chordata; class Actinopteri; order Salmoniformes; family Salmonidae; genus Coregonus; species Coregonus lavaretus. The sequence goes on from NC_140003.1 coordinate 20,860,476, forward strand.
GGCAGTTGTAACTTGTAGCATACCTCGTTCAATCTCCTCAGGACTTTAAATGGCCCCACAAACCGCCGACCCAGCTTCCGGCAGGGCAGGCGAAGGGGCAGGTTTCGAGTCGAGAGCCAGACTCGATCTCCAGGTGCGTACACTGGACCCTCACTGCGGTGGAGATCGGCGCTCGCCTTCTGTCTACGGATAGCCCGCTGCAGATGGACGTGTTCCACGTCTCCTCCGAGCGCCGAAACCACTCATCCACCGCAGGAGCCTCGATCTGGCTCTGATGCCATGGTGCCAGAACCGGCTGATACCCTAACACACATTGGAAAGGGGTCAGGTTAGTAGAGGAGTGGCGAAGAGAGTTCTGGGCAATCTCTGCCCAAGGGATATAACCCGACCACTCCTCCTGCCAGTCCTGGCAATACGATCTCAGAAACCTGCCCACATCCTGGTTCACTCTCTCCACCTGCCCATTACTCTCAGGGTGAAAACCCGAGGTAAGGCTAACCGAGACCCCCAACCCTTCCATGAACGCCCTCCAGACTCTAGAGGTGAATTGGGGACCTCGATCTGACACTATATCCTCGGGAATCCCGTAGTGCCGGAAGACGTGGGTAAACAAAGCCTCTGCGGTCTGTAGGGCAGTAGGGAGACCCGGCATTGGGATGAGACAACAGGCCTTAGAGAACCGATCCACAACGACCAGAATGGTGGTATTCCCCTGGGAGGGAGGTAGGTCAGTGACAAAGTCTACCGAGAGGTGAGACCACGGCCGTTGTGGAATGGGCAGGGGCTGTAACTTCCCCCTGGGCAGGTGTCTAGGCGCCTTACACTGGGCGCACACTGAGCAGGAGGAGACATAAACCCTCACGTCCCTAGCCAATGTTGGCCACCAGTACTTTACACGAAGGCAGTGCACTGTCCGGCCAATACCTGGATGTCCAGAGGAGGGCGACGTGTGAGCCCAATATATGAGACGATCACGGATCTCGAGCGGCACGTACGTCCGCCCCACTGGACACTCCGGAGGAGTAGGGTCGGTGCGTAACGCCCGCTCGATTTCCGCATCGATCTCCCACACCACCGGTGCCACCAGACAAGACTCCGGCAGTATGGGTGTGGGCTCAATGGACCTCTCCTCTGTGTCATACCGCCGGGACAGTGCATCTGCCTTACCGTTCTGGGACCCTGGGATGTACGTAAGCTTAAAGACAAACCGGGTCAGAAACATGTTCCACCTAGCCTGACGAGGGTTCAGTCTCCTAGCTGCCCGGATGTACTCCAGGTTACGATGGTCAGTCAGAATGAGAAAAGGGTGTTGAGCCCCCTCAAGCCAATGCCTCCACACCTTTAGGGCCTGAACTACGGCTAGCAGCTCCCTGTCCCCTACGTCAAAATTTCGTTCTGCCGGGCTGAGACAATACTGCCCCAATACCGGCCTCTGACGCGTCCACCTCCACTTGGAACGCTAAAGCGGGGTCCGGATGCGCCAGCACCGGAGCCGAGGTGAACAGGTTCTTCAGTTTATTAAACGCCCTGTCTGCCTCAGCCGACCACTGCAAATGCACCGGGCCCCCCTTCAGCAGGGACGTGATGGGAGCTGCCACCTGTCCAAAACCCCGGATAAACCTCCGGTAGTAATTGGCAAAACCCAAAAACCGTTGCACCTCTTTAACAGTGGTTGGAGTCTGCCAATTACGCACGGCTGACACACGGTCAACCTCCATCTCCACCCCTGACGCGGACAACCGATAACCCAAAAAGGAGATGGACTCCTGGAAAAACAGACATTTCTCTGCCTTGGCATACAAGTCATGCTCCAACAGCTTACCCAACACTCGGCGTACCAGGGCTACATGCTCGGCTCGTGTAGATGAGTACACTAGAATGTCGTCAATGCACACGACCACACCCTGCCCATGCAAGTCCCGGAAGATCTCGTCCACAAAGGATTGGAAGACTGAAGGAGCATTCATTAACCCATATGGCATGACGAGATACTCATAATGACCCGAGGTGGTACTAAATGCTGTCTTCCATTCATCTCCCTCCCTAATGCACACCAAGTTGTAAGCGCTCCTGAGATCCAGTTTTATGAAGAAACGCGCTCTGCGTAATGATTCCGTCATACTCGCAATCAGAGGCAGAGGATAACGGTATTTAACTGTGATCTGATTTAGATTACGGTAAACAATACACGGCCGCAAACCTCCATCCTTTTTCTTCACAAAAAATAAACTTGAGGACACAGGGGAAGTGGAGGACCGTATGTATCCCTGTCTCAGAGACTTGGCTATGTATGTCTCCATAGCCGCCGTCTCCTCTTGAGACAAGGGATACACATGGCTCCGCGGAAGTGCCGCACCCGCCAGGAGATCTATCGCACAATCTCCCCGTCTATGAGGTGGCAAATGCGTCGCCCTAGTCTTACTGAACACGAGTGCCAAATCCTCATACTCGGGGGGAATGTGCATTGCGGGCACTTGGTTCGGACTCTCCACTGTGGTCGCCCCTACGGAAACACCTAAACATCACCCGACACACTGGTTAGACCACTCCTTGAGAGCCCTCTGTTGCCACGAAATGGTGGGATCATGGGCGATTAACCAAGGAAGCCCCAGTACCACGGGATACGCAGGAGAGTCGATCAGATACAACTGAATAATCTCTTCATGAGCCCCCTGCGTCCTCATCTTAAGTGGCGCTGTGACCTCCCCAATCAACCCAGATCCCAACGGACGACTATCTAGGGCATGGATAGGGAAAGGCACATCTACTGGTCGGAGGGGAATTCCTAACTTAACACAAAAATTACGATCAATGAAATTCCCAGCTGCACCTGAATCGACTAGCGCCTTATGCTGGGACTGACATGCAACCTGAGGAAATACTACAGGTATACAAAAGTGAACAACAGAGAGCTCTGGGTGAGGTGGGCGCCTACTCACCTGGAATGACTCCCCAGTGCGCGACCTGCTGCCTCGAACCCCTGGAGACCCTCCCCAGCACCTAGCCGCAGTGTGTCCTCTACGACCACAGTTGGTGCAGGGGACGGCCTCCCTCGGTATCTCCCTCCTCCTCTCTCTAGCGCCAGCACCCCCGAGCTCCATAGGGCTCGGCTCGGAGGTGCTGGAGGATGGAATGGACGGCCCCAACTCTGGACGTCCGCGGGTGGCCAGCAGGGTATCCAGACGGATTGACTTGTCCACCAGCTGGTCGAAGGTGAGATTGGTGTCCCTGCAGGCCAACTCTCGTCGAACGTCCTCACGCAGGCTACACCGATAGTGGTTGATGAAGGCCCTCTCATTCCACTCCGCATCCGCCGCTAGAGTCCGGAAGTCCAGGGCAAACTCCTGGGCGCTCCTCTTCCCCTGTCGAAGGTGGAACAGACGCTCTCCCGCCGCTTTACCCTCAGGGGGATGATCGAACACAGCCCTGAAACGGCGGGAGAACTCCGCGTAGCTGATGGTGGCAGCGTCTATTCCCCTCCATTCGGCGTTGGCCCACTCCAATGCCTTGCCGGAGAGACAGGAGATGAGGGCGGAAACGCTCTCGTATCCCGAGGGCGCCGGGTTTATGGTAGCCAGGTAGTGCCGGAAGACGTGTGTAAACAGGGCCTCAGCAGTTTGTAGGGCAGTAGGGAGACCTGGCAGGGGAATGAGACGGCAGGCTTTAGAAAACCGATCCACAACGACCAAGATCGTAGTGTTCCCCTGGGAGGGAGGAAGGTCCGTGACAAAATCCACCGATAGTTGAGACCACGGCCGTTGTGGAACGGGTAGGGGTTGTAACTTCCCCCTGGGCAGGTGTCTAGGTGCCTTACACTGGGTGCACACCGAGCAGGAGGAAACATAAACCCTCACGTCCTTAGCTAAGGTTGGCTACCAGTACTTCTCACTAAGGCAGTGCACTGTCCGACCAATACCCGGATGACCAGAGGAGGGTGACGTGTGAGCCCAGTATATCAAACGGTCGCGAACCTCGAGCGGCACGTACCTCCGACCCCCCGGACACTGTGGAGGAGTAGGGTCGGTACGTAACGCCCGCTCGATTTCCGCATCCACCTCCCACACCACCGGTGCCACTAAGCAAGACTCTGGGAGTATGGGAGTGGGCTCAATGGACCTCTCCTCTGTGTCATATAGTCGGGACAGGGCGTCTGCCTTAGCATTCTGGGACCCTGGTCTATAGGTGAGCTTAAATACAAAGCGGGAAAGAAACATTGACCACCTTGCCTGGCGAGGATTCAGCCTCCTCGCTGCCCGGATGTACTCCAGGTTACGATGGTCAGTCAGAATGAGAAAAGGGTGTTTAGCCCCCTCAAGCCAATGTCTCCACACCTTCAGGGCTTGAACCACAGCCAGCAGCTCCCTATCCCCCACGTCATAATTACGCTCCGCCGGACTGAGCTTCTTAGAATAGAAAGCACAGGGGCGGAGTTTAGGTGGCGTACCCGAGCGCTGAGACAGCACAGCGCCGATCCCAGCCTCGGAAGCGTCCACCTCCAACTGAAATGCCAAAGAACGCCTCCTGCGTTTTCATCCGGAGAGGCGCCGTGACCTCCCTAATCAATCCTGACCCCAACGGGCGGCTATCTAGGGCATGAATGGGGAAGGGCACATCAACAGGTACGATAGGAATCCCTAACATATAGGTGAACTGGCGATCGATAAAATTCCCAGCTGCGCCTGAATCTACTAGCGCCTTATGCTGGGAGTGAGGAGAAACCTCGGGAAACACCACTTTAATACACATATGATCAGCAGAGAGCTCTGGGTGAGTTGGGTGCCTACTCACCTGGAATGACTCATCAGTGCGTCGCCCACTGCCTCGATTCCTAGGAGACCCTCCCCAGCACCGACCAGCAGTGTGTCCTCTGCGGCCACAGTTGGTGCAGGGGACGGCCTCCCTCCTGGTCTCCCTCCTGGTCTCCCTAGCACCAGCACCCCCAAGCTCCATAGGGGTCGGCTCGGAAGTGCTGGGGGATGGAATGGACGGCCCCGAATCCGGTCGTCCGCGGGTAGCCAACAGGGTATCCAGGCAAATCGACATGTCCACCAGTTGATCAAAGCTGAGGTTGGTGTCCCTGTAGGCCAATTCCCGACGCACGTCCTCCCTCAGGCTGCATCTGTAGTGGTCGATGAGGGCCCTCTCATTCCATCCCGTGTTGGCAGCTAGCGTCCGGAAGTCCAGCGCGAACTCCTGCGCGCTCCTCCTCCCCTGTCTAAGGTGGAATAGATGCTCACCTGCCGCTTTACCCTCTGGGGGATGATCGAATACTGCCCGGAAGCAGCGGGTGAACTCCGCATAGCTGACCGTAGCGGCGTCTATCCCACCCCATTCGGCGTTGGCCCACTCCAGCGCCTTGCCGGACAGACAGGAGATGAGGGCGGACACGCTCTCGTATCCCGAGGGCGTCAGGTGAATGGTTGCTAGGTAGAGTTCAACCTGGAGTAGGAAACCCTGACACCCGGCCGCGGTGCCATCATAAGCCCTCGGGAGCGAGAGCCGAATCCCACTGGACTCCGGAGATGGAACGATGGGTATGGCTGATGGTGGTGGTATCGTAGGAGGAGGTGTGGGCAAACCTCCACTCTCCCATCGCCTCAAGGTGTCCATCACCCCTTGCATGGTGGTGCCCAGGTGCTGGATCATGGCCTCTTGGTGGATTACGCGCTCCTCCAGTGATCCACTTGGCACCGCCGATCCTGCTGACTCCATGAAGGTGTGTTATTCTGTCAGAATGCGAAGGTGAAATGCGGTAGGCGAAGTCAAACGCAGGACACAGAGCTTACTGGAAACGTACTTTACTCGAAAGTAACCAGAGTAGAAAAAACAATCTCCACATAAGGAGGAATAAACAACCCGCGCACGAACACTGCCGATGACGAAATACAATAACACACAACACACAATGTACGACAGAGGGTTAAATAGGGAATACAATACAACATAATGGGGAACAGGTGTACACAATCAGGACAAAACAAGTCAAACACCAAAACATAGATCGGTGGCAGCTAGTACTCCGGGGATGACGAACGCCGAAGCCTGCCCGAGCAAGGAGGAGGAGCAGCCTCGGCTGATTCCGTGACAATATTATTATTTATTATTATTAATAAGCCCCGTTATGTATTTGTATTTGTATTTATTAAGGATCCCCTAGGCAGCAGCTACTCTTCCTGGGGTCCAGCAACATTAAGGCAGTTATATATCATTTTAAATATTACATGACATTACATTTCATAACACTTATGTTCAGTGATTGAAGTAAATAAACGCCCAGGCTATTAATTTAAGTTTTACAGGTAAACAATTTAACCGTTACGATCAAGGCATAAAATCAGCCAAAGTGTGCACTCCTTGTGTTGCATGGGGAAGTGTGTTCAAATATCCTTACAGTAAAGCATCAGTATTCCGAACAACCTCCATTCCCAACGTGTTCATATTTCTGAGGTTGTACACCAGTCATATACTGTAGTTGAAATGAGTGAACTCTGAATTCAAAGTATTCTACCTCTCCTCTAGACGACCTTTGCCCCCCTGGTTGGGACGGCCTGGTTTGCTGGCCTCAGGGTTACCCAGGAGCTGTCACCAAGGTCCCCTGCCCCAGCTATGTCTACGACTTCAACCACAAAGGTAACACCTTTACCAGTGAATGATTGATAAGATTGTAAATTTTTTGTGAATGTTAATGCTTGAATTATCATATGTATTATCTCACTTGTAACATGTGGAACCAAGTGAAGAGCTACAGTGTGTTGTTGATATGTTCCAGGTCACACCTACAGGAAGTGTGACATCAATGGGTCATGGGTGTTTGTGGAGAACCTGAACAGGACGTGGCCTAACTACTCTGAGTGTCTGGGCCCTGGGTTTATGAAGCCAAGCAATGAGAGAGGGAAAGTGAGTACTGTTCTATAGCTACTGTAGATTAATCTTAAACCCAAACATAAGCCCCACCATGTCACCATATATTGCATGTAAAAGCAGTGACACATACAGTATATCAACATAGTGGCCCATGCGAGGAAAAAACCCACAACCCTAGTGTTGCCAGAACCATTCTCAAACCGACTGGAACCACTACATGACTGTTTCAGCTTAACTAGAAAATACCTCTGTATGGGCAGGTTTACTGTTATACATCCCTCTCTCTCTTCCAGCAGGACTTCTTTGAGCGGCTGTATGTCATGTACACCGTGGGCTATGCTGTGTCCTTCAGCTCTCTACTAGTGGCTATCTTCATCATTGGATACTTTAGGTGAGAGTGTGTGTGTGTGTGTGTGTGTGTGTGTGTGTGTGTGTGTGTGTGTGTGTGTGTGTGTGTGTGTGTGTGTGTGTGTGTGTGTGTGTGTGTCTTTCTGAAAGAGTGAGAGAGGCTGCCAGTTATGATCAATTGATCAATAAAGACTCAGTTTTGCATACAAACACTGAGCCAAACCTGAGCCAAACTAAAAGCTGTGGATATAGCTGTTCCGTGGCTGTGCACTGCAAGGGTGAAAATATATTTGGCAACATGGAAATACAGAGTAATCCAAAATGAAAGCCAAGCCAATAAGTTTAAAAAAGCCAAAATCCTCTAAACATTGAGAGCTGGGATCTGAAAGTAAAGAATCAACATTTTAAGCATAGTCCTCCAAGACTCGGTAGCAGTGCTGAAATGAAATGGTAACGTCTGGGAAGAACCAGGAAACAACAGGGAAATAAGATGGCAACAACCAGGTAAGAAAGCGGTAATTACCCATTAATGGTTAGTTTGTAGCTGGTAAGTACTGATATAAAGAGTGACGGATTATCCTGGTTGTTATGTAGGAACAACTATTCATTACTGAAGCACTATCCATAATAGAGGCTTGTTTTTTAAGAATGTACTTGAACCTTTAGAAGACAGTTTATTTAAGAGAAACGTTATGCTGTATGTGGAGCAACCTAAAAACATACCTTTTGGGTCTTTGCTTGTACCTTGTCGTTGCGGTCTTGTTTCCGTCTTGTTTCCGATTACTTTCCTGTCGTTACCCAGTTATTTCAGCACTGTACAACCTGCTACTTCATGTGTAGTTTCACCATATTTCCAGTGTACCTATGGGGCCTAGACACTGTATTCTAAAGCAACAGAAAAAGCTGTGGATTCTTTTCCATCCTCCACTGATTCAGAATATATCATTTTCATAGTCATGGCACACTTTGTTTAATAGACATTGAAGATTGAAATCTGCAATAATTTGTTCCTTCTTAAAAATTTCACACACAAAATAAGCTGTGGATATTTCTCCATCCTCCCCTGATTCAGAATATATATCATTTTCATAGACATGGCATGCTTGGTTCAATAGCTATTGACGAGAGAAAACTGAACATCCACCGAATATCCAATATAACATTTGTTTACCTCAGTGTAAGCTCTGTCTTTCTGATGTCAACTGTGTAGCTAGCTTAGCTAGTTGCCATCTCTTGCATGGCTAGAAAGACCCTGACTGAGGCAGACATACATTTTCGGATGAATGGTAACTAACGTTAGCTAGCTAAGCCAGCAAGTAAACCGTACACCCTAAGGACGACGAGTAGTTAGCTAGCTAAGGTTAGCTACTCATATTTCCACCCTGAGGAAAATAGGAATTAAACTAGCTAGTTTTTTAAAGCTAGCCAGCATCAGTTAGCTTCACATTCCAGCTCAGACTTCATCTGTACTACAACGGTGGATATTGCTCGTCCACCTGCCGTTAACTCTAGTAGGCTTGTAACTGCTCGTGCATGTCACACGTGGCTAGTCGAACGCCAAACTCTTCATTGAGACAATGCTGAAACATCAGTCCATGGGTGAGTCGGTGCCACATTTTAATTTGTTCCTAAATCAAAATGATTCAGTAGGCTATGGTGTGAAATAGGCTTTTAGAAATGCCATCTTTATTTTATTACTTATTGTCATGCTGTCTTTGGTATGTTTTGGGGTGCTTTTTTCCCCACTCCTATTAATAAAATAATTATATTAAGTCATACAAAAGTTTTACTGTGCATGAAGTTTCAAATGCATTCTGTCATTTCTAAATGTGTAATGTCAAATATAATACAGTATATACATATGAAATTAGTAAAGCAGTATGTAAACATTATTAAAGTGACTAGTGTTCCATTATTAAATTGACCAGTGATTCCATGTCTATGTATATAGGGCAGCAGCCTCTAAGGTGCAGCGTTGAGTAACCGGCTGGTAGCTGGCTAGTGATGGCAATTTAACAGTCTGATGGCCTTGAGATAGAAGCTGCTTTTCAGTCTCTCGGTTCCAGCTTTGATGCACCTGTACTGACCTCGCCTTCTGGATGGTAGCGGGGTGAACAGGCCGGGGCTCGGGTGGTTGATGTCCTTGATGATCTTTTTGGCCTTCCTGTGACATCGGGGGCTGTAGGTATCCTGGAGGGCAGGCAGTGTGCCCCCGGTGATGCGTTGGGCAGACCGCACCACCCTCTGAAGAGCCCTGCGGTTGCGGGCAGTGCAGTTGCCGGACCAGGCGGTGATACAGCCCGACAGGATGCTCTCAATTGTGCATCTGTAAAAGTTTGTGAGGGTCTTAGGGGCCAAGCCACATTTCTTCAGCCTCCTGAGGTTGAAGAGGCGCTGCTGCACCTTCTTCACCACACTGTCTGTGTGGGTGGACCATTTCAGATTGTCAGTGTGTATGCCGAGGAACTTGAAGCTTTTCACCTTCTCTACTGCGGTCCCATCGATGTGGATAGGGGAGTGCTCCCTCTGCTGTTTCCTGAAGTCCACGATCAGCTCCTTCATTTTGTTGAAGTTGAGGGAGAGGTTATTTTCCTGGCACCACTCCGCCATGGTCCTCACCTCCTCCTTGTAGGCTGTATCGTCATTGTTGGTAATCAGGCCTACTACTGTTGTGTCGTCTGCAAACTTGATGATTGAGTTGGAGGCGTGCGTGGCCACGCACTCATGGGTGAACAGGGAGTACAGGAGGAGGCTGAGCATGCACCCTTGTGGGGACCCTGTATTGAAGATCAGCAAGGTGTTATTTCCTACCTTCACCACCTGGGGGCGGCCCCTCAGGAAGTCCAGGACCCAGTTGCACAGGGCGGGGTTCAGACCCTCAAGCTTAATGATGAGCATGGAGGGTACTATGGTGTTGAAGGCTGGGCTATAGTCAATGAACAGCATTCTTACATAGGTATTCCACATGTCCAGATGGGATAGGGCAGTATGCAGTGCAATGGCAATTGCATCGTCTGTGGATCTATTGGGGCGGTATGCAAATTGAAGTGAGTCTAGGGCAGGGTTCTTCAATTCCGGTCCTGGAGGGCCGAGACACCTCTGTTTTTCATCCTCTCCTTCTAATCAGGGGCTAACTCAGACCTGGGACACCAGGTGAGTGCAATTAACTACCAGGTTGAAATAAAAAACAGAAGTGTTTCGGCCCTCCAGGACCGGAATTGAAGAACCCTGGTCTAGGGTGTCAGGTAAGGTAGAGGTGATATGATCCTTAACTAGCCTCTCAAAGCACTTGATGATGACAGAAGTGAGTGCTACGGGGCGATAGTCATTTAGTTCAGTTACCTTTGCTTTCTTGGGTACAGGAACAATGGTGGACATTTTGAAGCAAGTGGGGACAGCAGACTGGGATAGGGAGAGATTGAATATGTATGTAAACACTCCAGCAAGCTGGTCTGCGCATGCTCTGAGGACGCGGCTAGGGATGCCGTCTGGGCCTACAGCCTTGTGAGGGTTAACACGCTTAAATGTCTTACTTACGTCGGCCATGGAGAACGAGAGCCAACAGTCCTTGGGAGTGGGCTGTGTCGGTGGCACTGTGTTATGCTCAAAGCGGGCGAAGAAGGTGTTTAGCTTGTCCGGGAGCAAGACGTCGGTGTCTGCGACATGGCTGGATTTCCCTTTGTAATCCGTGATTGTCTGTAGACCCTGCCACATATGTCTCGTGTCTGAGCCTTTTGATTGCCTTACGGAGGGAATAACTACACTGTCGACCATATTCCCAGTCACCTTGCCATGGTTAACTGCGTGGTTTGCGCTAATGCTGCCATCTATCCATGGTTTCTGGTTTGGGTAGGTTTTAATAGTCACAGTGGGAACATCATCCCCTATACACTTCCTGATGAACTCAGTCACCGTGTCCGTGTATACGTCAATGTTATTCTCAGAGGCTACACGGGAACATATCCCAGTCCATGTGATCAAAACAATCTTGAAGCATGGATTCCGATTGGTGATAGGTATTTTAACATGACTATTTTTAACACACAAAAAAACGTTGTATTAATTAAATATTTAATCAGTCATCTCTCTCAAATGAAGGGGATGATGACGCAATCTTTGCGAGAACGAGGGAATGTGATTTAGTTGGTCCTCAACTCGCGGCTCAGAAACGTTATTATTTATTCCCTGGAACAGGTTAGTTCTGAAAGGATTCGTTGCCATAGAAATGTCCTTACGCAGTAGCGGTGCCTGGGTAAAATGCGTTGTTTGCTCTATAACAGGGGTGCCCAACCAGTCAATCGCGATCTACTGGTCGATCGCGGAGTTGCTTGCCAGTCGATCGTGAGATTGTTATACATCTACTAAAATTCAGCCACACAAATCAATGCCTATAATCTCTTTCTGTTTTAACGTTCGACAGTCCTCCATTCACAGCAATGTCTGAAAAGTCACGTGATGTACATAGAATATGACCAGTCCCTGCCCACTTATTGACTTATGCCTAGTTAGCGCAGTCAGATGCCAACTCCCAACTCCAAGTCGAGGTCACGGTGATGCCAGGCAGGTAGCTAGCTAGCTAACTTTGTAGCCATATTCGTTCTTAAGTTGTTCTTAAGTTGTGTGGTCTACAGCAGCAATAATGAGTGAAGGGAAGGATACAAAAAAACTGAAAACGTATCATTTCCACAATGAATGGGAGGAAGATTATTTTTGTCAGGTCGTGTTGTAGGTGTGGTGTAGGAATCAAACGCAGGAAGCAGACTGAATTCCAAAAAGCTGTATTCCTGCCTAAACACAGGCAACAGGACAAAATAAGCCTGACAGCAAAATACGCACGAAGGCGAAAAGACAATGCGCACAAACAGGTGCGTCAGGAAGAAATAAGTGCACACACAAGTGCAACGAACGCTCCAGCAAACAGTGGAGAAAATAACGCTCAACCGAGCAATACACAGACTGACGGTAACAATCACACACAACACAAGACAAACACAACGAGAAACTTATAGGACACTAATTACTACAAAACAGAAACAGGTGTAGAAACAAACAGACAAAAGCAAACGAACATGAAACAACAATCGGTGGCAGCTAGAATTCCGGAGACGACGAACGCCGAAGCCTGCCCGAACAAGGGAGAGAGGCAGCCTCGGCCGAAACCGTGACAATTTTTCGTCATGTCAATCTCTAAATGTGTGGGCCTCATCTGCCGTAATAGCGTCGCTATCCCAAAGAAAGGTCACATAGAACGACATTTTAAAACCACACACAAAACCCAGGAAAGAGATTGACTGAATTACGACGAAGAAAGGTACAATAATTAAAAAGCTACTGGCAGCGCAGCAGTCAATTTTCACAAGGCCTGTGACCAAAGGGAAAGCGGCAACCATAGCATCTTATTGTGTGAGTCGCGTTCTTGCTAAGCATAAAAAGTCGTTCAAAGATAGGGAGATGATCAATGAAGCACTTATTGTGGCTGCAGACTCGCTGTTTGGGGATTTTAAGAATAAGACTGAAATTATGGCTGCCATCAATGACATTCAGTTGTCCAGAAATACGATGACAAGAAGATGTGAGGGAATAGTGGAGAACCTCGAGGATCAACTGAAGAAGGATATTGACAACTGTGAGTGTTATTCACTCCAGTTTGACGAGTCCACAGATATGGTAGATGTGGCACAGTTATGCATTTTCATCAGATTATTTATTATGGTATTTGTCAACATGATTACAGAGGAGGAACTACTCGCCATTTTGCCACTTAAAGGACATACAAGGGGCGAATATATTTTTCAAGCTTTTATGGAGTTTGCTAACAAATTCCAACTGCCCTTTTGTAAGCTTGTCTCCATTACTACCGATGGGGCACCCGCTATGGTAGGTCGCATTAGTGGGTTCGTTGCATTGTGCAAACAAGATGATTATTTCCCGGAATGTCATAGTTATCACTGCGTAATTCATCAGCAAGCTTTGTGCGGGAAGATGTTAAACATGAAAGAGGTGATGGATGTTGCAATGAAGATTGTGTGTTCTATTCGAGCAAGAAGCCTACAGCGGAGGCTATTTCGCGCTCACTTAGAAGAGACTGAAGCGGAGCAGACAGACCTGCTGCTGCACACGGATGTGCGGTGGCTGAGCCGAGGTACATTTTTAGGGAGATTCAGTGAGTTGTTGCCTGAAATCAAGGAGTTTCTCAAGGTCTCCAAAAATGCAGAATATGCACAGCTAGAGGACACACAGTGGCTCCTGGATTTAGCTTTTCTCACTGACCTAACTTACATGCTTAATTAATTGAATGTAGAGCTGCAAGGAAAAGGCAAACATGTAATCGACATGATCAGCTTCGTGAACACTTTTAAATGCAAACTACAACTGCTCACAAGAAAGCTGCAACGTAAGGACCTGGACATGCACATGCATTCAGAACTTGAACGTCAGGGCAAGGATACAGCACAGCTTGATAGTGCACGTTACATGGAGAAAGTCCAGAGCATCTTATCTGAGTTTGACAGTCGTTTCACTGACTTTGCATCACTTGAGCCTATTGCCACTTACAGTTGAAGTTGGAGGTTTACATACACCTTAGCCAAATACATTTAAACTCAGTTTTTCACAATTCCTGACATTTAATCCTAGTAAGAATTCCCTGTCTTAGGGAAGTTAGGATCACCACTTTATTTTAAGAATGTGAAATGTCAGAATAATAGTAGAGAGAATGATTTATGTCACGTTCGTTTAAGGACGGGTCAGACCAAGGCGCAGCGTGTGTCACGAACGTCGCCAGATGCGGACCAAGGCGCAGCGTGATAAGCGTACATTCTTTAATTGGTGTACACAACACGAACCAAAACAATAAACAAACGATACGTGAAGTCCTAGGTTACAACACAAACCTTTCGGAACAAGATCCCACAATAAACTGGTGCCAACAGGCTGCCTAAGTATGGGCCCCAATCAGAGACAACGAGCTACAGCTGTCTCTGATTGGCAACCACCCTGGCCAACATAGAAACTAAACGATCTAGAACACAACATAGAAAACTAAAACATAGAAAAATCCACACCCTGGCTCAACATATAAGAGTCCCCAGAGCCAGGGCGTGACAGCGTGAAATGCATACATGTTTATTTCAACGATAAACATACGAACAAAACAACAAACCAACATAACGTGAAGTCCTCAGGCTAAACACAAAACAAGCCTACACACGGAATAAGATCCCACAACTAATAATAACAAACAGGCTACTTAAGTATGATCCCCAATCAGAAACAACGAGCGACAGCTGCCTCTGATTGGGAATCACACCCGGCCAAACATAGAAACACACATAGAATGATAACATAGAAATAACAACATAGAACTCCACACCCTGACTCAACATACTAGAGTCCCATAAGTCAGGGCGTGACAGTACCCCCCCCCCCCCCCAAAGGTGCGGACTCCGACCGCACAAACCTGACATAACAGGGTAGGGTCCGGGTGGGCATTCCGCCTCGGAGGCGGATCCGGCTCCGGGCGTGACGACCACATTCTCTCAGCCTCCCCGTTGCGCCCCTGGTCTGGTCTGGACCTCGGCGCACTGCTTCCCCTCTCCTTCCTCCCACGATGTACCAAGCTCTGTCTGGACCCTGGTGTGGGAGACACCGAACCTGGAGAGGGGCTGACGTCTGGGTCTGGACTGGAGCCGCTGACCGGAGCTGGAGTGGGCACCGGTGGAGCGGACTGCTCTGGTTCCGGAGTGGATCTGCTGACCGGAGCTGGAATGTGCACCGGTGGAGCGGACTGCTCTGGCTCCGGAGTGGAGCCGCTGACCGGAGCTGGACTTGGCACCGGTGGAGTGGACTGCTCTGGCTCCGGAGTGGAGTAGCTGACCGAAGCTGGACTGGACCCAGGTGGAGCGGACTGCTCTGGCTCCGGAGGGGAGCAGCTGACCGGAGCTGGACTGGACCCCGGTGGAGCGGACTGCTCTGGCTCCGGAGTGGAGCAGCTGACCGGTGCCGGACCAGGCACCGGTGGAACGGGCATGGGCCGTGCCAGACTGGACACCCGCAACACTGGTCTGGTGCGAGGAGCAGGCACGGGCCGGACCGGACTAGGAACACGCACCACTGGCTTGGTGCGAGGAGCAGGAACGGGCCGGGCCGGACTGGCGACACGCACCACTGGCCTGGTGCGAGGACCAGAAACGGGCCGGCCGGACTGGGAACACGCACCACTGGTCTGGTGCAAGGAGCAGGAACGGGCCGGGCCGGACTGGGAACACACACCACTGGTCTGGTGCGAGGTGCAGGAACAGGCCGGACCGGACTGGGAACATGCACCACTAGTCTAGTGCGAGGAGCAGGAATGGGCCGGGCCGGACTGGCGACACGCACCACTAGTCTGGTGCAAGGAGCAGGAACGGGCCGGGCCGGACTGGAGTGGCGACACGCACCACTGGCTTGGTGCGGGGAGCAGGCACGGGCCGTACCGGACTGGGAACACGCACCACTGGCCTGGTGCGAGGAACAGGAACGGGCCGGGCCGGACTGGGAACACGCACCACTGGTCTGGTGCGAGGTGCAGGAACGGGCCGGCCAGACTGGCGACACGCACCACTGGCCTGGTGCGAGGACAGGAACGGGCCGGACCGGTCTGGGAACACGCACCACTAGTCTGGTGCGAGGAGCAGGAACGGGCCGGGCCGGACTGGCGACACGCACCACTGGCTTGGTGCGAGGAACAGGAACGGGCCGGGCCGGACTGGGGACACACACCACTGGCTTGGTGCGAGGAGAAGGTACGGGCCGTACAGGACTGGTAAGGTGCACTGGTGAAACAGTGTGTAGAACCGGAGCAGGATATACTAGACCTTGGAGGCGCACTGGAGAGCAGGAGCGTTGAGCCGGCACAACCCGTCCTGGCTGGCTGCCCACTTTCGCACGACACGTGCGAGGCGCTGGCACAGAACGCACTGGGCTGTGCATGTGCACTGGTGATACAGTGCGTATCTCCACATTCATGGGTTCCTCTATTAACCCACGCTCCTTATGTTGCCTAACCAGCTCCTCTTTCCGTGCATCTACTTCCGCCTTCTCCCTATGAGCCTCCTGCAGTGCCTCCTCTTGAATGGAATTCTCCCGCTCTATTCTTGCTATCAGCCCCCGTAATGTGGTGGCCTCTCTTACCCTGCAGATCCGATCCTTCTCTCTCTCTCTGCACTCCTCCTCCAGTGAGGACTCCTCTGGGAACCCCCACGAGTTAGGGAACAGAAACTCATCGTCGTCGTCATCCTCCGACCCCTCAGTATAAAACTGTTCCCACTCTTCTTCCCATGGTCGTAGGGACTCAACCTGGAAACCCACCGAGTGCAGTGGTCGGGGCTCTTCTCTCTCGCTCCCCGACCACTCCTTTAGCCCCCACATTTTTTTTTCTTGGGGCTGCCTCTCGGGCTTCCTCCTCGGCCGGCGCCTTCTGTGTTGCCGTTGCTCCTCTCCTGCCTGGGCTTCCTTCTTCGCCCAGGGTCCTTTCCCCGCAAATATCTCCTCCCAAGACCAAATCTTCCCCACCTGTGTCCAGGGTGTTTGCTCCTGGGCACGCTGCTTGGTCCGTGTTTGGTGGGATCTTCTGTCACGTTCGTTTAAGGACGGGTCAGACCAAGGCGCAGCGTGAAATGCATACATGTTTATTTCAACGATAAACACACGAACAAAACAACAAACCAACGAAACGTGAAGTCCTAAGGCTAAACACAATACAAGCCTCAACACGGAACAAGATCCCACAACTAATGAGTGCCAACAGGCTACTTAAGTATGATCCCCAATCAGAGACAACGAGCGACAGCTGCCTCTGATTGGGAATCACACCCGGCCAAACATACAGTGAGGGAAAAAAGTATTTGATCCCCTGCTGATTTTGTACGTTTGCCCACTGACAAAGAAATGGTCAGTCTATAATTTTAATGGTAGGTTTATTTGAACAGTGAGAGACAGAATAACAACAAAAAAATCCAGAAAAACACATGTCAAAAATTTTATAAATTGATTTGCATTTTAATGAGGAAAATAAGTATTTGACCCCCTCTCAATCAGAAAGATTTCTGGCTCCCAGGTGTCTTTTATACAGGTAACGAGCTGAGATTAGAGCACACTCATAAAGGGAGTGCTCCTAATCTCAGTTTGTTACTTGTATAAAAGACACCTGTCCACAGAAGCAATCAATCAATCAGATTCCAAACTCTCCACCATGGCCAAGACCAAAGAGCTCTCCAAGGATGTCAGGGACAAGATTGTAGACCTACACAAGGCTGGAATGGGCTACAAGACCATCGCCAAGCAGCTTGGTGAGAAGGTGACAACAGTTGGTGCGATTATTCTCAAATGGAAGAAACACAAAATAACTGTCAATCTCCCTCGGCCTGGGGCTCCATGCAAGATCTCACCTCATGGAGTTGCAATGATCATGAGAACAGTGAGGAATCAGCCCAGAACTACACGGGAGGATCTTGTCAATGATCTCAAGGCAGCTGGGACCATAGTCACCAAGAAAACAATTGGTAACACACTACGCTGTGAAGGACTGAAGGACTGAAATCCTGCAGCGCCCGCAGCACATATACATGCCCGTCTGAAGTTTGCCAATGAACATCTGAATGATTCAGAGGAGAACTGGGTGAAAGTGTTGTGGTCAGATGAGACCAAAATCTAGCTCTTTGGCATCAACTCAACTCGCCGTGTTTGGAGGAGGAGGAATGCTGCCTATGACCCCAAGAACACCATCCCCACCGTCAAACATGGAGGTGGAAACATTATGCTTTGGGGGTGTTTTTCTGCTAAGGGGACAGGACAACTTCACCGCATCAAAGGGACGACGGACGGGGCCATGTACCGTCAAATCTTGGGTGAGAACCTCCTTCCCTCAGCCAGGGCTTGAAAATGGGTCGTGGATGAGTATTCCAGCATGACAATGAGTGGCTCAAGACAAAGCACATTAAGGTCCTGGAGTGGCCTAGCCAGTCTCCAGACCTTAATCCCATAGAAAATCTGTGGAGGGAGCTGAAGGTTCGAGTTGCCAAACGTCAGCCTCGAAACCTTAATGACTTGGTGAAGATCTGCAAAGAGAAGTGGAACAAAATCCCTCCTGAGATGTGTGCAAACCTGGTGGCCAACTACAAGAAATGTCTGACCTCTGTGATTGCCAACAAGGGTTTTGCCACCAAGTACTAAGTCATGTTTTGCAGAGGGGTCAAATACTTATTTCCCTCATTAAAATGCAAATCAATTTATAACATTTTTGACATGCGTTTTTCTGGATTGTTTTGTTGTTATTCTGTCTCTCACTGTTCAAATAAACCTACCATTAAAATTATAGACTGATCATTTCTTTGTCGGTGGGCAAACGTACAAAATCAGCAGGGGATCAAATACTTCATTCCCTCACTGTAGAAACACACAACATAGAATGCAAACATAGAAATACTAACATAGATATCCACACCCTGACTCAATATACAAGAGTCCCATAAGTCAGGGCGTGATAATTTATTTCAGCTTTTATTTCTTTCATCACATTCCCAGTGGGTCAGAAGTTTACATACACTCAATTAGTATTTGGTAGCATTGCCATGCATTATATAAAAAACAGCATGTAAAGGCCAATTCATGGAGGGAGATTGCGGAGATGCTGGGTTTCGACCCAAACACTTGTTCGAAAAAGATGGGTAATGTTTGCGCCAAGTTTGTTAGGCAAAGAAAAGAAGGTGCCGGTGGAAAGGCTACTCCAGAAATGTTGCTGCAGCTCCCTTGGCTTGTTCGACACGTGAAGCATGGTAAGATGGAAAGCAACATGCCGTCTTCACCAGAGGATGAGGTATGTTGTTGTATTTTCTATTGTTGTGGAGGAAAAGAGTAGCCATGTTTGCTAGCAATAGCTAGCCAGCTAGTACTAGCTAGCCAAATAAAATAAAGATATTTACAACTTTTTGATCAAACATCATTTTGTCAGAGAAAGTTCGGTAGTAAGGTCCAGCTAGCTAAAATGTTGCAAACATTTGAGCAGAGTTGAGTAGCTAGGCCAGGCCTACTCAACTCTGCTCAAATGTTTGCATCATTATAGTCTATTGTAGTCTCGGTTAATGATATTTTATATGTTGTTCATTGATCGTTTTGGATAGTTTGGATATGTTTACTAAATAGACCTCTACTTCGGCCCCCAGCCCATCTCCCGCACTGAGCTGCAGTGCAGAATGGGAAACCATCTTCATGCTGGACCTAGGAAGATTTATTCTTGGCCCACCTCCAAGACCTACTGTACTCCACTGGCTTGCTCCACATCAATGCCACAGAGCAGCGTCAGCATTAGTAGCAGGAGTGTACG
This sequence comes from Coregonus lavaretus, assembly GCF_964263955.1. NCBI lineage: Eukaryota > Metazoa > Chordata > Actinopteri > Salmoniformes > Salmonidae > Coregonus > Coregonus lavaretus. The sequence goes on from NC_140003.1 coordinate 20,880,049, forward strand.
AAGAAGGGAGAAAAGAGCTGCAGACTAGCCCTTGACACATCGCTCGCAAAGGCATTATAAATGACTGAAGACAAATCTCAAGATCTGGAGAATGCCACGCACCAAGCCACCAGCTTGTCCCGAAGGTAAATAATTTCAGACTCTCCTCCTTTCCTCTCTTCTGTTGTCCTCTTTCCTCCTCTCCTCACCATGCACACTGCTCTCCACTCCTCTAATTTACCCCCCTCTTCTCATCCTCTCCACAAGGCCCTGGCACCTATAGCTGATTTAATGGATTAACTATCGCCCAAACTCTGGGAGGAATTCAGTCACCAGCTGCATGAGTTCATGCATGACTTCAAGAAGAGGACATGGACCGAACGACTGGGACCACAGTGAAATGAACTTGTTCTGATGTTGTTCAGACATCTCAGGAATCAGACACTAGACACTTTCATTTTATTCCATAGACACTTTTGTTGTTTACATGTCTGTTTTTTGCAGACACATTTGAACTATTGTACAAATAATTGCATTTATTTTCGGACACTTTAATTATATTTAATTGACAGGTGTTGTTTATGTCTGATCTTAGCAGACACTTTTGTATTGTATTGTGGTTTACTTTCAGAGCCCAGGTGCAAGAATAAAGTTATATTTTTGTGTGCTGAAAAAGCTCTTTCATCCCAATACAAGGTGTTTCAATGCATTCTATTTGAACATCAAGTGCTGACAATGTTAAGAGCTGTGTGCCACAGACTTTACTGGCTTTCTTCAACTTGTGTGGTGTAGTTCAATCTAATCTAAATCAATGCACACAGACATCATAGAATCAAGTTTCATTTTATTAACAAGATTAAAACTACATTTTAGTACAAAGTACTTTGGTTCACAGTGCACACAAAATAATAACTGTGTAAGTCTGTGTGCGTACATCAAGGAGTGTGTGTGTGTGAGCAGTCCAAACAAAGGCCTATTCTGCATGATTGGCTGGCCTTGGGATGAGTTGTTTTCTCCTAACCATGTCTTCCTGTTCCTGCCATGGCACAAGTCTAGAGGGGGAGAGGAAGTCCCTGAGCTTGTTTCTTGTTTCACTTGCAAGCTGTGTCGCCCTGGCACGAGAGAGTCTCCCTGGCTCTTGGAGATTGTTGTCCCCTCCCACAACCCTCCTCCACTAAACAGGTTGGTAGTTGCCAGAAGGGAGTGGCGTGTCAGCAAAAGCGTGAGGCACATATCTTGCGTTCGGCTCATGAACTTCATCCGTGGAGAACAGCTAGTTGTGAAGGCCACAGATGTCTTCACAATGTCCTTAACCTTTTCAGGGGTACACTGGATTAGCCGACCAAGAATCCTCATCCTTCCAGCCTTGATGCTGAATGCCTTCTCTATGACTCTCTGACAACGAGAGTGTAGGTACGCCCAGGTTCATTGAGATGAATGCCTGTGAATGAGAGATAACAAGAGAATATACTGTATGTCAGATATAAAATATGGTCTATTTGGTCATTAAAAAAAACACCATACCATTTTCCAGGAACCATATTCCAAAACCCTTGATAAAATGGCATTTCTCATAGAGGTGCATACATGTATCCAGTAACAAGGGAAATTACACTGCTCAAAAAAATAAAGGGAACACTTAAACAACACAATGTAACTCCAAGTCAATCACACTTCTGTGAAATCAAACTGTCCACTTAGGAAGCAACACTGATTGACAATACATTTCACATGCTGTTGTGCAAATGGAATAGACAACAGGTGGAAATTATAGGCGATTAGCAAGACACCCCCAATAAAGAAGTGGTTCTGCAGGTGGTGACCACAGACCACTTCTCAGTTCCTATGCTTCCTGGCTAATGTTTTGGTCACTTTTGAATGCTGGCGTTGCTTTCACTCTAGTGGTAGCATGAGACGGAGTCTACAACCCACACAAGTGGCTCAGGTAGTGCAGCTCATCCAGGATGGCACATCAATGCGAGCTGTGGCAAGAAGGTTTGCTGTGTCTGTCAGCGTAGTGTCCAGAGCATGGAGGCGCTACCAGGAGACAGGCCAGTACATCAGGAGACGTGGAGGAGGCCGTAGGACGGCAACAACCCAGCAGCAGGACCGCTACCTCCGCCTTTGTGCATGGAGGAGCAGGAGGAGCACTGCCAGAGCCCTGCAAAATGACCTCCAGCAGGCCACAAATGTGCATGTGTCTGCTCAAACGGTCAGAAACAGACTCCATGAGGGTGGTATGAGGGCCCGACGTCCACAGGTGGGGGTTGTGCTTACAGCCCAACACTGTGCAGGACGTTTGGCATTTGCCAGAGAACACCAAAATTGGCAAATTCGCCACTGGCGCCCTGTGCTCTTCACAGATGAAAGCAGGTTCACACTGAGCACATATGACAGACGTGACAGAGTCTGGAGACACCGTGGAGAACGTTCTGCTGCCTGCAACATCCTCCAGCATGACCGGTTTGGCGGTGGGTCAGTCATGGTGTGGGGTGGCATTTCTTTGGGGGGCCGCACAGCCCTCCATGTGCTCGCCAGAGGTAGCCTGACTGCCATTAGGTACCGAGATGAGATCCTCAGACCCCTTGTGAGACCATATGCTGGTGCGGTTGGCCCTGGGTTCCTCCTAATGCAAGGCAATGCTAGACCTCATGTGGCTGGAGTGTGTCAGCAGTTCCTGCAAGAGGAAGGCATTGATGCTATGGACTGGCCCGCCCGTTCCCCAGACCTGAATCCAATTGAGCACATCTGGGACATCATGTCTCGCTCCATCCACCAACGCCACGTTGCACCACAGACTGACCAGGAGTTGGCGGATGCTTTAGTCCAGGTCTGGGAGGAGATCCCTCAGGAGACCATCCGCCACCTCATCAGGAGCATGCCCAGGCGTTGTAGGGAGGTCATACAGGCACGTGGAGGCCACACACACACTACTGAGCCTAATTTTGACTTGTTTTAAGGACATTACATCAAAGTTGGATCAGCCTGTAGTGTGGTTTTCCATTTTAATTTTGAGGGTGACTCCAAATCCAGACCTCCATGGGTTGATACATTTGATTTCCATTGATCATTTTTGTGTGATTTTTTTGTCAGCACATTCAACTATGTAAAGAAAAAAGTATTTAATAAGATTATTTCATTCATTCAGATCTAGGATGTGTTATTTTAGTGTTCTCTTGATTTTTTTGAGCAGTGTATAAACAGAAAAATTTAAATTGATTCCAACATTCTATTATCAACATATCTGGATAAGGGTGAATGAGCTTCTCATGTAGGGGGAAAGCTGCATCTCCCAGGAAAACATGGACTTGGCATTGTGGTAACTGGCAGGACAGTTGACGGTGGTAAAACGAGGGTCTTCTGCAGCAGTTTGGATCCAAAATAACTATTGAAATATTCCACCATCGCTCTCTCGGCCATATGCCCCTACATCCGTCTCCATCTCTGTCTCCATATCTTGCCTATTATATGTCTTGCTAGGTAAAGCAAATCTGGTAGATCCCTGGCAATCCCCACAACTTCCATTTTCTCACCAGTCAAGTGTTTCTCTGTGTACACTATTTTATTTTCCCGTGAGTCTCTTCCTTGTTTTGGTGTACGGAACCAGCTGAACTGAAGCATGCTGATGCCTTAACACTAGCCCTAGCCCCCGTGGGTTTTGGTGTGCCGAACCAGCCGAACCGAAGCATGCTGATGCCTTAACACTAACCCCAGCCCCCGTGGACTGCGATTGAGCTAGCTAACCATCCTTGGACAAAACCCACCGTGACTTTATAGTGATGCATTGTGTTGAAGCAACAGGAAGTAGCTTAATTCATCCTCAACACGGTACTTTATTATTTCCCTGCAGTTACACAAAAACACTGTGTTCCATCCTCTGTAGAACAGTCAATTCTTAATGTAAAGACTCAGGGCATTGTTAAAGAGTGTTTGGAGGCTGTACATAGAATTCCAGCTTCCTGCAATAACAATAAATGATTTAATTGGGGGTCATAGGGGCAGTTTAGAAGTGTTTTACATATTTGTGAACTGAGTACTGTCATGACACGACAAATGAAATTTGAAGTCAATCGGCCCAAAATTATTTTTGCCTTCATTGGACACAATGGCATTGCAGTACTAGAGGGGCTCTGTCTATCTGTCTTTCCGTGTGTAGGCTTCAATATTGTGACACTAATCTTCCCCCTATCTTTTAGAAAATTCATACCAGATTGACGCTTATCAATGATATCATGTTGCAAACACAGAGCTGAAGCTGTGAGCACCTTAAAAGTACAGTCAGGTCCAAAATGATTGGCACTGTTGATAAAGATTAGAAAAAATGCTGTATAAAATAAATACTGAGCTATATTGTATGCTACATTTTTTTGAAAATTATATTATTTTATACTAATATAATTGCTCAGAGAAAGATAGTTTGTTTATAAAAGTAATACTTTTTTTCTCAAAAAGATAGGGGTCAACATTTGTGGCACCCCTGTTTTCAAAGCCTTTAAATACTGTATCTCACCTTGCGAGGAAAATGGCACTGAGGCTTTTTCTAAAATGTTTTATGAGATTGGAGAACACATTGGGAGGGATTTTAGACCATTCCTCCATACAGAATCGTTCCAGATCCTTGATATCCTTCGTCTGCACTTATGGACAACCCTCTTCAATTCAAACCACAGGTTTTCAATGGGGTTCAAGTCTGGAGACTGAGATGTCCATTGCAAAATGTAGATTTTGTGGTCAATTAACAATTTTGATGTGTGCTTGGGGTTATTGTCTTGCTGGAAGATCCACTAGATTTTTGTATTACTTGTTAAACAAAATCTCTTTCTCTGAGTAATTGTATTAGTATAAAATAATACTATTCCCCCTTTTTTTGCATACAATATAGCTCAGTATTTGTATTATTTAATTTATACAGTATTTTTTGCTTATCTTAATCAAGGGTGCGATAATTCTTGACCTGAGATACTTTGGTTACAACCCCTTACTCTGCACCTTTCTCTCTGCTGCGCAGGATGGTTCGTATTGTGGATGTTCTCAGATCAAGCATGATCATGGAGAGTCTGAAATAGCCCAGATTAAATGAGCCCAGCATGCAAAACTGGTTATTATGACCTCATTATACAACGGGTGGGTCTAATCCTGGATGCTGATTGGTTAAAACCGCATTCCAACAGATGTCTATTCCACAAATTACCACTGGCTAAATCTATGACGTTGAAATGCCTATTTACTCTGTTCCATCTCACAGGCAATTAATGAACTTGATCTCCACTATAAAAAGCATCTAGACATTATCTCCCATTTCTTTTAGACTAGCATTTGGTTTCCAACAGCAGAGATTTGTATAAACCTTGCTGTCTGTCTCTCCGACATTTGCAACATTGTTTCAATATTGAAATTCGATCTCCAGCTGTCCCATAGTTATGAATGTGTCAGGAGTCGGGACGAGACAGACAGGCAGGCAGCTTTTCTCAGCCAGTCGAAATCATGAATCAGCTGGCATCATTTTAATGGATATATACAAAGAAATGTCAACAGAAAACAGGTAAAACAAAACGAAATGCAACTAGTTTGCTGTCTTTCCAGCTTCAGTTTGAAGTGATTGTGTTTGCTGTGTTATTGGCTAGCTCCTCTGAATAACAGTGTCCTGACGAGAAAGCACATTTTCTATGCCAGGCGAAATCACGCATCATCGTTATGGATGTATCCAAAGAAATGTCACTAGAAAACAGCTTAAACAAATGCAAATGCAGCTACTTTGCTGTTATTCTGGCTGCACTGTTTGACATGACAGTAAGTTAGCCGTAATTGGCTAGCTAGCAAGCAAGGGATAAGAACGTTGCCAGCCAGTATGGCATACTTAACGACTGGGTCATGTCTCTGGCAACCAAACGGATAGAATGACCGACCAGCAAGCTTGGGTAGCAACCTTAGATTTGTGTCGCACTATATCTCATGAAAGAATGAAATAACGTTTTTAATGAAAATATGTCAATCATTATTTGAATATGTTGGTAACCCATGCCTAACAACACCGTTTCTGGCCTAACAACGTGTCAATATATCCTCCAAACACTGGCTTCTCGGGCATTATCACTTAATTATAACCGTAATCTGCTTGTTATCTATTCTATTGAATTGTAATTACACAGGCAACCAAATTCTGATCTTTTGCCCAATTACTGGTCCTTTGCCCAATGATATCAGATATTTTGCCAATAATTGGGCAAAAGATCAGAATTGGGCTGCATGTGTAAACGCAGCCTTTATGCACTAAATCCGGTACTAGGTACCAGAGGACTGTAATTAGAATGCTAACAACAACAACAACCATTGGCCTTGTCTGATGAACACTGAGTATACCAAACATTAGGAACACGTTTCTTTCTTTCTTTTTTTATTTTAATTGTTTACATCTTTTTCTCTCCAATTGGTAGTTACAGTCTTGTCCCATTGCTGCAACTCCCCTACGGACTCGGGAGAGGCGAAGGTCGAGAGCCATGCATCCTCCAAAACATGACCCTGCCAAGCCGCATCAATGTGTTGGAGGAAACACCGTCAAGCTGGCGACCGAAGTCAGCTTGCAGGCACCAGGCCCGCCACAAGGAGTCGCTAAAGTGCGATGGGACAAGGAAATCCCGGCCGGCCAAACCCTCCCCTAACCCGGACGACGCTGGGCCAATTGTGCGCCGCCTCATGGGTCTCCCGGTCACGGCCGGCTGTGACAGCCTGGGATCGAACCCGGGTCTGTAGTGACGCCTCGTGAGACCAGGGCATGGACTCGGTGTTGAAAGCGTTCCACAGTGATGCTGGCCCATGTTGACTCCAATGCATCCCACAGTTCTGTCAAGTTGTCTGGATGTCCCTTGGGTGGTGGACCATTCTTGATACACACGGGAAACTGTTGAGCGTGAAAAACCTAGCAGCCTACTACCATACCCCGTTCAAAGGCACTTACATTTTTGTGTCTTGCCCATTCACCCTCTGAATGGCACACATATGCAATCCATGTCTCAATTGTCTCGGCTTAAAAATCCTTCTTTAACCTGTCTTCTCCCCTTCATCTACACTGATTGAAGTGGATTTAACAAGTGACACCAAGAAAGGATCATAGCTTACACCTTGATTCACCTGGTCAGTCTATGTCATGTAAAGAGGAGGTGTTCTTAATGTTTTGTATGATCAGTGTATAAGACCAGTGCTTATACACACTGGTCTTATATGTCAGAGTACACTACAGAGAGAAACACACACAGGCTATCAGACAGCTCATCTGGGAGACATCTCTTTATTAAGAGTAGTTCCGGATGAAAGAATACTCTTTCTCCAATTAATGGAGCTTTTGAACAGAGTGAAATAGAGACTGCAGAGAGAACACTCAGGGACTGACTCAACGGTCCCCAGAATCAATTTGAGTGGGTGGCTTGGAAAGTGTATCTTTCCCCTAAGCAAAGAGTAACCGATTTTGTCTAACATCCAGCTATGTTGTGTGGGAGACTATTATGCCCTGTTCAGATTTAACAGCCGAGATGAGATGGCTTTAAATCTTAAACAAATCTACTTTGAAACAAAAGTATCTCACACACATGGTTATGGGCTTAAAGAAATGAAGACACCTGTACCATGTCAGAGATTAAATTTTGAGTTTGCATCCAAATATTACACTTTATATACACTACCAGTCAAAAGTTTAGACACACCTACTCATTCAAGGGTTTTTCTTTATTTTTACAATTTCTTACATTGTAGAATAATAGTGAATACATAAAAACTATGAAATAACACATATGGAATCATGTAGTAACCAAAAAAGTGTTAAACAAATCAAAATATATTTTATATTTGAGATTCTTCAAATAGCCACCCTTTGCCTTGATGACAGCTTTGCACACTCTTGGCATTCTCTAAACCAGCTTCATGAGGTAGTCACCTGGAATGCATTTCAATTAACAGGTGTGCCTTCTTAAAAGTTAATTTGTGGAATTTATTTCATTCTTAATGCGTTTGAGACAATCAGTTGTGTTGTGACAAGGTAGGGGGGTATACAGAACATAGCCCTATTTGGTAAAAGACCAAGTCCATATTATGGCAAGAACAGCTCAAATAAGCAAAGATAAACAACAGTCCATCATTACTTTAAGACATGAATGTCAGTCAATCCGGAAAATTTCAAGAACTTTGATAGTTTTTTTAAGTGCAGTCAGAAAAACCATCAAGCGCTATGATGAAACTGGCTCTCATGAGGACCGCCACAGGAATGTAAGACCCAGAGTTACCTCTGCTCCAGTGGATAAGTTAATTAGAGTTACCAGCCTCAGAAATTGCAGCCCAAATAAATGCTTCACAGAGTTCAAGTAACAGACACATCTCAACATCAACTGTTCAGAGGGGACTGTGTGAATCAGGCCTTCATGGTCGAATTGCTGCAAAGAAACAACTACTAAAGGACACCAATAAGAAGAAGAGACCTGCTTGGGCCAAGAAACACGAGCAATGGACATTAGACCGGTGGAAATGTGTCCTTTGGTCTGGAGTCCAAATTAGAGACTTATGGTTCCAACCGCCGTGTCTTTGTGAGATGCGGTGTGGGTGAACGGATGATCTCCGCATGTGTGGTTCCCACCATAAAGCATGGAGGAGGAGGTGTTATGGTGTGGGGGTGCTTTGCTGGTGACACTGTCTGTGATTTATTTAGAATTAAAGGCACACTTAACCAGCATGGCTACCACAGCATTCTGCAGCGATACGCCATCCCATCTGGTTTGGGCTTAGTGGGACTATCATTTGTTTTTAAACAGGACAATGACCCAACACACCTCCAGGCTGTGTAAGGGCTGTTTGACAAAGAAGGAGAGAGATGGAGTGCTGCATCAGATGACCTGGCCTCCACAATCCCCCGACCTCAACCCAATTGAGATGGTTTGGGATGAGTCGGATAGCAGAGTGAAGGAAAAGCAGCCAACAAGTTCTCAGCATATGTAGGAACTCCTTCAAGTCTTTTGGAAAAGCATTCCAGGTGAAGCTGGTTGAGAGAATGCCAATAGTGTTCAAAGCTGTCATCAAGGCAAAGGGTAGCTATTTGAATAATCTCAAATATAAAATATATTTTGATTTGTTTAACACTTGTTTGGTTACTACATGTTACAATGGTGGAACAAGCTCCCTCACGACGCCAGGACAGCGGAGTCACTCACCACCTTCCGGAGACATTTGAAACCCCACCTCTTTAAGGAACACCTGGGATAGGATAAAGTAATCCTTCTACCCCCCCCCCCCCCCAAAAAAAAATAAAATAAAATAAAAAATAATAATAAATAAAAAATTAAAATAATTATAAAAAAATATATAAAATAGAAAAAAAAAAATTTTTTGTATAATTGGAAAGTGGTTATCCCACTGGCTATAGGGTGAATGCACCAATTTGTAGTCGCTCTGGATAAGAGCGTCTGCTAAATGACGTAAATGTGCCCTTGAGCAAGGCACTTAACCCTAATTGCTCCTGTAAGTCGCTCTGGATAAGAGCGTCTGCTAAATGACTAAAATGTAAATGTAAATGTAAATGTTTCCATAACTGTTATTTCATAGTTTTGATGTCTTCACTATTATTCTGCAATGTAAAAAATAGTAAAAATAAAGATAAAACCTTGAATGACTAGGTGTGTCCAAACTTTTGACTGGTACTGTACATCACAGAAAACTGGAATTTCATCTGTTTCAAAAAAATAAATCTTTATGAATGATTAAATTATGAAAAAGATTAATGAAATTCCACCTATGAGGCCAAAGAAGGTGATTTTGGTCAATGACTGCAGGAAAGGGCTATTAGACGAGACACACTGTGATGGCAAACAGTTAAAACAAGCAGGCCTCTGACCAGAATATCGGCTGTCTTTTTCTGTTAATTTCCAGGCGATTTTATATTTTGAATCGTGACCGTTCATCAACACCCAGCAAGTGATCGTTAACATACCGTGGCTACCCCACTGCTTTTAGGCATTCTTATTAGCATTTTGACTCAGCTATAAGAGTCTTTAAGAACCATTGCTAACTTTTCCTGGGTCTGTGTTCTCTTTCAGGCGTCTCCACTGTACCAGGAACTACATCCACATCCACCTGTTTGTCTCCTTCATGCTTCGAGCCGTCAGCATCTTCGTCAAGGACCAGGTGGTGTATGCCAGCGCTGGCCTGCAGGAGTTTGATGCAGTGCTCATGGACAACTTCAAGACTGTGGCCATGGCGCCGCTGGACAACTCTCAGTATGTGAGTAGTGGTGCTCCCACTCCTCTCCTCCACTCCTTTACGCATCCACTCCTCCACTCATAACCTCCTTCACTCCTTCTCCCTAAAGATCCCAATAACCCCTGCTCTTCCAGGACTCATGAAGAAATGAAGTAGTGAAATAGAGTAGAACATTTCAAATGAAATTGGGATCCTTAACATTAAGAAAAGTCCCTAACTGAAAAACTATGTTTTTTTGTTTATTTTCCCCCACAAAATGTAAATCACAGTGCAGTTATCACAAAACATATTCTTTTCTATGTTATAGCCTAACTAGATGATAGGCTATGAAAGTCTGGAGAAAGTTGTGTAATTTAAATAAAACCAGAGAGGAAAAGGCGAACTTTAGGCTACTTTGGTGATTTTGCGAGGCATGCAAGATAAGAGATACAGATTACCAAGATACTGTATATGCGCATCACAGGTCTTTCTGCCTGCCACCTCCTCTTTTTCCTTCGTGCTAGTTAGCCTGCTCTTTCTCTTAGCTAATGAAGCGAGTTTGTGTTCAGTCTTCAGTCTGTTGTGTGTAGAATATCCTAGCCTATTCATTGATGATAGGGCCTGCTTTACTGAAGTTGCGAGACATTGCAAGCCAAGAAATTGCGAGATACAGCATTCCATTGCGAAATACAGATTTGATTGCCGATAGATACAGTTGAATTCGGAAGTTTACATACACCTTAACCAAAATATTTCAACTCAGTTTTTCACAATTCCTGACATTTAATCCTAGTAAGAATTCCCTGTCTTAGGTCAGTTAGGATCACCACTTTATTTTAAGAATGTGAAATGTCAGAATAATAGTAGAGAGAATGATTTATTTCAGCTTTTATTTCTTTCATCACATTCCCAGTGGGTCAGAAGTTTGCATACACTCAATTAGTATTTGGTAGCATTGCCTTTAAATTGTTTAACTTGGGTCAAACATTTCGGGTAGCCTTCCACAAGTTTCCGACAATAAGTTGGGTGAATTTTGGCCCATTCCTCCTGACAAAGCTGGTGTAACTGAGTCCGGTTTGTAGGCCTCCTTGCTCGCACACGCTTTTTAAGTTCTGCCCACACATTTTCTATAGGATTGAGGTCAGGGCTTTGTGATGGCCACTCCAATACCTTGACTTTGTTGTCCTTAAGCCATTTTGCCACAACTTTGGAAGTATGCTTGGGGTCATTGTCCATTTGGAAGACCCATTTGCGACCAAGCTTTAACTTCCTGACTGATGTCTTGAGATGTTGCTTCAATATATCCACATAATTTTCCTTCCTCGTGATGCCATCTATTTTGTGAAGTGCACCAGTCCCTCCTGCAGCAAAGCACCCACACAGCATGATGTTGCCACCCCCGTGCTTCACAGTTGGGATGGTGTTCTTCGGCTTGCAAGGCACCCTCTTTTTCCTCCAAACATAACGATGGTCATTATGGCCAAACAGTTCTATTTTTGTTTCATCAGACCAGAGGACATTTCTCCAAAAAGTATGATCTTTGTCCCCATGTGCAGTTGCAAACCGTAGTCTGGCTTTTTTATGGCGGTTTTGGAACAGTGGCTTCTTCCTTGCTGAGCGGCCTTTCAGGTTATGTCGATATAGGACTTATTTTACTGTGGATATAGATACTTTTGTACCTGTTTCCTCCAGCATCTTCAAAAGGTCCTTTGCTGTTGTTCTGGGATTGATTTGCACTTTTCGCACCAAAGTACGTTCATCTCTAGGAGACAGAACGCGACTCCTTCCTGAGCGGTATGACGGCTGCATGGTCCCATGGATTATACTTGCGTACTATTGTTTGTACAGATGAACGTGGTACCTTCAGGTGTTTGGAAATTGCTCCCAAGAATGAACCAGACTTGTGGAGGTCTACAAAAAATGTTCTGAGGTCTTGGCTGATTTCTTTGGATTTTCCCATGATGTCAAGCAAAGAGGCACTGAGTTTGAAGGTAGGCCTTGAAATACATCCACAGGTACACCTCCAATTGACTCAAATGATGTCAATTAGCCTATCAGAAGCTTCTAAAGCCATGACATCATTTTTTGAAATTTTCCAGCTGTTTAAAGGCACAGTCAACTTAGTGTATGTAAACTTCTGACCCACTGGAATAGTGATACAGTGAATTATAAGTGAAATAATTTGTCTGTAAAAAATTACTTGTGTCATGCACAAAGTAGATGTCCTAACCAACTTGCCAAAACTATAGTTTGTTAACAAGAAATTTGTGGAGTGGTTGAAAAACTAGCTTTAATGACTCCAACCTAAGTGTATGTAAACTTCCGACTTCAACTGTAGGCCTAGTGCATGATTCTGACTCTGTCTTCCTGGTGGCCGACCTGCCTATATTGTGCCCCTACCCTCTCTCTCCACCCCTCGCTAGCTCGCCATGAAAGATGCAGGTGTTTGTGTTCTCGGAAGTACCGCAACTAATCAGTCTCCTCCGTTCCAAAAATACGTTGTTAACAGTTGGAAAAATTGCAGAGAAGGCATGTATGGCAATACTTTGAGAAGTTAAATTATAAGGAAATGCAAACTTTGCGAGGTGGAATTAAGTTACAGTAACGGTATTACACGTGCAATGCTTAACCATCTGAAAGGGACGCACCGTGAGACCCAAACCGTTGCTGGCAACAGCACAGGTGCATTGTGAATTCACATGGAATCTTATGAATTTTTCTTATCGTTTTAACAGAAAACCGATGCAAAAAATGGCAGTTTAAACATTAAGGAAAACAAATAGTTTGTCACATCCCTAACATGGACACACGATTGCTCCAATACATACCTTTAATTAGGCTAGTAAATGCAACCGTGTGTGAGGGACCTACTTCATTTCTAGACGTTTTCTTCAGCCCAACACCCCTGTGATGTGCGTTTGAAAATACAGACTAGTCTTCCATGACTCATGCCCATTCAACCCACTGCACATTTAATGATGAGCTCGAGCCAGGAGGCTAATAGATATTTCCTGGTCTTTCCTCAACACCTCAAAGTCATGCATGCTGTTGCACTCAAAAAGCTAATCAGACTGGCTATGCTCTGTACCCCAAGTCTCCACTTAGTTGTATGTGATTTTACTTGTCCAGCTCTGAAAATGCTCTGTCAGTCTGTCTGATCCCCTACTGTAGCCTCCTCTGCTCTGTAATTGCTGTATAAACAGAGATAAATACAGCAAACATGTGAGGGAGGATATACCACAGGGAGCACTAGCTTAGCGCTATAGATTGCTAGCCCGCAGCCATAGGCTTCACAGGCGTCACACAGAAAATGTGTATTTTCTATAAGGGAAAGCTGGTTCAAAGAGTTCAAAGCTATAGAGACTGGCATGTTTTACTTAAATCTCTTCCCTTTGTATAGTAGTTCCTCAGGACTATTTAGAATGGTTTGTACTTCTTACTGTACTGTATTTTGTCTTCTGTTTTGTCTTAAGTCATTAAGCCTTAAGGCTGTCTGTTGCCTGTCTAATGAGGGCTGGAACAGAACAAGACATTGTGTGAGACACAGCTGAACTTTTATTAACACTATGGCACAGTGCGACATGCTCATGTCGCAGTGCTTTTGCTCAGAGCTTGGCCAACAAAAGCAGTTTCAATGGCTCTTCCCATGGGATGTGCATCTTGATTAAAATTTACCAGTGATTGAATGTGTAATGCTGCAGCCCTCTTGAGAGAAGATAATTGTTTTCAGTCAATTTGTGATGTGATTTAATCTCTGGCTGAATTGTGAGTAGGCTTTTGTTTGAGACTTCAAAGAAGGAAGTTTGTCAAATGATTTTGACCGACTGTCACGCCCTGACCTGGAGAGACTGTTATTCTCTAGGTAGTTTGGTCAAGGTGTGAAAATCTATGTTTTGTAGTTCTATGTTTGGCCAGGTGTGGTTCCCAATCAGAGGCAGCTGTCGCTCGTTGTCTCTGATTGGGGATCATACTTAGGCAGCCAGTTTTCCTGCCTGGGTTGTGGGATCTTGTTTGTGTTCCTGTTAGGCTTGTTTCGTGTATAGCCCATACGACTTAACGGTTTCGTTGAGTTTGTTATTTTGTCTAGTGTTTATCCAGTTTAATAAACATGTTCGCATACCACGCTGCACCTTGGTCTGACCCGTCTCTCAACGATCGTGACACCGACCTGACTTTCGTGATTAACAGCAGAATCAACTCAATCTAATCTAGCCACTTCATTACAGCAAGGTTCCAAATGTCTCTCCCTCTCCCCCTCCTCCTCCCATTCCTACCCCTCTTCCTTGTCCTGCTCCTTCTATTCCTCCCTCTTCCTCCTGTTTTCTGCTGAAAGGCTCCTTGCGAGGATGCAGAGTTTTTTCTGTTTTTCTTATCATGTCATGTGCAATGACACACTTTCATACCTGCCAGCTTCAAAAACTAAGCCGAGCATTCACATATCACTAACATGAAACGCCTGAGATGGTGACACCCCAGACATTATTTTGAGGATAAATTCAACTGCCTGGGTCCTCTTCCTCCCTGCCAGAGAACCTGACCTAAGTGTGTGGAGAAGCAGCTGTCAGCCCAGGTTGATCAGAGAGACACTACTGATCAATCTACACACAATACCCCATAATGACCAACCAAAAACAGGTTTTTAGACGTTTACGTAAGTATTCAGAACCTTTACTCAGTACTTTGTTGAAGCACCATTGGCAGCAATTATAGCCTTGAGCCTTCTTGGGTATGACGCTACAAGCTTGGCACACCTGTATTTGGGGTGTTTCTCCCATTCTTCTCTGCAGATACTCTCAAGCTTTGTCAGGTTGGATGGGGAGCGTTGCTGCACAGCTATTTTCAGGTCCCTCCAGAGATGTTCGATCGCGTTCAAGTCCGGCCTCTGGCTGGGCCACTCAAGGACATTCAGAGACTTGTCCCGAAGCCACTCCGGCGTTGTCTTGGCTGTGTGCTTAGGGTCGTTGTCCTGTTGGAAGTTGAACCTTTGCCCCAGTCTGAGGTCCTGAGCGCTCTGGAGTAGGTTTTCATCAACGATCTCTCTGTACTTTGCTCCGTTCATCTTTCCCTCGATCCTGACTGGTCTCCCAGTCCCTGCCGCAGAAAAACATCCCCACAGCATGATGTTGCCACCACCATGCTTCACCGTAGAGATGGTGCCAGGTTTGCCTTTTGGCAAACTCCAAGCGGGCTGTCATGTGCCTTTTACTGAGGAGTGGCTTCCGTCTGGCCACTCTACCATATAACCTGATTGGTGGAGTGCGGCAGAGATGGTTATCCTTCTGGTAGGTTCTCCCATCTCCACAGAGGAACTCTAGAGCACTGTCAGATTGACCATCGGGTTCTTGGTCACCTCCCTGACCAAGGTCCTTCTCCCCCGATTGCTCAGTTTGGCTGGGCGGCCACCTCTAGGAAGAGTCTTGGTGGTTCCAAACTTCTTCCATTTAAGAATGATGGAGGCCACTGTGTTCTTGGGGACCTTCAATGCTGCACACATTTTAATCAATTTTAGAATAAGGCTGTAACGTAAAATGTGGAAAAAGTCAAGGGGTCTGAATACTTTCCGAAGGCACTGTATGTTCTCATTGTGAGATGTGAGATAAGTCCATCTTCTCAGAATTTCATTTCCTTATCCTTTGAGCCCTTACTGAAGTGAATATCTGAATACCATGTCCTCACTGTTCAAGCTGCATGTCCTTGTCTAATTACACTGACTTGGTAAAATGACTAATTTGCTAATGTGTACGGATTGAATAGTAATGTGTGGTTCTATTGTGTGAATGGAAGTCTCATGACAAAAGAACACATACTGTTCTTGTCTGAAAAGAGGAAGACCAATGATGATGTAACGCTGATGCGGCGCAGGTCCTAATCCAGGCACTTGTCCTCTGGACTACTACAACTCGCCATTGGTTGGGCTCCCCGCTTGTGCCATCAAATCCCTTCAATTTATCCAGAATGCTGCTGCCCGCCTGGTTTTTAACCTTTCTAAGTTCTCTCATGTCACCCCGCTCCTCTGCACACTCCACTGGCTTCCAGTCGAAGCTCCATAAACATTAAATGTATTATACATTTATTCAAAATTAATCATATAATTGTTGAATAATTGTTGAATAATCATATAGTTATTAAATTGGGTAACACTTTATATTAAGGTACCTTAATAAATCCTTTATAAACAGTTTGTAAAGAGTTGACTTACATTTATTAATCATTGTTCCTACATTTGTAAATGTCGATAAGCAATCTCTAAATAGTCATTTACGAATGTATAAACTATTTTAAGTTAGATTTATAAGATAATTAATAAGGTGTTTGATCATAGTATGTTTACAATTTGTAAATTATTAATAATGTATTACTAATGTACTTATTATGAAGGAGTTATTGTTTATAAGTCATTTGTTAATGTTTGATTAATGGTTTGACTCACCTTTTATGTACATATTTATACATCTATTTATATACAGTGCCCTCCACAATTATTGGCACCCCTGTTTAAGATGTGGTCGAGGACTTCCAAAAATTCTCATTTTTTTTTAAACAACATAGAACCCAAATGCAAAAAAAGAGAAAAATCCAACCTTTTATTTAAGTACATTACTTTGGTGTAAAAAAAAAAAATCACACATTTAGAAAAAAAATAACTTGAAATCATGTGTCCCACAATTATTGGCACCCCTGATGTTAATACTTTGTACAACCCCCTTTTGCCAACAAGACAGCACTTAATCTCCTCCTATAACATTTCACAAGATTGGAGAACACAGAGAGAGGGATCTTTGACCATTCTTCTTTGCACAATCTTTCTAGATCATCCAGTGTCCTGGGTCCTCTCTTATGCACTCTCCTCTTTAGCTCGCCCCACAGGTTTTCGATTGGGTTGAGGTCTGGGGACTGAGATGGCCATGGGAGGACCTTGAGTTTGTGACTGCTGAACCATTTTTGTGTAGATTTTGCCACATGTTTTGGATCATTATCCTGCTGAAAGACCCAATGACGACCCATCTTCAGCTTTCTGGCAGAGGCCATCAGGTTTTTATTTAAAATGTCCTGGTAGTTCAAAGCGTTCATAATGCCATGCACCCTAACAAGGTTCCCAGGGCCTTTGGAAGAGAAACCGGCCCACAGCATCACAGATCCTCCACCATACTTCACGGTGGGCATGAGGTGCATTTCGGCATACTCATCTTTTGTTTGACGCCAGACCCACTTAGAGTGTTTGTTGCCAAAAAGCTCAATCTTAGTCTCATCTGACCAAAGCACACGATCCCAGTTGAAGTCCCAGTGCCGCTTAGCAAACTCCAGACGTTTACGTTTGTGAGTGTTAGTGAGAAAAGGCTTTTTCCTTGCATGCCTCCCAAACAGCTTGTTGGCATGTAGAGAGCGTCTGATGGTTGTTTTGGAGACTTTGTGACCCCAAGATGCCACTCTTTGATGCAATTCTGTGACAGTGAGCTTAGGACTTTTTTTTACTTCTCTTACCATCCTCCTCACTGTGCGTTGTGGCAAGATAAACTTGGGACCTCTTCCAGCCTTGTTTGTCACTGTTCCAGTTGTTTTAAACTTCTTAATGATTCCTCTGACTGTAGATACGGGCAAGTTAAGGCGAGTGGCTATTTTCTTGTAGCCATTGCCTGACTTATGAAGGTCGACACAAATCTGCCTTACTTGAATGGTGTGTTCTCTTGTCTTTGCCATGTTGACAAATGGGTAAGAGAATTAGGCCTCTGTGTCACGTCATATTTATACCCCAGGGAAACAGGAAGTCATGAATTACTAATTAAAAGTTCCTAGATACCCTGAACAACTTTAGCAACTACAGAAAAATATATTTAAAAAAAAATCAATTAAAATTTTCAGCGGAATTGTTAGGGGTGCCAATAATTGTGGGACACATGATTTCAAGTTTTTTTTTTTCTAAATGTGTGATTTTTTTTTTTTACCACCAAAGTAATGTACTTAAATAAAAGGTTGGATTTTTCTATTTTTTTGCATTTGGGTTCTATGTTGTTTAAAAAAAAAAGGAGAATTTTTGGAAGTCCTCGACCACATCTTAAACAGGGGTGCCAATAATAGTGGAGGGCACTGTATATAATGGGATATTTATTGATTGTTAATGAGTGTATTTGTGAGTGTGAATACATGCACTTACTAATAGCTCAGTTGATGATTCATGTAGACCCTTATAAGCCATTTACTTATTAATCAACTATTTTGCAGCCAGTAATCTAAAGTGTGCACTTTATAAATGTTTATATGTGACTGGTTACTCCCCAAAAGTAGTACCTGATGCTGCACCAATGGCAAAAAATTATAATATATATATACAATGGTAAAAGATGAAGTACACAATACAAGGAAGCATACAAAAAAAAAAAAAAAAAAAACGGAGCATCTCCAGAATCAGTTTATTCAGTCTGTCTTCAAGTCTAAACGGACATACGCCAATATGTTTTCACCGCGGCTTAAAAACATACCTCAATCCAGGGACAGAAGGTGTCGCTGTACTCCTAATTGCCCCATTATCCCAGCTGCAAAATCGAGAAAATTTAAATAGTGCTAGTTTTTAATTAAACTGCCTTTTTCATCAGCATGCTCGGCTAGCTAATGCTAAAGCAGCCATTGGATTCCTCAACACTTCCGGCAGCAACTCACCCCAACTCTAGGCGTCTCATTTTCATTCCAATGGGCTGCTTTAGCATCAGCTAGCCTATCGTGTCCTGGCAAGTTTAAACACGTGTAACGTTTAGTTACATAGCTGAGGGTAGCTAACCCTGTAACATGGCTAGCCACCACATGATACAGTAGGTAGCTAGCTTGGTACATGCCAGCTACCAGTAAAGTTACAACAGGGCAGCAAAGTTACCTTCAAGCGCAACTAAGGAGTCTGACGGGACATTGGTCTGAAGTCATGTCATGTCAGAATTGTATATTGTATAAATATAACCGTGCCTGTCATAAGTATTCACCCCCCCCTTATTTGTAGCCATTGGTGGAGCATCAGGTACTGTCTAGTAATGTGGCCAGCTTTTGGGGAGTAACAAATAATTTAGTAACATTTATAAAGTATATTTTATAGTGCACACTTTAGATTAGGGACTGAAAATAGTTATTTCATAATTAGAAAATGGTTTAAAAGGATCTACATTAATCATCAACTGAGGTATTATTAGTAAGTGCATGTATTCACATTTATAAATGCACTCATTAACAATAAATAACTATACTATTCATGACATGTATGAATATGGCAACAAAAGCCATATAAATAATCTGATGAGTTGACAATAACTCCTTTATAACTGTCTTATAAGTACATTAGTACTACATTATTAATCATTTATAAATTGTGAACATAGTATGATGAAACCCTATTCATGTTCTTATAAATCATTAATACATAATGTAATAGTGTTTATAAATGTATAAAATACTAATTAGAGATTGCTTATTGACATTTACGAACATAGGAATAATGATTCATAAATGGTAAGTAAACGCTATACAAACTGTTTATAAATAGTTTATTAAGGGACCTTAAAATAAAGTATTACCAGCTGTCAAAGGTTAACTAATGCAGGGGTTCCCAAACTTTTTCACTCAGGCCCCCCTTCCAGCATTGGGGATCATCCCGCACCACGTCTATTTCTATGGGCACAGTTCATGACACAAACTGTTCACACCCCTCTTGTTGGCGGAGAGAACATTTTGCAGGTTTTAAGCTCCTTTCCTGAAATTCTACACATTTTGTAATAGGGTGCAGAGAAAACGTTGCAGTTTTAAAGCTAATTTTCTGCAATTCTACATGTGATATTCATGTGATATTTGAGTGAATCAAACATTACAACAAAATCAATGGGCTAAAAAACCTAGCTAAAAAACATTAGCTGACATGGGCTAGTTGATCTGGACATTTTTGGCATGTTATAAATAGCTCTCTAAGGTCTGCAATGACTGACAGGACAAGAGGAAAACTGCTGATGCACTACCAAATTTCGAAATTGCACCTTGTGCATTCTACTATTACAACTTTCAGGAGTAAGTTGAAAGCCGCCCCCTAGGGGTCTCTGACATGTGGTTAGACTCGCTCAGGTTGAACAAACTTAAACTTGCGCCTTTTTTCAATGCTGAATTGAATGTAATTTACAAAAAAGAAAGGGGTCAATGTATTTTTTCTCTCGCAAACATCCTTTCTGAATTTTTAAGTTATCCAATAAGTAATCAGTAATGATTGAGTTGAAGACGTGAATCCAACATATCATTTGTTAACAAGTTAATAGGCTATTTATTGTATTTCAAAAGTGATATTAAATTGTGTTTGGTTGCCATTGCAACCAAATATCAACATTTGAAGGAGATTTATCTTCTGCTTGGATAGGTACAAATCCAACATATTTTATACAAGGTTTGTCTATGTTGAAATTTGGTTACCATGATGACATAATCCTGTGGTTGAAATTCACCTTTTTCAAAACTGCTGTATTTTCCACGTAGATTCCACGTCACAATACGTTGACAAATTACGTTGAAACAAGGTTGATTCAACCAGTTTGTACCCAGTGGGTAGTAACTGTAACAAGGGGTTGGAACCGGTTCAGGGAACAGAACCGAAAAACTGAAAATAACAAAAATGTTCAAGGAGAAGAAACAGAACCTGGAACGAAAGTGATCTATACTGTTCCAGAACCTAACCGTTGTACCATTTTAAAAGCATGGAAACCGGTTAATAATGTTATTTTACTTTCAGGGCATTTCTTTCCAGTTCCACAAAAAAACGCCAAAAAAACCCACCTATGCAAAGCATCCCTCTGTCAATCAGAAACTTCTTCCAGTGTCTGCCTGACAGCTGAAAAGCTTTGCCAGTGAGTGTGCGTGTAGCCTACCTGCCACTCCCCCTCCGAAGCATAGCTGTAGCCTACTGACTTTACAATGGTGATTCAGAAGATAGGCAGAGATATTTTTAATTAGAGAAGAATGGATTAACTTTTTCAATGCAAGTTAGGGATACTATAGTTATCACATTTCACATTGGATTGATTAACTACAAAAAGGTAAGACGTGTTTTTAAATCTGGTGCCGCTCTGCACACACAAGTTTGTTAGCCAGCTAGCTAGCTCTGGTCCAACGTTAGGTCAACTCTGAATTTCAAAGACATTCAAAGTTCCTCCATAGAAGCCGCTCCTCGGTAGGTATAATTCATCGCAAGATACCCAGCGCTTCAAGCCAAGCCTCCTCTTCCACCCTCACTCGCTCCCTCCCCCCTCACTCCATCTCTCCCCACCCTAAAAATGTCAGTTGCATCTCGCGCCCTACACTTGTCTTTCCATCACACACGTAAACAACTCACTGAGCTATAGCTTGCCCGCTCCATAGCAAGCTGCTCTATCCGCACTGCATGATTGGTGAAGTAATTTAATGTCGAGCTAAATGTTAAAAAAATATATGATTTCAGAGGTTTAAAAAGGAACAGGAAGGAACGGAATAAACCAAAACTTTTTGGGGGTTTGAATTGTTTCAAAACTTTATTTTGCTGGTCGGAACAGTGGAACGGAACGAAAAAAAGAATGGTTCTGTTCATAAGGAAACAATTCGAAAATAATTTCAGTTCTAACCCCTGACTGTAACGGATGACATTTAGAAAGTAACCTACCCAACCCTGATCAATGACTAGTATAGTTTACTAGAGAAGTCATCACTGGTAGCAGCCATTGATGTATAGAAAGAAACTCAGTGAAAGCTTGGCATGACTGGAACGTGGGCTGGCAGGGAAGCCATTTAGAGAAATGTCACATTGGAAAGTTTCCGTTGTCTCCCATTGTGATAAATGTGTCTATAGTGTTTCTTTGGCACCTAACAGATCTTTTGCAGACGCTGAAAATGTGAGTGTTGCGTCCCGGTAATTATTTGTCATCAGTTATGAAAAGCTTCCATCTCCCTCCCACTTGTCTCAACATCTGAGACAGTATGGGCCTCCCTGATACAAGGAAATCACAGAACCAGAACCAGTTCTCTCTATAGAAGAAGGGAACTGGAACAGGGACTTTGATAAAGTACCTGCAGTGAGAAGTCATTTTTTTGGGAAGGATGAGTTTGAAAGACTCTCTCTTGTTTTTGGTTTCTCTCACTCCTCGTCTCTCTGCCCCCCCCCCCCCCCCCCCCCCTCTCTCTGTCTGTCTGTCTGTCTCTCTGTCTGTCTCTCTCTCTCTCTCTGTCTCTCTCTCTCTCCAGATTGGGTGTAAAGTGACAGTGTTGCTGTTCATCTATTTCCTGGCGACTAACTACTACTGGATCCTAGTGGAGGGCCTGTACCTTCACAGTCTCATCTTCATGGCCTTCCTCTCTGACACCAAGTACCTGTGGGGCTTCACCCTCATCGGATGGGGTGAGTGTGTGTCATGATTTCATTTTAATTTAACCTCTATTTCTACAGGTTATTCTCATTGAGAATAAAACTATTTTGCAAGAGAGACCTGTGTGTGATGATGTCATCGTAAGACTGCAGCCTTTATGGAATATGATTGGGTTGGTGTGCATTCTAAAAACAAATGTAATGCCCAAATTGTTGTTTATTTCATTTCATCAAAAGCTTTGGTAATCATGCTATAATATTTGTTATCTAAATGCCAGTACACATTGATAATGCACTCTGACACCAGAGACCTATACTACGTACCTGGTTTGAGGAGTTAGCGAGGTAACTTTGATCAACTCTGAGTTCAACTCGGGATAACCGATACCAGAAGTGGAAAGAGTACTGAAATATCCTACTCAAGTAGAAGTACTGTGACTATAATAACATTTTATTAAAGTAGAATCAAATCAAATTTTATTGGCCACATGCGCCGAATACAACAGGTGCAGACATTACAGTGAAATGCTTACTTACAGCCCTTAACCAACAGTGCATTTATTTTTTATAAAAAAAGTAAAATAAAACAACAACAAAAAAGTGTTGAGAAAAAAAGAGCAGAAGTAAAATAAAATAACAGTAGGTAGGATATATATCACAGGGGGGTACCGGTGCAGAGTCAATGTGCGGGGGCACTGGCTAGTTGATGTAGTTGAAGTAAAACTACTGGTGTAAAAAACGACTTAAGTAAAATGTAGCTTGTTTAAAAAGTACTCAAAATATAAAAACATTGACCTTAGCTAATTTCGCTAAGGTTACCTGAAAGTTGTTCCACATGATCTTTTCCATGCAATAAATAGAAAAATAAGAGAGGAAATACACTGAGTGTACAAAACATTAGGAACACCTGCTCTTTCCATGACATAGACACCAGGTGAATCCAGGTGAAAGCTATGATCCCTTATATACAGTGGGAAGAACAAGTATTTGATACACTGCCGATTTTGCAGGTTTTCCTACTTACAAAGCATGTAGAAGTCTGTCATTTTTATCGTAGGTACACTTCAACTGTGAGAGACAGAATCTAAAACAAAAATCAAGAAAATCACATTGTATGATTTTTAAGTAATTAATTTGCATTTTATTGCATGACATAAGTATTTGATACATCAGCAAAGCAGATCTTAATATTTGGTACAGAAACCTTTGTTTGCAATTACAGAGATCATACGTTTCCTGTAGGTCTTGACCAGGTTTGCACACACTGCAGCAGGGATTTTGGCCCACTCCTCCATACAGACCTTCTCCAGATCCTTCAGGTTTCGGGGCTGTCGCTGGGCAATACGGACTTTCAGCTCCCTCCAAAGATTTTCTATTGGGTTCAGATCTGGAGACTGGCTAGGCCACTCCAGGACCTTGAGATGCTTCTTACGGAGCCACTCCTTAGTTGCCCTGGCTGTGTGTTTCGGGTCGTTGTCATTCTGGAAGAACCAGCCATGACCCATCTTCAATGCTCTTACTGAGGGAAGGAGGTTGTTGGCCAAGATCTCGCAATACATGGCCCCATCCATCCTCCCCTCAATACGGTGCAGTCGTCCTGTCCCCTTTGCAGAAAAGCATCCCCAAAGAATGATGTTTCCACCTCCATGCTTCACAGTTGGAATGGTGTTCTTGAGGTTGTACTCATCCTTCTTCTTCCTCCAAACACGGCGAGTGGAGTTTAGACCAAAAAGCTCTATTTTTGTCTCATTAGACCACATGACCTTCTCCCATTCCTCCTCTGGATCATCCAGATGGTCATTGGCAAACTTCAGATGGGACTGGACATGCGCTGGCTTGAGCAGGGGGACCTTGCGTGCGCTGCAGGATTTTAATCCATGACGGCGTAGTGTGTTACTAATGGTTTTCTTTGAGTCTGTGGTCCCAGCTCTCTTCAGGTCATTGACCAGGTCCTGCCGTGTAGTTCTGGGTTGATCCCTCACCTTCCTCATGATCATTGATGCCCCACAAGGTGAGATCTTGTATGGAGTCCCAGACAGAGGGTGATTGACCGTCATCTTGAACTTCTTCCATTTTCTAATAATTGCGCCAACAGTTGTTGCCTTCTCACCAAGCTGCTTGCCTATTGCCCTGTAGTTATCCCAGCCTTGTGCAGGTCTACAATTTTATCCCTGATGTCCTTACACAGCTCTCTGGTCTTGGCCATTGTGGAGAGGTTGGAGTCTGTTTGATTGAGTGTGTGGACAGGTGTCTTTTATACAGGTAACGAGTTCAAACAGGTGCAGTTAATACAGGAAATGAGTGGAGAACAGGAAGGCTTCTTAAAGAAAAACTCAGGTCTGTGAGAGCCGGAATTCTTACTGGTTGGTAGATGATCAAATACTTACGTCATGCAATAAAATGCAAATTAATTACTTAAAAATCATACAATGTGATTTTTTGGATTTTTGTTTTAGATTCCGTCGCTCACAGTTGAAGTGTACCTATGATAAAAATTACAGACCTCTACATGCTTTGTAAGTAGGAAAACCTGCAAAATCGGCAGTGTATCAAATACTTGTTCTCCCCACTGTACTTCTCCCCATCTTAGCTACTGTTGTATCAATATGTTTTGACCATGACAGTTTACAATCCAGGGTTACTCCAAGCAGTTTAGTCACCTCAACTTGCTCAATTTCCACATTATTTATTACAAGATTTAGTTGAGGTTTAGGGTTTAATGAATGATTTGTCCCAAATACAATGCTTTTAGTTTTAGAAATATTTAGGACTAACTTATTTCTTGCCACCCACTCTGAAACTAACAGCAACTCTTTGTTAAGTGTTGCAGTCATTTCAGTCGCTGTAGTAGTTGACATGTATAGTGTTGAGTCATTCGCATACATAGACACTCTGGCTTTACTCAAAGCCAGTGGCATGTCATTAGTAAAGATTGAAAAAAGTAATGGGTCTAGACAGCTGCCCTGGGGAATTCCTGATTCTACCTGGATTATGTTGGAGAGGCTTCTATTAAAGAACACCCTATGTGTTCTGTTAGACAGGTAACTCTGTATCCACAATATAGCAGGTGGAGTAAAGCCATAACACATACGTTTTTCCAGCAGCAGACTATGATTGATAATGTCAAAAGCCGCACTGAAGTCTAACAAAACAGCCCCCACAATGTTTTTTATCATCAATTTCTCTCAGCCACAGTCACTTGTGTAAGTGCTGTGCTTGTTGAATTTCCTTCTCTATAAGCATGCTGAAAGTTTGTTGTCAATTTGTTTACTGTAAAATAGCATTGTATCTGGTCAAACACAATTTTTTCCAATAGTTTACTAAGGGTTGGTAACAGGTTTGTCAAGGCTGAGGTGTGTGTGTGGTGTGGGAGTCAGGCGCAGGACACCGAAGCTTAGTCCAACAAAGTTTACTTGTGAACCACAAGGCAAAGATACAACGATCGGCCTCAAACAAAACAGAGGCGAGCTATTACGCAAACTATGCGTAAAACAATAAAACAACAAAACAGAGAAAAAACACGCAGCACGACGGACAGGCGAAAAACAACACACAACCTAACCAATACAACACAGGCAACTTATAGAACACGTAATCAGACACAAACGGACACAGGTGTAACAGACAGACAAAAGCAATCAAACATAGAAACATTCAACGGTGGCAGCTAGTACTCCGGGGACGACGAACGCCGAAGCCTGCCCGAACTAGGAGGAGGAGCAGCCTCGGCAGAATCCGTGACAAGGTTAATTGGTCGGCTATTTGAGCCAGTAAAGGGGGCTTTACTATTTTTAGGTAGCGGAATGACTTTTGCTTCCCTCCAACCCTGGGGGCACACAAATTCTAGTAGGCTTAAATTGAAAATATGGCAAATAGGAGTGGCAATATCGTCCTCTATTATCCTCAGTAATTGTCCATCCAAGTTGTCAGACCCCTGGTCATTGTTGATAGACAACAATAATGTTTTCACCTCTTCCACACTCACTTTATGGAATTCAAAATTACAATGCTTGTCTTTAATAATTTGGTCAGATATACTTGGATGTGTAGTGTCAGCAATTGTTGCTGGCATGTCATGCCTAAGTTTGCTAATCTTGCCAATTAAAAAATCATTAAAGTAGTTGGCAATATCAGTTGGTTTTGTGATGAATGAGCCATCTGATTCAATGAATGATGGAGCTAAGTTTGCCTTTTTTCCCTAAATTTAATTTAAGGCGCTCCAAAGCTTTTTACTATCATTCTTTATGTCATTTATCTTTGTTTCATAGTGTAGTTTCTTCTTTTTATTCAGTTTAGTCACATGATTTCTCAATTTGCAATACGTTTGCCAATCGGTTGTGCAGCCAGACTAATTTGCCATTCCTTTTGCCTCATCCCTCTCAACCATACCATTTTTAAATTCCTCATCAATACACGGGGATTGAACAGTTTTTACAGTAATTTTCTTAATGGGTGCATGCTTATTAGTAACTGGAATAAGCAATTTCATAAATGTGTCAAGTGCAGTGTCTGTTTGCTCCTCATTACACACAACGGACCAACATATATTCTTTACATCAACAACATAGGAATCACTACAAAACTTATTTTATGACCTCTTATACACAATATCAGGTCCAGCCTTTGGAACTTTGGTTTTCCTAGATATGGCTACTATATTGTGATCACTACATCTAATGGATTTGGATACTGCTTTCAAACAAATGAATGCTAGGCCTACTTCAACTCTCATTAAGGTGTCATGAACGGCTTCATAAAGGTGTTATGAATACTTATGTTGGGTTTAGGCTCCAGGCCCCAGTTAAAGTAAAGTTTTACCCAGCAAACATACATTTTATGTGATTTAATTTAATGAATTTGTCACGATCGCTACATGATGAAGCGGACCAAGGCACAGCGTGATAAGCGTACATCTTTTAATGAGTACTTTACACCAACAACAAAACAACAAAACGATACGTGAAGTCTAAAGGTTCACCAACACAAACCTATACAGAACAAGATTCCACAATCAACTGTGCAAAACAGGCTGCCTTAGTATGGTTCCCAATCAGAGACAACGAGCAACAGCTGCCTCTGATCGGGAACCACCCTGGCCAACATAGATCTAAACGATCTAGACAGAAAACAAGGAACAACTAAACATAGGAACTAACACCCTGGCTCAACATTAAAGAGTCCCCAGAGCCAGGGCGTGACAGTACCCCCCCCCCCCCAAAGGCGCGGACTGCGACCGCGCCAACCAAACACCACAGGGGAGGGGCCGCCTCGGAGGCGGATCCGGCTCCGGGCGTGACCACCACTCTCTCTCTCGCCCTCGTGGTCTGGCCCTGCTGGCCGGAGCTGGACTGAACACAGGTGGAGCAGATTGCTCTGGCTCCGGCGTGGAGCAGCTGACCAGTGCCGGACCAGGCACAGGTGGAACAGGCACGGACCGTGCCGGACTGACGACGCGCACCACTGGCTTGGTGCGGGGAGCGGGAACGGGCCGGACCGGGCTGACGACGCGCACCACTGGCTTGGTGCGGGGAGCATGAACGGGCCCGACCGGGCTGACGACGCGCACCACTGGCTTGGTGTGGGGAGCAGGAACAGGCCGAACCGGGCTGGCGACGCGCACCACTGGCTTGGTGCGGGGAGCAGGAACAGGCCGGACCGGGCTGGCGACGCCCACCACAGGCTTGGTGCGGGTAGCAGGAACAGGCCGGACCGGGCTGACGTCGCGCACCACTGACTTGGTGCGGGGAGCAGGAACGGGCCGGGCCAGGCTGGCGACGCGCACCACAGGCTTGGTGCGGGGAGTAGGAACAGGCCGGACCGGGCTGGCGACGCGCACCACTGGCTTGGTGCGGGGAGCAGGAACGGGCCGGACCGGGCTGGTGACGCGCACCACTGGCTTGGTGCGGGGAGCAGGAACGGGCCGGACCGGTCTGACGACGCGCACCACTGGCTTGGTGCGGGGAGCAGGAACATGCCGGACCGGGCTGTGGAGACGGACTGGAGGTCTGGAGCGAAGAGCTGACACAACCCGTCCTGGCGGAATGCCTATTTCTACACACTCTGTGTGAGGCATCAGCACAGGACGTACAGGGCTGTGCACTCGTACTGGCACTACAGCACGTGGCACTGGCGCAGGATATCCGGGACCGAGGAGGGGTACTGGAGGCCACGAGCGTTGAGCCGGCACACTCCGTCCTGGCTGCATGCCCACCTTAGCACGACACGTGCGTGGTGCTAGCACAGGACGTACAGGACTGTGCCGGACCACTCGCGGCACAGTACGCAGCTCCGCATAACTCGGAACCTGCCCAGTCTCACGCTGCCTAGCCTGAGTACGGGGAGTTGGCTCTGCTCTACCTCTAGGCTCCGCCAACCTCCCTTCCAGCCCCCCAAACCTGGTGGCCTCCTCTCCTAATCCGCCGATACGTCCTGTAGCTGCCTCCAGCATCCCCGTCGTCCATGCCGTGTGCCCCCCCAAAAATTTTTATTGGGGTTGCCTCTCGCCTGTCCGACGACGACCCGGTTGGCGCCGCTTCTCCTCTCCTGCCTGAGCATCCTCCCTCATCGCCCTCCGGTAGCGGACAGCCTCCTCCTCTGTGATTCTCCCCCAACCGAGGAGGACATCTACCAGAGTAACCTCCTGTTCCATACCCGGCGTTTGCTCCTGCACACGCTGCTTGGTCCTATTTTGGTGGGATCTTCTGTCACGATCGTTATTAGAGGCAGACCAAGGCGCAGCGTGATAGGCGTACATCTTTTAATGAGTACTTTACACCAACAACAAAACAACAAAACGATACATGAAGTCTAAAGGTTCACCAACACAAACCTATACAGAACAAGATCCCACAATCAACTGTGCAAAACAGGCTGCCTAAGTATGGTTCCCAATCAGAGACAACGAGCAACAGCTGCCTCTGATCGGGAACCACCCTGGCCAACATAGATCTAAACGATCTAGACAGAAAACAAGGAACAACTAAACATAGGAACTAACACCCTGGCTCAACATTAAAGAGTCCCCAGAGCCAGGGCGTGACAGAATTATGTGATATTTGGCTATTCTATGATTTCATACATCACCTGAGTGATCTAACCAAATATAATTAGCTAAAAGAAGAATATAATTTGACCCAGACTCTATCTGAGACTTACTGAGTCTGGCTTTTAGATGAACGTTATCCTAATTTACACAGACAAAGTGCATAGCTAAAAATCCTAAGTCTCTCTAAATATGTCACGACCAAGCAAGCTAACATTAGCTAGCTAGTTCAATTGCTGACATGCTAGCCACAATAACGGCTATTATCATTGAGTGGTGGTTAGCCATGTTGCTAGTTAGCTAACTTAGCTGCAAGGATAGCTAGCTACTAACTGCCTAAGCCATCCACAGCGACATTTTTTATTATTCATATCTAGCTATCTTACCTCTATGTTTCCTCAAGTTCGAGACAGCTTTTTTGTAGGAAGCCACCTCCGCCATCCGGGGTATACAGCTTGCATTGCATGATTACGCTATCGCCTCTCCTGTGCTTGAAGGAGCCCTGGTCACTGAAATGCCGCCATAGATTCTCCTCTTCATCTTCTTCAGAAGACACAGACGCTGATTCTGTGTCTGGATTGTCTCCTGACTCTACTCCGTCTCCATGTCTCTCTAGCTAGCCAAATTATTATAACTTCATTATTGTTCAGTTTGTGTGGACAGTTTGATTTGATTGGCCTGTTTTGCACACAATGTGTGAAATTTGTTTTGATTGGTCACTGACTAAACAACAATGAGCAGTTTTTTCTGTCTTCGAGGGGCTACCACCCGCAAACTTTCCGTGCCATCGTGATCAACTATTATGGATAGCATATAAAATTGTACTCTGTAACGGATGGTTTTAAAAAGGTAGTGAAGTACAATACTACATTCAAAACATACTTAAGTAAAAGTACAATTACTGACTTAGAAAAATACTTGAAGTAAAAGTACTCAGAAAAGCTACTCAATTACAGTAACGAGAGTATTTGTAATTTGTTACTTCCACCTCTGACGATACCACGAAAGATCAGGTACATTTCTATGGCAACGAATCCTTCAGAACAAACCTGCTAGCTAACTGAGAGCTAACTTTTCTGACTGAATGTTGTTTCCACGTCATTTCAATTAAATTATGTTGAACCAACTTGGAATAGACGTTGAGTTAACGTCTGTGCCCAGTGGGAAGTGTCTGAGCCGCGAGTTGAGGACCAATTAAATCAGAATCCCTCCCTCTCACAAAGAGTGCATCATCAACCCTTTAATTTGAGTCATAAAAGTGCATTGAAATTATGGTAACACTTGATTTTAAGGGGTCCTTATTACAGGTATTGTAGTTAATTGTAATAATAACTCAATGTTACACTGTATAACAACATCTAACTGGTGGTAATTGCAGTTTAACTTGGTTGAGTTTACAAAAACAGATCTGATATAGGTCAACCTCACTGACTGGGGTCAACCATACGGGTGTCATCCCAGATTATATATATTTTTTAAAGTATAATTAATGTGTACGTTACCCATTATGACCACCTGAACCTCCTTGCCACTGTGTGTTAGACAGGATTTAGCTAGTTAAAATGAAGTGTACTTGTAATTATTTTGTACATACAAGGTACATTACCCATTCTGACAATCTAATCATCAGCTTCTGAATACATCACAGAGTACATATCTGTAATATCTGCATAAGTACAAGGTTGTCTCTAGTTGTTACACAGGATTTAACTATTTAAAGTGACGTGTAACTTTATAGATACCTATGAGCAATTTCTATATATTTACTTATTACTCAGTAGCAAGTGAAAATACCTACAAACAACTTTATTGCAACATGTAAAAATACCTTACAGGATTTTTATTGTTAGATTAATAATTAGATTAATTAGATTAAACAAAGATATAGGCCTACTCAATAACATAAAAATAACTATTCTAGTGGTGACTCAAATACTAATAAATTAGCTAGTGTTTAGCTACATTGAAAAGGAACTAATGTTACTCATAGCGTGACACAAGTAGGTAGCTAGCTAACATTGACATAATGGGTGTGTCTAACGTAATAACCTTGGATAACAGATACCCTGAGAACAAGGTTCAGGGAAGATAAGACCATCGAGCCCAGCTAACATTAGCTAGCTAGCTAGCTAGCTAGTTAGCTAGTGAGTAATGATCATAGCATATTTGCCAGCTTTAGCTAGCTAGGTAGTCAATGTTAGAAAACTAGCTAGCTAATCCAAGAAAACTCAACAGATTGCATGGAAAGTCTATTCTGTAGATGGTAACTAGCTAGCTAGATAGCCTAGTTGGTAGGCCCAACAAGAACGCAAGCTAACGTTTGCTAGCTAACCAACACTAAGATAGCAAGCAAAGCTTCTTCTTCTTCTTAGAATTTGTATTGACGGATCGCAACTGTGAGGTGCATACACCGCCACCTACTGTACTGCAGTGTGAGGCCGGTCACGGCCTCCCTATTCATCAATGTCTCTTATCTAGCACTGTGTTTACGCCTACTGTTCTGGAGTGTGAATTCATTACACTTTGTGACACAAAAAGGGAAGGGGAAAGGGATTGGGAAAAGTGAAGAAAAATGCCCTACCAACTAACCCTACTAAGGTCGATAACTAAGGTTGATGTCCGCGCTCCCCGCTGAAATCGAATTAGCATAATACGAAAATCCCCATAGAAATCCATCAGTTTAAGCTAGAGATATTTGTTTTTTTGCGTTAAATGCGTCTCAATCCACCGCATTCGCCTATGTCACACTTCCACATCTGCGGTAAAAGTTGACAGAGCTAGAGCGGTGTGAAGGAAAAGCAGCCAACAAGTTCTCAGCATATGTAGGAAATCCTTCAAGACTGTTGGAAAAGCATTCCAGGTGAAGCTGGTTGAGAGAATTCCAAGAGTGTGCAAAGCTGTCATCAAGGCAAAGGGTGGCTATTTGAAGAATCTCAAATATAAAATATATGTTGATTTGTTGAACACTTTTTTGGTTACTACATGATTCCATATGTGTTATTTCATTGTTTTGACGTCTTAACTATTATTCTACAATGTTAAGAATTGTAAAAAATCATCAGAAGCAGCATTTATCTCAATCCTCTTACAACCTCCTCTTTCTGTTGCTCTGTTTATTTTTATACATCAAAACGAGGATGGGGCATGAATAAAGCACATCAAAAGAGGATGGGGCATGAACAAAGCAGAATTTACCTTAAGAGGTCTCTTATTCATGCCCATCCTCGTTTGATGTGTTCCTCCTTGTAGAGAGCAGGGGGCATGAAAGACACCTTTGAAATGTAGATGCTGAAAAAATGCTTTTTGAGGTGGAGCTGTCTGGAGCACTGTACCAGCGGCTACAATTTTTGGGGAACTGCATACCGGCACCTCTCTAAAACAAAGTAGCCTATCACCGTCCCGGAATCACAAACGGTCAAAAATTGTTTTATCAAAGCGGAATGAAAGCCAGATCTGCATTGAATAGCAGTGGAGAGTAGGCATTCATATCCTGATCAAGATTATTTGCGCTAGTCTGTGAATCCGGTGTACGCGTACCAGTAGACTTACGGTTTGAGAATGCACAGATTGAGAATGTGCTATGCCTGAATGTGCAGGATGCACTATTCCAAGTTGTCAAATGAGGGTTCTTACGGTCATGAAAATCCTGGAAAAGTAATGTTTTCCTTTTAAAATATATTATCAATCACTTAAAAATCTACACTACCGGTCAAACGTTTTAGAACACCTACTCATTCAAGGGTTTTTCTTTATTTTACTGTTTTCTACATCGTAGAATAATAGTGAAGACATTACAACTATGAAATAACACACATGGAATCATGTAGAAACCACAAAAGTGTTCAACAAATAACAATATATTTGAGATTTGAGATTCTTCGAATCGCCATGCTTTGCCTTGATGACAGCTTTGCACACTTTTGGCATTCTCTCAACCAGCTTCACCTGGAATGCTTTTCCAACAGTCTTGAAGGAGTTCCCACATATGCTGAACACTTGTTGGCTGCTTTTCCTTCACTCTGCGGTCCAACTCATCCCAAACCATCTGAGGTCGGGGGATTGTGGAGGCTAGGTCATCTGATGCAGCACTCCATCACTCTGATGCAGCACTCCAAGGATCTCTCTGTACTTTGCTCCGTTCATCTTTCCCTCGATCCTGACTGGTCTCCCAGTCCCTGCCGCTGAAAAACATCCCCACAGCATGATGCTGCCACCACCATGCTTCACCATAGGGATGGTGCCAGGTTTCCTCCAGACGTAACGCTTGGCATTCAGGCCAAAGAGTTAAATCTTGGTTTCATCAAACCATAGAATCTTGTTTCTCATGGTCTGAGAGTCTTTAGGTGCCTTTTGGCAAACTCCAAGCGGGCTGTCACGTGCCTTTTACTGAGGAGTGGCTTCCGTCTGGCCACTCTCCCATAAAGGCCTGATTGGTGGAGTGCTGCAGAGATGGTTGTCCTTCTGGAAGGTTCTCCCATCTCCACAGAGGAACTCTGGAGCACTATCAGAGTGACAATCAAGTTCTTGGTCACCTCCCTGACCAAGGCCCTTCTTCCCCGATTGCTCAGTTTAGCCAGGCGGCCAGCTCTATGAAGAGTCTTGGTGGTTCCAAACTTCTTCCATTTAAGAATGATGGAGGCCGCTGTGTTCTTGGGGACCTTCAATGCTGCAGCCAATTTTTGGTACCCTTCCCCAGATCTGTGCCTCGACACAATCGTGTCTCGGAGCTCTACGGACAATTCCTTCGACCTCACGGCTTAGTTTTTGCTCTGACATGCACTGTCAACTGTGGGATCTTATATAGACAGGTGTGTGCCTTTCCAAATCATGTCCAATCAATTGAATTTACCACAGGTGGACTCCAATCAACTTGTAGAAACATCTCAAGGATGATCAATGGAAACAGGATGCACCTGAGCTCAATTTCGAGTCTCATAGCAAAGGTTCTGAATACCTATGTAAATAAGGTATTTCTGTTTTTTATTTCTCATTTCTAAAAACCTGTTTTCGCTTCGTCATTATGGGGTATTGTGTATAGCTTGATGAGGAACATTTGTTATTTAATCAATTTTAGAATAAGGCTGTAATGTAACAAAATGTGGAAAAAGTCAAGGGGTCTGAATACTTTTCCGAATGCATTGTACGGATAGCCAGGGGCACACTCCAACACTAAGACATAATTTACAAACAAAGAATGTGTGCTTAGTGAGTCCACCAGATCAGAGGCAGTAGGGATGATCAGGGATGTTCTCTTGATAAGTGTGTGAATTTGACAATTTTCCTGTGCTGCTAAGCATTCAAAATGTAGCAAGTACTTTTGGGTGTCAGGGAAAATGTATGGAGTAAAAAGTACATTGTTTTCTTTAGGAATGTAGTAAGGTAAAAGTAAATGTTGTCAAAAATATAAATGGTAAAATAAAGTACAGATACACAAAAAACTACTTAAGTAATACTATAAAGTAGTTTTACTTACAGTGGGGAAAAAAAGTTTTTAGTCAGCCACCAATTGTGCAAGTTCTCCCACTTAAAAAGATGAGAGAGGCCTGTAATTTTCATCATAGGTACACGTCAACTATGACAGACAAATTGAGAAAAAAAAATCCAGAAAATCACATTGTAGGATTTTTAATGAATTTATTTGCAAATTATGGTGGAAAATAAGTATTTGGTCACCTACAAACAAGCAAGATTTCTGGCTCTCACAGACCTGTAACTTCTTCTTTAGGAGGCTCCTCTGTCCTCCATTCGTTACCTGTATTAATGGCACCTGTTTGAACTTGATATCAGTATAAAAGACACCTGTCCACAACCTCAAACAGTCACACTCCAAACTCCACTATGGCCAAGACCAAAGAGCTGTCAAAGGACACCAGAAACAAAATTGTAGACCTGCACCAGGCTGGGAAGACTGAATCTGCAATAGGTAAGCAGCTTGGTTTGAAGAAATCAACTGTGGGAGCAATTATTAGGAAATGGAAGACATACAAGACCACTGATAATCTCCCTCGATCTGGGGCTCCACGCAAGATCTCACCCCGTGGGGTCAAAATGATCACAAGAACGGTGAGCAAAAATCCCAGAACCACACAGGGGGACCTAGTGAATGACCTGCAGAGAGCTGGGACCAAAGTAACAAAGCCTACCATCAGTAACACACTACGCCGCCAGGGACTCAAATCCTGCAGTGCCAGACGTGTCCCCCTGCTTAAGCCAGTACATGTCCAGGCCCGTCTGAAGTTTGCTAGAGTGCATTTGGATGATCCAGGAGAGGATTGGGAGAATGTCATATGGTCAGATGAAACCACAATATAACTTTTTGGTAAAAACTCAACTCGTTGTGTTTGGAGGACAAAGAATGCTGAGTTGCATCCAAAGAACAACATACCTACTGTGAAGCATGGGGGTGGAAACATCATGCTTTGGGGCTGTTTTTCTGCAAAGGGACCAGGACGACTGATCCGTGTAAAGGAAAGAATGAATGGGGCCATGTATCGTGAGATTTTGAGTGAAAATCTCCTTCCATCAGCAAGGGCATTGAAGATGAAACGTGGCTGGGTCTTTCAGCATGACAATGATCCCAAACACACCGCCCGGGCAACGAAGGAGTGGCTTCGTAAGAAGCATTTCAAGGTCCTGGAGTGGCCTAGCAAGTCTCCAGATCTCAACCCCATAGAAAATCTTTGGAGGGAGTTGAAAGTCCGTGTTGCCCAGCGACAGCCCCAAAACATCACTGCTCTAGAGGAGATCTGCATGGAGGAATGGGCCAAAATACCAGCAACAGTGTGTGAAAACCTTGTGAAGACTTACAGAAATCGTTTGACCTGTGTCATTGCCAACAAAGGGTATATAACAAAGTATTGAGAAACTTTTGTTATTGACCAAATACTTATTTTCCACCATAATTTGCAAATAAATTCATTAAAAATCCTACAATGTGATTTTCTGGAATTTTTTTCTCATTTTGTCTGTCATAGTTGACGTGTACCTATGATGAAAATTACAGGCCTCTCTTATCTTTTTAAGTGGGAGAACTTGCACAATTGGTGGCTGACTAAATACTTTTTTTCCCCACTGTAAGTACTTTCACCACTGCAACTACATCACACCTGCCCAGACCCACATTTTCACTCCCCAATCTCCAGCGCCCGCATCACTCTCCGCCACATGGCCTCAAACTGCACCATTTTGTTTCTCTCCATCGCCCATGCAATTTCAACATTTTGATAATAAAACATTTAACCTTTCCATTGTGTTAAGGACAAAGGATTGGTTGATTTCCAGTTTTTAAGTATACGTTTTTTCAAGATGATTGATGAGAAAATTATTGTCCAACTCATTGGGTATCTCACTGCACTCTCATATGCCATGTCTTGAAATATGCAGACAGATGGATTAAAAGTAAATTTACATTGTAATAGTTCTGACAGCCAAATTTCTAACTCCGCCCATAACTTGTTGACTTTTCCCAGAAGGCATGGATTATTGAGTCATTGTTAGTTTTACACTTAAGACATGACTCTGCCATTGTGCTGTAGAATTTGTTAATTTTGTCTCTTGTATAATACATTATATACATTAGTTTACTCTGGATTAGGTGTACATTTTAGTTAACTGTAATTTTGTTAGTTATGATCCAACATTCCCTCCATCTTGAGCCAATATCAGTTCTTTTTAAGTCTTGGTTCCAATAGTTTATATTTTTGAGTTGGATATACTCTCTGCAAGGTTTTGTATAGCTTACCTATCATATGAATATCATTTTCTGACTCAAATAGGATTCCCTCAAGATTGCTCTGATGTCCAAAAGATTTCAAATGAAAATGTTGTGATAAAAAACTTTGAAGTTGCATGTATTTGAAAATATCTACATTGGTCAATCCAAAATTGCTTTTTAATGCTGTCATGGAAATACATGTATTTCCTATGACCAAGTCATTTATGGTTTCTATGCCTTTAGTTTTCCATGTGGACCAATTTATCGGTGAATTCTGAAAAGCTATCCAAGGATTGTTCTATAGGGTTTTCTTTTTAGGGAGTGATATTGATTCTTGTAGAATATGTTACATTTTCTTCCATGTTGTTATGGCGTTCTTATCCTTTGAAAATAGACACATGAAAATATTCTGGGGATGTGCATGCGCATCTTCAATATGTACCCATTGTTCCTCTTTAGTGCATTTAACTACAGTATATGTCGCAAGTAAAAGCCTTGGGTGGCAAGTTGATACTGTTACAGGAGGGGGTCGCAGTTCCGGAGCGACCCACTAGGTGTCATCCTCCGACAACTTTAGGCACCTCCTCACTCACAGTCGGGACTAATCATCATCCTAATGGTGTCACCTGTGTCTATTGGTTCACCTGTGTATTTATGCCCTCACTTCCCTGTGTTCCCTTGCTCAGTTTTCTCTGCTAGTTTCTCTATGTCCAGCAGTACTACTCAGTGTCTGATCGGAGATCTATGTACAGGTACTTAAGTGGTGTTCTCCCTGTTTCGTTATTTGTTTCAGTCTTAGGTAGTATTTCGTATTTTGTCAGACGTTTTTTGGAGAGTTATTTGCTCCGCCTTTCTTTTATCGTGATAAGTCCGTTATTTTGTATTTTGGCTTCGGGACCACCAGTAAAGATCCTTGTTTCACCATCTCTGCCTACTGCCTACTGTATATCCTGCACTGCACCTGGGTCACACCTCACACCAACCGTTACAGATACAATTCCAAGTCTGGAAGATTAAAACCACCCTCAGACTTAGGAAGATGTAAAACGTTCCTTTTTATTCTGTAAGTTTTTTAAAGAATGTCTTCGGTGGGGTAATTGTTATTACAGAGAATAAGAATAAGTAAGTATAAAAACTATGGGAGCCATGCCATTCTGAATAGGTTTATTCTACCTGTTAGATTTATGGGAAGATTGTTCCATTTAATTAGGTCTGCTTTGATATTGTTAAGTAATGGGATAAAGTTTTCTTCATATATTTACATTTAAGTAATTTAGCAGACACTCTTATCCAGAGTAATTTACAGGAGCAGTTAAGTGCCTTGCTCAAGGGCACATCAACAGATTTTTCACCTAGTCATCTCGAGGATTCAAACCAGCGACCCTTGGCCCAACGCTCTTAACCGCTTATTAAGTATTCTAAGTATTTTATATATTTTTGTGGTCCACTTAAATGATTGCTGTAGATCATGAGTTATTCTTTTTCCTTTTCCTATTGACATTATTTTGCTTTTTTTAATGTTAATTTTATATTCTGAGATTTTAGAGTATTCTGAAAATATTTTTAACAGGTGCGGCATTGAGTTTTCATTATTGGTCAGGTATATCAGGAGACCGACTGCAAATAAGTTTAGTTTATATTCATGTTTACCAATACTGATACATTTACATTTGGGTCCTGTCTAATTATTTCTGCAAGCGGTTCAATTGCTAGTGCAAACAGGAGGGGGAGAGAGGACATCCCTGTCTTCTGCCCCGGTCTAAAGCGATTTCATTTGATAATGTATTATTTGTGTATATTTTTGCTTTAGGACATGTGTAATATTTTTATTAAATATATTATTTCACATGGAAAGTTTAAAACGTCCAAAGTTTTGAATAGTTGAGAAATTAATCTGACACCATTATTGGAAAGCTGGGATTCCCCTCTATTAAACATTAGGCTAGCCATGTAATTCTGACAACATTAAAATTATTCTAATAATATCCTAATTGACAAACAATGCTGTGCATAGATCTCCTCTGAAACATTCATATTTTAGCCTTATAAGTTTATAGATAAACATGTCTAGCTACCTTTCTTTGAAGTAGCCTATTATCCATTTTTATCTCTGATTCATTGAATGAGGGAATAATTGTATAAAGACATAAGTGTTTGGTTGTAATGTTGCAATATTCTATATCAAGGGTGGCCAACCATCATCCAGGAGAGCTACTGGGTGTGCAGGCTTTTGTTCGAGCCCCACTCTAACACACCATATTGTAGCCTAAACATCAGCTGCTCAACAGAACCTTAATAAGCAGACTCGGGTGTGTTTCAGGGCTGGATCAAAAGCCTGCACACCCAGTAGCTTTCCAGATGGAGGGTTGACCACATGTGTTTCATACAGTAGCCTAACAGTGCAGTTATTATACTTTGTGGGGGGTTAAGTACCTTGATCAATGGCACAACGGCAGGAGATAGTAGGCCTAAATGGGATCAGAGACCAGCAGCCTTCTAGTGTCAATACCACATTTATGATGACTTTTTCATGTAAGTTACATAGCGACCGCACAAATTATCGGTCGTGGAAATTTGGTCATGAAATTCCATCGGTCAAAATGTGTATGAACCCTTAACAGTGATTAATCAGAGGTCTCTATAGCATGTCATTTGTGAATTTCTGTAAACATAGTCAAATGAACCGACCTGAAAAAAGACAGCTCCTGCACCTCTTTCAGCCCAAGTCAAGCACTGCGGAAGGGGCTGGATTTACCTTCCTAGTGAACCTTGTGGGTGGTTGTTGACCAGGGCCCGGTTTTCCAAAAGCCTCTTAAGGCTAAGTTCATCGTTAGAACCTTCGTAGGAGTATCATTAAATCTCCGAGCTGTTTCCCCCAAAAAACATTGTTAGTAAAGTTGCATTTAAATGCTTGTTATTTACCGACTGCAACAGACTACTCGTAGAACAGCTAAGTGCGTCATTAGATGCTTTCTTGTACTTCCGCGTCACTTTTTTTTTGGAATTTAGAGTGGTAGAAAGTGGCCTTAGCAGCAGAAACAGATGAAGAAAATGTAGAGAGGAGGGAGTGAAAAGATGCCAGGTCTGCAGGGAGTCTAGTTTTCTTCCATTTCCGCTCAGCTGCCCGGAGCTCTGTTCTGTGAGCTCGCAATGAGTCATCAAGCCACGGAGCTGGAGGGGAGGACCGAGCCGGCCGGGAGGATAGGGGACATAGAGAGTCAAAGGATGCAGAAAGGGAGGAGAGGAGGGTTGAGGAGGCAGAATCAGGAGATTGGAGGGAGAAGGATTGAGCAGAGGGAAGAGATGATAGGATGGAAGAGGAGAGAGTAGCGGGAGAGAGAGAGCGAAGGTTGCGACGGCGCATTACCATCTGTGTAGGGGCAGAGTGAGTAGTGTTGGAGGAGAGGGAGAGAGAAAAGGATACAAAGTAGTGGTCGGAGACTTGGAGGGGAGTTGCAGTGAGATTAGTAGAAGAACAGCATCTAGTAAAGATGAGGTCAAGTGTATTGCCTGCCTTGTGAGTAGGGGGGGACGGTGAGAGGGTGAGGTCAAAAGAGGAGAGGAGTGGAAAGAAGGAGGCAGAGAGAAATGAGTCAAATGTAGACGTAGGGAGGTTGAAATCCCCCAGAACTGTGAGGGGTGAGCCATCCTCAGGAAAGGAACTTATCAAGGCGTCAAGCTCATTGATGAACTCTCCAAGGGAACCTGGAGGGCGATAGATGACAAGGATATTAAGCTTAAATGGGCTAGTGACTGTGACAGCATGGAATTCAAATGAGGAGATAGACAGATGGGTCAGGGGAAAAATTGAGAATGTCCACTTGGGAGAGATGAGGATTCCTGTGCCACCACCCCGCTGACCAGATGCTCTCGGGGTATGCGAGAACACATGGTCAGACGAGGAGAGAGCAGCAGGAGTAGCAGTGTTTTCAGTGGTGGCACAGGAATCACAGGAACACCTTCCTAATATTGAGTTGCACCCCCTTTTGCCCTCAGAACAGCTTCAATTCTTCGGGGCATGGACTACAAGGTGTCGAAAGCATTCCACAGGGATGCTGGCCCATGTTGACTCCAATGCTTCCCACAGTTTGTAATGTTGGCTGGATGTCCTTTGGGTTGTGGGCCATTCTTGATACACACGAGAAACTGTTGAGCATTGCAGTTCTTGACACACTCAAACCGATGCGCCTGGCACCTACAACCATACCCCGTTTAAAGACATTTAAATATTTTGTCATGCCCATTCACCCTCTGAATGGCACACATACAGTACAGCATCCATGTCTCAATTGTCTCAAGGCTAACATCCTTCTTTAAACTGTCTCCTCCCCTTCATCTACACTGATTGAAGTGGATTTAACAGGTGATATCAATAAGGGATCATAGCTTTCACCTGGATTCACCTGGTCAGTCTATATTATGGAAAGAGCAGGTCGTGTTCCTAGAATTTTGTACATTCAGTGTATATTTCAGTAATATTGATATAAAAGTCATGTTCAGTCAATTGAGTTCTATTTTTGTATGCTAAACTGTCTAATTTTTGCCTCAATATATTTCATGATGTGTAACAATGTGCGCAATTGGAAATAATGCAGACAATTACATTGATGGAAGCCACAATCTATCTGTAATATTAAAGCTTATCTAAAAAAAAAGTGATATCTCTCTAGGAGCTAACCCGTCGTCAGGAATGTGGAATGATTTGAACGTTCAATTAAGATTTGAATGGATAAAGCTTATCAGAGAGCACCACTGCCTTGCTTTCGATCCTATCAGTATCGATACATGCTCCAACGACGCACTTAGTGAATGTTCTTTCTGTGTGGTGTTTTGGGAAACACATGTTACAGTGGGGAAAAAAAGTATTTAGTCAGCCACCAATTGTGCAAGTTCTCCCACTTAAAAAGATGAGAGAGGCCTGTAATTTTCATCATAGGTACACGTCAACTATGACAGACAAAGTGAGAACAAAATATCCAGAAAATCACATTGTAGGATTTTTAATGAATTTATTTGCAAATTATGGTGGAAAATAAGTATTTGGTCAATAACAAAAGTTTCTCAATACTTTGTTATATACCCTTTGTTGGCAATGACACAGGTCAAACGTTTTCTGTAAGTCTTCACAAGGTTTTCACACACTGTTGCTGGTATTTTGGCCCATTCCTCCATGCAGATCTCCTCTAGAGCAGTGATGTTTTGGGGCTGTCGCTGGGCAACACGGACTTTCAACTCCCTCCAAAGATTTTCTATGGGGTTGAGATCTGGAGACTGGCTAGGCCACTCCAGGACCTTGAAATGCTTCTTACGAAGCCACTCCTTCGTGCTGAAAGACCCAGCCACGTTTCATCTTCAATGCCCTTGCTGATGGAAGGAGGTTTTCACTCAAAATCTCACGATACATGGCCCCATTCATTCTTTCCTTTACACGGATCAGTCGTCCTGGTCCCTTTGCAGAAAAACAGCCCCTAAGCATGATGTTTCCACCCCCATGCTTCACAGTAGGTATGGTGTTCTTTGGATGCAACTCAGCATTCTTTGTCCTCCAAACACGACGAGTTGAGTTTTTTCCAAAAGGTTATATTTTGGTTTCATCTGACCATATGACATTCTCCCAATCCTCTTCTGGATCATCCAAATACACTCTAGCAAACTTCAGATGGGCCTGGACATGTACTGGCTTAAGCAGGGGGACACGTCTTGCACTGCAGGATTTGAGTCCCTGGCGGCGTAGTGTGTTAATGATGGTAGGCTTTGTTACTTTGGTCCCAGCTCTCTGCAGGTCATTCACTAGGTCCCCCCGTGTGGTTCTGGGATTTTTGCTCACTGTTCTTGTGATCATTTTGACCCCACGGGGTGAGATCTTGCGTGGAGCCCCAGATCGAGGGAGATTATCAGTGGTCTTGTATGTCTTCCATTTCCTAATAATTGCTCCCACAGTTGATTTCTTCAAACCAAGCTGCTTACCTATTGCAGATTCAGTCTTCCCAGCCTGGTGCAGGTCTACAATTTTGTTTCTGGTGTCCTTTGACAGCTCTTTGGTCTTGGCCATAGTAGAGTTTGGAGTGTGACTGTTTGAGGTTGTGGACAGGTGTCTTTTATACTGATAACAAGTTCAAACAGGTGCCATTAATACAGGTAACGAGTGGAGGACAGAGGAGCCTCTTAAAGAAGAAGTTACAGGTCTGTGAGAGCCAGAAATCTTGCTTGTTTGTAGGTGACCAAATACTTATTTTCCACCATAATTTGCAAATAAATTCATAAAAAATGCTACAATGTGATTTTCTGGATTTTGCTTTCTCAATTTGTCTGTCATAGTTGACGTGTACCTATGATGAAAATTACAGGCCTCTCTCATCTTTTTAAGTGGGAGAACTTGCACAATTGGTGGCTGACTAAATACTTTTTTTCCCCACTGTATATACATCTTCGGCCGTTGTAGGAAAGATGCATCGTTAAAACACTCGTAAGCCTAAATTCCATCGGTATCGGAAAACCGGGCCGAGGGATGGTTTGGGGGAAATTATTATTTGGGATTAGAAAAACACTCCGGCCCAATCTTGAACGTCTAAAACTAGATATAAAGTATGTGGAAGTTATAAAGGACCTACAGTGGGAGAAAAAAGTATTTAGTCAGCCACCAATTGTGCAAGTTCTCCCACTTAAAAAATGAGAGAGGCCTGTAATTTTCATAATAGGTACACGTCAACTATGACAGACAAATTTAGAAAAAAAAATCCAGAAAATCACATTGTAGGATTTTTTATGAATTTATTTGCAAATTATGGTGGAA
Organism: Coregonus lavaretus; assembly: GCF_964263955.1. Lineage (NCBI taxonomy): Eukaryota > Metazoa > Chordata > Actinopteri > Salmoniformes > Salmonidae > Coregonus > Coregonus lavaretus. Next base: position 20,924,141 of record NC_140003.1, read on the forward strand.
AATAAGTATTTGGTCACCTACAAACAAGCAAGATTTCTGGCTCTCACAGACCTGTAACTTCTTCTTTAAGAGGCTCCTCTGTCCTCCACTCGTTACCTGTATTAATGGCACCTGTTTGAACTTGTTATCAGTATAAAAGACACCTGTCCACAACCTCAAACAGTCACACTCCAAACTCCACTATGGCCAATACCAAAGAGCTGTCAAAGGACACCAGAAACAAAATTGTAGACCTGCACCAGGCTGGGAAGACTGAATCTGCAATAGGTAAGCAGCTTGGTTTGAAGAAATCAACTTTGGGAGCAATTATTAGGAAATGGAAGACATACAAGACCACTGATAATCTCCCTCGATCTGGGGCTCCACGCAAGATCTCACCCCGTGGGGTCAAAATGATCACAAGAACGGTGAGCAAAAATCCCAGAACCACACAGGGGGACCTAGTGAATGACCTGCAGAGAGCTGGGACCAAAGTAACAAAGCCTACCATCAGTAACACACTACGCCGCCAGGGACTCAAATCCTGCAGTGCCAGACGTGTCCCCCTGCTTAAGCCAGTACATGTCCAGGCCCGTCTGAAGTTTGCTAGAGTGCATTTGGATGATCCAGAAGAGGATTGGGAGAATGTCATATGGTCAGATGAAACCAAAATATAACTTTTTGGTAAAAACTCAACTCGTCGTGTTTGGAGGACAAAGAATGCTGAGTTGCATCCAAAGAACACCATACCTACTGTGAAGCATGGGGGTGAAAACATCATGCTTTGGGGCTGTTTTTCTGCAAAGGGACCAGGACGACTGATCCGTGTAAAGGAAAGAATGAATGGGGCCATGTATCGTGAGATTTTGAGTGAAAACCTCCTTCCATCAGCAAGGGCATTAAAGATGAAATGTGGCTGGGTCTTTCAGCATGACAATGATCCCAAACACACCGCCCGGGCAACGAAGGAGTGGCTTCGTAAGAAGCATTTCAAGGTCCTGGAGTGGCCTAGCCAGTCTCCAGATCTCAACCCCATAGAAAATCTTTGGAGGGGTTGAAAGTCCGTGTTGCCCAGCGACAGCCCCAAAACATCACTGCTCTAGAGGAGATCTGCATGGAGGAATGGGCCAAAATACCAGCAACAGTGTGTGAAAACCTTGTGAAGACTTACAGAAAACGTTTGACCTGTATCATTGCCAACAAAGGGTATATAACAAAGTATTGAGAAACTTTTGTTATTGACCAAATACTTATTTTCCACCATAATTTGCAAATAAATTCATTAAAAATCCTACAATGTGATTTTCCGGATTATTTTTTCTCATTTTGTCTGTCATAGTTGACGTGTACCTATGATGAAAATTACAGGCCTCTCTCATCTTTTTAAGTGGGAGAACTTGCACAATTGGTGGCTGACTAAATACTTTTTTCCCCCACTGTATATATTTGTAATTGTTTTTGACAACCAAATTGGTCCGAAATAAAATCTGTGCGGGGCTCCGTTGAATTTTTTTATCCCAATGTGGCCTTCGAGACAAAATTAATTCCCACCCCTGTTGTTGACAAACACAACACGTGCAGATAGCTGGTAAGCAGGCAGGCACAAACACTTACACTGACATACACACAGACACACAAACAAAAACACAAACAAGCCTTTCTATGACAGTTAATCAGTGTGAATTTGTCTCTTTGGTTAAACCACACAATTGCAATCAATGTCAATCCAGCGAACCATGTAATTACATTCATGTGAAGGAAATATGAGTGTGTCAGAGTAAATAAGTTAGGATGGAACTGTGATGTTCAGCAGAGCAGCATGTTTTCTTGTTTAAAGTAAAAAAAATGCAAATGTGATTGCTTATGTAAGATTAAAGTTGCTTTCCGAAAATGTTCTCTTTCTTACATTCAATGGTTTTTACACTCGCATTATATAAATACTTGTTTTTCTAATGCTAAAAGTAATAAACTGAAGTGAAAACTTTATGTTCTAATCTTATAACTATATAGGCCTATAGTTGTCTTTACTCACACGGGGAGAGAGATACGTTTGTTGAGTATGAGTCACAACTTCCGGCTCTAAAAACACCTTCACTGGAAGAGAAATCCTACGCTCTCAATTATACTGCTTTCAAAGATCACGCTCAGAGTGCCATTTCTGAGTTGAACAACTCATTGTTTGTCTAACTAGCCTGTTCCTGCACTATTAGAGCTGCTATTAGTGAGCTAGGAACAGAATAATGCAACAACATGGTAATTAAAATAGAAATAATACAAATATCACTAATTGAATAGAAAACAAGTAATTAAGTAATTTCATTATGTTGGGGCCCATGCTGTGCTCTATTTAGTAAGAACATTTAGAACATTTGTAGGAAGCTGATGTTCTTTTCCTCATGTACAATTTCAGGTGTTCCAGCACTGTTTGTGGCAGCATGGGCAGTTGTCCGGGCAACACTAGCAGATGGAAGGTGAGTGAGACACTAGTCCAAATTCAGTATTTAGGTCATTCATGTAGATACAGTATCTAATAGCTATCTTCAATGATCTGCTCACCAGATGGAATCCTCCAGCTATGGCCCTCACAAGCACCTTGTCAGGCCTCCATTATACATCCCCTGCTCTTCATATGCACTGTATAAATATGAATTCATGTAGCGTGCCCCTACCAGTAGAAAGTGCACTGTATCTCCTCTAATGAATAGGGTTGCAAAACATCATAATATTCAACATCACAATAGTGAATACATTTAAATTAACATCCCCATAGTGAATAGATGTAACTCTGTTTCATAGCTTTCTAGATAATTATATCGGTTTGAGCATTTTGTACTTACTTACATTGGGCTTTTTATTCCTTGTGGAACATAGGCCATCGATGAATCGCCTCCATCCCTTTGTCTTTTGCTCTCCGCTCCAGGTGTTGCCATGTCACACCCTCAGCCTTCATTTGAGCATTTGTACCAGCATGATATGTTGGATGAATCACAAGACTGCTGATTTTATGCTGTGAGTCATCAAAGGTCAAATAGGGGATGCTTATATTTGTCCTGTTTCACACATGTACAAGTGCATATCCCACTCCCCCTGAGACACCCTCGAGAGTGGGGTCAGGGCCATGTACGAGACAACACATGTACGAGACAAATCCTGCTGGCTGGGTAACAGGCTTTATTCAGCCCCAGTGCCAGGATAAAGTGACTAAGGGGGCAGTTGAAATCGGCGAGGGGGCACAATATTGTGACGTTCTTGCATTGGAATGATATTGAATTCTGCTTACATCACGCTATACCATAATAAACATAAAGTTCAAATGCCAAGGCCATTGAGTGCTTTTGAAGTGACATGTTGGCGCGAAATCTGTAGCCTATCTCCACTGCTCTGTATTAGCACCATGGACAGCGCCCTACACACTAAAGCAAGCCCGTTTTGCCAATTAACAGGCTACAAGATAGATAAGGTAATTCACCTATTACAAACAGCCTATGTGACTGCAGCCATACACACAGCTTTCTTATCAAAATAAATGCAAACTAAATGCTGAAAGTAGCCTAGTTATTCATGCAAACAAAAAGTTTGGCTTAGAATACCGACACAACTGCGAATGCGAACGAATGAATGCAAACAGAACAAAACAGTGGTACTAAGTACGCCTAGTAAACAAAATATCAGATCGATAAAGGCATGACCCAATCTGTATTAGGCTAGATATATTAACAGTAAACAATCACAATAAACAAAGGCAAATGGAGATCCAAATAACCAAAACATAGTCTACAGCCCACTACAGTGAGATGCAGCCATGCACAGCTTTCTTGACAAATAAATAGGCCTATAGGCCTAAAAGCCATATCTCAGACTGGCCAATAAAAAGAAAAGATTAAGATGGGCAGTCTGAGATATGGCTTTTTCTTTGCAACTCTGTCTAGAAGGTCAACATCCCAGAGTCGCCTCTTCACTGTTGACGTTGAGACTGGTGTTTTGCGGGTACTATTTAATGAAGCTGCCAGTTGAGGACCTGTGAGGCGCTTGTTTCTCAAACTAGACATTAATGTATTTGTCCTCTTGCTCAGTTGTGCACCGGGGCCTCCCACTCCTCTTTCTATTCTGGTTAGAGCCAGTTTGCGCTGTTCTGTGAAGGGAGTAGTACACAGCGTTGTACGAGATCTTCCGTTTCTTGGCAATTTCTCGCATGGAATAGCCTTCATTTCTCAGAACAAGAATAGACTGATGAGTTTCAGAAGAAAGGTATTTGTTTCTGGCCATTTTGAGCCTGTAATCGAACCAACAATTGCTGATGCTCCAGATACTCAACTAGTCTCAAGGCCAGTTTTATTGCTTCTTTAATCAGCACAACAGTTTTCAGCTGTGCTAACATAATTGCAAAAGGGTTTTCTAATGATCAATTAGCCTTTTAAAACGATAAACTTGGATTAGCAAACACAACGTGCCATTGGAACACAGGACTGATGGTTGCTGATAATGGGCCTCTGTACGCCTATGTAGATATTCCATAAAATGACTGCCGTTTCCAGCTACAATAGCCATTTACAACATTAACAATGTCTACACTGTATTTCGGATCAATTTGATGTTATTTTAATGGACAAAAAAAATGCTTTTCTGTCGAAAACAAGAACATTTCTAAGTGACCCCAAACTTTTGAACGGTAGTGTACATCCACGAAAAGCAATAGGCTACCAAGAAAACCATAGAAATAGAATGTATCTATTTCTATGATGAAACATACCAATATGTAGCTATACCCTGGAGCATCATTTGAGTTCATGCATTGGAATTATACTGAACAAAAAAATGTATGCAACATGCAACAATGTCAAAGATTTTTCTGAGTTACAGTTCATATAAGGAAATAAATTCATGAAACCCTAATCTATGGATTTCACATGACCTCTTCACACAATCCTCTTCTGAATAGGTTGCAGAGCGCTGGCTCATTCCATTCACTGGATGCTGCCACTATCCGAAAGGTGAGCATGTACTCCGCCGTGGTCTGGCCATCCTGCGGTAGTTGGAGTAGGCGCTCGCCCCCCTCTCTGCCCTCTGATGGTGGTCGAAGACCCCCTGAACAGAGCCATGAACCCCTCATACGAACCCAGCTCCTCCTCTCCTCTCTCCCAGACGGCCGTAGCCCACTCCAACGCCCGTCCGGTCAGCAGGGAAATAACCGTGGCAACCTTGGACCTCTCGTGGTGGGGTCTCCCATCTGATGAGTGAAATAGAGGGAGCACTGGTGCAGGAAGCCACGACATTTGGAGGGAGACCAGTCATATTTGTCCGGGAGGGACAAACGGGCATCGTTGACCTGGGTGGACTGTTGGATGGGCTGGGGTGCTGGCTCGCAGGGTCAACTTGTGGTATAGAAACCTCTGCTTGTTGGAGGTGACACCCCTCGGGGAATGTCAAGACGTTGAAGAACACGGAGGACCTCATCCATAGCCGTCCCCAGTTGTGCCAGCTGGTCGTGGTGTTGGCGAAGTAGGTATCCCTGTTTGCTGACCGTCTGGGAGATGTCCTGATAAAATGCTGCTTCCATTTGTTGAGGTAGTGTTCTGTAACGTTGACGCAGGGAGTCAGGAAGCAGGTGCAGTTAGTGAGTTTAATAATAACGAACATAGAACGATACAAAACAAGAGAAACGTCTGACAAGGAAACATAACCAAAACTACAGTCCAGGTGTGACTGATGATGAGACGCAAGTGTGCGTAAAGATGGGTTGCCAGGACTGGTGGTTAGTAGACCGGCAACGTCGAGCGCCGGAGAGGGGGAGCGGGTGTAGATGTGACACCATCATTTACTTCCCTTCATTCACTTCCGGAAGTTTACTCGAAAGATCCCTTCCCCTCATGTTGTTATAATATCTTTGTTCTGACAGAATTGTTTTATTTCACCTTTATTTAACCAGGTAATCCAGTTGAGAACAAGTTCTCATTTACAACTGCGACATGGCCAAGATAAAGCAAAGCAGTGTGATAAAAACAACAACACAGAGTTACATATGGGGTAAAACAAAACATAAAGTCAAAAATACAACAGAAAAAATATATATACAGTGTGTGCAAATGTAGCAAGTTATGGAGGTAAGGAAATAAATAGGCCATAGTGCAAAATAATTACAATTAATATTAGATGTTTAATTGCACCCAGAATGCATTGTATAATGTCAACGAACATGGCGCCACACATAGCTGGCAAATAGCTTAGCATTAGCTCATCATAATCAGTACAACCTTCAAAAACGTATTTTACACATATCATATGTGTCCATAACAATCTACAGTGGGGGGAAAAAGTATTTAGTCAGCCACCAATTCTGCAAGTTCTCCCACTTAAAAAGATGAGAGAGGCCTGTAATTTTCATCATAGGTACACGTCAACTATGACAGACAAAATGAGAAAAAAAAATCCAGAAAATCACATTGTAGGATTTTTTATGAATTTATTTGCAAATTATGGTGGAAAATAACTATTTGGTCAATAACAAAAGTTTCTCAATACTTTGTTATATACCCTTTGTTGGCAATGACACAGGTCAAACGTTTTCTGTAAGTCTTCACAAGGTTTTCACACACTGTTGCTGGTATTTTGGCCCATTCCTCCATGCAGATCTCCTCTAGAGCAGAGATGTTTTGGGGCTGTCGCTGGGCAACACGGACTTTCAACTCCCTCCAAAGATTTTCTATGGGGTTGAGATCTGGAGACTGGCTAGGCCACTCCAGGACCTTGAAATGCTTCTTACGAAGCCACTCCTTCGTTGCCCGGGCGGTGTGTTTTGGATCATTGTCATGCTGAAAGACCCAGCCACGTTTCATCTTCAATGCCCTTGCTGATGGAAGGAGGTTTTCACTCAAAATCTCACGATACATGGCCCCATTCATTCTTTCCTTTACACGGATCAGTCGTCCTGGTCCCTTTGCAGAAAAACAGCCCCAAAGCATGATGTTTCCACACCCATGCTTCACAGTAGGTATGGTGTTCTTTGGATGCAACTCAGCATTCTTTGTCCTCCAAACACGACAAGTTTAGTTTTTACCAAAAAGTTATATTTTGGTTTCATCTGACCATATGACATTCTCCCAATCCTCTTCTGGATCATCCAAATGCACTCTAGCAAACTTCAGACGGGCCTGGACATGTACTGGCTTAAGCAGGGGGACACGTCTGGCACTGCAGGATTTGAGTCCCTGGCGGCGTAGTGTGTTACTGATGGTAGGCTTTGTTACTTTGGTCCCAGCTCTCTGCAGGTCATTCACTAGGTCCCCCTGTGTGGTTCTGGGATTTTTGCTCACCGTTCTTGTGATCATTTTGACCCCACGGGGTGAGATCTTGCGTGGAGCCCCAGATCGAGGGAGATTATCAGTAGTCTTGTATGTCTTCCATTTCCTAATAATTGCTCCCACAGTTTATTTATTCAAACCAAGCTGCTTACCTATTGCAGATTCAGTCTTCCCAGCCTGGTGCAGGTCTACAATTTTGTTTCTGGTGTCTTTTGACAGCTCTTTGGTCTTGGCCATAGTGGAGTTTGGAGTGTGACTGTTTGAGGTTGTGGACAGGTGTCTTTTATACTGATAACAAGTTCAAACAGGTGCCATTAATACAGGTAACGAGTGGAGGACAGAGGAGCCTCTTAAAGAAAAAGTTACAGGTCTGTGAGAGCCAGAAATATTGCTTGTTTGTAGGTGACCAAATACTTATTTTCCACCATAATTTGCAAATAAATTCATAACAAATCCTACAATGTGATTTTCTGGATATTTTTTTCTCAATTTGTCTGTCATAGTTGACGTGTACCTATGATGAAAATTACAAGCCTCTCTCATCTTTTTAAGTGGGAGAACTTGCACAATTGGTGGCTGACTAAATACTTTTTTTCTCCACTGTATGCAAGAATTGGAATTCATGATTTGTCGCCAGTACTTGAAAATGTGAATAAAACAGTAAATACGTTATGCTCCATACATACATATGGTAGATATGCTACAGTAGAAACGACAACACGAGACACAGAAAATAAGGCACTTACTTTGATAGGAATGAATACATGTCCAAAGTTATTATTTGTAAGGAAAACAACAATGAAGGCAATGCGAGCGCCAGCCGGAAAATGTGCCAGGGGGAAAAGGTTTGTGCAAAAATGCGCAAATGTCTGCATACTTGATCTGGAGAAACACTGGGGAAGTGCTTGGGCTCTCATGGAAGAGAGAAGTTTGTCCGGCTCAGTAAAGCCTCAAACATAATTTATCCGCAACAGTGTAATGGGATAGTTCTAAGTGAATTAATGAGGAGGCGGAAGACACACATTGACATGTTGAAACATAGCTTATAAATAATTAGTAGGCATTGTGTCTTGGGTTGAGGGCAGCGCGGGTTAACTGTCCTATTACGTAACAATCACATTTTGGAACAGTGAGTGCATTCTGGCATCACGCGCATAAAAACTTCACGATGGGGCAACCGTTAGAGATATTTGGAACTCACTCGTGAAAAGGTTAAAGGAGGATCTCCTTTTCAGAGCTCTTTGGTGGACATTTTGATGTTCTTGCAAGAGCTTTTTGCACATTGAAGGGCCTTTCTTTTTCCACATTGAAGGTTTATATAGCAGCCATCTCGGTGTGTCATGTAGAGATTGACGGCTCTACCCTGGGGTCTCATTTTCTGGCGTTGCGGTTCCTGAAAGGTGTGCGTCGGCTCAGACCAGTGTCTAAGCCTATGGCACCGACCTGGGACCTCGCTCGGGTCCTGGACGCTCCGTTTGAACCATTGGAGTCTGTGGACCTGAAGGTCCTTTCCTACAAGACTGCCCTGCTCATGGCCTTGGCGTCAGCCAAAACGCGTTGGGGATCTCCACGTGCTATCAGTACACCATTCCTGTTTGAAGTTCGCGCCTGGTGACTCCAAAGGGATGTTATGTCCTAATGCAGCTCTTTCTTCTAAGGTTATGCCTATGTCTTACAGGTCCCTGGCTTTCAAGCTGTTCCCTTTCTCACCTCCTCCGTTTGCTTCTAGTGAACAACGGAGGTTGTATGGTCTGTGTCTGGTGTGCTCTTTACGCATGTATATTTTATCAAGTCACGACAGCTGTTCTGTTGTTTTTGATTTGCAATTCCTTGTACGAGTTCTGACATTTCAGGCTAAGTATTGTTATTGTAACCGTGGGGTCTATGGACTTGAGCTGCAGTGGCAGCGTGTCCGTGCACCAAGTTGCAGCAGGTTATGGGTCCCTATATTGGGCTCTGACAGGTCAGGCCTCATGAGGTTCTGACAGTTCAGGCTTCTCGGGTAAGTATTAGGGAAAAAGGTGGCTTCTGTAACCCCTTTTTGGAGCTGGTAGAACCTGTATGTGCTTGGGCTGCCGTGGGCCTCCTAGTTTGGTACCCTCTGAGCCGGCTTGGGGCGTGATTGTATGTGCCCATAGTATGTTATACTGAGTGACTGACTGTAAGTGAATGTACAGTTATGAATATAACTACTGTTCCCTGAAGGAGGGAACGAGGTTTAACATATTTTTGCCCAGCGCCATCAGGGGTTTGGGCTCACTGAAGAGCGGTACTGAATAGAGGAAATGAATGCGAGCCCCGGTATTATCGGCAGGAAGGCGGGGCTTCCGAGATTTGGCCCATTGGCCCAATGGGCGAGTTATATTCATAACTGTACAATATATTTTCACATCCAGTAGGATCCTTGGTCCTGTCTACCTTCAGTGCGTACTAAGATTCTCAGATTTCTTTAACTATCTCACTCATGATCCCTATGATTTCATTCTGAATATCGTGTGACGTGAATGTGGCATTGTGGGGTATGGTGTTTGGCAAGAGCCTTGTCTTTCTGAGTGTATATTCTGTCATAGACAGAAAAAGTCCCCTGCCCCCCTCCCCTCTTGACTCTATCACGTCCAATTGGTTGCTGGTTTGAAACAAGGAACTCAATAATGTCCACAATCGCCGACAAATACATGCAATTTCTTGCCAGTTGCCCATCATTAACAAGTTTCGACACCTCAGGTCCTATAGCACTTCGAACTTGTTTTTCTTTCCACAGTGCAGTGCATTTAAAATGCTCCTTGCTTGATGCATACCTAGCGAATCCTTTGGTACTATCAATAGCATGCTTCCAGTTAGAATACCCAGCTTGGGTGAAGGCCTTGTCTGCGTTAGCATTGGACCCAATACAGAACTTTCGACATGGGAAACAAAATGCTGCATCTGCAGTAAGCGAGTATTCCAGCCACTCTCTTCCTATGAACCAGTTGCTATGAAATGTTTTGGACAGAAAAGCATGCGGCTAGGGTATGATTGTCGGCTAACCTGGGCTGGCCAGGTAGCAGCTCTAGCGCTGGTGCAGCTAATGCACCATGCGAAGGGATGAACATGCTAAGGGTGTAGGGGAAGGGAGAAGGTGGGTAGATGTGGTTGGAAAAGTATTAAAGGAAAGCAGTGTGGCCACGGGGGCAATTGTGGTAGATCAGAATAAGGAGGGAGGGGAAACAGTCGGTGAGATTGCGACTGGTGTCGCTGAGTGGTGCTGGAAAATGAAATTGGAGGTCAAGAGGAGATTTAATTAATGGAAAAGGAAGCCGCTGTTTTCAAAGTACAGAGGAGTAAGAGGAAAAATGTAAGGGGTGGTGAAGGGTCTAATTCTAAGAGGAAGGTAGAGATTGATAAATCAGTTGAGGATAAAAAGGTTGTAGAGATGGTGGAGTTTTCTTCTGGGGAGGATATTGAGAGTGAGTCATCTGACGCGTCACAACAAAATAGCGAGAGAAATGGGGTGGAAGGGAGGTATGGGATTGAGAAGGTACGTCAATTTCTGAATTTGACAAAAGGGAAGAAATATATGCAGGATTATAATGTAACAGATTTTTTTCTTGAAAGTGAATTGTTTATTGAATAAGCAAAGTTTCTCATGTGAAAAATAAGGGGGGAGGTTTGACAAGCCTTGAAATCGCTAGACTCAAGAAAGTGGTCACGAGAGTGACAAGTGATGTTTATTCTAAAGGAAATGAAAGAGTTCAGTCGCAGCCTTAACTCTGTAAAGAGATGTGGTTTCTGTCTCTTCCTCTGTATTTTTTTTCATCCATGAGCAGTTTTAAGATTTCTTCTTTAAACGTAAATGGGGCGAGAGACGTTAAAAAAAGAGCCTTAGTGTGTGAGTTAATTAAGGGAAAGGGAAGTGACTTGTTCCCAAAAGGGTTTTTGCCTTTGTCATATGAGGTTGAAGAGGTAGTTGAGGGGAGGTTATTAAAAGTTAGAGTGAGGTATGAAAACATCACTATGTGTCTGATAAATGTATATGCCCCAGTGGTGGCAGTTGAGAGGGTATGTTTTTTAGAGACATTATCAAATACCATTGAGAAATGTAATACTGAGTATTATTTATTTCTTGCTGGGGATTTTAACTGCACAGTCAGTGATTTAGATATAAATAACAAAGAACCTCATATAGCCCCAAATACTTTGAAAAACATGAATTGTGTGATATTTGGTGGAGTTAACATGGAGGCACGAGACAGTACACATGGGCCCATGTGAGAGACAACACCATCTCTCTGGCCAGGTTAGATAGGTTTTATTGTTTTGAGCATCAATCTCAGGTCTGTAAATCAAGTGTGATAACCCTGATCTGATCTGATCATTGTTTAATAACAGAGGTGGTGTTCATTAACGCTGTAAAACCCAAAAGTGCATACTGGCATTTTAATATAACTTTATTGAGTGATGCTCACTTCAGGAAATGTTTTAGTTTTTTCTGGGAGAGGTGGAGGTCTCAAAAGGCCAGTTTTGGATCCCTTCAACAGTGGTGGGATATAGGGAAAATCCAGATTCAACAATTCTGTAATCAATACACGATGAATGTCACCAAAGACATCACCAGATCAATGAAAGTAGAGTCTGAAATAGTGGAACTCCTGACGTTGGTTGAGACGACAGGAGATCGAGGCCATACTCAGACCCTCAAGAGGAAAAAAGCAGCATTGGCAGACCTGCTGGGTATCAGAGCACAGGGGGAATTAGTGAGAAGTATGTTTCAGGGAATCTCTGAAATGGATGCCTCATCCACATTTTTCTTTGGTTTAGAGAAAAATAATGGACAAAGAATAATTATTAATTGCCTCAGGAGACAGGAGCTCACTAGTCCTAGTGAAATTAGAAAGAGGGCAGTAGAGTTATATGCTGAGCTCTACAAGTGTGAGTACAAAGAGGATAAAACAGTGACACAGCAGTTCCTTGATGGGCTCCCACAGGTGGCTGCAGAAGCTCAGGTTGAGCTAGAGCAACCATTGTCTTTGCAGGAGCTATACACTGCATTAAAAGGCATGGAACATGGAAGGGCACCAGGCATTGATGGGCTTCCCGTTGACTTTTCAAAGTATTTTGGGGCTATGTTGGGAGAGGATTGGCTAGCAGTAGTTAACGATAGTTTGACCAGAGGGTTACTACCGATAAGCTGCAGGAGGGCTGTCCTCACCCTACTGCCAAAAAAGGGTGACCCTAGGGAGGTGAAGGACTGGAGGCCGGTGGCTTTATTGTGCACTGATTATAAGATCCTGTCAAAGACGTTGTCCAACAGGCTGAAGGAGGTGATGGGGCAAATCATACGGACCAGTCCTACTGTGTCCACGGCAGGCAGATAGGGGATAACATTGATCTGATTCTGGATTTTTGGACGTCTCTAGGGCTATTGGGTTGGATGCTGGTCTAATTTAAATTGATCAGGAAAAGGCATTTGACCGAGTTGAACATCAATACTTATGGCGCACTTTTGAGGCGTTTGGTTTCAGCTCTGGTTTTATTGCCATGATCAGGGTGATATATGGTGACATTGAAAGTTAACGGTGGCTTTAGTGCTCCTTTTAAAGTGTGTAGAGGTATTAGGCAGAGGTGTTCTTTGTCGGGAATGTTATATGCCATTGCTATAGAGCCACTACTAAATAGCATTAGAAGTAGCATTGAAGGGGTGTACCTTTCAGAGGATATTCCACCTATTCGTCTCTCAGCCTATGCTGATGATGTAGTTATTTTAGTGAAAAATCAGACAGAGGTGGATAGTTTGAGTCTAATGGTTGATTGGTTTTGGGGAATATCCTCTGCAAAGGTAAATTGGGGGCAAAGTTGTGCTTTACAGATTGGAAAATGGTCTGGAATGATCATGGCTTTGACAGGGGGGCTGGAATGGTGTAAGGGAGATTTTAAGTATCTTGGAGTGTACCTAGGGGATGAGGGTACAATGGAGAAAAATAATTGGAATGGGGTGGTTGAAATGATGGAAGGGAGGATGAGGAGATGGCGTTGGTTGTTATCTCATATGTCATATAGGGGGCACACTATTATTGTTAACAATGTGGTTGCCTCTGTACTGTGGCATCGGTTGTCAGTTTTAGAGCCACCATCTGGCCTTCTGGCTAAGATACAGGCGATTATTGTAGATTTATTTTGGGATAAATATCATTGGGTTTCACAAAGTGTTTTGTATTTGTCAAAAGAGGAAGGGGGAAATGGTATTGTACATCTTGCTAGTAGGTCTGCTGCTTTCCGGTTTCAGTTTATTCAAAGGTTGCTTTGTGGTTTGGAGAGTGGTGGCAGGTCTTGTATTACAGCAGGTCGGGGGATTAGGTTTAAAGAAGGCTTTATTTTTGGTTGATAGTAGCCAGATTTCTAGGGAGGGAGTACCTCCGTTTTACAGAGGCCTTCTTAGGGTTTGGAGCATAATGAAGATGTCCAGACGCACTTCAGCGGAGTCAGTGCATTGGCTGCTGGAGGAACCTCTGGTGTATAGGGCAAGACTGGATTGTACAACTTAAGCTGTTCCACATTTCTCCAAGATTCTGGTGAAGTGGCTGAACATTTGGGGGTGAGGTCGGAAAGGATTGTCGGACAACTGATGGGAAGCTGCAGGAAGGCTCTGTCAGCAGAAGAGTGGGTTATGCTTAATAGTCACAAGAAGAAGGTACAAGATGAAAACATCCCATTTCCAAGACTAGGGATTACACCCAATATCCCAGAGTCAGAAAGAAAGGCGTTATTACTGGATTTGAGAGGGTTGGAAGAGGTGGGGTTGGATGAGGTGAATGGGAAAGACTTATATAGGGGGTGTGTCAAGGTTTTGAATAAAGATACATTGAAAATAGTAAAGACACTTGGAAGGTAAAGTTGGGCATTGATGACAGGGTAACGCCAGCATGGAGAGCACTGTACAAGCCACCGTTACAAAAGGGTACTGGTGATATGCAATGGAGGGTTTTGAATGGCGTCATTAACTCAGATGTTGGAGATGGATGTCCTTTTTGTAATATAAGAGAAACCATTTTTCACTGTTTTATGGAGTGTGAGAGGATAAAGCCTCTCTTTGAAATACTGCAGTCTTTGTCTACAACTGTTTTTGTTTTGGGATTTCAATATAGTAAGCAACAGAAAATAAAATGTAAATTGTAAAATTTTATTTTGGGACAAGCTAAGATGTACATTTTTCTGAGTAGGAAACACAAGATAGACACGGGATATGGGCAGGATGTAAGATGTGTTTTTAAAGGATTATTCAAAACGAGAATAAAAGTGGATTTTGAGTTCTCGGCTGTAAAAGATCTCCCATTGTTTGAGGAGAAGTGGGCTTACGAAGGAGCGGTTTGTTTTGTGGAGGAGGGGAAATGATTTTTTGTTGACTAAATGAGTTGAATGTATATACAGTGGGGAGAACAAGTATTTGAAACACTGCCGATTTTGCAGGTTTTCCTACTTACAAAGCATGTAGAGGTCTGTAATTTTTATCATAGGTACACTTCAACTTTGAGAGACGGAATCTAAAACAAAAATCCAGAAAATCACATTGTATGATTTTTAAGTAATGAATTTGCATTTTATTGCATGACATAAGTATTTGATACATCAGAAAAGCAGAACTTAATATTTGGTACAGAAACCTTTGTTTGCAATTACAGAGATCATACGTTTCCTGTAGGTCTTGACCAGGTTTGCACACACTGCAGCAGGGATTTTGGCCCACTCCTCCATACAGACCTTCTCCAGATCCTTCAGGTTTCGGGGCTGTCGCTGGGCAATACGGACTTTCAGCTCCCTCCAAAGATGTTCTATTGGGTTCAGGTCTGGAGACTGGCTAGGCCACTCCAGGACCTTGAGATGCTTCTTACGGAGCCACTCCTTAGTTGCCCTGGCTGTGTGTTTCGGGTCGTTGTCATGCTGGAAGACCCAGTCACGACCCATCTTCAATGGTCTTACTGAGGGAAGGAGGTTGTTGGCCAAGATCTCGCGATACATGGCCCCATCCATCCTCCCCTCAATACGGTGCAGTCATCCTGTCCCCTTTGCAGAAAAGCATCCCCAAAGAATGATGTTTCCACCTCCATGCTTCACGTTTGGGATGGTGTTCTTGGAGTTGTACTCATCCTTCTTCTTCCTCCAAACACGGCGAGTGGAGTTTAGACCAAAAAGCTATATTTTTGTCTCATCAGACCACATGACCTTCTCCCATTCCTCCTCTGGATCATCCAGATGGTCATTGGCAAACTTCAGACGGGCCTGGACATGCGCTGGCTTGAGCAGGGGGACCTTGCGTGCGCTGCAGGATTTTAATCCATGACGGTGTAGTGTGTTACTAATGGTTTTCTTTGAGTCTGTGGTCCCAGCTCTCTTCAGGTCATTGACCAGGTCCTGCCGTGTAGTTCTGGGATGATCCCTCACCTTCCTCATGATCATTGATGCCCCACAAGGTGAGATCTTGCATGGAGCCCCAGACCGAGGGTGATTGACCGTCATCTTGAACTTCTTCCATTTTCTAATAATTGCGCCAACAGTTGTTGCCTTCTCACCAAGCTGCTTGCCTATTGTCCTGTAGTCATCCCAGCCTTGTGCAGGTCTACAATTTTATCCCTGATGTCCTTACACAGCTCTCTGGTCTTGGCCATTGTGGAGAGGTTGGAGTCTGTTTGATTGAGTATGTGGACAGGTGTCTTTTATACAGGTAACGAGTTCAAACAGGTGCAGTTAATACAGGTAATGAGTGGAGAACAGGAGGGCTTCTTAAAGAAAAACTAACAGGTCTGTGAGAGACGGAATTCTTACTGTTTGGTAGGTGATCAAATACTTATGTCATGCAATGAAATGCAAATTAATTACTTAAAAATCATATAATGTGATTTTCTGGATTACAGACCTCTACATGCTTTGTAAGTAGGAAAACCTGCAAAATCGGCAGTGTATCAAATACTTGTTCTCCCCACTGTATATGCTTTTTTAAAATGTTTAAATTTTTATTTAGGAATGGCATTTTTGAAAAGGCACAGTGTGCCATTATTTTTGTTAATACTTGAGTATAAAATAAAGGTTTTATAAATCTCTCTCTCTCTCAAGCTGCCTTTTAATGTTTTTCCAAAATTATTCTCTCAGCAAGAAACCGTAAAAGAGTAAGCATTTGTAGGAAGAGCCATCATTTGTAGAAAGAGCCATCATTTGGATAAAAATACATAATTTGGATAAAGAGCCAGCATTTGATTAAGGCTGTTTAAATGGATCGTTTAAATTTCTGTGTTTGTTTATAGATGATGTATTTAATACACAACTTTTCAGATGTAGCATTATAGTTAACACTACATTAAAGATGGAATCCTGAATGGTAAAACAGACACGTATGTTTGCGATATTACAACAACGAAGAAGAAGTTACTGCAAACAACAAACACTGTCTTTCCCCTCGGACATCATTGTATGCGCGCTAGAAGGACAATAACAACGGTGGTGGGGCAGCCAGTGGCGCTGTTTCCCCCTACTGCGGATTCCATCTTTAAGGAATTTTCTGTCACGGATTACTTGCAGCCAGCTTTAAATGGGACTGTCAAGTTCTAAATCAAGTGTCAACTCTGTCCGTTCGGGACACACTGCTGTGAGCATCAAACAATTCTTAAAGCTCAGTGCAGAAAAAACACAACTGCAAGGATTGAATACCTCAAATCGCCTACACATTACAATTATGGCTAGCTATATATAGCTAATGTGGCACATTTGTTTAGGGAAAATAAGACTTTTGCAGACTCTCTTTTTTCAAACAGGTTCCTATCTAATGTGTGACCATAAACCTCCCAAATCATGTTAGCAGAATGTCCACCCAGAATGTCCCTTCGTTCTCAGCATGACTCCTTCGCTTTGGATGGGTATTTTATTTTCAGAGCTTCTCGTTCTGTGATTCATGAAGTAAACACCTCTAACCGGATTAAGTGTGCTCAAATAGAGGGGAAACAAACATTTCTGACAGAATAAGCAAAACACATTCTCACATTGAATGGGTAGGCAGGCATAGCCTTTGCCGTTAGCCGTGATGGAACTCAATGGAGCTCTCTTTAGCTGCCCTGCCTGTCACTGTAATGAATAGGGAAGAGTCTCTTAATGGATTTCATTATCCTGCCCCAGGAATGTCAATTGCAGTTCTCCTCTCTCCCACTCACTTCATCTCTCGCTCTTCACCTCTTTCGCTCTCTCCATCCCTCCACTTCTATTTCTGTTTCTTTGTTTTGATCACCCCATATTTACTCCTTCACTCCATCCAACTTTACCCTCATTGTTTGTCTTGTTTTAACCATCTATTTTACTCTCCTATTTTCTAGGTGCTGGGAGTTAAGTGCTGGGAACATTAAGTGGATATACCAGGTCCCCATTCTGACAGCCATCGGAGTAAGTCAGAGAAATGCTTTGCGTTCTGCCTGCAGTCTCAGTTTCAGAGTTGGTGCAGCTTAAGGATGACACGCTGCCTCAGGAAAATAGATAAACTATTCCCCTTCACTTTTCTCTCTGTTTCATAACACACAGCTGAACACCCCTGTGGCAGGGACACAGACTGATATGAGAGCAGGAAAAGCAAACTCAGTTCACATGATAATTGCTCTCTCTCCCTCTCAATCTCGTGCGCGTGTGTGTGCGCGCGCACATGCGTGTGTGAGAGCGCGTGCATGCGTGCATCTGTTTATGTGTGTGTATGTGTGTGTGTTTGTTTGTGCATGCATGCATGTGTGCATGTGCTTATCTGAGGATCCCACCAATTATTCAGCAGTTAACACCAACAATTAAGTATAAAAAGCAATCTCCTTTCCCTGACAGTTGGAATTGAATGTCTAATAATATAATTACCGGAAAAATAACAACAACATTTTCACTAATATGTAAATCCATACAAAGAGCTGTGCAGCATCTAATGAAAGTCAGACAGGGACAACATGAGTTCAGAAGTCTTCTAATGACCTTGGTTACCATGATGTTACCATGGCGAACACTATAGGACAGAGGCCATAGAGGAGGGAAATGGAGAGCGATCATTCGAATTCCCAGAACATGATGGGGGTTTAGGGCTATTGTAGGCATGAGCATATAATATACACATAATGATTATGATGATTAGTAAGTCTTGTTGTGTAATTTGGCTCACTGATTGGTTCAAACCTTTATTGCTTTGTTATAGCGTTGTTATTACTTTGTAATTATGACTACAGTACACACAAATCCTTGGGAGAAAATATAGACAACCAATGCAGTATATACTGTATGTTTACTGCCTCATTATTTATTTAGTTCAGACGACCTACTTTTTTGTCAGTGTGTGGGTTATCGGGAGCTTTGAAGATTAGACACACAGACCTGCCTGCTGAGACCCATCACCAAGCTAAGTTGTTTCAGAAGCTGAAGAAACAGACACAGTATGACAATGTCTGCTTCTTACACTGTCTATGGGGGTCTCTCGCATGAATGAAGCCAGCTAGAGAAATTAGAGAATCTTTAACTGGAAGCAAATTGCACTCCGGCAAAATATGATCGATTTTGATGGAGTTTAAACATTCAACTGCCCCCCATTGCCCTGCCATCTCTGTGTTAACTCTGGGATATAATTCTTATACAGACTGCGATGTGAGCGATAGCAACTGGTATGGAGGCACACTTACCTTATCATAAGAGCCAATTTGCCAGTTGTAGCTTCCACTCCACTGACTGACTTTGAAGTGTTATCCTTTGGGATTGGAGTTCACAATGCCTGATCGGATCATGTAGGATTAATAACATACTGTACATAATTTACATCCTTATGTTGTTTGTGTTCACGTTTCACTGACTCCATCAGCCAGACTATGTATTCTAAAGCAGTTCAAAGGTGCGTTGTTAAATCTTACATTACAATTAATTTAGCCTCGTGGCTGGCTGTATTAATCAGTTATTCTCCCATCCTCCCTGCCGGTAAGACATTTTCATTTACATTTACATTTTAGTCATTTAGCAGACGCTCTTATCCAGAGCTACTTACAGTTAGTGAGTGCATACATTAATTATGTGGCCTTTAACATTGTGTGGAAGTTATATAGTCTGTATGCATTGTTAATTTATACAGAATATATTTGTAATGCAGTTGGATTTGAAAAGTTTAGCATTTTATGACAATAATGGGTTAAAACAATTTAAACTGTAGTTGCGTCATCACCTAATAAAGGAAATTGTGTAGTTTTTTAAATTACCAAATGACTTCACCTGAAAAGATTTCCCTCTCAGTCTCTGTTCCCTTTGGGTCTGAGACTGGAGGGAATGTATATAATCACACTGATTGGAAATGGAGGAGTATTAAGTGATTGGGATCTGAGGAGTGTGATCTGAATCTGTAAGTAAGGTGGGATGAATAAGAGATAAAGGTTTGAGTCCCAAATGGCACCCTGTTCCCTTTATAGTGAACTACTTTTGACTCTTTATAGTGAATTACTTTTGACCTGGTTAAACGTAGTGCACTATAAAATAACTAGGGTGCCATTTGGGATGCAAGCAAAGACTCTGGCTGGAAGGAAGGAACTCTGAGGTTTGAGATTGGTTGTCTGAAAATATTAAATCAGTTTTGAGAAAATACTGGGTCTGGGTCTGAAGGCTTTCCATCCAGCCTGCTACTCATCCTATTAAGCTCATTTAATTATGGTCCAGAGAGAATACTTTTTAGTTAAATAGTTAGATAAGTTAAATATTTGAATGAAAGTGTGTTAGCTCAGGGCTGGCTAGCTCTTCAGTATGGGATTTGGAAAACATTCTCACTCACATGGTGAGAATGGGATGTCAAAGGCCGATCATATAGCTTATCATAGAGTTTTTTCATCAGATGTCATAAGTCACATATACACTCCACATGAATGGTGAAATAAATTAAGCCCCAACAGTCTCACCAAAATCCCATCCTTTGCAGTCTGTTCCCACCGCAATGGATGGCACAATAACCAATCACTCTAAAATGAGACCACTGTTGAATGTATTTTGTATTAATATTGTCATGGTTTTCCTCATACAAAGTGACAGAAGGGTGTTTAATGGATGTTGAGTTTCATTAGGAGCCCCAATCCAAGAGCCCTCTCAGAATTAAATGCCTAAATACATAAACGGCAATTTGCATTTTTCCAATTATTTAATTATATTGTGGCAAAAGGCATTCAACTGATTGCCACACATGTCCAAAATAATAATTTTCTTAATGCTGTTCTCACCAGTCACTGAGAGGTTTTCCTCAGAGAGAAACGATCATTCATCATAAACGGAACAATGACCTGATTCCGTTTATGAGTCAGGCATATTTATGAGTTTGGAATCGAATGCTGTCTCAACACTCGGAACACTCCTTGAAGCCCATTTCAAAGCCTATTGTCTCCTATATATTAGCTTTGGAGTTCTATAACTCACACTTGTACTTGTACTGAATTGCTTTATGTACTGATATACATTAACATGGTAGATAGAACCTGTATTTTCAAGTCCAGCCACTGTATGGTCTATAATCTATCAACATGCTTCGATGCCTCCTGACAGTTAATCCCATTTTCTCTATCATGGGATTGTGAAGAGATGTTAAGTGCTAAGAAAATTGGCTTTTCAAATAGAGCTCAAGAACGCAGGGAATTGAGAGGAGATTAAAGTGAGGGAATTAGTTTCAAGCAGGGGAGTTGTACTTTCTGCAATCAAGTGTCTGGTATCTCTGGCTCGGCTAATTATAACTTTTTCCAATTGTCTTTTCAGCTCAACTTTATCCTTTTTGTGAACATTGTGCGAGTGCTGGCGACTAAGATCAGGGAGACCAACGCAGGGAGATATGACACAAGAAAACAGTACAGGTGGGTAGGTCAATGTCACAGTGGCATTGGCAAAGATTGACATTTACATTTTTGTCATTTAGCAGACACTCTTATCCAGAGCGATTTACAGTTAGTGCAAAGATTTCTGTAAGATGTCTGTAAGGACCCACTAGTTATTTGAATCTCTATGGATCAGATTGCTTCAAATGTGAAATTGAATTGAAAGTCAACTGCAAAGATAAGGCATTCTACCTTGAATTATTTCTGAATGCACAATGTGTTTTGGGCTGTAGAGTTGAACATTTGAGATGAAATATGCTATTTACAATGCTCTG
This sequence comes from Coregonus lavaretus, assembly GCF_964263955.1. Lineage (NCBI taxonomy): Eukaryota > Metazoa > Chordata > Actinopteri > Salmoniformes > Salmonidae > Coregonus > Coregonus lavaretus. Next base: position 20,945,558 of record NC_140003.1, read on the forward strand.
CCTTTTGTTCCTCCTTTCATGTTCCCTTTGAAAATAACTTGATAGGTGTACATTTTGTCTAGGGTGTAAAATACCTTGCCTCTAGTTTACAATTGATGTTCTGTCTGAAATATCCCCTGTGCCTCCTTATCATTACAAAATGGGATGATATGCCGTAAAACATACAGAAGAGCCTCAAGCAAGGTCCATGCATTTAACGTCTTTATTCTAGGCCTCAGGGCACTTATGGTACCAGCTTGTATTTGACCAAAACCATGTAAGTTTAAATGAACATTATGCTTTGAGAAAATCTGCCCCTGGCCAAAGCCTTTTTATGCACTCTGTAATATTTTGACGTTGAATTCCTATACTCAGTACTAACTATGTATTCATCAGCCTTGATGGGATAAAGCCTATTAGTCGTTGTTATTACCCATGATGGTACCAAACAACATCCACAGTGAATGTTGAAAGCCTCTGTAATGATAGGGCTGTGTGTTGGGGAGGTCAGAGATATTCAGGGGTTCATTCAGTGGGTGGATCTCAAATGGCACTCTTGTATTCCCTATACAGTGCACCATTTTTGGCCAAGGGCCCATAAGGCTCTGGTCAAAAGTAGGGAACTATAATGGGAATAGGGTGCCATTTGAGACTGAGCCAGAGTGTTTCCACCAGGGTCGCAGTTGGGCCAAACCCCACGTCACTGCTAGGCTTAATAATGGTCAGTGATCAATTGGTTCTGCCTCTCCTCCCCTGCTGAGCAGCGTACCACAGTGCAGTGCTGGGCACCAGGTGGCCGGTTAACAGCTGATATGGTGCCAGGGACGTCTCATGTTTGCACACACACACAGGCATAGACGCCGACGTACACACACACACACAGGAACACACACGCACAGGCACACACACGCACGTTTAAACATACAGTCACACACACACACACACGCATCTGAGTCACCTTATAGACCAGGAGAACATCACCCTGCTGGAGACTGTCAACCCTGCTGTGGGCGTCAGTCATGTGTTCACTGAACTGTAGCATGACTGATGATGGCAGACGATACGAGGCACTGAACTAAATGTGCCCCATTTACATCATTCTCCGTACTGAATGTCGGCCTACATGCCATTTAAAAATGCTCCATAATTACCGGTAGGCTTCGTTGCTTATTGGCATTTTCACTGATGGATCAGGAGATTGGTTAGATAGATAACTAATGCAGATCAGATCTGAGGGGAAGAACTACCAGAGACCCCTGTGGCGAGGAGATCAGAAGGCAGCAAATGTGAAATGACTAATGGCCATCTGTGAAATTTGAAACACTGTTCATTATTAAACAGGGAGTTGTTGGTGAGTGTCGATGTCATGACTGAATCTACTGTGATGTAAAGACCGGTGATGTTCAGCCTTTGTGTGTGTGAGAAAAACAACTACATTGGAGTCGGACTACGCAGAATTACTGATCACCTTCCATCCCAAATAATGACCTGTTATGAGATAAATATTCAACAATTCTACATCTCGTCTTGTCTTGCTCAAACTGAGCCCCTGCAAACCTCTGTTTTTGTCTGTACCCACAGGAAGCTGGCTAAGTCCACCCTAGTGCTGGTGCTGGTGTTTGGGGTCCACTACATTGTTTTTGTGGGGATGCCTCACACCTTCCAGGGCCTCAGCTGGGAGGTCAGGATGTACTTCGAGCTCTTCTTCAACTCCTTCCAGGTAACTATCGTTTGAAAATTAGGGAATTATTTGTTACTTGCCATTTATGATATGAGGTAACAAATGTATTTGCTACACAACCCTCAGGGTTATCAAGCTTGCATACTTTTACTTAGTTTTTTGTGTATTACACTTATGTTGTTGGATATTTTTTTCACAACTTCAGGGAGAACTTTACTTTCCAACACTCCTTCAACTTTATCCCCTAAACATAATTTCTCACCTGAGGGAAGTGAGACTGTTTGTGGCCAAGTCCCACCAACATTCATCACATATAATCAAGCAATGAAATTACGATTTTGCTTAATCAACCCTACTTGTATCTATCACCACAGGTCGGTGATTCTATTCATCGATTAAAAACTCTGCCAGAAGCATTGGGAGATGATCAATACAACTGATTGCTACTGTACTTTTCAATATTATCATCTTCGCCCTTGGCTCTCCCTGGCCCTCACTGTCTAGACCTGTATGAGAAATGATACAGTACCTGGGGGAAAATGAGTTTCTACTAGAGATACTCCTACTGAGGTGATAGTGATAGATTACTCTTACTCTATTCTAGTCCTGCACTCCTCTCCCTGAAGAAAGGAGGCCAATCTACTAGAACTGATAATACAGAGGCTGCTTTAGTGCACTCCAGTAGCAACACTTACAATGACCCTGGCCCACAGGTAATGCTAATAATGGGCTCTGAATCATATGATAAGTCCTGTGTGGCTTGCAATGCCAGGGTTATGGGTTCTATTCCCACAGGGGACTAGTATACAAAAGTATGAACAATTATGCACTCACTACTGTAAGTCACTCTGGATAAGAATGGCTCAAATGTAACAGTGGTGTCAATACCATATCAAATTAAATTGTATTTGTCACATGCGCCAAATACAACAGGTGTTGACCTTACAGTGAAATGCTTACTTACGAGCCCTTAACCAACAATGCAGTTCAAGAAATAGAGTTAAGAAAATATTTACTAAATAAACTAAAGTAAAAAATAAAATAAAAAGTAACACAATAAAATAACAATAACGAGGCTATATACAGGGGGTACCGGTACCGAGTCAATGTGCGGGGTACAGGTTAGTCGAGGTAATTTGTACATGTAGGTAGGGGTAAAGTGACTATGCATAGATAATAAACAGCGAGTAGCAGCAGTGTAAAAAGAAAAGGGGGGGGGTGTCAATGTAAATAGTCCGGGTGGCCATTTTATTAATTGTTCAACAGTCTTACGGCTTGGGGGGTAGAAGCTTTTAAGGAGCTTTTTGGACCTAGACTTGGCGCTACGGTACCTCTTGCCGTGCGGTAGCAGAGAGAAGAGTCTATGACTTGGGTGACTGGAGTCATTGACAATTTTTTGGGCTTTCCTCTGACACCGCCTAGTATATAGGTCCTGGATGGCAGAAAGCTTGGCCCCAGTGATGTACTGGGCCGTACCACTACCTTCTGTAGCGCCTTACGGTCGGATGCCGAGCTGTTGCCATACCAGGCGGTGATGCAATCGGTCAGGATGCTCTTGATGGTGCAGCTGTATAACTTTTTGAGGATCTGGGGACCCATGCCAAATCTTTTCAGTCTCCTGAGGGGGAAAAGGTGTTGTCATGCCCTCTCCACGACTATCTTTGTGTGTTTGGACCATGATAGTTTGTTGGTGATGTGGACACCAAGGAACTTGAAACTCTCGACCCCCTCCACTCCAGCCCCGTTGTTGTGAATGGGGGCGTGTTCGGCCCTCCTTTTCCTGAAGTCTACGATCATCTCCTTTGTCTTGCTCACGTTGAGGGAGAGGTTGTCCTGGCACCACACTGCCAGGTCTTCTCCCTATAGGCTGTCTCATCGTTGTCGGTGATCAGGCCTACCACTATTGTGTCGTCAGCAAACTTAATGATGGTGTTGGAGTCATGCTTGGCCACGCAGTCATGGGTGAACAGGGAGTACAGGCGGGGACTAAGCACGCACCCCTGAGGGGCCACCGCGTTGAGGATCAGCGTGGCAGATGTGTTGTTATTTACCCTTACCACCTGGGGGCGGCCCATCAGGAATTCCAGCGTCCAGTTGCATAGGGAGGTGTTTAGTTCCAGGGTCCTTAGCTTGGTGATGAGCTTTTTGGGCACTATGGTGTTGAACGCTGAGCTGTAGTCAATGAAGACCATTCTCACATAAGTGTTCCTTTTTTCCAGGTGGGAAAGGGCAGCGTGGAGTGCGATTGGGATTGCGTCATCAGTTGATCTGTTGGGGCGTTATGCGAATTGGAGTGGGACTAGGGTTTCCGGGATGATGGTGTTGATGTGAGCCATGACCAGCCTTTCACAGCACTTCATGGCTACCGACGTGAGTGCTACGGGGCAGTAGTCATTTAAGCAGGTTACCTTCACTTTCTTGGGCACAGGGACTATGTTGGACTGCTTGAAACATGTAGGTATTACAGACTCAGTCCATATGGGTCCCACTCTCTTTTGGCGCCTATAATCACATTCTGTACTAAATAATTCCTTTTGAATAGCATCCACTGTAAATGGAAGATGGTGTTTACTATGTTCTGTAGGCCTAGCTCATAATAGTTAGTAGAATTACTAATGTGTCAGAATAAGCCACTATATCCTGAACATTGAAGCCAAATCGCTAAATTACATTTTGAAGACATTTTACATATTTCCTTTGTTTCTTGAAGAACACAATTTGAATTCTACATGAGAACCCTCTCACTCCTCAAGATTGAATGTACATGTAGCTCTGAAAGATGATAGAACAGTATCCAATTAAATAAAGTAGGATCCAATTTTTAAAGAAAGCTTTAAATTTGTATCCAATAAAAATAAGTTGGGACAGGAGTTTGACCTGAAGTGAAAGCTACTTTGCTCTGTAGTATTCGCTCCGTATCATTCGCTTCATTGCATTCACTCAGACTGGTGCGGTTTGACAGGGTCTGCTACAGTTGAGAGCCTGATCCTCAGGCAGGTGGGGAGATTCCCTTCATCCTGGCACTTTCCCTTCATCTCTCTGTCTAGCTGAGGTCCTTCTCCGGACCAAGTGCTAGTGACAGATCAGGTTCGCTCGGATCAGCTTCACTCTGTCAGTCATGAGAGCCTTCTGTTTTCAGTCAGTTTATCACAGCTGTGCCAGACAGTGTAATAATGTGTAGGATCCCTCAGTAGTGGCTCACTACCAAGCGCTTTCATCTCATTCTACTAATAAAATATTTCAGCTTTAAAACATACTTTTATGCTTTTGAATTGAATGATTTAAGTGGCTCATTATAGAGACACCCAACTGTTGTTTTAATGAGCTATGCTACATCTTACAGCTGGGTAGCTGGGTAGCTGGGTAGCTGGGTAGCTGGGTAGCTGGGTAGCTGCTTTATTAGAAATACCTGGTTAATCCTTATAAGCTGCTCATCTTAGCCTCTCTGTTATATCTTTAATAGTTGTTCTTAAGGCAAAAGGAACAACACTTTATTTTACTACAAAGTGTGGCTTTCCTCGCACATTGCAGAACTGTCGTCTTATTTGTCTGGTTTTCTTTCTATGGAATTACCCAGAGGATAAGAGCTTTCCTCTCATGTTTTGTGTTTCCACATTTGTTTGTGATGCATTTTGTAATGTGTTTCCCTCCCCTTGTCTCCACTTAGCAAAGAGCATTCATTAATATTCTGCCTGTTTCTACATACAGTGGGGAAAAAAAGTATTTAGTCAGCCACCAATTCTGCAAGTTCTCCCACTTAAAAAGATGAGAGAGGCCTGTAATTTTCATCATAGGTACACGTCAACTATGACAGACAAAATTAGGAAAAAAAATCCAGAAAATCACATTGTAGGATTTTTTATGAATTTATTTGCAAATTATGGTGGAAAATAAGTATTTGGTCAATAACGAAAGTTTCTCAATACTTTGTTATATACCCTTTGTTGGCAATGACACAGGTCAAACGTTTTCTGTAAGTCTTCACAAGGTTTTCACACACTGTTGCTGGTATTATGGCCCATTCCTCCATGCAGATCTCCTCTAGAGCAGTGATGTTTTGGGGCTGTCGCTGGGCAACACGGACTTTCAACTCCCTCCAATGATTTTCTATGGGGTTGAGATCTGGAGACTGGCTAGGCCACTCCAGGACCTTGAAATGCTTCTTACGAAGCCACACCTTCGTTGCCCGCGCGGTGTGTTTGGGATCATTGTCATGCTGAAAGACCCAGCCACATTTCATCTTCAATGCCCTTGCTGATGGAAGGAGGTTTTCACTCAAAATCTCACGATACATGGCCCCATTCATTCTTTCCTTTACACGGATCAGTCGTCCTGGTCCCTTTGCAGAAAAACAGTCCCAAAGCATGATGTTTCCACCCCATGCTTCACAGTAGGTATGGTGTTCTTTGGATGCAACTCAGCATTCTTTGTCCTCCAAACACGACGAGTTGAGTTTTTTCCAAAAAGTTATATTATGGTTTCATCTGACCATATGACATTCTCCCAATCCTCTTTTGGATCATCCAAATGCACTCTAGCAAACTTCAGACGGGCCTGGACATGTACTGGCTTAAGCAGGGGAACACGTCTGGCACTGCATGATTTGTGTCCCTGGCGGCGTAGTGTGTTACTGATGGTAGGCTTTGTTACTTTGGTCCCAGCTCTCTGCAGGTCATTCACTAGGTCCCCCCGTGTGGTTCTGGGATTTTTGCTCACCGTTCTTGTGATCATTTTGACCCCACGGGGTGAGATCTTGCGTGGAGCCCCAGATCGAGGGAGATTATCAGTGGTCTTGTATGTCTTCCATTTCCTAATAATTGCTCCCACAGTTGATTTCTTCAAACCAAGCTGCTTACCTATTGCAGATTCAGTCTTCCCAGCCTGGTGCAGGTCTACAATTTAGTTTCTGGTGTCCTTTGACAGCTCTTTCGTCTTGGCCATAGTGGAGTTTGGAATGTGACTGTTTGAGGTTGTGGACAGGTGTCTTTTATACTGATAACAAGTTCAAACAGGTGCCATTAATACAGGTAACGATTGGAGGACAGAGGAGCCTCTTAAAAAAGAAGTTACAGGTCTGTGAGAGCCAGAAATCTTGCTTGTTTGTAGGTGACCAAATACTTATTTTCCACCATCATTTGCAAATAAATTCATTAAAAATCCTACAATGTGATTTTCTGGATTTGTTTTCCTCAATTTGTCTGTCATAGTTGACATGTACCTATGATGAAAATTACAGGCCTCTCTCATCTTTTAAAGTGGGAGAACTTGCACAATTGGTGGCTGACTAAATACTTTTTTTCCCCACTGTACATCATAGCCGCATTACCCTAAGGCATTATTCTTCATACAGCACAGTATGAAGTGTGGAAACCTTCGTACATTAAGACATTAGTCATTTAGCAGACGCTCCCATCCAGAGTGACTTACTTGAGAAATTAGGGTTAAGTGCCTTGCTCAAAGGCACATTGTCAGATTTCTCACCTAGTTGGCTCGGGGATTTGAACCAGCGACTGGCCCAACACTCTTAACCGCTAGGCTACCTGTCGCCCATTTAATATTGTACGTTTGAGAATGGTCCTGTGGTTTATGTACCCAACAGGCCATGCAATTTGGAGAGAATAATAACAACTAACAGCGTGACAATATTATAGTTTTACTCATCATTGAGTTTCTTTATTTACCAGCTCAATGTGGTGATGAGATAAAGGAGTATAAATTACACCATGTGTTCTCTGCATGTTAAGTGTTCTCTCCTTACTAGGCAAGTCACATGCCTGCCTCAGCTCTGTCTATAGCAAAGCCAACCACTGCAATATATCTGCAAACTTAACAGAGAGAAAAGGGGTGCTGCTGCTTACACAAAGAAAGCAGGAGTAGAGAAAAGGGGAAGATTTGAAAGAGAGATATAATGGCCTGTGAGATATAGCAGAAGGGATGCCGATCAATGCATGACATTTTCCTGTGATTGATGATTCTTATGAATAATTATTTGAGGAATTAAAATTTAAATAAACATATGAATTGTATCAAAACATCTCATTCATCTTATGGCATTTCAGTAGTCTATGTGTTATGTTGAATAGAGACAGAGAATAAAGGAGAGAAGGGTACTTTCCCCCCTGGAATACAGTGCCTTCAGAAAGTATTCACATTCCTTGACTTTTCCAATTTTTTTGTTGTGTTACAAAGTAGGATTAAAATGGATTTAATTGTAATTTTTTGTCAACGATCTACACAAAATACTCTGTAATGTGAAAATGGATTAATGGAAAATAAAACACTAATATAGTTTGATTAGATAAGTATTCAACCGCCTGAGTCAATACGTTAAAATCACCTTTGGCAGCGATTACAGCTCGGAATCTTTCTGGGTAAGTCTAAGAACTTTGCAAATCGGATTGTACAATATTTGCCTGTTATTCTTTTTTTAATTATTCAAGCTCTGTCAAGTTACTTGTTGATCATTGCTAGACAGGCATTTTCAAGTCTTAACCTAGATTTTCAAGCCGGTTTAAGTCAAAACTTTATCTTGGCCACTCAGTGTGATGAGGTGTGAATGAAGGAGTCAGTCGCAGGAGGTAAAACACCAAAGTCCAGAGTTTATTCCTTTTACATAAATAAAACGTCAATACGAAACTATCACAAGGGAAATATTCCACCTTGGCAATAACAAATGGAAGAGTAGCTCAACCGAGCTACTCGCTCTCACAATGAAACAATCACTCACAAAGACAAGGGAAACAGAGGGAACACTTATACACATACTAATTAGGGGAATGAGCACCAGGTGTGTGTGACTGACAAGACAAGACATGACAAGTGGAGTGATGAGAATGGCATCGGCAGTAGCTAGTAAGCCGGTGACGACGAACGCCCGAAACCTGCCCGAACAAGGAGGGGAGGCAGCCTCGGCGGAAGTCGTGACAGTAACCCCCCCTTGACGCGCGGCTCCAGCAGTGCGCTGACCCCGGCCTCGGGGACGGCCAGGAGGACGCGGAGCAGGGCGAGTCGGATGGTGACGGTGGAAATCCCTCAACAGGGAGGGATCGAGGATGTCCCTCCTTGGGACCCAGCACCGTTCCTCCGGACCGTACCCCTCCCACTCCACGAGATACTGAAGGCCCCCCACCCGACGCTTCGAATCCAGTATGGAACGGACCGAGTACGCCGGGGCCCCCTCGATGTCCAGAGGAGGTGGAGGAACCTCCTGCACCTCAGACTCCTGGAGCGGACCAGCTACCACCGGCCTGAGGACAGACACATGAAACGAGGGGTTAATACGGTAATTAGGGGGGAGTAACAACCTGTATATAACCTTGTTTATCCTCCTCAGGACTTTAAACAGCCTCACAAACCACGGGCTCAGCTTCCGGCAGGGCAGGCAGAGGGGTAGATTCCGGGTCGAGAGCCAGACCCGATCCCGCGGTGGCGGTCAGCGTTCGCCTTCTGACGACGCACGGCGTGCTGGAGGCAAACGTGGGCAGCGTCCAAAGTCTCCTCCGCGCACCGGTTGGTAACCCAAAACACATTGGAAGGGTGTTAGGTTAGTGGAGGAGTGGCGGAGAAAGTTCTGAGCGTATTCTGCCCATGGCAGGAACACCGACCACTCCCCCGGCCGGTCCTGACAGTAGGTCCGCAGGAACCTACCCACATCTTGATTCACCCTTTCCACCTGCCCATTACTCTCGGGGTGAAATCCAGAGGTCAGGCTGACGAGACCCCCAGACGTTCCATGAACGCCTTCCAGACTCTAGACGTGAACTGGGGACCTTGGTCGGACACTATATCCTCTGGTACCCCGTAGTGCCAGAAGACGTGAGTAAACAGAGCCTCCGCAGTTTGTGGGGCCGTGGAGAGACCGGGCAGAGGAAGGAGACGGCAGGACTTCGAAAAGCGATCCACACCAACCAGGAGAGTGGTGTTACCTTGGGAGAGGGGAAGATCAGTAAGAAAATCAATACTAAGGTGAGACCATGGTCATTGTGGAACTGGTAAAGGTTGTAGCTTACCCGCTGGGAGGTGCCTAGGTGCCTTACTCTGGGCGCACACTGAGCAGGAGGAAACATACACCCTCACGTCCTTAGCCAAGGTAGGCCACCAGTACTTCTCGGTCAGGCAGCGCATTGTACGACCGATACCTGGATGACCAGAGGAGGGTATCGTGTGTGTCCAGTAGATCAGACGATCACGGATAAGCGCAGGCACGTACTGCAGCCCAGCTGGACACTGCGGTGGAGATGGATCTGCTCAACATGCGTCTCCTGTGTAATCATGGGGACTGGTACAGTAACCTTCTTAACCAATCCGGACCCTAATGGTCGACTATCAAGTGCTCTGATGGGGAGTGGAATGGATAGGGGAACCAATGAAATGCCTTGACGGCGTGCAAATGCCCTGTCCATAAAGTTCCCAGCTGCGCCTGAATTGACTAGCGCCTTACACTGGGAAACTACCAGGTGATCGGGAAAGGAGATAAGGTACAGTGCGCTGCAAAGGGCTCTGAACAATTTTGGGTGTTCGTTACCTGGGGTGATGCGTGAGTACCCTGCCTTCCGCCTCCAGACCCAAAGGAACGTTGACTGCGATGTGAGGTTGATTGTCCCTTCGTGCCACCAGAGTGGCATTGTCGCTGTCCTCCTGCGCTCTCTCGACCGGCGGCTCCCCCCAGCTCCATCTGCTCGGGGTCAGAGTCGTCCGGAGTGGGAACGGGCAGACCCCTACCAGGACGTCCTCTGGCTGCTAGCAGATTGTCCAGCCGGATGGCCATGTCCACCAGTTGGGAGAATGATAGCATGGCATCACGGCAGGCTAGCTCCCGTCGGACGTCCTCCCTTAGGTGGCACCGGAAATGGTCGATCAGGGCCCGCTCGTTCCACCCAGACCCCGCTGCCAGTGTCCGGAACTCCAGTGCGTAGTCCTGTGCGGCCCTCGTCCCCTGCCTCAGATGGACCAGTTGTTCGCCCGCCTCATGACCCTCAGGCAGGTGATCGAAAACGGCCCGAAAGAGGCGAGCAAACTCCCCGTTAGGGTCCTCTAACGCGGCACCTCCCTCGTTCCACACCGCGTTGGCCCACTCCAGGGCTCTCCCACAAAGGCAGGAAACGAGGACGGATACCTTCTCCCGCTCCAGTGGCGCCGGCCTGATGCTGGAGAAATACAACTCTAGTTGGAGCAGAAAACCCTTACATCGCGCTGCCGTCGCATCAAACGCGGGTGGCCGGGATATCTGGATCCCTCCAGGGGCTGGGGTGTAGGTGGCTGGATCCGGTTGACCAGCTGGTCTCGATAGATCGGGTCCTCTCCTCTCCAGGCGTTGTACTACCTGAAGAACCCGATCCATCGCTTCCCCCAAGTTGGCCAGCATCGAGGAGTGCTCCTGGACCCTTGCCCCAACTCCAGGAATGCGGTGTTCTCCTGCTGACTCCATTCAGATGGTGAGTGATTCTGTGATGAGGTGTGAATGAAGGAGTCAGGCGCAGGAGGTAAAACACTGAAGTCCAGAGTTTATTCCGTTTACATAAATAAAACGCACCCAGCGTCAATACGAAACTATCACAAGGGAAATATTCCACCTTGGCAATAACAAATGGAAGAGTAGCTCAACCGAGCTACTTGCTCTCACAATGAAACAATCACTCACAAAGACAAAGGGAACAGAGGGAACACTTGTACACATACTAATTAGGGGAATGAGCACCAGGTGTGTGTGATTGACAAGACAAGACATGACAAGTGGAGTAATGAGAATGGGATCGGCAGTAGCTAGTAAGCCGGTGACGAAGAATGCCAAAACCTGCCCGAACAAGGAGGGGAGGCAGCCTCGGCGGAAGTCGTGACACTCAGGAACATTCAATGTTGTCTTGGTAAGTAACTCCAGTGTATATTTGGCCTGGTGGTTTAGGTTATTGTCCTGCTGAAAGGAGGATTTGTCTTCCAGTGCCCGTTGGAAAGCAGACTGAACCAGGTTTTCCTCTAGGACTTTGCCTGTGCTTAGCTCCTTTTGTTTTTATCCTAAAAACTTCCCTAGTCCCAATGACAAGCACACCCATAACATGATGCAGCCACCACCATGCTTGAAAGTATGAAGAGTGGTACTCAGTTATGTGTTGTGTTGGATTTGCCCGGATTTGCCCCACACATAATGCTTTGTATTCAGGACAAAACATACATTTCTTAGCCAAATCTTTTGCAGTATTACTTTAGTGCCTTATTGCAAACAGGATGCATGTTTTGGAATATTTGTATTATGTATCTTTGTAGTGACTGGGTGTATTGATACACCAACCAAAGTGTAATGAATAACTTCACCATGCTCAAAGGGATATTCAATGTCTGCTTTTTATATATTCTACCAGTAGGTGCCCTTCTTTGCGAGGCATTAGAAAACCTCCCTGGTCTTTGTCGTTGAATCTGTGCTTGAAAGTCACTGCTCGACTGAGGGACCTTACAGATAATTGTATGCGTGGGGTACAGAGATGAGGTAGTCATTCAAAAATCATGTTAAACACCATTATTGCACACAGAGTTAGTCCATGCAATTTATCTGACTTATTAAGCAATTTTCTACTCCTGAAGTTATTTAGCCTTGCCATAACAACAGAGTTGAAAACTTATTGACTCAAGACATTTCAGCTTTTCATTTTTTATTAATTTGTAAAAATGTCTTATAACATAATTGCACTTTGACATTATGGGGTATTTTGTGTAGATCAGTGACACAAAATCTACATGTAGCCCTTTCCTGCAGTCGATGACCAAAAGCTCCCTCTTTGGCCTCACGGGTGGAATGTTATTCATGTTATTAAGATTACTTTAAAAAATCAGACAAAAAATCAGGTGTTTCAATGTCAAACGGTTTTGTTATATTTCAGTCTTATGTGATGTATATAAAGTGTAATATATTGGGATGCAAACTCAAAATTATATCTAACTTTTTTTATTAAGCCCATAACCATGTGTGAGGTATATACTTTTGTTTCAAAGTAGATTTGTTTAAGACTAGAAAGAATCACTCTCTGTGACCCTGATTTAGCCCACTGCAGTAAAAAGTTTAATCCATTAAAAATGCAGGCTGTAACACAACAAAATGTGGAAAAAGTCAAGGAGTGTGAATATTTTCTGAAGGCACTGTACATGTCACCAGTTGACAAAGGCTTTGCAATTTACATTTTAGTAATTTAGCAGACGCTCTTATCCAGAGCAACTAGGGTTACTGTAAGTGCCTTGTTCAAGGGCACATCGACAGATTTCACCTATTCGGCTCGGGGATTCAAACCAGCGACCTTTCGGTTACTGGCGCAACGCTCTTAACCGTTTGGTTACCTGCCGCCCCAATGCTATACACTTTCCATTGATTTACAATGCCGCTGCAACCCAGAAATAAACTGATCTTCTCTATTACACTGGTTCTCACCTCATACTCTTCTGTCTCTTCCAGGGGTTCTTTGTATCCATCATCTACTGCTACTGCAATGGAGAGGTGAGTGCGGAGGATTCTACACTCTATATAAGTTGTGTAATTTCAACACAAGACATCTCTAGATTGAGAGCTTCCCTAGAGGGGCTCCTTAGATCTCTGTTCTTTTGACATATGAGAAACAAGGGCTGAGATTCCCCCAAACCCTCTTCCTCTCTATTTCTCCCCATCTTCCTCCCCAACCACCTCCTCTCCCCCTAACCCTCTCCTCATCTCCCCCAAAGGTCCAGACAGAGATCAAGAAGACATGGACTCGTTGGAACCTGGCGTTTGACTGGAAGGGTCCAGTGGTGTGTGGCAGGTACCGCTACGGCTCGGTGCTCACAGTGCTCAACAACAGCACCAGCAGCCAGTCCCAGCTGGCCGGGGTCGTCCCTGCCACCCGATCCACCACCCTCTTCTCCAGCCGGGTATACCGGAGCAACGGACCCCCTACACTCAGCACCCATGCCACCCTGCCTGGCTACGTCATCAGTAACTCAGACCCAGACAGCCTCCACCCCTCCATCCCAGAGGAACCAGAGGAGGACAGTGCCAAGCAGGTGGATGACATCTCTCTGAAGGAGACGCTGCCTGTACTCAATAGTAGCATGACCGCAGATGAAGATGAGGAGACGCTGTAGACAAGGGGAGAGACAGGAGGATTTCCTGAATATTAATAATATATATCTCGGCTGGGAAAAACACCAGTCCTTTGGGATAGGGACCAAAGACTCCTGGCCCTAGACTTGGAACCGCATATACATTCATACAGATACAAACATACTAGTGCTGCGCGGGTTGGCTCATAACCTGCAGTCCCCATGGTTATATCCGCAGGGCGGGCGGATTTAGGGTAATTCAATATTGTGTGGATGAAGGGCGGGTAGGTTGCGGGCGGTTTGAATAAAGAGAAAACTATACCTTAAAAAATCCATGAATGTATAATTCTTGTGCAATTTATATCTATAGGCTACATTCAGTGTTTTCTTTCATTATTTTAGGCTATCTGGCATTAGTGCTTAAGCCTAAGCTGTAGGCGCGCCAAATAGCCTACACACCAATCGTCAAAAGCTTTTGGAAACGGGCAGAGAAAGTTAATGTCGATCCACCGAGGCAAAAAGGACAATGTCGGAGTTTAATTAAATAAGAGAAAATATGCGAAAGGGAGAGCTGAAAATAAAGAGAAGGGAGGGTCGGAAAAGTAATGTTTGGGAAAGATTAGGTGAAGTGGTAAAAGAGGATGATGGCAGTGCCATGTATGATGATTGTGAGGCGCTATACAAATTCAACAGTCACAAGACAGGAACTTCAAATAGACCTATGGCACGTCAAGGGAACTGTAGCTACTGTTTAGATGGGTTAAATGGAAACTGAACACTGGACACTGACTGTAGGTCTATAACCTCTCACATAGCCTTAATATTAACTCAATTTGGCCTAAGTATTTCTTGCAGTAAAATTATACACCAAATGTAGGCAACATTTTGACTCAGGAACAGGAGTGGAGAAATTTGATTTCTTTCTTTCAGCATCTTGAGAGGCAGCCTGGTCTCATAGACTAGACGTAACATAGTAAAAGTAAATCCGGGACATCAAATTAGTATGATATGTTACATTTGGTATGGTTACACAAAACAGATGGTTACTTAAGGTAAAAACGAAAGTAGGGTATTTGGTCAGGGAGGATGGGTTGGCGTATAACGTGAACATCTAGCAACCCAAAGATTGCGAGTTCGAATCTTATCATGGACAACTTTAGCATTTTAGCTCATTAGCAACTTTTAAACTACTTACTACTTTTTAGCTACTTTGCAACTACTTAGCATGTTAGCTAACCCTTCCTCTAACCCTAACCTTAACCCTTTTAGCTAACCTGTCCCCTAACCCTTTTAGCTAACTCCTAAACTTAACCCTAACCCCTAGCCTAGCTAAGTTTAGCCAGCTAGCCACGTAGCTAGAATTCATAACATGTTGTGCATTTTGTAAATTCGTAACATATCATACGAATTATAATTCGAAACATATCATACGAAATGGGTGATGGACATCCACAAATTAATACATACCATACGAAACGTAACATATCATACTAAATTAAGTGTCTTGGATTTACGTACAGAATAATACTAAATGCTCTGAGACCAGTTTGTGAGAGAATGCAAATAATTAGTTAGATACCATCTGTAGAGGTGCTATCTTTATCAGCATCATAAAAGCTGATAGTATTTTAACCACATAAAATATGCATCCAAGCCGAACTGAAATCTTATCAGGAACATGCTGGGTCGTTTTCACAGCTTTCTATTTCCTTATAACTGGTCAAACTGATTATTTTTTTTTTATTGCATTTTCTCCCTGGTCCCTAAATGTCTGCTCCGCGAAAGAAGCAGAGATGACAGAAAACATTACCGATGTCAACTAGATTGAAGCATTCATTTTATCGATTTATGACGTTATTTTGGTGAGCAAGGGTTTATTTAGTCTTCTAGGGCAACATATAATGACAGGAGAGAAGCTGCATGGATCTAACTATAGACAAGTTGACTAATAAATAGTCTACCAAAATGTCAGAAATTATAATCAGAAACATATCTAAATCAGGCAAAAAAAATCCTGCACCCCCGTCCCAAAACAATTCTGCTGTCTCTGACTGTAGCCTACAGCTCATTTTCTATATTAGCGGGTTAGGGTCGGGTGCGGGCCTCAGATTTTCACTTTATCACATGTAGTTATGTAGTCGGGTGGTTGCAGATGGGTTATTAAAAATTGTGGGCAGGTGCGGCTGAACAAACAGCTGACCCGCGCACCACTATCACATACTGTACAGGTACAGTGAGGGAAAAAAGTATTTGATCCCCTGCTGATTTTGTACGTTTGCCCACTGACAAAGAAATGATCAGTCTATAATTTTAATGGTAGATTTATTTGAACAGTGAGAGACAGAATAACAACAACAAAATCCAGAAAAACGCATGTCAAAAATTTTATAAATTGATTTGCATTTTAATGAGGGAAATAAGTATTTGACCCCCTCTCAATCAGAAAGATTTCTGGCTCCCAGGTGTCTTTTATACAGGTAGCGAGCTGAGATTAGGAGCACACTCTTAAAGGGAGTGCTCCTAATCTCAGCTTGTTACCTGTATAAAAGACACCTGTCCACAGAAGCAATCAATCAATCAGATTCCAAACTCTCCACCATGGCCAAGAACAAAGAGCTCTCCAAGGATGTCAGGGACAAGATTGTAGACCTACACAAGGCTGGAATGGGCTACAAGACCATCGCCAAGCAGCTTGGTGAGAAGGTGACAACAGTTGGTGCGATTATTCTTAAATGGAAGAAACACAAAATAACTGTCAATCTCCCTCTGCCTGGGGCTCCATGCAAGATTTCACCTCGTGGAGTTGCAATGATCATGAGAACGGTGAGGAATCAGCCCAGAACTACACGGGAGGATCTTGTCAATGATCTCAAGGCAGCTGGGACCATAGTCACCAAGAAAACAATTGGTAACACACTACGCCGTGAAAGACTGAAATCCTGCAGCGCCCGCAAGGTCCCCCTGCTCAAGAAAGCACATATACAGGCCCGTCTGAAGTTTGCCAATGAACATCTGAATGATTCAGAGGAGAACTGGGTGAAAATGTTGTGGTCAGAGGAGACCAAAATCGAGCTCTTTGGCATCAACTCAACTCGCCGTGTTTGGAGGAGGAGGAATGCTGTCTATGACCCCAAGAACACAATCCCCACCGTCAAACATGGAGGTGGAAACATCATGCTTTGGGGGTGTTTTTCTGCTAAGGGGACAGGACAACTTTACCGCATCAAAGGGACGATGGACGGGGCCATGTACCGTCAAATCTTGGGTGAGAACCTCCTTCCCTCAGCCAGGGCATTGAAAATGGGTTGTGGATGGGTATTCCAGCATGACAATGACCCAAAACACACGGCCAAGGCAACAAAGGAGTGGCTCAAGAAGAAGCACATTAAGGTCCTGGAGTGGCCTAGCCAGTCTCCAGACCTTAATCCCATAGAAAATCTGTGGAGGGAGCTGAAGGTTCGAGTTGCCAAACGTCAGGCTCGAAACCCTAATGACTTGGAGATCTGCAAAGAGGAGTGGGACAAAAATCCCTCCTGAGATGTGTGCAAACCTGGTGGCCAACTACAAGAAACGTCTGACCTCTGTGATTGCCAACAAGGGTTTTGCCACCAAGTACTAAGTCATGTTTTGCAGAGGGGTCAAATACTTATTTCCCTCATTAAAATGCAAATCAATATATAACATTTTTGACATGCGTTTTTCTGGATTTTTTTTGTTGTATTCTGTCTCTCACTGTTCAAATAAACCTACCATTAAAATTATAGACTGATCATGTCTTTGTCAGTGGGCAAATATACAAAATCATCAGGGGATCAAATACTTTTTTTCCCTCACTGTATAGATACATACAGTGCCTTGCAAAAGTATTCATCCCCCTTGGCGTTTTTCCTATTTTGTTGCATTACAACCTGTAATTTAAATGGATTTTTATTTGGATTTCATGTAATGGACATACACAAAATAGTCCAAATTGGTGAAGTAAAAAAAAAAAAAAAAAAAATAGATTTCTAAAAAATTTATAATGGAAAAGTGGTGCGTGCATATGTATTCACCCCCTTTGCTATGAAGCCCCTAAATAAGATCTGGTGCAACCAATTACCTTCAGAAGTCACATAATTAGTTAAATAAAGTCCACCTGTGTGCAATCTAAGTGTCACATGATCTCAGTATATATACACCTGTTCTGAAAGGTCCCAGAGTCTGCAACACCACTAAGCAAGGGGCACCACCAAGCAAGCGGCACCATGAACACCAAGGAGCTCTCCAAACAGGTCAGGGACAAAGTTGTGGAGAAGTACAGATCAGGGTTGGGTTATAAAAAACCTGCCAAGAGAGGGTCGCCCACCAAAACTCATGGACCAGGCAAGGAGGGCATTAATCAAAGAGGCAACAAAGAGATCAAAGATAACCCTGAAGGAGCTGCAAAGCTCCACAGTGGAGATTGGAGTATCTGTCCATAGGACCACTTTAAGCCATACACTCCACAGAGCTGGGCTTTATGGAAGAGTGGCCAGAAAAAAAGCCATTGCTTAAAGAAAAAAATAAGGAAACACGTTTGGTGTTCGCCAAAAGGCATGTGGGAGACTCCCGAAACATATGGAAGAAGGTACTCTGGTCAGATGAGACTAAAATTGAGCTTTTTGGCCATCAAGGAAAACGCTATGTCTGGTGCAAACCCAACACCTCTCATCACCCTGAGAACACCATCCCCACAGTGAAGCATGGTGGTGGCAGCATCATGCTGTGGGGATGTTTTTCATCGGCAGGGACTGGGAAACTGGTCAGAATTGAAGGAATGATGGATGGCGCTAAATACAGGGAAATTGTTTCAGTCTTCCAGAGATTTGAGACTGGGACAGAGGTTCACCTTCCAGCAGGACAATGACCCTAAGCATACTGCTAAAGCAACACTTGAGTGGTTTAAACTAGGAATGGCCTAGTCAAAGCCCAGACTTCAATCCAATTGAGAATATGTGGTATGACTTAAAGATTGCTGTACACCAGCGGAACCCATCCAACTTGAAGGAGCTGGAGAAGTTTTGCCTTGAAGAATGGGCAAAAATCCCAGTGGCTAGATGTGCCAAGCTTATAGAGACATACCCCAAGAGACTTGCAGCTGTAATTGCTGCAAAAGGTGGCTCACAATAAAAAATATTTTTGCATCTTCAAAGTGGTAGGCATGTTGTTTAAATCAAATTATACAAACTCCCCAAAAATCAATTTTAATTCCAGGTTGTAAGGCATCAAAATAGGAGAAATGCGAAGTGGGGTGAATACTTTCGCTAGCCACTGTAGATACATACAGTAGACCTATATTGATACATACAGTAGACCTATATTGATACATACAGTAGGCCTATATTGATACATACAGTAGGCCTATATAGATACATACAGTAGGCCTATATTGATACATACAGTAGGCCTATATAGATACATACAGTAGGCCTATATTGATACATACAGTAGGCCTATATTGATACATACAGTAGGCCTATATTGATACATACAGTAGGCCTATATTGATAGATACAGTAGGCGTATATGCAGGCTCCAGACTCAAACACACACACACGCCACATACAAACAGAAGCCCAGTTGAGGGGTAAGACAAAAAACAAGAAAATACATGTCTCATCTTTGTACAAACTCATGGACTGACTTTTTGTAGCCAATAGATCACATTTTCAAGCAAAAAATACACATTTTCATTGCTTTGTCCATACGATTTCTGGCCAAGGATCCATGTTTTCTGCCAAACACTCCCCAGTCGTTAACAATCAGACATCCCATCCTTTAGTGGAGGTGAGGGCTAAAGTCAGTACTAAGGGCTACAGGAGATGTCTGCATCATGTGTCTGTCTGTTCAAAGCATGATTTTTTAATCCAAAATTAAATTTGACTGACTAACAGATGTCTAAATGCCAACAGTATTGTGTTTGCCCCCTTGTCAAGCTGAGTTTTGTCCAGTCTAGAAGAAGACCTTTAAAAAGTCTGGCTTGTTGTTGGCTTAAAAAGTGATTACAGTCATGTCTCAGTGATATTTGTTGTTCTCTTCTCTGTTTACTTGTGATAAATGTTATTTAACTGCTCCCTGTTCTCGACTCTTTCTGTCTTTTAGAGTTACTTACTGTCACTCATACAGAGAGATGGGTAAATTCGCTGTGTATTGTAGACACTCTTTTTCTCCCTCAGGTCTGCATACTGTGTACAGACAAAGCTATTCTATTCTATTTCCTGGAAGCCATTTTAGTCAAGCCAAGGTTGAGTCTTGTATGCATCAATATAGTGTGGCAGACCAAGGAGTTTGATCAAGACATTTACACAGATCAGACACAAGTGTGAAACCTCAGTTTCAGGGGTGTTTCTTTAAAACAATAAAGAAAAAGAAAATAAACCGGTCTCCTCCAGGAGACCTCTTCCGGGTTACTGCCTTCTGGGCTCCGGGGAATGCTGTCTCCTCTGGGGTAGAACACCGAGCCCCTCGGTTCTCTCAGACCGTGAGGACGTCTGTCCGGTAGCAACCTCTCACTACCTCCAACCCTCCTGTGTGCTGCCCTCCTGGCAGCTTTATGGGCCCCGTACGGCTGGTGAGCAATCAGCCCCTTGATTATTCACCAGCCTCAATCAGCCCAAATTTGTCCTGGCCGAGGACCCGTCGAGACCTGGCATGTCCAGCAGAGGGAGCCACCGCCGCGTGACGAGTCTCGCCCTGGTGGCTTGTTTGCGGGACGCCGCCGGGCCCTGGTCAGATCAGTAAGGGGGAGGCTATAGCTGCAAAGTTGGGGACAAACCGGCTATAGTATCCCGCCAGCCCCAGGAAGGACTTTACCTGTGTCTTGGTGCGGGGAATGGGCCGGTCACGAACCGCCTGGACCTTCCTCTCCTGCGGCTTGATGCTCCCCCATCTGATCAAATACCTCAGGTACTCCAACTCCTCGAACCTCAGCTTGCATTTCTTGGGATTTGCTGTCAACCCGGCTTGCCTGAGCGCGTCCAGTACCGCCTGGAGGCGCGTCAGGTGCTCTTCCCAACCTTGGCTGTGGATGATGATGTCATCCAAATAGGCCGCTGCATACTGTTGGTGGGGTCAGAGGACTCGGTCCATCAGGCGCTGGAACGTGGGCAGGGCTCCATGGAGACCGAACGGGAGGACCCGGTATTGATATATGCCGTCTTCTCCCGGGAGGAGGCTGCCAAGGGCACCTGCCAATATCCCTTGGTCAGGTCCAGGGTGCTGATGTACCGGGCCTTTCCCCACCGGTCGATGAGCTCGTCCACCCTCGGCATAGGGTAGGCGTCGAACAAACTGATGTCGTTCACCCCCCGGAAGTCATTGCAGAAACGTAGACTACCGTCCGGTTTGGGCACAAACACGATGGGGCTGCACCATGCGCTGTGGGACTCCTCGACGACTCCCATCCTCAGCATACCCTCCACCTCCTGCTTCACGGCCTTCCTTCAGGCCTCGGGGATCCGTTATGGCCTCTTTCCTACCGTTTCCTACGTGGTGTTCAATGAGGGTCGTTCGGCCCGGCTTCTCGGAAAACACGGCGGTGGCTCCCGGACTCAGCCTGCGCCCCCTTCAGCAAGGCCTCGGTATTCTGTTGTGTCTCCACGGCTCCCAAGAGGTCCTCCAAGGTCTAGGATGTGCATAGGCTCGCCGCCCTCTTCATGTCGTGTGGTAGTGCCCGTAAGAAGTGATCCATGACCACTTTGTTGATAACGGGGAGGGTGGCTACGCGCAGTAGGTCGCTCATCTGGGCTCGGGGGGGGGAAGCTTCAGCCACGAACCTCCAGTCGTAGACCAGTTGGGCCCGACGGGCCAGGCTGTACCTGTAGCAGCTGAGCACCTCCCTCTTGAGACAGTCGTAGTCAGCCGCCTGTTCGGTGTTGAGGTCATAATACGCCTTTTGGGTGTCTCCAGACAGGAACGGGGCCAGCAGACTCGCCCACTTCGTCTTGGGCCATCCTTCCCGGAGTGCTGTCCGTTCGAACGTGCAGAGGTAGGTCTCGATGTAGTCATCCTCCGTTAGCTTGATTAAAAACTGATTGGGATGCGTTTCGGTCTGCGTTTCGGTCTACAGGACATTCTGTAGACGCTATTCTTCCAGCGTTCGTTCCTGAATGCCCAGTTGCGCTTGTTGGGCCCGAACGAACTGAGCTATCAACTCATCCATGCTGATACTGCGTAAACATCAACCCTGGTCTGACCACGTTATCAGACTTGCCCACATTCTCCACCACTTGTGGCAGACCAGGGGGTTTGATCAAGACGTTTACACAGATCAGACACGGACACAAGTGTGATACCTCAGTTTCAAGGGTGTTTCTTTAAAACAATAAAGAAAAAGAAAAGAAACCGGTCTCCTCCAGGAGACCTCTTCCGTGTTACCGCCTTCTGGGCTCCAGGGAATGCTGTCTCTGGGGTAGAACACCGAGCCCCTCGGTTCTATCAGACCGTGAGGACGTCTGTCCGGTAGCAACCCCTCACTACCTCCAACCCTCCCGTGTGCTGCCCTCCTGGCAGCTTTATGGGCCCCGTACTGCTGGTGAGCAATCAGCCCCTTGATTACTCACCAGCCTCAATCTGGCACGTCCAGCAGAGGGAGCCACCGCTGTGTGATGTAGACTCCGTCTGTCACCAGGCCTCGACGAGTCTCGCCCTGGTGGCTTGTCTGCCGTACGCCACAATAGATATGGTTCTCAATTGTACACTACCTAAACAAGCCAAAATGGTTTAATCATGTTAGTAAGTGTGTATGTGCATGAGCACTTCTATTCAGGGGTGTCAAACTCATTTTCCCGCATTCGGTCTTCAACGAGGTCCAGAGGGCTGCACTGACATCTTTTTTATATTTCCTTGCCGTAAAAATGTGCAAACAATAGTCCTCTATCCATCGTTTTTGGACTTTTCGATGCTCCCTGTCTAATGATTATTAGCGAGCTGAACAGTCAAGAAACTGTATGAATATAGGTCCATTGTCATTTCTACACAGTTTCGATTTGGTTTGAGTTATTTTAAAGTATATTGAGTTTGGTTTATTATTATTATTTTTTTATTATTATTATTTTTACTCAAACCACCCACGGGCCAAATTGGACGTCCTGCTTTAAGTGAACCAAAAGCTATTCTATATTTGTTCCCGTAAAAAGAGAAGCCCAATGGATCAATAATGGTAGTTAGTGTATGGGCACTCACAGGTAAAGACCTGTTGAGGCCATTATGTCCTGACCGAGTAAAAATGTAAAAAATAACGGGCACTAAATGGAAAACGAAAGTGTGTTCAACAAGGACAAACTAGAGTGAGCAGATTTCAAGGACGTTTTTACTAAGTTTTTAAGTTAAAACTCACAATAGGTATGCCACGTCCACAAAAGTCACATTTTGAACATACGCAGCAAATCCTGAAAAATAGGCTATGATAATAATAATACACCTCTGTGTAATCAGTAGGGTGATCCAGAGTAGAGGGACAGTAGCCAGCCATGCCCCATGGTATTATTGTCCAGCGTGATTAGCCAGAAAGCTCTCCCCCCATCAACACCATTACAGTGCTTGGCACCACTGGCACCACTGGCCCTCCAACTGTGAGTGTCATTGAACCAACACCTCTAAAATCATGGGGAGTTGTGGTGAAATCAATAATAGTAATGTTCCAGCCCAAAAGGTGTGATTAGAGGAACAATGTATGAAGTCAGTGTTCTCTATAACAATAGATAGTTACAAGTTTCGGTTGGAATCGATTGCATGGAATTGATCCAAAGGCTAAGCTAACAAGCCAATCAGCCTTGACTTTTGGAAAATTGCTTATCTCTATAGTCTAACCAATAGGCTACATTCATGTCTAAAATGGGAATGGTGATTACGTCTGATTAGGGGGCACAAGCAGAACCAGGCCTTTTTACCAAAGTTCTCTTTTGCTCAAAATATAATCTGTTCCACCAAGCATTTTGGCAAAAGCTTTCATCAGTATGGGCAAAGATAAGAAGCAAAATATATGTGTAAAAAAGAGATGAAAGAGAGAGAAAGAAAGAGGGACAGTGAAGAAGGGATCTACTCTTTGGCAGCAAGGAGTACAGCTCTCTCTTAAAGAGCCAATTAAGAGCTTAATTGGTTACCTGTCTGCTCCTGTATGCTGCTGTGTATGAGACACTCATGGCACAAAGGAGTCACTCGGAGACAAGCGGTGCGTCCAGGACTAGGACACCGACTTTCCTATAATTCCTGTATTCACTTCACCGCAGTGACTCATTAGTAGGGAAAGTGTATGAGGTCTGAAGCTTGTTATAGCGACTACGACAAACAACTTTCAGCAGCCAACAATTGTTATGCTCTTTTAAACACCCTCATTAGCACAGGGAAGATAAGAATGTTCTCTGGCCCAGTCCTGTGCTATGGAAGGGGTTCGGAACGTTTCAGCCAAATCGTTGCCCTAAAATGAGTACCTCAAGGAACTTTGCAATAACCAGAATGTTTTCTTTTGTGACAATTTTGATATGCTATGGGAACAACCAGTGCTTTTTAAAGAGATCGATTCTCCCTAACCGCAGGGGTTCCAGGATTATTTCCAGCAACATTGCTATCCCTATCATAATTAGTAACAGAGGACATCGAAAGCATGTTATGTCTCGTACAAGTGCGGCCGATATAAGTAGCCTAATTTATGTTCCTCTAACTCCCCTGAATACCTCTGTCAATCCGGCAATACCTCCGTCAACCCGGCAGCTAGTGATTAACTCGGCAGCTAGTGATTAACTCGACAAGTGCTATTAGTTCTATTGTGAATTCAACAATATGGAGACCCCTTCAGTTTTCAAATAATGTTGAGGGCTTGGGCAGTTGCACGTAAACATGCAACGCTTAATGTCAAAGATGGACTTTCTTGATGTCTGGGTGCATGATATGAGCCCTGCTATTCTGGTTCTCATGGAAACCTGGCTCAAGAGCTGTGGAGGCTGCTGAGGGGAGGACGGCTCATAATAATGACTGAAAAGGAGCGAATGGAATGGCATGAAACACATGGAAACCATGGAAACCATGTGTTTGATGTATTTGATACCATTCCGCTCCAGCCATTACCACGAGCCCGTCCTCCCCAATTAAGGTGCCACCAACCTCCTGTGCTCAAGATTTGGATCATGGATAAGGACATTGAAGTTGCTGATTATAACATCTTCAGGTGTGATAGACTGAAAAGGGGGGAAGGGTGGCTAAATACACTACATGACCAAAAGTATGTGGAAACCTGCTCATCGGACATCTCATTCCAAAATCATGTGCATTAATATGGAGTTGGTCCCCCATTTGCTGCTATAACAGCCTCCACACTTCTGGGAAGGCTTTCCACTAGATGTTGGAACATTGCTGTGGGGACTTGCTTCCATTCAGCCACAAGAGCATTAGTGAGGTCGGGCACTGATGTTGGGCAATTAGGCCTGGCTCGCACTCAGTGTTCCAATTCATCACAAAGGTGTTTGATGGGGTTGAGGTCAGGGCTCTATGCAGGCCAGTCAAGTTCTTCCACACCGATCTCAACAAACTCTTTCTGTATGGACCTCGCTTTGTGCACGGGGGCATTTTCATGCTGAAACAGGAAAAGGCCTTCCCCAAACTGTTGCCACAAAGTTGGAAGCACAGAATCTTCTAGAATGTCATTGTATGCTGTAGCATTAAGATTTCCCTTCACTCTAACTAAGTGTGGGCTGCTCGGCCATGGAAACCCATTTCCTGAAGCTCCCGACAAACAGTTATTGTGCTGATGCTGCTTCCAGAGGCAGTTTGGAACTTGGTAATGAGTGTTGCAACCGAAGACAGATGATTTTTACACCCTACGTGCTTCAGCACTCGGCAGTCCTGTTCTGTGAGCTTGTGTGGCCTACCACTTCGCGGCTGAGCCGTTGTTGCTCCTAGATGTTTTCCATTCACAATAACAGCACTTATAGTTGACCGGGGCAGCTCTAGCAGGGCAGACATTTTATGAACTGACTTGTTGGAAACGTGGCATCCTATGACGGTGCCATGTTGAAAGTCACTGAGCTCTTCAGGAAGGCCATTCTACTGCCAATGTTTGTCTATGGAGATTGCATGGCGGTGTGCTCTATTTTATACACCTGTCAGCAACGGGTGTGGCTGAAATAGCCGAATCCACTAATTTGAAGGGGTGTCTACATACTTTTATAAATATAGAGTACTTTACATGCTGATATTGTCTTTGGTATTAGGGCATGTACCTGATAGGCCTATCTGGCTTATATGATTATGATGGTCATCACAATGTTTCTTGACAGTGTCATAAAGTGTATTTTCTTAGTGCAAGTAAATTGACACAGGATGATCATAATGATTCAGGACAGTATCATAAAGGTCATTTTCTTAGTCCAAGTAAAGTGACACAGGATGGTCATAATGTCAAGTTATTTAAAATATGATGAAAAAAATACATGTCTGTAAATAATTAATTACAACAACAACAAAGGACTTAAGAAAAAACTAAAGGAAACTGCTTGGCAGGGAAAAAACAAATTTGAATAAATGTGGGTTTTGACACTCTTATGTAAGTTTCATAACCAGCCATGAAATGTCACAACAGGTGTAAATATGGGTCATGACATTGTTATGACCATGTTACGACAAGTTATGTCACCTGTTATCACATATTATGACATGGTTATGATCGTGTCATAATGTGTTATGACGCTGGGTGTGAAGTAAAGTGTTACCATATTTTAGCTACTGTAAGCCTAAGCAGCCTGTAGCTGTGTAGACAACTTAATTCCCCACAGAGGAACATTTTCTGAAAGTCAGAGCCAGGGAAAAAACAACAACAACAAAACACTCCATTAAACTTTAAAAGCTTGGCCATGCTTGCTTTAATGGTAGTTATTATAGTCACAGGAGGAGACTCTGCGTGAAGCTTCAACGTGTTGTATTAGAATTTGGTGGCAGCTTTTAACAGGCTTTTAGCAACGTTTACTGCCCGATATTCCCGGTCACAAACTATGGTTGTGTCCCAAATAGCACCCTATTCACTACATAGTGCACTACTTTTGACCAGAGCCTAATGGGTCCTGGTCAAATGTAGTGCACTATAGCGTGACTAGGGTGCCATTTGGGACACAACCTCTGCCTCCCGTGCCATTTTGTTTTTACCTCTTTAATGTGCAGAGGGGGGCATGCTGAGTGTCTTGCAGATGGCCCAGAGTCACAAGGGGTTACATCCACTGACAGGAAGGGGAACTCAGGGTGTCACCAGCGCTATCTGGCTTCCGGTCGTTGAAAGGGTTGACTTTTACGTTGCTCGCTAGGATTGTATAATCAGGTGGAGCCGAGCACGTTGACTTGACACATTAGCTGAGGTTCAACAGCCCTGGAATGAATTTGTATTTCACGTTCCTAAAGGTATCAAAGGTCATTCAGGAGAGATGTGAATTTATATGATTTATCCTCGAGGAGGAGGTCTGGGTTTTTTCATGATGTATTTCTAATAGCTTTTAAGACTTTTTCTGCTAGATGTTTTCTAAGACCCCTTTTAAATCTGTTTGACCAGAAATAAAAGCTTTTGCTTATTCCACATTTTTAGGATGGAAAATGGTTGAAAATGTATAGATGCCTTCATTTCTCGAGAAAATATAGACTCTTAGCTTTCATTTGACACCAAATCTGATGTGCTCCTATGAACTTCACATGTTAGTGCTCATGGGGCTTTTTACATGGAAATGCTCCAATACAATTCTGAAACGTTGCGACAAATGCATTTAAAATACCACTTTCTGTTCTATGAAATTAGTGTAGTGTAGAAATTCCATACAATTAACATATTTTTTTCTCCTTAAACAATGGACATAAGGACAACATACACTCCCATACGTATTTATTTGGACAGTGAAGGTAAAACTTTTAATTTGGCTGTATACTCCAGCATTTTGAATTGAGATCAAATGTTTTATATGGGGCGACAGTGCAGAATGTCACCTTTTATTTGAGGGTATTTTCATACATATCTGTTTTACCGTTTAGAAATTAAAGCACTTCACAAGTATTTAATTCCCCCATTTGAAGGTGTAATACATATTTGGACAAATTCACTTATAGTGTATTAAATGTAGTCAAGTTTAGTATTTGGTCTTATATTCCAAACACGCAATGGCTACATCAAACATGTGACTCCACAAACTTGTTAGATGCATTTGCAGTTTGTTTTGGTTGTGTTTTGGATAATCATGAATGAATTGTGAATAATGATGTTAGAATCATAAATGTCATACCCCCCAAAAATGCTAACCTCCCAGTTATTGGTAATGGTGAGAGGTTAGCATGTTTTGTGGGCATGATCTTTGTGCATCTGTAACTTTCTCACTCACTAAACTCATCATTATTCACGATTCATTCATGATTATCCATAATCATGGTAGCATCCACATTTATGTAGAAGTGTTCAGAAACATATTCTATTCTTATTTACAATATAAAAAAAATCCAAAATGACACAATACATTTTTACCATTAATTTATTTTGGGCACAACATAATCCGAAACACAACAAAACAAACTGCAAATGCATCCAACAAGTTTGTAGAGTCACAAGCTTGATGTAGTCATTGCGTGCTAGGAATATGGGACCCAATACTAAACTTTTGACTAAATGTAATAGACTATAAATGAATTTGTCAAAATACTTATGACACCTTCAAATGGGGGGAGTAGATACATAATGTGCATTAATTTCTAAACGGTAAAACAGATTTGTATGAATATACCCTCAAATAAAAGGTGACGTTCTCTACTGTCGCCTCATATAAAACACTTGAATGCTGGAGTATAGAGCCTAATTAAAAGTCAAAATAAATACTTAGGGAAGTGTATGTGTGTAATTAGAGAAGCACTCCACCACGCTCACAATAGCAATCATAATTTCCTCTCACATCACACCATCATTAAAGGACCCTATTCATATTCAAGCAGGTTTAGTTTCACATCCCCATCTAGGCTACATTTTAACATGGAACATATTACACACATCAAAACACAATGTAATTTAAATGCCATTCATGCATGTTTTCATCCCAATTAACATGTATTGAAAAAATCACAAAGCCATGCTAACGCAAATGGACAGGCCTGCCATCTAAAAACAGACTATGCCATTAATTAGCTGGTTCTTGGAAACAGAAAAACGACTGTGCTGACGTAAGGTAAGATGGTCACGATGATCAATCTATAATGAACCATCATCTCCATCTCCCACACTAACAACAACAGCCACTTATAGAGGCCTAGAAAGGTCATACAGAGCAGGGAGCAAAGAACAGCATATATCAAAGTATTTAAATTAAGTCTCAGACCCACAGAGAGGTAAACAAGGCTGGAGATAGAACAGTGATGGAAAGACAAAGTGTAGCAGCAGGAGTCAGAATGAAAACCATCTGCACTGGTCAAAAGTATTGCACTATAAAGGGAATGGGAATGGGAAAAGGAAAGACGGGATAGGATGGGATAGGATAGGATGGAATAGGATGGGATAGGATGGAATAGGATGGGATGGGATAGGATGGAATAGGATAGGATAGGATGGGATAGGATAGGATAGGATGGAATAGGATGGGATAGGATGGAATAGGATAGGATAGGATGGGATAGGATGGGATGGGATGGGATAGGATGGAATAGGATAGGATAGGATGGGATAGGATAGGATGGGATAGGGTGGGATAGGGTGGGATAGGATGGGATGGGACCACTCCAGGACCTTAATGTGCTTCTTCTTGAGCCACTCCTTTGTTGCTTTGGCTGTGTGTTTTGGGTCATTGTCATGCTGGAATACCCATCCACGACCCATTTTCAATGCCCTGGCTGAGGGAAGGAGATTCTCACCCAAGATTTGACGGTACATGGCCCCGTCCATCGTCCCTTTGATGCGGTGAAGTTGTCCTGTCCCCTTAGCAGAAAAACACCCCCAAAGCATGTTTCCACCTCCATGTTTGACGGTGGGGATGGTGTTCTTGGGGTCATAGGCAGCATTCCTCCTCCTCCAAACACGGCGAGTTGAGTTGATGCCAAAGAACTCGATTTTGATCTCATCTGACCACAACACTTTCACCCAGTTCTCCTCTGAATCATTCAGATGTTCATTGGCAAACTTCAGACGGCCCTGTATATGTGCTGCGGGCGCTACAGGATTTCAGTCCTTCAGTCCTTCACGGCGTAGTGTGTTACCAATTGTTTTCTTGGTGACTATGGTCCCAGCTGCCTTGAGATCATTGACAAGATCCTCCCGTGTAGTTCTGGGCTGATTCCTCACCATTCTCATGATCATTGCAACTCCACGAGGTGAGATCTTGCATGGAGCCCCAGGCCGAGGGAGATTGACAGTTATTTTGTGTTTCTTGCATTTGAGAATAATCGCACCAACTGTTGTCACCTTCTCACCAAGCTGCTTGGCGATGGTCTTGTAGCCCATTCCAGCCTTGTGTAGGTCTACAATCTTGTCCCTGACATCCTTGGAGAGCTCTTTGGTCTTGGCCATGGTGGAGAGTTTGGAATCTGATTGATTGATTGCTTCTGTGGACAGGTGTCTTTTATACAGGTAACAAACTGAGATTAGGAGCACTCCCTTTAAGAGTGTGCTCCTAATCTCAGCTCGTTACGTGTATAAAAGACACCTGGGAGCCAGAAATCTTTCTGATTGAGAGGGGGTCAAATACTTATTTCCCTCATTAAAATGCAAATCAATTTATAAAATTTTTGACATGCATTTTTTGGGATTTTTTGTTGTTATTCTGTCTCTCACTGTTCAAATAAACCTACCAATTAAATTATAGACTGATCATTTCTTTGTCAGTGGGCAAACGTACAAAATCAGCAGGGGATCAAATACTTTTTCCCCTCACTGTACATAATACACTGTATATTCCCTTATTCTGTCAGTGGCGTACTAACACAGCTCAGCTTTACTGATTGCTGTTTAGGTATTTGATGGACATGGGAATTAAGGAATGCTTATACCTGTTCAGCTTACATGTGGGGAGCCTATAGTTTCTGCCTGAGGGGAGGAGGGACCCTATAGTGTCTGCCCGAGGGGAAGAGGGACCCTATAGCATCTGCCTGAGGGGAGGAGGGACCCTATAGTGTCTGCCTGAGGGGAGGAGGGACCCTATAGTGTCTGCCTGAGGGGAGGAGGGACACTATAGTGTCTGCCTGAGGGGAGGAGGGACCATATAGTGTCTGCCTGAGGGGAGGAGGGACCCTATATTGTCTGCCTGAGGGGAGGAGGGACCCTATAGTGTCTGCCTGAGGGGAGGAGGGACCATATAGTGTCTGCCTGAGGGGAGGAGGGACCCTATAGTGTCTGCCTGAGGGGAGGAGGGACACTATAGTGTCTGCCTGAGGGGAGGAGGGACCATATAGTGTCTGCCTGAGGGGAGGAGGGACCCTATATTGTCTGCCTGAGGGGAGGAGGGACCCTATAGTGTCTGCCTGTGGTGAATGATGGACGGAGTCAGGCGCAGGAGTAAAATAACTGGATGCAGATTTATTCCTTCCAGACATACAATGCGCCTACAACGGCAATCAAAACAGGTACAGGGGAAACAATCCTCCCTGACCAAACACAGTCTCAGAAAATACAATAAATGTAATGACACAGGGGAAAATCAACCCTGGCAAAATAAATGAGAGTATCTCAACCGAGCTACTCTCCTCTCACATAGAACAATCACTCACAAAGACAAGGGGGCAGAGGGAACACTTACACACAGACTAATTAGGGGATGAGCACCAGGTGTGTGTGATTGACAAGACGAGACAAGTGGAGTGATGAGAATGGGAGTAGCAGTAGCTAGTAAGCCGGTGACGACGAACGCCGAAACAAGGAGGGGAGGCAGGCTTGACGCGCGGCTCCAGCAGTGCGCAGACCCCGGCCTCGGGGATGGCTAGGAGGATGTGGAGCAGGGCGTGCCTGATGGCGACAGTGGAAATCCCGCAACAGGGAGGGATCGAGGATGTCCCTCTCCAGGACCCAGCACCGTTCCTCCGGACCATACCCCTCCCACTCCACGAGGTACTGAAGGCCCCCCACCCGACGCCTCAAATCCAGTATGGAATGGATTGAGTACGCCGGGGCCCCCTCGATGTCCAGAGGAGGTGGAGGGACCTCCTTAAACTCCTGGAGCGGACCAACCACCACCGGCCTGAGGAGAGACACATGAAACGAGGGGTTAATACGGTAATCAGGGGGAAGTAATAACCTGTATGTGACCTCGTTTATCCTCCTCGGGACTTTAAACGGCCCCACAAACCGCGGGCTCAGCTTCCGGCAGGGCAGGCGGAGGGGCAGATTCCGGGTCGAGAGCCAGACCCGTATCCCCCGCGGTCAGCGTTTGCCTTCTGACGACGCACAGCACGCTGGAGGTGAACGTGGGCAGCGTCCCAAGTCTACTCCGCTCGCCGAAACCAGTCATCCACCGCAGGAGCCTCGGTCTGGCTCTGGTGCCACGGTGCCAGAACCGGTTGGTAACCTAAAACACATTGGAAGAGTGTTAGGTTAGTGGAGGAGTGGGGGAGAGAGTTCTGGGCATATTCTGCCCATGGCAAGAACACCGACCACTCCCCCGGCCGGTCCTGGCAGTAGGTCCGCAGGAACCTACCCACATCTTGATTAACCCTTTCCACCTGCCCATTACTCTCGGGGTGGAATCCAGAGGTCAGGCTGACCGAGACCCCCAGACGTTCCATGAACGCCTTCCAGACCCTAGACGTGAACTGGGGACCTCGATCGGACACTATACCCTCTCGTACCCCGTAGTACCGGAAGACGTGAGTAAACAGGGCTTCCACAGTTTGTAGGACCGTGGGGAGACCGGGCAGAGGAAGGAGGCGGCAGGACTTCGAAAAGTGGTCCACAACGACCAGGATGGTGGTGTTACCTTGGGAGAGGGGAAGATCAGAAAGAAACTCAATACTTAGATGAGACCATGGTCGTTGTGGAACTGGTAATGGTTGCAACTTAACCGCTGGGAGGTGCCTAGGTGCCTTACTCTGGGCGCACACCGAGCAGGAGGAGACACACCCTCACGTCCTTAGCCAAGGTAGGCCACCAGTATTTATCGGTCAGGCAGCGCACTGTACGACCGGTACCTGGGTGACCAGAGGAGGGTGACGTGTGTGCCCAGTAGATCACGGATAAGAGCAGGCACGTACCCCAGCCCAACTGGGCACTGAGGTGGAGATGGATCTGTGCGTAATGCCCACTCTATATCCGCGTCCATCGCCCACACGACCAGCGCCACGATGCAGGAGGCCCGGAGTATGGGGGTGTTGTCTCTGGGCCTCTCCTCTGTGTCATACAGCCGGGACAGTGCATCTGCCTTCACGTTCTTCGTACCTGGAATGTATGATAGTGTGAAATCAAACCGGGTGAAGAAGAGGGCCCACCTGGCCTGGCGAGGATTCAGCCTCCTCGCTGCCCGGATGTACTCCAGGTTATGGTGGTCTGTTCAGACGAGGAAAGGGTGTTTCGCCCCTTCGAGCCAGTGCCTCCACACGGTCAAAGATCGGACAACAGCCAGCAGCTCCCGATCACCAATGCCGTAGTTCTGCTCCGCAGAGCTGAGCTTCTTAGAAAAGAAGGCACAGGGGCAGAGCTTGGGTGGCGTGCCCGAGCGTTGAGACAGGACAGCGCCTCTCCCTACCTCGGACGCATCCACCTCCACTACGTACGGTAGTGATGGATCGGGGTGGGCCAGTACCGGGGCTGAGGTGAACAGACCCCGCAGTCTACTGAAGGCCAGGTCAGCCTCAGCAGACCAGCGGAGCCGGGACGGCCCACCCTTCAACAAGGAGGTAATGGGAGCTGCGACCTTGCCAAAGCCCCAGATAAACCTCCGATAGTAGTTGGCAAAGCCAAGGAAGCGCTGCACCTCCTTAACCGTGGTTGGAGTCGGCCAATTACGCACGGCTGAAATGCGATCTCCCTCCATCTCCACACCTGAGGTAGTAATGCGGTATCCGAGGAAGGAGACTGACTGCTGGAAAAACTCACACTTTTCTGCCTTGGCATGAAGGTAATTCTCCAGCAGTCGGACCAGTACCTTGCAAACCAGGGACACATGCTCGGCGCACGTAGAGGAATACACCAGGATGTCATCGATGTAGACCACCACACCGCGACCAAGTATGTCCCGAAACACCTCATTCACAAAGGACTGGAAGACGGATGGAGCATTCATCAAACCGTAGGGCATCACCAGGTATTCATAATGCCCCGAGGTTGTGCTGAATGCAGTTTTCCACTCGCACCAGGTTGTAGGCACTCCTGAGATCTAATTTGGTGAAGAAGCGGGCCCCATGCATTGACTCAATCACTGAAGGAATGAGGGGAAGAGGATAACTAAATCGTATCATTACCTTGTTCAGTGGAAACTCGAGGAAGCAGGTGAAGTGGAGGGACGTATATACCCCTGGCCCAGGGACTCGGTGACGTATGTCTCCATAGCCTCCATTTCAGCCTGTGACAGGGGATACACATGACTCCTGGGAGGTACAGCGTCTACCCGAAGGTTTATCGCGAAATCCCCCTCCCGATGAGGCGGTAATTTAGTCACCTGCGTCTTGGAAAACGCGAGCGCCAGATCATGGTATTCGGGGGGAATGCGCACGGTGGGGGTATACCTACCGGGACACTCTCGCGACCACCCCGTCAGAACCCTCTGCGGCCATGAGAAATTGGGGTTGTGAAGGGCTAACCACGGGATACCTAATACTACAAGGTAAGCAGGAGATTCAATAATCAAAAAGGTGATCTGCTCAAAATGAGTCTCCTGGGTGATCATGGTGACTGGTACAGTAACCTCCTTAACTAACCCGGACCCTAATGGTCGACTATCAAGTCCTCTGATGGGGAGTGGAATGGATAGGGGAACCAATTAAATACCTTGACGGCGTGCAAATGCCCTGTCCATAAAGTTCCCAGCTGTGCCTGAATCGACTAGCGCCTTACACTGGGGAACTACCATGTGATCGGGAAAAGAGATAGATAGGGTACAGTGCGCCGCAAATGGTTCTGAACAAGTGTGGGTGTTCGATACCTGGGGTGATGCGTGAGTGCCCTGCCTACCGCCTCCAGACCCAAAAGAATGTTGACTGCGACGTGAGGTGTATTGTCCCTTCGTGCCACCAGAGTGGCACTGTCACTGTCCTCCTCCGCCCTCTCGACCGGCGGCTCCACCCAGCTCCATCTGCTCGGGATCCGAGTCGTCCGGGGTGGGAACGGGCAGACCCCTACCAGGACGTCCTCTGGCTGCCAGTAGATTGTCCAGCCAGATGGCCATGTCCACCAGTTCGGAGAACGATAGCATGGCATCCCGGCAGGCTAGCTCCCATCGGACATTCTCCCGTAGGTGGCACCGGAAATGGTCGATCAGGGCCCACTCGTTCCACCCGGACCCCGCTACCAGCGTCCGGAACTCCAGCGCGTAGTCCTGTGCGGTCCTCGTCCCCTTTCTCAGCTGGACCAGCCGCTCGCCCGCCTCTCGACCCTCGGGTGGGTGATCGAAAACGGATATCTTCTCCCGCTCCAATGGCGCCGGCCTGATGCTGGAGAAATACAGCTCCAGTTGGAGAAGGAATCCTTTACAGCGCGCTGCCGTCCCATCAAACGCCGGTGGCTGGGATATCTGGATCCCTCCGGGTGCTAGGGTGTAGGTGGCTGGATCCGATTGGCCTGCTGGTCTCGACAGATTGGGTCCTCTCCTCTCCAGGCGTTGGACGACCTGAAGAACCCGATCCATCGCTTCCTCCAAGCTGGCCAGCATCGTGGAATGCTCCTGGACCCTTGCCACGACTCCAGGCATGCAGTCTTCTCCTGCTGACTCCATATCAGCAGGTGAGTGATTCTGTGGTGAATGATGGACGGAGTCAGGCGCAGGAGTAAAATAACCGGATGCAGATTTATTCCTTCCAGACATACAATGCGCCTACAACGGCAATCAAAACAGGTACAGGGGAAACAATCCTCCCTGACCAAACACAGTCTCAGAAAATACAATAAATGTAATAACACAGGGGAAAATCAACCCTGGCAAAATAAATGAGAGAGTATCTCAACCCAGCTACTCTCCTCTCACATAGAACAATCACTCACAAAGACAAGGGGGAAGAGGGAACACTTATACACAGACTAATTAGGGGATGAGAACCAGGTGTGTGTGATTGACAAGACAAGACAAGTGGAGTGATGAGAATGGGAGCGGCAGTAGCTAGTAATCCCGTGACGACGAATGCCGAAACCTGCCCGAACAAAGAGGAGAGGCAGCCTCAGCGGAAGTCGTGACACTGCCTGAGGGGAGGAGCTGATACCGGAGTAAAGTACATGGGAGGGATCTGAAATAATTTTCTGCTCTTGTCTGATAACGGTTTGTTCAAAAACTGTCTGCAGGGAGGGAAGTTGCCTCACACCCATGAATTTCATGGCAGTTTGTATCAAGTGAGCAATTTGGGATTTCAGTTGGACTGATAAATTGCCAAACCAGACTGTGATGCCATATCTCAGGATACTCTCTATGCCTGCATGGTAGAACAGGAGCAGTATCTTCTGGTCAACTCCAAAAACCCAGTCTACGTAGGAATTAGAGGCGTTGTTAGACTCTCCAGCAGACACTCTCTACTTGGACCCTCCAGCTCAGCACATTGTCCATGTGGACACCCAGGTACTTATACGAACTAACCTGTGCTATGTTGGCATTGTGGACAACCGCAGGCATGTGGTCGCCTACAGATTTGGGGTCAAACACCATCTCCTCCATTTTCTTTACATTAAGGATGAGATGGTGCTCATCACACCACTTGACAAACCTTTGAATCTCTGATCTGTACACAGTAGTATCAGCATCTTTATACATCAGACCAAGAATGGCGGTATCATCAGAAAACTTGACAATATAGTTATAAGGATTACTGCTGGTGCATTCATATGTGTACAATGTGAATAAGATGGGTGAACTCCCACAACCCTGCGGGGCCCCTGTGCTAATGTCCTTGGCCTCAGAGAGGGTACTGTTAACTCTAACCTGCTGAGTACTGCTAGTCAGGAATGAGTGGTACTACCTTACATTATAGGGGTTAACACCCATCTGCTTTAACTGGCTGAGTAGGACATGTGACTGTATTGTGTTAAACCCTGAACTGAAATCAATAAATAACAGTCTAGCATAGGCCTTGGGGTTTTCCAGATTAACAATGATATGCACTATGGTGTTGATTTCATAATGAGTTCCACAACATTGCTTATAGGCAAATTGATAAGAATCTAACACAGGGTTCACATCTGAACGGAGCTCACACACCATGATCTTTTCAAAACACTTCATTACGATGGGGGTCAGGGCAACAAGGCTTTTTGGGGACTGGCGTGATGATGGCTTTTTTCCACAGAGATGGGACAGTATGGGAGTCTACAGGCCTCTGAAAGATAGGTCACCAAGACGGAGTCAGATCCACTGCACATGTTTTTAGAAGAAAAGCAGAGATGCCATCAGGACCTGTTGCCTTATTCATACAGGTGTGCTTGAAGACTCTAGTGACAACTATAGGGTTGGTTTCCAACCTATGAACACAACCATCAATAACAATGGAGTCAATCACATTATCACACTCAACAGAGAAGTCATGTACATCAAATCTTGCATAAAAAACATTTAATTAATTGTCTTTGGTCAGCTCGTCTGGTGTTTGCAAGGATTATTTTGCAGGGTTCATGTTGGTAATTGTTCTCATCGACTCCCACAGTTCTTTGGAATTCATTGTAAGGAACTATTTTTCCATTGATTCCTTGTGTTGTTTCATTGTCTCTCTGAGCTTTTGGATGAGTTCCTTTTGGTCCTTGTTTTTGAATGCTTGCCTCTTGCAGTTGATACAGTCCTTTAATGCCTTTGTGATGTATGGTTTGTTGTTTGGGTACGGCCTTACTGTCTTTTTGGGTATTACAGAGTCAACACAGAAATGTATGTAGTCTGTGACAATCTGTGTAAGCTAGCTAGCCGTTTTTCGAACAGAGTCAACACAGTAGCCATTGTGTGCTGTACTGTGGCAGCTAAATACAATATATTTGTGCTAGCTAGCCAACGTTTAATTATTGCTGCGTTATGAAAGGAACTAGACACGGACACGAATTATCTGTTTAGTGTGTTAACACACTATTGGTGGTTTGTTGTGACCAAGTGTTGGTGCTAAACTGTGTGTTATTGGATGCTAGCATGCTAGTTAGCTATGGTGTCATAGTTAGCTAGCTGAATAAAGTGGGCTGAGTCTATTCCTTGAAACATTGAACCGCTGTGGTTCACAACAATTCTGATTTCTAAAGGTGGAAGTTGGGAGAGTTTTTGTTCGGGTGGTTCAGTGAAACAATTATAGTTTCTGAGGTGGAAGTTTTGGTGAGGGAGGCCCTGCTCTCTCCTCTCCCAGATGTTTAGTTCATTTCATTCCGATCTCCTCTGCATTATTGTAGCCATTTGCTACAGCCTGTCAACTATGCCTCTGCCTATCCCTGTTCTCTCCTCTCTGCACAGGCTACACAAACGCCTCACACCGCGTGGCTGCTGCCTCTCTAACCTGGTGGTCCCTGCACGCACCCCTCACCTGGAGTTCCAGGTCTCAGGCAGCCTCTGGAACTGCCGTTCTGCTGCCAACAAAGCTGACTTCATCCCAGCCTATGCTAACATCCAGTCCCTCGACTTCCTGGCGCTGACGGAAACATGGATTACCACTGAAAACACTGCTACTCCTACTGCTCTCTCCTCGTCTGACCATGTGTTCTCGCATACCCCGAGAGCATCTGGTCAGAGGGGTGGTGGCACAGGAATCCTCATCTCTCCCAAGTGGACATTCTCAATTTTTCCCCTAACCCATCTGTCTATCTCCTCATTTGAATTCCATGCTGTCACAGTCACTAGCCCATTTAAGCTTAATATCCTTGTCATCTATCGCCCTCCAGGTTCCCTTGGAGAGTTCATCAATGAGCTTGACGCCTTGATAAGTTCCTTTCCTGAGGATGGCTCACCCCTCACAGTTTTGGGGGATTTCAACCTCCCTACGTCCACATTTGACTCATTTCTCTCTGCCTCCTTCTTTCCACTCCTCTCCTCTTTTGACCTCACCCTCTCACCGTCCCCCCCTACTCACAAGGCAGGCAATACGCTTGACCTCATCTTTACTAGATGCTGCTCTTCTACTAATCTCACTGCAACTCCCCTCCATGTCTCCGACCACTACTTTGTTTCCTTTTCTCTCTCGCTCTCCTCCAACACTACTCACTCTGCCCCTACACAGATGGTAATGCGCCGCCGCAACCTTCGCTCTCTCTCTCCCACTACTCTCTCCTCTTCCATCCTATCATCTCTTCCCTCTGCTCAATCCTTCTCCCTCCAATCTCCTGATTCTGCCTCCTTAACCCTCCTCTCCTCCCTTTCTGCATCCTTTGACTCTCTGTGTCCCCTATCCTCCCGGCCGGCTCGGTCCTCCCCTCCAGCTCCGTGGCTTGATGACTCATTGCGAGCTCACAGAACAGAGCTCCGGGCAGCGGAGCGGAAATGGAAGAAAACTAAACTCCCTGCCGACCTGGCATCTTTTCACTCCCTCCTCTCTACATTTTCTTCATCTGTTTCTGCTGCTATGGCCACTTTCTACCACTCTAAATTCCAAGCATCTGCCTCTAACCCTAGGAAGCTCTTTGCCACATTTTCCTCCCTGCTGAATCCTCCCCCCCCCCCCCCCTCCTCTCTCTCTGTGGATGACTTCGTCAACCACTTTGAAAAGAAGATTGACGACATCCGATCCTCGTTTGTTAAGTCTAATGACACTGCTGGTCCTACTCACACTGCCCTACCCTATGCTCTGACTTCTTTCTCCCCTCTCTCTCCAGATAAAATCCTGCGACTT
Source organism: Coregonus lavaretus (assembly GCF_964263955.1). NCBI lineage: Eukaryota > Metazoa > Chordata > Actinopteri > Salmoniformes > Salmonidae > Coregonus > Coregonus lavaretus. Next base: position 20,985,204 of record NC_140003.1, read on the forward strand.
GTGACTGCAGGCCGCCCAACAACCTGCCCGCTTGACCCCATCCCCTCCTCTCTTCTCCAGACCATCTCCGGTGACCTTCTCCCCTACCTCACCTCGCTGATCAACTCATCCTTGACCGCTGGCCATGTCCCTTCCGTCTTCAAGAGAGCGAGAGTTGCACCCCTTCTCAAAAAACCAACACTCGATCCCACTGATGTCAACAACTACAGACCAGTATCCCTTCTTTCTTTTCTTTCCAAAACTATTGAGCGTGCCGTCTTTAGCCAACTCTCTTGCTATCTCTCTCAGAATGACCTTCTTGATCCAAACCAGTCAGGTTTCAGGACTGGTCATTCAACTGAGACTGCTCTTCTCTGTGTCACTGAGGCTCTCCGCACTGCTAAAGCTAACTCTCTCTCCTCTGCTCTTGTCCTTCTAGACCTGTCTGCTGCCTTTGATACTGTGAACCATCAGATCCTCCTCTCCACCCTCTCCGAGCTGGGCATCTCCGGCGCGGCTCACTCCTGGATTGCGTCCTACCTGACCGGTCGCTCCTACCAAGTGGCGTGGCGAGAAGCTGTCTCTGCACCACGTGCTCTCACCACTGGTGTCCCCCAGGGCTCAGTTCTAGGCCCTCTCCTATTCTCCCTATACACCAAGTCACTTGGCTCTGTCATATCCTCACATGGCCTCTCCTATCATTGCTACGCTGACGATACACAACTAATCTTCTCCTTTCCCCCTTCTGATAACCAGGTGGCGAATCGCATCTCTGCATGTCTGGCAGACATATCAGTATGGATGACGGATCACCACCTCAAGCTGAACCCTGGCAAGACGGAGCTGCTCTTCCTCCCGGGGAAGGACTGCCCGTTCCATGATCTCGCCATCACGGTTGACAACTCCGTTGTGTCCTCCTCCCAGAGTGCGAAGAGCCTTGGCGTGACCCTGGACAACACCCTGTCGTTCTCCGCTAACATCAAGGCGGTGACCCGATCCTGCAGGTTCATGCTCTACAACATTCGGAGAGTACGACCCTGCCTTACACAGGAAGCGGCACAGGTCCTAATCCAGGCACTTGTCATCTCCCGTCTGGATTACTGCAACTCGCTGTTGGCTGGGCTCCCTGCCTGTGCCATTAAACCCCTACAACTCATCCAGAATGCCGCAGCCCGTCTGGTGTTCAACCTTCCCAAGTTCTCTCACGTCACCCCCCTCCTCCGCACACTCCACTGGCTTCCAGTTGAAGCTCGCATCCGTTACAAGACCATGGTGCTTGCCTATGGAGCAGTGAGGGGAACGGCACCTCCGTACCTTCGGGCTCTGATCAGTCCCTACACCCAAACGAGGGCATTGCGTTCATCCACCTCTGGCCTGCTGGCTCCCCTTCCTCTGCGGAAGCATAGTTCCCGCTCAGCCCAGTCAAAACTGTTCGCTGCTCTGGCACCCCAATGGTGGAACAAGCTCCCTCACGACGCCAGGACAGCGGAGTCACTCACCACCTTCCGGAGACATTTGAAACCCCACCTCTTTAAAGAATACCTGGGATAGGATAAAGTAATCCTTCCACCCCCCCCCCCCCCCCCCAAAAAAAAAAAAAAAAAATCCTTATATTAAGCAAACCAGACGGCACAAGTAGTATTTTTTGTTTTTTTTTACGGATAGCCAGGGTCACACTCCAACACTCAGACATTTAAGAACAAAGAATTTGTGTTTAGTGAGTCCTCCAGATCAGAGGCAGTAGGGATGACCAGGGATGTTCTCTTGATAAGTGTGTGAATTGGACCATTTTCTGTCCTGCTAAGCATTCAAAATGTAACGAGTACTTTTGGGTGTCAAGGAAAATGTATGGAGTAAAAAGTACATACTTTTTTAAGGTATGTAGTGACTTAAAAGTAAAAGTTGTCAAAAATATAAATAGTAAAGTAAAGTACAGATACCCCCAAAAAACTACTTAAGTAGCACTTTAAAGTATTTATACTTAAGTACTTTTCACCACTGGTGGGAATGAGCTGGACAGTGTTGTGATCAGAGTTAGACGGGTGGTTTGCCTTAAGCTATGTATGCATTTTTAATATTTCCATAGCATTTGTCAAGGATTCTGTTATTTCTAGTGTCACATTTAACATATTGTTCATACCCAGGTAGTGACATTTCCAGTTTGCAATAATTGAAGTCCCCCAAAATGAAAATAGGGGCTTCTGTGGTGCGTTGTAGTTGTTGGTGGACACAGTCAGCCACTTGGGCAGCAGCCCTCGCACCCTTGGCACTAGGGGGTACACAGAGCAGGTAATAATATTTCCAAATTCCTGGGGTAGGAATGCAGATTATATTTACAATATACAAGACTCTCGTGTTGTATATTGTCTACATCACTTGTCGTTGATGTACACACAGATACCGCCCCTTCTGCTCTTCCTTGACGCATAACTCCTATCCAAGGAGACATGAGTAAACCCCTCTATTTCAATAAGAGAGTCAGGGATGTCTGGATGTAACCAAGTCTCAGTAAATGTCATGATGCAGGACTCACTGAACTCGTAGCATGCTCTGGTGTTGAGTCAGCGCTCATTTTATTGTTCAGAGAACGCGTGTTGCATAGGATCATAGATGGTAGAGGTGGTCTGCTCCTCCTCTAAGGCTGCATTGACGAATCACATCAGATCTTTTCGCATCTTTTTCAGAGCTAATCTGATTGTTCAATAGACAAATTAGGGGGAAAACTATCAGAATTGGGCTGCCAGTGTAAATGCACACACTCAGTCCCTGGGGTAGGCAGCCCGAGTGGAGCCCGAGTGGAAGGACGTGCCTCTTCTATCCTCTCCAAGTGTGTGTGAGATCGTGTTGATACCCCCAAGACTCTCCACTCAATGAACATTGTGTCTGAGCATGGTTATCATCATCTCCCCTGCTGAGACTAAATATGTGTATAGAGCCAGACTGACACGTATGAGGAGATAGAGGAACAGGTGGCACCTACAGGAGACAGTGGAGCGTAAGGCAAGACCTGATATAGGAGCTGCTTCTGCATCCTCAATTATCTATCTAGTGTCTGTGATCTATTATTTTCCATGTCAAAACAGACAGCTACTCCTCCTGTTCATTCCCATTTACTGTGATTGAACTGGAGTGGGCTGTCATGATAAGAGCTGGCACTCCATGACAGATAAGAGGTTGTGCATCACTCTTGTTCTCTCTGTCTCACAACAATATATTTGTAATGTACTCCTTCACCCCAAGGTTGATTTAATGATAATGTGCAGAGGGGGGCATGCTGAGTGTCTTGCAGATGGCCCAGAGTCACAGGGGGTTACATCCACTGACAGGAAGGGGAACTCAAGGTGTCACCATCGCTATCTGGCTTCCGGTCGTTGAAAGGGTTGACTTTTACGTTGCTTGCTAGGATTGTGTAATCAGGCGGAGCCAAGCACGTTTACCCATTAACTGAGGTTCAACATCTTTGGAGTGAATTAGTATTCGCAGTGGCGTGTATTCATGGATGCCAAGGGAAGACAGGCATCCCCCAAAATTTGACCAAGAAAAAACAAAATTAATAATAATAATTGAGCTTTCATCTCTTTGTGTTTCATAATTTTCCTTCAATTTGCAAGTGGCTGAATTAATCTCACCGGAGAAAGCATCTGAGCGAGCGAAACAGCGCCCCTCTGTCTCAGTATGTGTAGCCCATGTATCTGATGCTGTCTGGCCAAAAAGAGTATGACATTATTGCCACCCGTATCATTGAACTCAATAGCAAGGGAAGCCAATCACATCACAAAATCAAATCAAATCAAAGTGTATTGGTTGCGTACACAGATTTGCAGATGTTATCGCAGGTGCAGCATAATGCTTATGTTTCTAGCTCCAACAGTGCAGTAATATCTAGCAATATAATAACAATACACACATCATTCAAAAGTAAAAACATAATAATAAAAAACAAGAAATGAAGACATATCAGAATGAGCAATGTCAGAGACTGGAATATAAATATATATAAATGGTGTGTATTGACAGTATGGACAGTATATGAATAGAAAAACAATAGTTACAGTATATAGGATGAGCCTTGACTAGAATACAGTATATACATATAAAGTGGGTAAAACAGTATGTAAACATTATTAAAGCGGCCAGTGTTCAATGACTCTACAGTGAGGGAAAAAAGTATTTGATCCCCTGCTGATTTTGTACATTTGCCCACTGACAAAGAAATGATCAGTCTATAATTTTAATGGTAGGTTTATTTGAACAGTGAGAGACAGAATAACAACAAAAAAATCCAGAAAAACGCATGTCAAAAATGTTATAAATTGATTTGCATTTTAATGAGGGAAATAAGTATTTGACCCCTCTGCAAGACATGACTTAGTGCATGGTAGAGTACAGGGTGGTATCCAGCTAGTGACAGTGTCTAAGGTTCAGGGAAGGGTACCGGGTGGAGGCCGGCTAGTGATGACTGTTTAACAGTCTGATGGCCTGGAGATAGAAGTTGCTTATCAGTCTCTCAGTCCCAGCTTTGATACACCTGTACTGTCTCCGCCTTCTAGATGGTAGCGGGGTGAACAGGCCGTGGCTCAGATGGCTGAGGTCCTTGATGATCTTCTTGCGGTTGTGGGCGGTGCAGTTGCTGTACCAAGTGGTGATACAGCCCGACCATAGAGAATGATAGAGGCCTCTAGTGGCCAAAAGGCCATATTAGCATGGGCAGCGCCATTGAGGGCTTCCACCATTTTAATGTAGTCAACTGGGTGGGACTTCCAACTTCATTGGCTGATCCCTCCTGGTGACCTTGTTATAGTCATGTCCAACCGGGGTCATCAGGAGGGATCAGCCAATTATGAAGAAAACTGACTACTTCAAAATGGAGATTGCCTCAATGGTGCTTCCCATGCTTTCACAGACGCTACAATGGCACAGATACAAAGATGAGTCCTCTATCTATCTCGATGAGCCCAATATAATGCTCTCGATGGTGCATCTGTAGAAGTTTGTGAGGTTCTTAGGGGCCAAGCCAAATTTCTTCAGTCTCCTGAGGGTGAAGAGGCGCTCAGGAGGCTGAAGAAATACTGTCGGTGTGTAGGGACCATTTCAGGTCCTCAGTGATTTGCATGCAGAGGAACTTGAAGCTTTTCATCCTCTCCACTGCGGCCCCGTTGATGTGGATGGGGGTGTGCTCTCTCTGCTGTCTCCTGTAGTCCACGATTAGCTCCTTCATTTTGTTGACGTTGAGGAAGAGATTATTTTCCTGGCACCACTCCGCCAGGGCTCTCACCTCCTCCCTGTAGACTGTCTCGTCGTTGTTGGTAATCAGGCCTACCACTGTTATGTCATCAGCAAACTTACTGATTGAGCAAAAAAAAACTTGAATTGTTGCATCTCATTCTGACGTTACCCTCCGGTGGTTAGCTAGCTAGCTAAAATCGCCCTTTCGTAGATTAGCCATGGATGAAGATAGGGACTTGTGATTTTACGTAATTATCCGTACTGGCCGATGGTTATAACAGTGATTCTGATCCAACCATAAATTCATACATTATGCCCCTGGCCTGAGAGCAATGATCCCTCTAAGCTGCATGCGGGTGCGCAGCTCCCCGGGACTGCCACACAGAATAAATATCAGCCTGCGCAGAGAAGCACAAGATTTAACTTTCTTTCAACTTTCTAGTTTTCCCCTTTAGAAAACACTATCAACGTTTCCCTCTACTGTGCGAATTTTAATCGAATGAACGCAATATTAGCCACTTTCAGTGCAACACACCGAAACAACACAAACTATGCAAGAGATTTTCTTGTAGGCAGAGCGCATTGGAGTAGGATTCTATTGCAATGACAGGCACGACAGGCCCATACTCTACACAGACAGTTGTGCCATAACCAATCAGAGTTGGAGTATCCCTATATGCAAATAGACCATTGCCATATATGGATCTGTTCCATTCACTTTGAACAGGACTGTGTTTACAGCATGAGTGGTCGCACGTAGATGCACTTGTTTTTAGATCAAAGCAAGAGCTGCATGTAGCCACGTTTGTACATTTGTTCATATTCTTTGCTAGTAAGCGAGTTATTAGCCCAGTTATAGCTAATTTCTAGTCAGCAATGGGGGAGTGGTTGCTTCCTACAATAGCACAAAATGTGTGCATTTCTAGCCATCTTTGAAAAGCAAGTCAGGTAAATAGCTTTTTTTCTGTCTTAAAGGGGTAGTGTTGTATTTTGAGACAGTATTGAATCAGCTAAGTAGCCAATAGACCCCTTTCTGTGTTTGCAAACATTGCCGCACGAGGGCGATGCGCGCAAGTTGGTGGCAGAACACGAGGAAGTTCTTATAGAACATCAGCAAAAATGTTTTACTTACGAGTGCATTTCACACTACTCCTTTCCCCCTTCTGATAAGCAGGTGGCGAATCGCATCTCTGCATGTCTGGCAGACATATCAGTGTGGATGACGGATCACCACCTCAAGCTGAACCTCGACCCTACCTTACACAAGAAGCAGCACAGGTCCTAATCCAGGCACTTGTCATCTCCCGTCTGGATTACTGCAACTCGCTGTTGGCTGGGCTCCCTGCCTGTGCCATTAAACCCCTACAACTCATCCAGAACGCTGCAGCCCGTCTGGTGTTCAACCTTCCCAAGTTCTCTCACGTCACCCCGCTCCTCCACACACTCCACCGGCATCTGCTACAAGACCATGGTGCTTGTCTACGGAGCTGTGAGGGGAACGGCACCTCCGTACCTTCAGGCTCTGATCAGTCCCTACACCCAAACGAGGACATTGCGTTCATCCACCTCTGGCCTGCTGGCCCCCCTACCTCTGCGGAAGCACAGTTCCCGCTCAGCCCAGTCAAAACTGTTCGCTGCTCTGGCACCCCAATGGTGGAACAAGCTCCCTCACGACGCCAGGACAGCGGAGTCACTCACCACCTTCCGGAGACACTTGAAACCCCACCTCTTTTGGGATAGGATACAAGTAATCCTTCTACCCTCCCCCTCCCCCCCCCAAAAAAACAAATATATATATATACAGTGGGGAAAAAAGTATTTAGTCAGCCACCAATTGTGCAAGTTCTCCCACAAAAAGATGAGAGAGGCCTGTAATTTTCATCATAGGTACACGTCAACTATGACAGACAAAATGAGGAAAAAAAATCCAGAAAATCACATTGTAGGATTTTTTATGAATTTATTTGCAAATTATGGTGGAAAATAAGTATTTGGTCAATAAAAAAAGTTTCTCAATACTTTGTTATATACCCTTTGTTGGCAATGACACAGGTCAAACTTTTTCTGTAAGTCTTCACAAGGTTTTCACACACTGTTGCTGGTATTTTGGCCCATTCCTCCATGCAGATCTCCTCTAGAGCAGTGATGTTTTGGGGCTGTCGCTGGGCAACACAGACTTTCAACTCCCTCCAAAGATGTTCTATGGGGTTGAGATCTGGAGACTGGCTAGGCCACTCCAGGACCTTGAAATGCTTCTTACGAAGCCACTCCTTCATTGCCCGGGCGGTGTGTTTGGGATCATTGTCATGCTGAAAGACCCAGCCACGTTTCATCTTCAATGCCCTTGCTGATGGAAGGAAAATCTCACGATACATGGCCCCATTCATTCTTTCCTTTACACGGATCAGTCGTCCTGGTCCCTTTGCAGAAAAACAGCCCCAAAGCATGATGTTTCCACTCCCATGCGTCACAGTAGGTATGGTGTTCTTTGGATGCAACTCAGCATTCTTTGTCCTCCAAACACGACGAGTTGAGTTTTTACCAAAAAGTTATATTTTGGTTTCATCTGACCATATGACATTCTCCCAATCCTCTTCTGGATCATCCAAATGCACTCTAGCAAACTTCAGACGGACCTGGACATGTACTGGCTTAAGCAGGGGGACACGTCTGACACTGCAGGATTTGAGTCCCTGGCGGCGTAGTGTGTTACTGATGGTAGGCTTTGTTACTTTGGTCCCAGCTCTCTGCAGGTCATTCACTAGGTCCCCCCGTGTGGTTCTGGGATTTTTGCTCACCGTTCTTGTGATCATTTTGACCCCACGGGGTGAGATCTTGCATGGAGCCCCAGATCGAGGGAGATTATCAGTGGTCTTGTATGTCTTCCATTTCCTAATAATTGCTCCCACAGTTGATTTCTTCAAACCAAGTTGCTTACCTATTGCAGATTCAGTCTTCCCAGCCTGGTGCAGGTCTACAATTTTGTTTCTGGTGTCCTTTGACAGCTCTTTGGTCTTGGCCATAGTGGAGTTTGGAGTGTGACTGTTTGAGGTTGTGGACAGGTGTCTTTTATACTGATAACAAGTTCAAACAGGTGCCATTAATACAGGTAACGAGTGGAGGACAGAGGAGCCTCTTAAAGAAGAAGTTACAGGTCTGTGAGAGCCAGAAATCTTGCTTGTTTGTAGGTGACCAAATACTTATTTTCCACCATAATTTGCAAATAAATTCATTAAAAATCCTACAATGTGATTTACTGGAAAAAAAATTCTCAATTTGTCTGTCATAGTTGACGTGTACCTATGATGAAAATTACAGGCCTCTCTCATCTTTTTAAGTGGGAGAACTTGCACAATTGGTGGCTGACTAAATACTTTTTCCCCCCACTGTATATATCTATATTGTAAAGTGGTTGTCCCACTGGCTATCATAAGGTGAATGCACCAATTTGTAAGTCGCTCTGGATAAAAGCGTCTGCTAAATGACGAAAATGTAAATGTAATTGGATTTTAAGGCTCGTATGAATGTCCTGCTTAATATAATGTTTGTGTCATCATCGCAAATCAACTGCATTATACTTCAAAAAACACTTAAACTTCAACCAGTAAAATGGCTCTTTGGCATGCTTTTGCTACAGCCTATGTCAATGAGCGTTAGCATTCTAGCTAACAACTGCTGCATCCAAAATGTAGCAAAGATCACCACCAAATATAATCTTAGGGACTGTTCATGCAAGAATCAAAACATCATTGTTTAGAAGTAATATAAACATACATTTAGGCTATGTTAAATGGGCGCAGATGGCGATGGCTTTCTTACTGCAGCCAAGAGTCACGCGCAACTGTGCGTGACCTCAGTGTGTCGTGTACTGGGAAGGGATCTATAGGTAGATGGTAGCATAATTTGTTTGATTCTCTGTAATAATGGTATGGGAATAATAATGAATTTTATTTTGTAAAGTGGTTTCTTGCATCAAGTAACACAATATTTTCAGTCACCTCCTTGGTTGAAGTACAAGTGAATAAACTGGTTAATGTCCATCCCTAAATGTGTTTTTCTAAAGTCATGAAATGTAGGTCTACATTGAACACAACACATTGGCTGCTACTGTAGGCCTAGTTGGCCACTGTTATAACTGTAACTTAAACAGTGCTTGACTTGGGATGAAAGAAGTGCAGGAGCTGTCGGTCCATTAGACTATGTTCACCGAAATTCACAAATGACATTATGCTAAAGAGACCTCTGATTATTCACTGATAATGGTATATACACATTTTCATTGACTTCTCAATTACTTTTAACCACATTTTCATTAATATTATTATAGCCTACATGAAAACGTAAGCATTATTGACACTGGAAAGCAGCTACCTTAGTGCCCTTGATCAAGGCACTTAGCCCCCCACATAGAACTGCACTGTTAGTCACATGTTGTCAACATGTGGTCAACCATCCATCTGGAGAACTTCTTGGTGTGCAGGCTTTTTCAACATTACAACCAAATACTTTTGTCTTTATAAAATTATTTCCTCATTCAATAAATCAGGGATCAAATGGATAAGGTAGGCTACTTTAAAGCAAGGTATCTAACTAGACATGTTTATATATAAGGCTAAAATATTCATGTTCAGGGGAGATCTATGCACTGCAACTTATTTGTCAATTACGATATTTGTAACGTTGTCGCAATTACATGGCTACTGTTTAATAGAGGGGAATCCCAGCTTTCCAAAGGTGAACATTTATTTAAGGTCTACAGTGTCGGTGGAAAGGCAACGACAAAATTAATGCTTAGTTAGCTATAGTTTACTAGCGACATAACTGCTACAAGTTATGTTTTGAATTGGTGATCTAGTTAGTCTGTCTGTCATTATTTATACCTGCTGCTGAAATGTTGCACTGGCACACACGCAGCACCACAGACATGTACTGAAGGGTCATTACGAAAATGGCTGATATGTCGTTTTTTTATTGATTGATCATATTTAAAAGTGTGCTTTCATGAATTACATTAACAACAATTATTAAACTAATTTCCATGACTTTTCATGACCTTACAAACCCTCATTTGTATGGAAGCATATTTAAAACGGTGGTCCTTCGAGGTATCGATAAGGGATTTAAAGTTATAATTTATTAAACTGAATTTATGTTCTATTTAAAACTTAAACTTGTGGCATTACTCACCTCGACATTAAACTCCAAGACAGAGGAAACTTCAACGTCAAATGTCAACTGTATTTGTTCCAAGAAACGTGTTTATGTTTCAAAATCTCTCCTGTGCCTCTTTGTGACTTGACAGCATATAGTATTTTCTCAGTCTGCTTTAACCTCAACCAACTACCAAGTAGATCAAAAACAAGTTTTCACTACTCAAAATGTTCTGCTGCATCCCTATGGCTGACATGCTCCAAATCTGACAGATTGTTAAAGCCATTGTTACCGTTGAGACCCTTAATGTATGCAAACTTATCATTAGTTTAAAAAAAAATCTCTAACATGTATGTCTACAGTTTTCAACATTCCAAAAACAACAATCAGGGCACGAGTGCCATCCCCATTAGTTGTCACCAAAGGTGGACATTTAAGAATTGCTGGGAACCCAACAATGTGAAATCCTTGAACCGTATAGAATGTCTCTTGCTCATGTGGTTGATTGACTGGCACAGAACTACAATAGACATACAGCATAACCCAGTCACACAAAGACTCTCTCTTTGTGCTGTGAGCACAGCTCTCGGTGTGCAGTCGTTTTGTTATATTGCTGACCCGGGCCGCCGGAAAACGTGTGGCGAGGCAGAATTTGCCACAGCACTTTTCAATCAGATTGATTTAGTTTAATAAAATGTATAGAAGAACAGCATTAAAGAAAAGAGGGGCAAGACCGATTTACGCCCAATGTTTCTGTCCTTCATATTGGAGTGCTGCTGCAGGCTCTTTGCATGTCTTGCATGCTCTCCACTTTCCTCCGGTATTTACTTAGCAAGCTTGATAACACATCACTCCCGACAGACACAAGCAAAAACTGTTACATAAATATAGCAGCCTATACACCTAAACATTAGCGATCTGACATGCTGTGTTGCCTGGAAACGAGAAAACATTTCAGTCTGATCAACTGTAGGCTACTAACTGCTGTTAACAGCAGCTGCATAGCCTAGCCTACTATGCATAAATGAAGCAGTAAGGGACAGATATCAATTTACTGGGGAGGGGTGGTCCAAAACAGGGGAAGGTTTTCAAACTTCATTTTTTGCTTTGGGGGAGGGTTGTGTGTTTTTTTTATGGGGCACAGGGGAGAGTACTCCCTGGTTTACATTCGCTCTTTTGCAGGTTTTACTATATAATTTCTTCCATCCTAGCCAAATTTCCTTATTTGCTTGCATGCACCTCCCCTATATCAAGGTGTTTTGGTACTTCCCTTATGCACTACGCTTTTCTGTGTGCTAACTTTTACTATATCACAGGTCAATATAGTCTACCAGTCTAACTGTCTACCCTGCCCAGGTCAGTATAGTCTACCAGTCTAACTGTCTACCCTGCCCAGGTCAGTATAGTCTACCAGTCTAACTGTCTACCCTGCCCAGGTCAGTATAGTCTACCAGTCTAACTGTCTACCCTGCCCAGGTCAGTATAGTCTACCAGTCTAACTGTCTACCCTGCCCAGGTCAGTATAGTCTACCAGTCTAACTGTCTACCCTGCCCAGGTCAGTATAGTCTACCAGTCTAACTGTCTACCCTGCCCAGGTCAGTATAGTCTACCAGTCTAACTGTCTACCCTGCCCAGGTCAGTATAGTCTACCAGTCTAACTGTCTACCCTGCCCAGGTCAGTATAGTCTAACAGTCTAACTGTCTACCCTGCCGTCTATCCACCATTCATAGTGACAATAGTGGCATGTGGATCATTTGTCCAGGTCTGCAATAGGCTAACTAGCAATCATACCACACATAAAATAATTCAAAGCTTCATCAATTTTCAATATGAATCCACAAGAACAACTAGGAGAAGCTGATAGGCAGCGGAGAGGCCAGGTGCATCATTACACATGAAAGAGCAGTGAAGACATGAGACACACAGCTCAAGAAGCTCCCCTATTGATCTTGTTTAGGGACAATACAATTATCCTACCTGCACTAGCCTAGAACACCACAATGCAATGAGTAAATTGCATTATAATTGTTTTTAAGTGAGTACAACATTCTACTCAAGCTGCAGTGAACATTGTATTTGAATAACGGCGCAAAAGCACTGTGATTTGAATGTTTCATTCCATTTGGATCAGTTGTGGGTCTACTCTTTACAGTTTATAAGGTCTAGACAGGCACAGTAGCAGGCCAGTCTGGCTATATTTTTTACTTCTGATACTGAATGTGCTGAATCTGATACTGAATGTCTGTTGCAGATCATCATTCTCCCAAGTTGTCCTATAATAATGTGGCCACATATGGTCCCTGCAGGCCCAGTTATTCAGGAAAGCTTAACGTGCTCTGCTTCCTCTCCAATCCGAGCAGCTATTCCTCGCGCATCTAGAACCAAACGCTTCAATATAGCCTAAATATTTATCATTTAACTTTTAAAATGCATTACCTTTTATATGTGACATAAACACGACCAGTCACATGTTGTAATCTGATCAGGCTACCTCATTCGTTTCCTGTAGGCATGCCCACGTTCATCCAAAATATAATTCCAGCATCCTCAAAATGGCTTGACATTAACCAGGTTTCCATCCAACCTTTTTATGTGAGTAAAGTTGCCTACATATCACGACATCATGGGAAAGCATGCAATTTATTAGGCTACAGATTAAATAAATGATGACGAACTTCACAGGGTGGTGAAAGTGCATGATGATGAGCTTGATGCTCCTTTCAATAAATATTGAGGGTCTTATTCTGGTAACATGATGATCAATGCATGGCTGCCATTTGAAAAATAATAATCTATCACTTTTGTCCATAATAATCTCATCATGTAGTAGGCTATAGCCTACCCGCACTGCAAGTTATTGGCTAGAGAGCACGTGCCAATACCAGAGTGAGCACATTCGCTATACCTATCGCTACGGATTTTTTTTTTGTGACAAAACCATCAGTAGGCCTAGAGTAAAAAATGCGATGGAAACCTATTTAACTTGTACTTTTTATTTGGTGCATGGGAATTTAACTGCAAAAGTTATTTACATTTGCACTACGTATTTATGCACAGACTTTTATCCGCTAATCAATTCGATGGAAACACAACTCTGATGGGAAAATGCGCCAGGGTTTCTGTTATAAAATAAAAGCCAATAAATAAAATTGTAGTGGGACAAATTGTCCAGGAGAGGCTGTCTATCATAGCCTACACCACAAATTCTACAGACCATTCTCGATGTTGGAGGCGACTTATGGTAGAGTAATGAACATTACATTTTCTGCCAGCAGCTCTGGTGGACATTCCTGCAGTCAGCATGCCAATTGCACACTCCCTCAAAGCTTGAGACATCTGTGGCATTGTGTTGTGTGACAAAACTGCACATTTTAGAGTGGCCTTTTATTGTGCACCTGTGTATTGATCATGCTGTTTAATCAGCTTCTTGACATGCCACACCTGTAATATAATAAATATAATAATATATAATATGCCATTTAGCAGACGCTTTTATCCAAAGCGACTTACAGTCATGCGTGCATACATTTTTGTGTATGGGTGGTCCCGGGGATCGAACCCACTACCTTGGCGTTACAAGCTCCAAGTGGATGGATTATCTTGGCGAAGGAGAAATTCTCACTAACAGGGATGTTAACAAATTTGTATGCAACATTTGCGAGAAACAAGCATTTTGTGCGTATGGAAAATGTCTGGGATCTTTTAATTTCAGCTCGTGAAACATGGGACTAACACTTTACATGTTGCATTTATATTTTTGTTCAGTGTATGTACAATCCTTTCATTCAAGTGTTGTGATTTACCCTTATACTAACAGAGTATATTATTAATGTTTCTTGTGTTATGTAGAAACTATTCGCTATGGAGGTAAGAAAAAAATTACTTGTGATTGTGGTGTTAATCTATCTGTGAAAATCTAAAGAAACTAACAATAAGGTACATGGAAACTATGGTGAAATCAGAAAGAAATTAATGGTAATTAACACGGTAACTGGGGAGAAGAGCATTGCTTCAGTATACAGTGCCTATGCCCTGTAGGTACACAGAAACTATGGTGAAACTATACTAGAAGTAAAAGTAAGTTACACAGAAACTGCTGAAATAAGGAAGAAATTAATGGTAAATTGCATGGTAACGGGGGGACAGAGCATTGCTTTAAATTACAGTGCCAAGGCACCGTAGGTACACAGAAACTATGGTGAAACTACACATGAAGTAACAGGTAAGGTACTGTACATAAGATGTACTTAAGTAAAGAGCTGTAATAACTGGGTAATGACCCAAAAGGTAGGCTTTTAGGTTGGCCCACATACAGCATAAAATTATGTATTTTTCTCTTAAATGAACACTATTTCTGCAAAAGTTCAAAGTACATTATTAATAAGTATAGCCTTTATTATTGACAGTTCCTCAGTAACGAATATAGTTGTTCCTACATAACAACCAGGAAAATTAATCAATACCTATCAGGTGCTAATTATTAATGGATAATTACTGGGTTCTTACCTTGTCGTTGGCTTATTATTTCCATGAAAATTCCCTGTTGTTTCTTAGTAATTTCCGCAGCTATAAACTCACTATTAATGGGTAATCATCACGTTCTTACCAAGTCGTTGCAGTATTATTTCCCTAATGTTTTGTTTTTGTTTCTATGTAATTTCTGGACGTTACCAGAAATTACTTATTTTGGCACTGTCAACTAAATTGATTCCCTGAGTGATTGGTGCACTGGAGATACTCTCAGTCTCCGCTCTTCGTGTTGTGAATACAAATATCAAAGATGCTGGGCAGAGCTTTCTCTGTGTCACGAATACCGCCGAGGCTGCTCCTCCTCCTTGTTCGGGCAGGCTTCGGCGTTCGTCGTCCCCGGAGTACTAGCTGCCACCGTTTGATGTTTCGATGTTTGCTTGGTCATGTCTAGTTTAGTGCATCTGTTTCGTATTCTGTCCTGATTATGTCACCTATAAGTTTCACTGTGTTATGTTTTGTAGTTGTGTGTTATTGTCCGCCTGTCGTTTGTCTTTATTCGGTATATGTTGTGCATTAGTGATCTTTACGCGTTGCGCGTAGGCTTTCGCCTCCTGTGTGTTCGAGGCCATTTATTTTGTATTTTGTCATTGAGTCTTAGTAAAGTCGTTTTGACTTATCCGCTGTGTCCTGCGCCTGACTTCACCACCACATCCACAAGTATACCGTGACAGAATAACACACCTCTTACTATGGAGTCAGCAGGAGCAACGGCGGGAACCGAGTCGCTGGAGGATCGGGTCAGCTACCAGGACGCCAGGATCCAGCAACTCGGATCCGCCATGCAGGAGGTCATGGACACCCTGCGCCGATGGGAGAGAGGAGGTTTGCCCACACCTCCTCCTACCTTACCACCACCATCGGCCAGCCCCACCATACCAGCTCCGGAGTCCAGTGGCATTCGGCTCTCGCTCCCGAGGGCATATGATGGCACCGCAGCCGGGTGTCAGGGGTTCCTCCTTCAAGTGGCGCTCTACCTGGCAACCATACACCCGGCACCCTCGGGATACGAGAGCGTTTCCGCCCTCATCTCCTGTCTCTCCAGCAAGGCGTTGGAGTGGGCCATTGCCGAATGGAGGGGAATAGACGCCGCCACCATCAGCTACGCGGAGTTCTCACGCCGCTTCAGGGCTGTTTTCGATCATCCCCCTGAGGGTAAAGCGGCGGGAGAGCGTCTGTTCCACCTTCGACAGGGGAAGAGGAGCGCACATGAGTTTGCCCTGGACTTCCGGACTCTAGTGGCGGATGCGGGGTGGAATGAGAGGGCCCTCATCGACCACTATCGGTGTAGCCTGCGTGAGGACGTTCGACGAGAGTTGGCCTGCAGGGACACCAATCTCACCTTCGACCAGCTGGTGGACATGTCAATCCGTCTGGATACGTCCAGAGTTGGGGCCGTCCATTCCATCCCCCAGCACCTCCGAGCCGAGCCCTATGGAGCTCGGGGGTGCTGGCGCTAGAGAGAGGAGGAGGGAGATACCGTCCCCTGCACCAACTGTGGTCGTAGAGGACACACTGCGGCTAGGTGCTGGGGAGGGTCTCCAGGGGTTCGAGGCAGCAGGTCGCGCACTGGGGAGTCATTCCAGGTGAGTAGGCGCCCACCTCACCCAGAGCTCTCTGTTGTTCACTTTTGTATACCTGTAGTATTTCCTCAGGTTGCATCTCAGTCCCAGCATAAGGCGCTAGTCGATTCAGGCGCAGCTGGGAATTTCATTGATCGTAATTTTTGTGTGAGGTTAGGGATTTCCCTCCTGCCTGTTGATGCACCCTTCCCTATCCATGCCCTAGATAGCCGTCCGTTGGGATCTGGGTTGATTAGGGAGGTCACAGCGCCACTTAAGATGAGGACGCAGGGGGGTCATGAAGAGATTATTCAGTTGTATCTGATCGACTCTCCTGCGTATCCCGTGGTACTGGGGCTTCCTTGGTTAATCGCCCATGATCCCACCATTTCGTGGCAACAGAGGGCTCTCAAGGAGTGGTCTAACCAGTGTGTCGGGCGATGTTTAGGTGTTTCCGTAGGGGCGACCACGGTGGAGAGTCCAAACCAGGTGCCTGCAATGCACATTCCCCCCGAGTATGAGGAAAAACTAGGGCGACGCGATTGTCACCTCATAGACGGGGAGATTGTACGATAGATCTCCTGGCGGGTGCGGCACTTCCGCGGAGCCATGTGTATCCCTTGTCTCAAGAGGAGACAGCGGCTATGGAGACATACATAGCCGAGTCTCTGAGACAGGGATAGATACGGCCCTCCACTTCCCCTGTGTCCTCGAGTTTCTTTTTTGTGAAGAAAAAGGATGGAGGATTGCGCCCGTGTATTGATTACCGTAATCTCAATCAGATCACAGTTAAATACAGTTATCCTCTTCCTCTGATTGCGAGTATGACCGAATCATTACGCGGAGCGCGTTTCTTCACAAAACTGGATCTCAGGAGCGCTTACCACTTGGTGCGCATTAGGGAGGGGGATGAATGGAAGACAGCATTTAGTACCACCTCGGGTCATTATGAGTATCTCATCATGCCATACGGGTTAATGAATGCTCCTTCAGTCTTCCAATCCTTTGTGGACGAGATCTTCCGGGACTTGCATGGGCAGGGTGTGGTCGTGTACATTGACGACATTCTAGTGTACACGTCTACACGAGCCGAGCATGTAGCCCTGGTACGCCGAGTGTTGGGTAGGCTGTTGGAGCATGACTTGTATGTCAAGCCAGAGAAATGTCTGTTTTTCCAGGAGTCCATCTCCTTCTTGGGTCATCGGTTGTCCGCGTCAGGGGTGGAGATGGAGATTGACCGTGTGTCAGCCGTGCGTAATTGGCAGACTCCAACCACTGTTAAAGAGGTGCAACGGTTTTTGGGTTTTGCCAATTACTACCGGAGGTTTATCCGGGGTTTTGGACAGGTGGCAGCTCCCATCACTTCCCTGCTGAAGGGGGGCCCGGTGCGTTTGCAGTGGTCGGCTGAGGCGGACAGGGCTTTTGATAAACTGAAGAACCTGTTCACCTCGGATCTGGTGATGGCGCATCCGGACCCCGCTTTAGCGTTCCAAGTGGAGGTGGACGCGTCAGAGGCCGGTATTGGGGCAGTATTGTCTCAACGCTCAGGCACGCCCCCTAAACTCCGGCCCTGCGCTTTTTATTCTAAAAAGCTCAGCCCGGCGGAACGAAATTATGACGTAGGGGACAGGGAGCTGCTAGCCGTAGTTCAGGCCCTAAAGGTGTGGAGGCATTGGCTTGAGGGGGCTCAACACCCTTTTCTCATTCTGACTGACCATCGTAACCTGGAGTACATCCGGGCAGCTAGGAGACTGAACCCTCGTCAGGCTAGGTGGAACATGTTTCTGACCCGGTTTGTCTTTAAGCTTACGTACATCCCAGGGTCCCAGAACGGTAAGGCAGACGCCCTGTCCCGGCGGTATGACACAGAGGAGAGGTCCATTGAGCCCACTCCCATACTGCCGGAGTCTTGTCTGGTGGCACCGGTGGTGTGGGAGATCGATGCGGAAATCGAGCGGGCATTACGCACTGACCCTACTCCTCCGGAGTGTCCAGTGGGGCGGACGTACGTGCCGCTCGAGATCCGTGATCATCTCATATATTGGGCTCACACGTCACCCTCCTCTGGACATCCAGGTATTGGCCGGACAGTGCACTGGCTTAGTGTTAAGTACTGGTGGCCAACATTGGCTAGGGACGTGAGGGTTTATGTCTCCTCCTGCTCAGTGTGCACCCAGTGTAAGGCGCCTAGACACCTGCCCAGGGGGAAGTTACAGCCCCTGCCCGTTCCACAACGGCCGTGGTCTCACCTCTTGGTAGACTTTGTCACTGACCTACCTCCCTCCCAGGGGAATACCACCATTCTGGTCGTTGTGGATCGGTTCTCTAAGGCCTGTCGTCTCATCCATATGCCGGGTCTCCCTACTGCCCTACAGACCGCTGAGGCTTTGTTTACACACGTCTTCCGGCAAAACGGGGTTCCCGAGGATATAGTGTCTGATCGAGGTCCCCAATTCACCTCTAGAGTCTGGAGGGCGTTCATGGAACGTTTGGGGGTCTCGGTTAGCCTTACCTCGGGTTTTCACCCTGAGAGTAATGGGCAGGTGGAGAGAGTGAACCAGGATGTGGGTAGGTTTCTGAGATCGTATTGCCAGGACCGGCAGGAGGAGTGGTCAGGTTATATCCCTTGGGGAGAGATTGCCCAGAACTCTCTTCGCCACTCCTCTACTAACCTGACCCCTTTCCAGTGTGTGTTAGGGTATCAGCCGGTTCTGGCACCATGGCATCAGAGCCAGATCGAGGCTCCTGCGGTGGATGAGTGTTTTCGGCGCTCGGAGGAGACGTGGAACGCTGCACACGTCCATCTGCAGCGGGCTATCCGTAGACAGAAGGCGAGCGCCGATCTCCACCGCAGTGAGGGTCCAGTATACGCACCTGGAGAACGAGTCTGGCTCTCGACTCGAAACCTGCCCCTTCGCCTGCCCTGCCGGAAGCTGGGTCGGTGGTTTGTGGGGCCATTTAAAGTCCTGAGGAGATTGAACGAGGTATGCTACAAGTTACAACTGCCTAATGATTATTACATTAACCCCTCGTTCCATGTGTCTCTCCTCAGGCCGGTGGTAGCTGGTCCACTCCAGGACAGTGAGATAAGAGAGACTCCTCCGCCCCCACTGGACATCGAGGGGGCTCCGGCGTACTCAGTCCGGTCCATCGTGGATTCGAGACGTCGGATGGGGGGTCTACAATATCTCGTGGAGTGGGAGGGGTACGGTCCGGAGGAACGGTGCTGGGTGCCTAGGAGGGACATCTTAGATCCCTCCCTCCTGACGGAGTTCCACCGTAACCATCCCACGCGCCCTGCTCCGCGTCCTCCTGGCCGTCCACGAGTCAAGTGGGGGGTACTGTCACGAATACCGCCGAGGCTGCTCCTCCTCCTTGTTCGGGCAGGCTTCGGCGTTCATCGTCCCCGGAGTACTAGCTGCCACCGTTTGATGTTTCGATGTTTGTTTGGTCATGTCTAGTTTAGTGCACCTGTTTCGTATTCTGTCCTGATTATGTCACCTATAAGTTTCACTGTGTTATGATTTGTAGTTGTGTGTTATTGTCCGCCTGTCGTTTGTCTTTATTCTGTATATGTTGTGCATTAGTGATCTTTACGCGTTGCGCGTAGGCTTTCGCCTCCTGTGTGTTCGAGGCCATTTATTTTGTATTTTGTCATTGAGTCTTAGTAAAGTCGTTTTGACTTATCCGCTGTGTCCTGCGCCTGACTTCACCACCACATCCACAAGTATACCGTGACACTCTGACTTGCCAGGAATGATAATTTCCTTCTGTTCCTTCTGTCAACCATTGTAATTAAGATTTTGTTTACAACTCCCCACTGGGCAAAAACTGGTTGAATCAACGTTGTTTCCACGTCATTTCAGCAACAAAAAATCTATGTAATGACGTTGAATCAACATGGAAAACTGATTGGATATGAATAATTATATAGATACTTTTTTTTTTACCCAATTCTTTACCTAAATCCAACTAAATGTAAAATCAACCAAATGTATATAAAAACTAGATGTTGAATTGATGTCTGTGCCCAGTAGGTTTGTTCTGGCAGATTTTTTTGCGTAGATGAATACAGCCTGTTATTGAGCACTCATCATTGAGTTTCTTTCTGAACTTAAACTGATTTTTTGAGGAAATCTCAATCTTTGATGGATCTATCATATTTGTGGTCTGCCTCTCAGACAAAGCACACAGACAAGCTGATAAGAAGCTTCAAATATTTTGAATTCCTTAGGGTTTCCTCTCTCTCCTCAAGAAAAACGCACTTCACACCGTTTCTCCACTCGTTGACAGCTAGACCTTTGAAAGATATGTTATTTTTGTTCCACAGTATTTCCTTATCATCCAGGAACAGGGTTAGTGTAGGACCGCTGGCAGATGGGAGTCCTCCTGATCAAGTCTCTGACTACTCCCACCCCATCGTAATCCCCCAGCCTCCTCACCCTGAAACCTCCACCAACACACTCATCATTCCTTCCTGTCTTCCAAAAATCACTTCCCAATTCTCCCCCACCGAATTAGCATCACCACCGGGGCGAAACGCTCCTATCACAGCCACACAGCTCCTTAAAGCTGGTGGAGAACCAAAAATAAAACAAAATTAACCAAAACAGAGACAGCCCTAACACTCATTTGGAATGATGAAAGATGATGAAAGATAAGGTGTGTACAGAGGAAGGTACTGTATGCTATGGCACTTAAGATAAAGAGAGAGAGAGAGAGAGAGAGAGAGAGAGAGAGAGAGAGAGAGAGAGAGAGAGAGAGAGAGAGAGAGAGAGAGAGAGAGAGAGAGAGAGAGAGAGAGAGAGAGAGAGAGAGAGAGAGAGAGAGAGAGAGAGAGAGGAGGAGACAGAGTTAGAGAGGGCTAAGGAGAGAGATATGGATAGAGGGAGCGCTTTAATATCTAATAGTTAAAACATAGTGTAAAAGCAGGTGAGCTGGTTGTACTCTTTTTGGCCATTTTCTGGTGTTTTGTGGTGAAAAACTGAGCGGGTCAAGCATAACACGTTAACCTTGTTACCCATAGAAAGGCTAGAAATGTTTTAGCAATTTAATTTTTTTTGTGAAGCTTGAATTCAATTGCCACTCCATGTTGCACACAACAAGCCTCCATTCCCTGTGTCACGAGGGGATTTATGGCTGATTTAAGATGAAATCGTCAAACCTGTTACTTTGTTTGGCACCTACGCTGTAATAGGCACTTACTATAGTAATGGTTTTTTTTAACCGCTTGAGATGGGAAAACTTGTTTTTTATTAAGATGTGCTCTTTATGACAGAATGTTAAAATTAGGCAAAATCAAATACGTTTTTGAACAAGTTACACTTCTCAAAAGGCACAGAGTCGGTGGAATGATATCCCTACTGTGTGCCCTCAGGAGCACCTACAGTATAATGTCCTCACACACCCAGGTCATTGCAAGCCTCTCCTGTCCTTTCATCGGCCATTCATTCACCTCATTCACTCTCTTTCTATCCCTCTCCCTCTGCTCCTCTCTCTTTTTCTCCCTCTCTCTCTGCTTCCCTCCCTCTCTCTTTCTCTCCCTGTCCTCTCCTGTCCTGGCTGTTTGAGTTACCTGCTCTGGCCTGCTCCCCTTTCATCGTCCAGACTCCAGTCATTCACCACATGGCTTATGAAAGAGAGGGCTGGGGAGTCCAAAGATCAACACACAGAGTATCCAAATTGGCCCTCATGGGCTACCGTAAAATATCATAGTCGGCGCTATAGGTACTATTTCTATGGAGATAGAATACTTTGTATTGTCTGAAGGCATTTTTTCTATAAAATGTTGCTTGTACTTTTCATGAATTTCAAAGAGTTAGAGTAGAAGGAATTGAGAGACAGCATTTGATAACATAAAGAAACGTAAACGTTGAGTCAACATGACCTTGAGAAATGCTTTCAATGATTTTTGACAAAATGACAGACAGACACAGACAGACAGTTAGTCTTGCCTGTCTTTGGATGAGTGTGCAAAAAGAAACTGAAGTTAATCAATTTGTGCACGTTTTGAAAAACGCTCTTTGAAGATGCAGAAGGGGCGATTAATTTTAGCATACTCAATGAAACAGATGCCCTCATTTCAGTTGAGTATGAAGAGGAGAAACATGAGCACATACAGACAGAATAGCATATGTGTTTATCATGAGGAATTTATATAAACTGAAAAACATTATTGAATTAATAGATTTGTCCATACAATCATGAACCTCTAGTTGTCTACTTACAGTTGAAGTCGGAAGTTTACATACACCTTAGCCAAATATTTAAACAATTCCTGACATTTAATCCTTGTAAATATTCCCTGTTTTAGGTTAGTTAGGATCACCACTTTATTTTAAGAATGTGAAATGTCAGAATAATAGTAGAGAGAATGATTTATTTCAGCTTTTATTTCTTTCATCACAGAAGTTTACATACACTCAATTAGTATTTGGTAGCATTGCCTTTAAATTGTTTAACTTGGGTCAAACGTTTCGGGTAGCCTTCCAAAAGCTTCCCACAATAAGTTGGGTGAATTTTGGCCCATTCCTCCTGACAGAGCTGGTGTAACTGAGTCAGGTTTGTAGGCCTCCTTGCTCGCACACGCTTTTTCAGTTCTGCCCACAAATTTTCTATAGGATTGAGGTCAGGGCTTTGTGATGGCAACTCCAATACCTTGACTCTGTTGTCCTTAAGCCATTTTGCCACAACTTTGGAAGTATGCTTGGGGTCATTGTCCATTTGGAAGACCCATTTGCGACCAAGCTTTAACTTCCTGACATAATTCCTAACATAATTTTCCTTCCTCATGATGTCATCTATTTTGTGAAGTGCACCAGTCCCTCTTGCAGCAAAGCACCCCCACAGCATGATGCTGCCACCCCCGTGCTTCACGGTTGGGATGGTGTTCTTCGGCTTGCAAGCAACCCCCCTTTTCCTCCAAACATAACGATGGTCATTATGGCCAAACAGTTCTATTTTTGTTTCATCAGACCAGAGGACATTTCTCCAAAAAGTATGATCTTTGTCCCAATGTGCAGTTGCAAACCGTAGTCTGGCTTTTTTATGGCGGTTTTGGAGCAGTGGCTTCTTCCTTGCTGAGCGGCCTTTCAGGTTATGTCGATATAGGACTCGTTTTACTGTGGATATAGATACTTTTGTACCTGTTTCCTCCAGCATCTTCACAAGGTCCTTTGCTGTTGTTCTGGGATTGACATTTTTTGTGTATGGGTGGTCCCGGGTATCGAACCTACTACCTTGGCATTACAAGTGCTGTGCTCTACCAGCTGAGCTACAGAGGTATCCGTGTTTTCAGTACTCCGTAAAACTCCCCTTGCAAGGATAATGGCACTGTGCCTTTTTCTAAAATGTTTTATGAGATTGGAGAACACATTGGGAGGGATCTTAGACCATTCATTCTTTCCAGATCCTTGATATCCTCTGTCTGCACTTATGGACTGCTCTCTTCAACTCAAACCACAGGTTTTTGATGGGGTTCAAGGCATTGGCACTTACATTTTTACATTTTGGTCATTTAGCAGACGCTCTTATCCAGAGCAACTTACAGTTAGTGAGTGCATACATTTTTCATACTGGCCCCCCGTGGGAATTGAACCCACAATCCTGGCGTTGCAAGTGCCATGCTCTACCAACTGAGCTACAGGAGGCTCACTTGGATTGGAACCTTTGCTATGGTCAGATGACATGAAAATGGAGCTCTTTGGCCACGCACACAAGTGGTGGGTTTGGTGTCTAAAGAAAGATGCTAATGACGACAAGATCCCCAAACCTACTTGAAAATATGGTGGTGGATATTTCATGTTATGGGGCTAAAGGTCAACGATTAAGGTCAACAGCATCATTTTTGCCAAAAACCTGGTTGCCTCTACCAGGAGGCTGAAACTTGGACGTAAGTAGATCTTCCAGCAAAACAATAACCCAAGCACACATCAAAATCCAAAAAGAAATGGTTGATTGACCACATATCAACATTTTGTCTCCGGACTCCGGACTTGAACCCCATTGAAAGCTTGTGGTTAGAATTGATGAGGGCAGTCCATAAGCACAGACGAAGGATATCAAGGATCTGGAAAGATTCTGTATGGAGGAATGGTCTAAGATCCCTCCCAATGTGTTCTCCAATCTCATGACACATTTCAGAAAAAGGCTCAGTGCTGTTATCCTTGCAACGTGAGGTATTGAAAAGTATCGAAAACAGGGGTGCCAATAATTTTTTCTCCTATCTTTTTGAGATAAAAAAATATAACTTGTTAAAGAAAATGTATTTCTCTATTGTATTAGTATAAAATAATATAATTTTCATTTTTTTGCATACAATATGGCTCAGTATTTGTATTATTTATTTTATACAGTCTTTTTTGCTCATCTTTATCAAGGGTGCCAATAATTTTGAACCTGACTGTATATACTGTTTATATATAATTGTTAGTGTGAGTTGAACTACAGAATTATTTTCAATTCTAAACTGTGGTTCGAGCCCTGCATGCTGATTGGATGAAAGCCGTGGTCTATCAGACCATATACCACAGGTTTGACAAAACATTTATTTTTACTGTTCTAATTATGTTGGTTACCAGTTTATAATAGCAATAAGGCACCTCGGGGGGTTGTGGTATATGACCAATATACCACGGCTAAGGGCTGTATCCAGGCACTCCGCTTTGCGTCGTGTGTCTTGACCATGAACATTTTGTGTTGTGCAAATTAATAATTAATGAATAGGTGAATTATTCTGGAGCACAACTGATTACAGTGCAACTGATGGAGTGGTGGCACCTGGAGAGTGACAAAATATGTTAGCTATTATAATAGATAATATGCTACACTTGCTTGGTCACAACTTTCTAATTCACAAAGCAGCCACCCTTCTTGTCTATGAAGTTTGACTTCTTGCGTTTTGCATAGAGAGACACTTGGATACAAGTACACCATGGCCAGAAATGGACACAGGCATGATGACACCCAAGCCACTTACCTTTCTTAACATCTGATGATACCATGGGACGTGAATACCATGGGATGTGAAGGCTTTACACATGAGCCTCAGCACAAGGTTGGTGGCAACACCCCTTGAGACAATACAATGGCGCCATCGCTTGGCCTAATGAGGTAAATACACAACTTAAACCTGTGTACTATCGCCAGCAGAAAGTCCTGTAGCCTATTTTCATTTATTTATTTTCTATTTTTTATCATTTAGCAGACGCTCTTATCCAGAGCGACTTACAGGAGCAATTAGGGTTAAGTGCCTTGCTCAAGGGCACATCGACAGATTTGTTCACCTAGTCGGCTCAGGGATTAGAACCAGCGACCTTTCGGTTACTGGCACAACGCTCTTACCCACTAAGCTACCTGCCGCCCTAGCCTACATCAGTCATATACATTTATGTAAGTTTGCAACAATATAGTTATAGTTCAAGAAAACCAATACTATTTCCAGGTCAGGTCATGGTCCCTGGCTGGGACAACATAAGCAATTACATTTTAGCCCTAAATTCGATTTCTTCATGCATGTTTTTACAGAAATGCCCAAAATGGCTTTACTGCTTCTTACCTCATAATCCAAAAAACATCAGTTGACTTGGAGATGTTTTGTATGTTTTTTATGTCTGGTGTTCGACATCTCTTTCCTCGGAGCCCCTCTGAAATATCATCTTCAAAGTCCTCAATATCAGAGGAACTCCTCACCCAGTAGTAGTAGCTTTCATCTGCACATTACTTATTCATTGTCTGTGAAAAGGAAAGACGACAGAGAGGCGTGAAGTGTAACATGCTGCATGTCATTTAGACCCTGTCTGCTGTGTCCGAAATGGCACCCTATTCCCTACATAGTGCACTACTTTTGACCAGGGCCCATAGTTTACTGTACTACACTGCTCAAAAAAATAAAGGGAACACTTAAACAACACATCCTAGATCTGAATGAATGAAATAATCTTATTAAATACTTTTTTCTTTACATAGTTGAATGTGCTGACAACAAAATCACACAAAAATTATCAATGGAAATCAAATGTATCAACCCATGGAGGTCTGGATTTGGAGTCACCCTCAAAATTCAAGTGGAAAACCACACTACAGGCTGATCCAACTTTGATGTAATGTCCTTAAAACAAGTCAAAATGAGGCTCAGTAGTGTGTGTGGCCTCCACGTGCCTGTATGACCTCCCTACAATGCCTGGGCATGCTCCTGATGAGGTGGCGGATGGTCTCCTGAGGGATCTCCTCCCAGACCTGGACTAAAGCATCCGCCAACTCCTGGACAGTCTGTGGTGCAACGTGGCGTTGGTGGATGGAGCGAGACATCATGTCCCAGATGTGCTCAATTGGATTCAGGTCTGGGGAACGGGCGGACCAGTCCATAGCATCAATGCCTTCCTCTTGCAGGAACTGCTGACACACTCCAGCCACATGAGGTCTAGCATTGTCTTGCATTAGGAGGAACCCAGGGCCAACCGCACCAGCATATGGTCTCACAAGGGGTCTGAGGATCTCATCTCGGTACCTAATGGCAGTCAGGCTACCTCTGGCGAGCACATGGAGGGCTGTGCGGCCTCCAAAAGAAATGCCACCCCACACCATGACTGACCCACCGCCAAACCGGTCATGCTGGAGGATGTTGCAGGCAGCAGAACGTTCTCCACGGCGTCTCCAGACTCTGTCACGTCTGTCACATGTGCTCAGTGTGAACCTGCTTTCATCTGTGAAGAGCACAGGGCGCCAGTGGCGAATTTGGCAATCTTGGTGTTCTCTGGCAAATGCCAAACGTCCTGCACGGTGTTGGGCTGTAAGTACAACCCCCACATGTGGACGTCGGGCCCTCATACCACCCTCATGGAGTCTGTTTCTGACCGTTTGAGCAGACACATGCACATTTGTGGCCTGCTGGAGGTCATTTTGCAGGGTTCTGGCAGTGCTCCTCCTGCTCCTCCTTGCACAAAGGCGGAGGTAGCGGTCCTGCTGCTGGGTTGTTGCCCTCCTACGGCCTCGTCCACGTCTCCTGATGTACTGGCCTGTCTCCTGGTAGCGCCTCCATGTTCTGGACACTATGCTGACAGACACAGCAAACCTTCTTGCCACAGCTCGCATTGATGTGCTATCCTGGATGAGCTGCACTACCTGAGCCACTTGTGTGGGTTGTAGACTCCGTCTCATGCTACCACTAGAGTGAAAGCACCGCCAGCATTCAAAAGTGACCAAAACATCAGCCAGGAAGCATAGGAACTGAGAAGTGGTCTGTGGTCACCACCTGCAAAACCACTTCTTTATTGGGGGTGTCTTGCTAATTGCCTATAATTTCCACCTGTTGTCTATTCCATTTGCACAACAGCATGTGAAATTTATTGTCAATCAGTGTTGCTTCCTAAGTGGACAGTTTGATTTCACAGAAGTGTGATTGACTTGGAGTTACATTGTGTTGTTTAAGTGTTCCCTTTATTTTTTTGAGCAGTGTATATAGGGTATAGGACACAGAAGGTTGCTGGCACCGTAATTGGGGAGGACGGGCTGGTGGTAATGGCTGAAGCGGAATTAGTGGAATGGTATCAAATATGCCATTCCATTTACTTTGTTCCAGCCATTATTATGAGCCCTCAGTAGCCTCCACTGGTATAGGATGCCATTTGGGATGAACCCCCAGTCTACAGGCCGATGAGAAGTATGTTTGCTGCTAACAATAAAAGCACTGACTAGGAGAAGTAAAAGAAAGCTGAGGCTCATTCAGGATGCCGCAACATTCTAGACGTTACAGATATGTCATATGCATTATAGTTTACATTATCCCCTAATGTTTATCACAGAGTAGCATGTCTGTTCTACACAATATTATTCTATATGAAGATTCTGCACGTTCCATAACATTGCAATCACTTCAACAGACCCCAAGGCTCTGAAATAACTGCACAAGATACAGCCTTGATGTAGGCATATCTTATCTGAGTGAGAGAAGTTAACACAACTCTCCAAGGTGCATCCAAAAACTGAGTACAATAACATTTTCATTCCTTTGCATATCAAATGAACATAGTGTATTTTGTCACCCAGAAAATCAGGGTTCTCTTTGCAGTGTGTGTTTTTAAAAGAAAGGGACACTCAATCAAAATCTTTTCAGTGGCTTCCGATGGACAAGTGCGATGACAACGACATTAATTTTCAATCAATTGTATCTATTCCATGGACAGTATAGATCAATATTTTGAAATACAGCAATCTACTGACACCAGTGAGCCAGCAATATGATTTATCAGGGGCTCCTGCTGAACAGGCACCTCTGTCTCTGAAGGCTGATATTAGTTATGCACATCATTATACATATTTTACAGATGGTTATAAAATAGTCTATTAGAACAGACACACAGAAGGACGTTTAGCGCCTAACAGTCAACTGTCTCTGATGGCTGATATTAGTTATGGTCATCACTACACAGAACGTACATGTAAAGACAGTGTGCTACTACATACAGCCTCCACCAGGAGCTAAAATGAATTAGTAAAGTCATAGTGTGCGTCCCAAATGGCCACCCATTTCCCTATACAGTGCACTACGTTTGGCCAGGGCACATTTCGGGTGCAACCACAGTCTCGTGACAGATTGTTTGGTTCCGGGTTCCGAGGTTAAGTAAGCCAAGAACACATGCAGACACACAGTCAGAGATAGTATCATTTAATTCACAATACTGTATTTCTTTATTCATTATTGAAACCCTGAAGGAAGCTAGAGAGAAAGGCGGTGACCATTGTTTTGTGCCTCATCTTCCTCTAGTTCATCAGTCAGACACAGCCAGTTATCACACATCATGTTGAGGTAACAGGTACAGTAATAAATTATTCATTATTTAAAAAACACTTACAAAGAAATTCATATCAATAATACAAAGGTATCAAACATACTTGATACAATATCATTGATTTCTTCAGACATATATTTCTCTCTTTTTTTTGTAAAATACTGCCAAAGACACCATGTCTGTTGCTTCATACCCTGGGAAGTGGAACTTACATTGTACCTCTGGGTGAAGTACAGCAGGGTCACTCCAGGATCATGTTCATTAGGCAACAAACGGATGAAAATGGACTAAAACGTGGAGGGATTACTTGGACTCCAATAAGAAACGTCCATTTTTGTTTTCCATTGCAAACTGTTTTGCTACGGTGTGCCCTACTGAACACGACCCAGGGCTGAGAGCATAGAACACAGGAGGTTGGTGGCACCTTAATTGGGGAGAACGGGCTTGTGGTAATGGCTGGAGCGGAATGGTATCAAATACATGTTTTCCATGTGTTTGATGCCATTCAATTTGCGCCGTTCCAGACATTATTATGAGCGGTCCTCCCCTCAGCAGCCTCCACTGGTATAAACTGTTCTGTGCAACAGACATGAGACAGGCAAATGGGCTACATGGTATTGACATAATTATGATAAGCTCAGTTTTTCACATTCAGTCAATTTCTATTATGCCTTCCCTTTCATAATTTGACATTTTTCTTCAACATGCAGATATGAAAGTCAAAATCTATTCAAAGTGCAAAGGTACTTCCTTCATTCAAGAGCAAATTTCTAACCAGAGGTGTATTCATTACATCTTTCAATGGAAATCATTTAAGAACCAAAACAGAAGCAAACTGAACAAACGGAACGAAACAGGGAGGGACCTACCTGAATTTGTCCAATAGACACTCTAGTTTTCGTGCAAAAGTTTTCCTTTTGGAGTTTGCAACAGAATTGCCGTAATGAATATACCCCAGACGAACAAGCCCAAATGTTTTTTTGTTTAGTGCTTTAACAGTATAAGCCATTTCATAGGTTATTAAATACTCCCTATTAGACAGAGAAATCTAACATCTTGTTGATTGGAGTAACTGGTCCCCTCAACCTACAAGCCATACTCCCCACCAGAAAAAATAAAATAAAAAGTACTAACAGCCACATCCTCCCACTTCTCTTCAGGACCCCAGAGCCAAAGCCACATCCTCTTACGCCTGTGGCTAGTGCAGCTCGAATATACTTCATAATCATCCTCTTTATCGTCTCAGAATTTAACATTCAACACCATGGAGAACTTACAACCACAACACAAACACTCAGATCATGGGTCCCTAACAACATCTAACGTCACATCTCCCCACCCAGGAGAATACCTTGATGTCCACCTCCACTTCCATGGAGAGCATCATCACTGCACTGTCTGTAAATCAGTCAGTCCATAAGGAGCTCCTCCTGGAGTGCTTTTTTCTGACCAATCAGGGGAAGGGGGTGGGCAATGATGCCTGCCTTGGAGTTGACCCCATCAAGTGAGAGCTTTTTTCTTCGACACTGTAACAGTCAGTTTCTTATCTCCCCCAATTCCCCTTTTCTCCTCCAGTTGTTGGTCACTGCCAGTCTGCAGTTCTCTCTAACAACATTGTTACGCAGCGGCGAGAGGGGTGACACCATCACAAGATGACACAGTGGACTTTGTGAGAACCCGTAGATCGTTCCCCTCGCCACTTCATCTTCTTCTTCTTCTTCAGGCTCCTCTCTGGGATCTGCTGCCTGCACAGGAGGAAGAGAGAGAGAACGTCAGAGCGAAAGAGAGAGAAAGGATGGAGGAGAAAGAGGGTGTAGAAAAAAATAAGAAAATGAGTAGGAAATGAGGGTATGTAAAGGAAGGAGTAGACAAGAAGGAAAGGACAAGAGAAGAAAGAGAGGGAGGGTGAGGATTAAAATCAGATAGCCAAGCTACCCAAGCAGCAAGACTAGAGGGCCTCTAAGTCTTTATGTAGAACTCTCTAAATCCCTGACAAACAGTTGAGTGGGCCCTCCAGCAGGATATGACCACACCGAACACCAACACATACTGGATTCCTCTGAAATTAAACGTCTGTTAATTCAGGAAATAGCTACTGTTTTTTCCCCAACCCTTTAACAGACTTTTGCTGGCATTCATGCCATATACAGTATATAGTGTGTTTGCAAAGGGAAACCAAAATGGTGGTTCTCTCTTATTCAAGCATGAATTGAATCCAATATTATGATCAAGCCTATACAATTCTTAATTCATCATTCTTAAACATAGCCTTCAAGTCAGTAATTATATATCTAGAAGTTTGGCCTACCTTATAACCCTGACTAGTTCATGGAACGCCTTGTCCACATTCATAGGGGGATCCTTGGCACTTGTCTCAATGTATGTGATCTGTGAAGAAAAAACACATTGATCAAACATTGTCAGGAAAGATGACAAGCAAAAAATCTAATAGTCTCTGATTTCGCTAGTGCCACAAGGTATACACAACAAATACTAATTATGTTTTTCCAGCACAGAGCCCCATAATAAGGGATGTGAGTTTTGCAAGTAAAAACAAATGTAAGCATAGATCTGCAAACACATAATTTGATGCACTCTCACACTTGGTGGTGTCCTCTGACATAGCGTGTTCTAAAACAGTAAAGGCCAAGCTTGGCTATATTTGTGTTTTTCCCCACCACAGAGACTCAGTCTCTCCCAGAGGCCTACATTACACCCTGTAGCTAACGCAGAGTCAGCATCCCAGCCTGCCCTGCACCCAACAACCTCTCTCCCAGGAATAGCAGCCCAGAACACACAGCCCATAGAACAACCCCAGCCACTGACAACAGCAGTGGGGAAAGGCCTTCTACAGGTTCAACTACAGCCCTGACTTTTTCCTAACCATTTGACCTGACTATAAAAGATTATTGGCCAAAATTATCCATTCAAAACTAGGGTATAACTAGGGTTCTGAGTTTTTTCCCCATTAAAAGTACATTCATCAATTTGGACACTGTACTGCATCAAACAAGACATTAAAAATGAAGGATTTAGACATCAAGCTGCCCACTCCCTGTCTGAGCTGACACTGTACTCACATTGTGTTTGGCAGCCATTTCCTGCCCCTGGTCGCTGGTGATTTTGCGGAGGTGAACCAAATCCACCTTATTGGCCACCAGCACCATGGGGAAGGCCTCCCTGAAGGAGAGCAGAAGGAAGGAGAAGGACTGAGGAACAGATGCATCTCATTTCAACATAACATGTGTACAGTTACACCACTACACAGCTGACAACCTGACTGGAATGGAAACATTGTCTGGGGAAGGACTTGTTTGTTTTCATTTGTTGTGAACAAGAGATACAAAATAGAGCAGCATGACTATCTGCTGTGTAGATGAACCCTTTACCAGTGAGAGTGTTGGAGGGAACACACAAAAGATTGCGGCAGACAACCCAGTCGGAGGCACTCGGTACAGTAGCAGCAGTCCTGTGTAAGTGTCTGGCCCATAAGGCACGCATCATATCAAAAGCTGGCCCTCACCTGTCTTTGACCCTGAGGATGAGCTGGTGGAAGCGGTCCACATGTTCAAAGCTGGCCTTGTCTGTCACAGAGAACACGATGAGGAAGCCGTCCCCCGTCCTCATGTACTGCTCCCTCATAGCACTGAACTCCTCTTGGCCTGCTGTATCCAGCACTGTGCAATAACAAAACATACAGGTACCATTGTTACAAGATGCTACTGGGAATCCTCTTCTTGCTTGTTTTCATATGAAATGATTGGAAAAGCAACAAGCTATCAATTGCAAACAAATGCACATATAGTATAAGTCTAAATCTGTGAAACTATATGGGAATACTGTGCCACAACAGTATGTTTCATTAACATCCTGAACAGAATTGATAAAGGACACCAGCACCCCTAACCCAGAGAGACAGAAGAGAAAATGTCTCCCTACCGTCCAGGATGGCCCACTGTCCATCTATCTCTGTGTGTTTCAGGTAGGAGTCCTCGATGGTGGGGTCATAGTCGGACACAAAGATCTTCTGGAAGAACTGGATGGTGAGAGCGCTCTTCCCCACTCCTCCATCCCCCACCACCACCAGCTTGTACGTGAGGAGGTTGTCGCTAGGCACCGCACTGCTGGTTGCCATGGCAACAGGCAGCTGGCTATACCTGGAACACAGCAGGACAGGAGGGAGGGAGAGATGAAGAGTGTGAGACTGCTGCTGCTAATTCATAGCCAGGGACACCAGAGTACACAGAACCATGCATCACACACCAGCCCCTCAGAGAGAGAACGTCAGCTAGCGATCGACACCTCAGTCAATCTCAGCTAGAAGGGCTTGCCGGAAATGCTGTAGTAAAGGATAGGAAATAGATGTATACAATGTGCACGCAACATGTGTAATAATACTGTAATAAACCAAACACCTGGAGCACCAGAGCCTTAGATAGAGATTAGTTTACTGTATATGACGGAGCTGGAGATGCCTCAGTGAGAAAAACCCCTGGTCACTGATTGGCTGTCTGTATGAGGAAGTGCCTTGCACAGCCAGCCAGTCAGCAGTGTAACGGCGAGGCTCTCCCTCCCATTATGTAGGCTATTCTGTTTTGTTCTTTTTATGAGACTGCCAGAATAGCATGCAGCACCAACCACTCTCCCAGCACCATTATGAGCAGGGGAAACACGGTCTAGACATATTGATTACTGTGCTTTGTAATTATGGCTTTCGGGAAAAAATAAAACCGTCCTTGACTTCTCTGAAAGAATATCCTCTATAGCAGCTGTGGTGGTGCAACTTCACCAGCTTCCCACAAAAACTCCAGATTCAGATTCACTGACCATATTGGTTTTATTTTCTGTTGCTTGACAACGTTTTCCATCTCACACTATTTAAAATTGTTGTTTTTCTACTGCGATTTAGTAAGAACCTGGTCCTTCAAAAACATGGACACATTACAGCACATAAGTGCTCTGTTGTCTTGTGTGCGTTACTATTATTTCATGAACCCAATGCTGTATTGGCAAAAGGCAACAGCTTTCACAAGACAGGTCAAGCCACTAAGAGTGGTTGATAAACAAGGAAAAGCCAACTGAGGACAACAAGCTTGAGGAAACAACACAGACACTGGGATGGTGGTCATCCCCAACCATTAAAGGAGTTAGAACTTTCTCCAACAGCAGGATAGCGTGAGGGAATATGATTAAATCTCTTTGAACCTGCCTGACCTTAAGCTGCATAGAGGACAGGCTATGGGTAGAGGACAGGCTGTGCATGCATACAGAGAACACAGCCCAGGCTATGGGTAGAGGACAGGCTGTGCATGCATACAGAGAACACAGCCCAGGCTCAGCCCAGGCAGTGGGTAGAGGACATGGCACCATTGCAGTGGGCCGCAGGAAACAGCTGTCAGCTGGTGACGGCAGCCCTGCCACCTTCCTGCTCCACACAATAGAGGGAAGGAAAGACACTTCCTTCCTGGAGCGGCCCAGTCAGACCCCTGGAGAAGGATATACTGTAGGATCTCCCAGCCTCCCTCACAAGGGAACAGCTAGCTAGAGGGAACAACCTGCACACCCAAAACATACTGGATTACTTCATCAGTCAGAGGAAGGCCCAAAAAATGGTCAAAGACTCCAATCACCGAAGTCATAGACAGTTCTCTCTGCTACCGCACGGCAAGCGGTACCGGAGCGGCAAGTCTAGGTCCAAAAGGCTCCTTAACAGCTTCTACCCCCAAGCCATAAGACTGCTGAACAATTAATTAAATGGCCACCCGGACTATTTGCATTGACCCCCCCCACCCCAATATTTTCTTAATACTGCATTGTTGGTTAAGGGCTTGTAAGTAAGCGTTTCACAGTAAGGTCTACACCCGTTGTATTCGGCGCATGTGACAAATAAAATGTGATTTGAAGTACCGCTGATCACCCAATACATACCATTTCTTACCACTCAGGTCCAGCTCAGATCTGTCTCACTCATCTAGGATTCTCACCTGGGTGCTGACTGCTGAACAACGACTAAGGGAGTGCTGACTGATGCCCTATAGACAGGAAAGCTTACCTAGATGTCCAGTAAAGGACGTGTCATCATCATCATCGGTAAATGGCCAGCAAGGGTGCCAACTAAATTTCTGTCGACTGTACACGAGGTCACAAGATTCTGGGTACAAATGAGATCACTAGATTGTGGGTCTTCATCTGTGATGACTCAGTGGCAGTGTGGAGCATTATGCTCTTCAATCATACCACAACAGCACCTCTGGGCAACTACCATGCTTCTTTCATATCAACTGCAGTATACACAACACATAATGGACATCTGTGTACTCTGAACTGGACAGCTGTGTGCTCAGAACTCTAGACCACATGTGTCAACTCATTATTTAATCTGATCTCATGCATTACATATTTTGCTACTAAAAGACTGACTGACTGTACATAACTTGGTAAAGAGTAGGTAATGTGACTTGAGATAAGATACCTCTTCGGTGAATCAACGTAGGCCTACCTCACCAGGCTGCTGTCAGTGGACTTTATGTTGCATTTCATACAGTAACACCTTGTGAGAGTCACTTGGTTGACACTGCTCAATCAACATGCTTCTCTAAAACAAAACAAGAGTTCAAGCTGCTTTGATCAAGTTTAAATTAAACATGCAGTACCTTCAGTGCCATTTCAACTTCTTTGATTGAATAACAAGTGAAAAAGCTTCACCACCTTGCCACTTTTGTTGCAGCATTATCTGGTGATTTCACTGGGCTATTAATAGGCAGATTAATATGTGCAGCTCTATTGAATGTTGCCTTATACATCAGACTGTTACCTTGGTTACCCCATGGATATTCAGTCTGAAAGAAGTCGCCATAAAAAAGAGGCAAGAACCTCTACATGCCAGAATGTTTAATAATTAATTAAGTTATAATGTCCGAGAAGCTGGTGTTTGTTGGATATATTGGCACGGTGTTGTTAGGCCCGATACGAAGTCAAGGGCCAACAAACCGTGCCAATATATCCAACAAACACCGGCTTCGAGGGCATTATCACTTTTATACAAGGGGTTACCAACATATTCAAATAATGATTGACATATTTTGATAAAAAACGTTCTTCATCCTTCCACAAGATATAGTCCTGACACAAATCTAGGGTTGCTAGAGACGCGACCCAGTCGTTCGTTCTAAATGTTCCATTGCCATACTGGCTGGCAACGTTCTTATCCCTTGCTTGCTATCTAGCCAACTACGGCTAACTTACAGTCACGTCAAAAAGTTCCGACAGAATAACAGCAAAGTAGCTGCATTTGCATTTGTTTAAGCTGTTTTCTAGTGACATTTATTTGGATACATCCATAACAATGAGCTAATTTCGCCTGCCATAGAGAATGTGCTCACTCGTCAGGACACTGTTGTTCAGAAGAGCTAGCCAACAACACAGCTACAGTAACACAATCACTTAAAACGACTGCAAATTAGCTGCGTTTCGTTTTTCAATTGACATTTTTTTGTATATACACCCATAAAAATGATGCCAGCTGATTCATGATTTCGACTGGCTGAGAAACGCTGCCTGCCTTTCTGTCCCGACTCGTTCAATACTATGGGACAGCAGCAGATCGAATTTGAATATTGAAACAATGTTGCAAATGTCGGAGAGACAGACAGCAAGGTTTATACAATTCTCCACTGTTGAAAACTAAATGTCAGTCTAAAAGAAATGTGAGATAATGTCTAGATGCTTTTTATAGTGGAGATCAAGTTTATAAAGTGGCTGACTGGGTTGATGAGACAGAGGATTGCGCAGTCAGATGGAACAGTGTAAATAGGCATTTTAACGTCATAGATTTAGCTTGTGGTAACTTGTGGAATAGACACCAGCTGGAATGCGGTTTTAACCAATCAGCATTCAGGATTAGACGCACCCGTTGTATAAAATGATATGTAAACATACTTTACCGGTTGTCCCTGCTGTTGGTCCTTTTGAAGGTATGAAGTGGAGAAAATGTCCACAGGAAAGTATTATTAACCAGACTTTTTGGGGCACCAGTCTGTATATGCTTTGCTTTATCTTGGCCAGGTCGCAGTTGTAAATGAGAACTTGTTCTCAACTGGCTTACCTGGTTAAATAAAGGTGAAAATATTATATATAGCTCTGGCTTGTATTTCTGCTTTGTATTTTCAATCTCCTGACGCACTGCATGTGATGCACAATATGTAAACAATAGTCAAAGATAGCGGTTAGAGCACTGGGCCAGTAACCGAAAGGTATCTGCTTTGAACACACGAGCCCTCAAGGTGACAAATCTGTTGATGTGCCCTTAAACAAGGCACTTAACCATAATTTGCAAACTGACGGAACCATATACAGACCAGCATACTGAAAGTCAGGCTAATAACACTTCCCTGTGGATAATTTCTCTCAGATTAACTCCAACATAAGGGGGAAAAAATCAACACACAACAGGTAAAGCAAGTCCAAATGAGGTTTATTCGACATTCTGACTTGTAATGGGACTGTTTGGAAATGTTGAGCCTATATGTTAGAGACGAGAGTTTAAGTCTTCCTTCCACTCTATTGGATTCTAAAAGGGACTATATTGAAGGCTGCATAATGGTGGGTGACCTCATCCTATGATGTGGTGCCTGAAGAATCCTTCAATAGAAATTCTGTAATGATTATAATGTATCTATTCATACATGCCTAGTTGAAAAGGCTACAGTGTTAAGTATAAACATTGTAACAAAGCCGCTAAATGTATCAATAGAGTTTGTTCTTGTGATGTTTAATTTCATCCACTGCAAATTATGATAATTCTAATGGAAAGTAGATGACACACTACTAGCCTACGGTTTACTTCCTAACAAAACTTCACAAGATTATTATCGTTTTTAACTAAATCAGTGTGATGTACAGGAACCACTGTAGAGTTACCGCCCTTGGATAAAGGGTTTTTGTTGCTTCTTGAATGTCAAATCTTTTAGAGAAGTTTGCTGCATCAAGCAATTTCCGCAAATGGAATATTGGCGTCCATTTCTTGAATCAAACAGAGGCCCCACGATGTTACAATGTTGTAAGAAATGAAGTCCACAGTTTATATTGCAAAAACCCAAGTCAATTAGATAAATATTTACCAAAGCACAGTACAAAACGTGATATGAAGATTTACCAAGAATGTTTAAGTTTCCTACAGTAGCTGCGATGTAGAGGCAGCCTAATACGAACGACGACAATTTCAGCAATAACTTACCAAGATGAGATCCGTTGTCGTGAAAGAACGCTACAGCAACCACTTCACGCACAAATATTCCTCATCCCTCTCTCTGTCCGTTACCTCAAATTATCGCCATCATTTTACCTTTATGACCGGAATGCGCCTCTCATAACCGCGATGCGAGCCGCTATGTAGCAAATCTTTATATTGCAACAGCTGATACTAAAAATAGAACGGCCTCATACGGGTGGACACTAGTTGGTTAAAAATGTTTAATAATCAGGTTTTCCTTCTTCATCATGTCATGACTGATATAAAAATGTAGTGTACATGTAAAATCATTTAAGCCTTCACAAGAATATACTTTTTCTACAAAATGTAAAAATCAGCTGATTTGTTTTTTGGAATGCCCCTTTTTTGAGAAAGTGGACTGTTCCATTTTGTCGACGCCCCCCCAGACTGGTTTAAGGACCAGACTGGTTTAAAGAGGCACTTTTGTCTAAATCAGGAATGGGAAACTGGCGGCCTGCGGACCCCTTTTTGTAGGCCCAACATTTTTCTCTCTGCCCATAGCAAAATGAGTAATTGTATGAAATTAGTTATAAAATTACAAAATCTTCTCTCCGCCCCATGGCAAAATGTGTAGAATTGCAGAACACTTGTTGTAAAACTGCAACATTTTCTCTACGCTACATGGCAAAATGTGTAGAATTGCAGGAAATTAAATTTAAAACAAAAAAATTGTTCTCTCCACTGTCAAGAGGTGGGCCGTTAAAATGTTTTACTCGCAAGGTGAGGTTGGGCCGCCCAACACATTTCTCTTAGGGCCCCCAAAAGGCTACGGTATGTATGGATGTGGATACGCAGACTGGCGAGCCACTGCTGCTGCTCATGATGAGTTCAGATTTTTATATGGCCCCCACCCCCATCAAAGTTGCCAATCCCTGGTCTAAATTCTAAGGTGGCATCTCTGAGTAGGACATTTCGAATGAACATCAATATAGCTTTTGTAATTATTTTATTGACCATGAAACTTGATTAGTGGCAATTACAATCGGTAGCCTAATTCGTTCTCTTTATATGGTGCACCCATCAATACATTCATTAATTATAGCCTATTGCTAAACAAAATTTATCTCATAATGCATCACTTTACATTTCTAAAGTGAATCATATGTTATATTCAGATTACACTGATCATGAAACAAAAAATAAAGGTACATGTATACTTCCTATTTAAAAGGCAAAAAAATGCATCACTGAGTGTGGAGAAGTTGTGGTTTGGTGTGCTGTAGTAATGCACTGATGTCAACATTATGTGGAGTCAGGGGAAAGGGCCAAGGGATGTCATATGTTGACAATTTCGGGTGACATTAAAAGGCATATGAGGCTGAAGCAATGGCTTTTAGGCTTACTTCTTGCCATTGCAAGGAGTCTAAATAGCCTGCTTGACAAAAACAGTCTGATCTCCTTCATGGGTTGCAGCTAGAATAGAGGTCAGGTGATAGGATCAGATTAATCAAGAGTGCGTGTGTATGTGTGTGTGTGTGTGTGTGTGTGTGTATGTGTGTGTGTGTGTGCGCGTATGCATATGCGTGTGTGTGTTTGTGTGAGGGGGCAGTAAGCTAGGACAGATACAATTTATCATGATATTTTTCTCTACATACGTCCCCTAAACAACATCTATACTGAACAAAAATATAAACGCAACATGCAACAATTTCAACGATTTTACCGAGTTAGAGTTCATATAAGGAAATCAGTCAATTGAAATAAATAAATTAGGCGCCAATCTATGGATTTCACATGACTAGGCAGGGAAATGTTTTCCCCACAGACAGAAATACTCCTCAGTTTCATCAGCTGTCCGGGTGGCTGGTCTCAGATGATCTAGCAGGTGAAGAAGCCGGATGTGGAGGTCCTGGGCTGGCATGGTGGAGGTCCTGGGCTGGCATGGTTACACGTGGTCTGCGGTAGTGAGGCAGGTTGGACGCACTGCCAAATTCTCTAAAATGACATTGGAGGCAGCTTATGGTAGAGAAATGAACATTACATTCTCTGGCAACAACTCTGGTGGACATTCCTGCAGTCAGCAAATTTGAAAGAAATAAGCTTTTTCTGCGTATGGAAAATTTTGGGGATATTTTATTTCAGCTCATGAAACATGGGACCACTTGTTTATATTTTATATGTTACATGTTTATATTTTTGTTTTTCTCTCCTTGAGAGAAAAAGAGAGAGAGGCTAGCTAGATATGGGTCTGTCCTGCTGTGAGGACAGCCACCCTTGTGTTCCTCTGTGTACCAAATTCAAGTGCCTAGGCTGAGCAATTACAATTCCACCCCCTGGATTGTTTTATATTGTGTCCACTTCATGAAAAACAAACAAAGCCAGAGGCGACCAAGATGTGGAACATAAACACCCTAAACCTTGAGAATGCTGATTGGAGATCATATTATGTTCCTGCCACTTTTCACACTGTAACACATACTATATTTGGTGTGAATATATGATGTTAGTTGATCTTCAATTTTAGAGCTGTCGAAATTGCAGTAGTCATTTTCTTACAACAAAAACATACACCAATATCACAATAGATATGGTCAGATATTGTCATGTTTACAAACACGCTTTTCTCAGAGTAGGCTAACATGAGCTGGTCATCAAAGAGAAATCACTGAAAATATATTTTATTTATTTATATCTCAAAAGTCCCTGGAGCTTCATCTTCTTAGGGCTCAACTGTAAAACACACACACACACACACACACACACACACACACACACACACACACACACACACACACACACACACACACACACACACAGAGAGAGAGAGATTTGTACCATGAAGTGGTTATTAATGGTGGGGTGCAGATAGGAGCGATGTGATTGTAAATAATCTGACGGGGGAGGGGTGATGTGCTGCTTGATATCAGGATTGCCTTCATAAATAAGTCATGCAATAGATGCTGTTGCTGCCTTTTTCATGACTCATTACAGTGGCTAATGGGCATGAAAT
This sequence comes from Coregonus lavaretus, assembly GCF_964263955.1. Lineage (NCBI taxonomy): Eukaryota > Metazoa > Chordata > Actinopteri > Salmoniformes > Salmonidae > Coregonus > Coregonus lavaretus. The sequence goes on from NC_140003.1 coordinate 21,026,660, forward strand.
GAAATGAAATGGACAGCTCTCTCTCCCTCTCTCCCTCTCTTGCTGTGTGCAGCGGTTCCTGGAACCGATGTTCTTTAATTAAGTGTGAGGGGGGAAGGGGGGGGGGGGGGGGGGGTGTGATCTGGTGGCTCACTCAAGCCTCCCCCTCCCCTCCCTCCCATCCTCCCTATGCTGAATTGCCTTAGTGCTTGTCATGCATACCGGAAACAAATGATCTATTCAACACATATTGTTTTCCAGTAAACTGCCATTCCCCTTTATTCCTATGTACTGATGAGTAGATACACTGAGTGTACAAAACATTAAGAACACCTTCCTAACATTGAGTTAAAATCCTTCTTTAACCTGTCTCCTCCCCTTCATCTAAACTGATTGAAGTGGATTTAATAAAGTGACATCAATAAGGGATCATAGCTTTCACCTGGATTCACCTGGGCAGTCTACAGTGGGGAAAAAAAGTATTTAGTCAGCCACCAATTGTGCAAGTTCTCCCACTTAAAAAGATGAGAGAGGCCTGTAATTTTCATCATAGGTACACGTCAACTATGACAGACCAATTGAGGAAAAAAAATCCAGAAAATCACATTGTAGGATTTTTAATGAATTTATTTGCAAATTATGGTGGAAAATAAGTATTTGGTCACCTACAAACAAGCAAGATTTCTGGCTCTCACAGACCTGTAACTTCTTCTTTAAGAGGCTCCTCTGTCCTCCACTCGTTACCTGTATTAATGGCACCTGTTTGAACTTGTTATCAGTATAAAAGACACCTGTCCACAACCTCAAACAGTCACACTCCAAACTCCACTATGGCCAAGACCAAAGAGCTGTCAAAGGACACCAGAAACAAAATTGTAGACCTGCACCAGGCTGGGAAGACTGAATCTGCAATAGGTAAGCAGCTTGGTTTGAAGAAATCAACTGTGGGAGCAATTATTAGGAAATGGAAGACATACAAGACCACTGATAATCTCCCTCGATCTGGGGCTCCACGCAAGATCTCACCCCGTGGGGTCAAAATGATCACAAGAACAGTGAGCAAAAATCCCAGAACCACACGGAGGAACCTAGTGAATGACCTGCAGAGAGCTGGGACCAAAGTAACAAAGCCTACCATCAGTAACACACTACGCCGCCAGGGACTCAAATCCTGCAGTGCCAGACGTGTCCCCCTGCTTAAGCCAGTACATGTCCAGGCCCGTCTGAAGTTTGCTAGAGTGCATTTGGATGATCCAGAAGAGGATTGGGAGAATGTCATATGGTCAGATGAAACCAAAATAGAACTTTTTGGTAAAAACTCAACTCGTCGTGTTTGGAGGACAAAGAATTCTGAGTTGCATTCAAAGAACACCATACCTACTGTGAAGCATGGGGGTGGAAACATCATGCTTTGGGTCTGTTTTTCTGCAAAGGGACCAGGATGACTGATCCGTGTAAAGGAAAGAATGAATGGGGCCAAGTATCGTGAGATTTTGAGTGACAACCTTCTTCCATCAGCAAGGGCATTGAAGATGAAACGTGGCTGGGTCTTTCAGCATGAAAATGATCCCAAACACACCGCCCGGGCAACGAAGGAGTGGCTTCGTAAGAAGCATTTCAAGGTCCTGGAGTGGCCTAGCCAGTCTCCAGATCTCAACCTCATAGAAAATCTTTGGAGGGAGTTGAAAGTCCGTGTTGCCCAGCGACAGCCCCAAAACATCACTGCTCTAGAGGAGATCTGCATGGAGGAATGGGCCAAAATACCAGCAACAGTGTGTGAAAACCTTGTGAAGACTTACAGAAAACGTTTGACCTGTGTCATTGCCAACAAAGGGTATATAACAAAGTATTGAGAAACTTTTGTTATTGACCAAATACTTATTTTCCACCATAATTTGCAAATAAATTCATTAAAAATCCTACAATGTGATTTTCTGGAATTTTTTTCCTAATTTTGTCTGTCATAGTTGACGTGTACCTATGATGAAAATTACAGGCCTCTCTCATCTTTTTAAGTGGGAGAACATGCACAATTGGTGGCTGACTAAATACTTTTTTCCCCCACTGTATGTCATGGAACGAGCAGGTGATTTTAATGTTTTGTACACTCAGTGTATAATAGTAGGATACTACACCCTTCTCTATCCTCAAAATATATTTTGGTCATAAAAACATTTTGGAAAATGAATACAAAACATAAACAATGATCCTTAGGGCAGCTCTGATACTGGGAACCCATGTTCGGAACAAAATCATGTAAAGTCAGAGACTAAAGAGGTCTTTGAAACCTCAAATAATGGTTCCCCTGTTTAACGAATGTACACTATAGATTTCGCTTTTGTAAATTGTTTGGAGGCAATCATGTTCAAAGGGTGTTAGATTGACTGATTTAGCTTCATTCAAACTGATTGATTGCTCAACCGATGAAGCAAGAGGTGATCTTAATTTGATTATTGATTTCAAGGTTTCTTTTACATTCGTGTGTGAGAGGGACATATTTCTGAGACTGTGCTAACACTTACAAAATTGTACTGATATTAACAACAACATGACCCTTTGCGCAAATCATGGCTTATTTAGGTGATATTGTCATGAAAATCTGAATTATGGGTTTGTGTTTCAAGTTAGACCCATAATAACCCATGATGTTCAGTAATTTTCCCAACACCTGTAAGCATTCTACAGACATTGGTGTGCATAATATTTCTCTATTGCATTAAATGATTATTCAGATCATTAGCATCAGTATTCAGATTAGTCAAAAGCTTTCCATCCACTGGTGTTTTGACCTTTTGATGTAGGCTACAAACGTCCAACTGGAAAGTAATGGCTTAATAGATACAGAAATTCCATAGTCAAATTAGGGAGAGCTCCAAAGGTTACCACCAGCCTCCCCTGGATAATTCTAATCTCCATTTGACACCCTGAATTACGCGGCCGGTGAAGTCCAAAAAACGGCAATGGCGTAGCCACCACTGACCCCCAACCAGCCTTTACATTTGTCACCGTGGCAGCCAGAGCTCCTTTCGCACATTAATAAAATCAGTGGAGGCTGCTGAGGGGAGGACGGCTCATAGTAATGGCTGGAATGGTGTCAATGGAATGGTATCAAACACATCAAATACATGGTTTACATGTGGTTAATACCACTCCATTGACTCCATTCCAGCCATTATTATGAGCTGTCCTCCCCTCAGCAGCCTCCACTGATTAAAATACATCTTACTCCATCTGCCCTGATAGCATGTTGCCTAGTGACCTCGCTCAGTTTAATGAAAAGGGGATTATGAGAAAGATGTGGTTTTAAGGTGATCTGGTGTCCATATTCATGCTGGCCTGGTAGACTAAAAAGAGGCTGTAATGTAGTGCTCTGGTCTTAAGACTGCTGGGGCAAAGAGCAAGGCAAAGATCTAGACCTTTGTGTGAGGAACACAAAAACCATTCTAATACCAGCATGCTTCAGGGGAATGGGTAACCTGCCTCTTTTGACTGTTCCCTTTTCAAGGGATGGGAGATTCCCACATTGCTGCTGGTGCCAGTTGCCATGGAGACAGAGGAGCTTTCTCTCTTGGAGTCGATCATAGCCTACTGCTCTTTTTGTGTAGATAGATGACATAATTCTACTGAACATGCCCTATGAGGTTTGATTAATCTCACAGCATACAGTGAGGGAAAAAAGTATTTGATCCCCCGCTGATTTTGTACGTTTGCCCACTGACAAACAAATGATCAGTCTATAATTTTAATGGTAGGTTTATTTGAACAGTGAGATACAGAATAACAACAAAATAATCCAGAAAAACGCATGTCAAAAATGTTATAAATTGATTTGCATTTTAATGAGGGAAATAAGTATTTGACCCCCTATCAATCAGAAAGATTTCTGGCTCCCAGGTGTCTTTTATACAGGTAACGAGATGAGATTAGGAGCACACTCTTAAAGGGAGTGCTCCTAATCTCATTTTGTTACCTGTATAAAAGACACCTGTCCACAGAAGCAATCAATCAATCAGATTCCAAACTCTCCACCATGGCCAAGACCAAAGAGCTCTCCAAGGATGTCAGGGACAAGATTGTAGACCTACAAAAGGCTGGAATGGGTTACAAGACCATCGCCAAGCAGCTTGGTGAGAAGGTGACAACAGTTGGTGCGATTATTCGCAAATGGAAGAAACACAAAATAACTGTCAATCTCCCTCTGCCTGGGGCTCCATGCAAGATCTCACCTCGTGGAGTTGCAATGATCATGAGAACGGTAAGGAATCAGCCCAGAACTACACGGGAGGATATTGTCAATGATCTCAAGGCAGCTGGGACCATAGTCACGAAGAAAACAATTGGTAACACACTACGCTGTGAAGGACTGAAATCCTGCAGCGCCCGCAAGGTCCCCCTGCTCAAGAAAGCACATATACATGCCCGTCTGAAGTTTGCCAATGAACATCTGAACACACAGAAACAAGATCCCACAACTAAAGGTAGGCAAAATGGCTGCCTAAGTATGATCCCCAATCAGAGACAACGATCGACAGCTGCCTCTGATTGGGAACCACACCCGGCCAACATAGAAATAGAAAACATAGAATCTATCAACATTCACACCCTGACCAAACTAACTAGAGAATACCAGGCTCTCAAGGTCAGGGCGTGACAGTTGCAAAGGTGGCATCCTATGACAGTGCCACGTTGAAAGTCACTGAGCACTTCAGTAAGACCGTTCTACTGCCAATGTTGCTATGGAGATTGCATGGCTGTGTGCTCGATTTTATACACCTGTCAGCAACGGGTGTGGCTGAAATAGCCGAATCCACTCATTTGAAGGGGTGTCCACATACTTTGGTATATATAGTGTATCTTAAAAATAAGGAAACTATTAAGAATTCACTTTTTTAATGCTTAAAATAATCATTAAAAAAAGAGTTTGAGAAAATAACGTTGATGCATTCATAGATGGCCACACTATACACTATACCAGTAGATGCATATTAGCACATTCGATAATATGCTAAAATCTAATGAACTATAGGACCAAATGTAGGCCCATGGTACATGTTTTAACTTGGTTTGAGAAAAGCTATGGGATTGGTCAAAATATGGCTGAGTTATTGACAAATATCAGATTTGACATTTAAACCACTGTAAATCCACTCCACAGTGGCCTATCAACTTAAAACTTATCACCGCTATCATGGACATCCCTAAGATGAACCACACTGAATTTGGTATTGATATAAAATAAAAATAAAGGAAAATATTAAACACTAATTCTTTGCATATGTAACGCTAATGGTCAAAATCATCTTCTCCTCATGAACTAAATACACTCCAGATTTTGTATTTAGACTCATGATTGCACGTCCTGTGAACCCCATTCATTGCTGCTCACAGCTTTATTTTTCAATTGCACCTTCTGCATACTCCAACAACACCATTAAAATGTAATAACAGTTCGTAGGCATTTTGACACGTATTGAGCTCTTCCAAGGTGCACATCATTACAGCTCAGGGCCTGAACACCCATTCTTACACTAATCAATGTTTGTCTGTCAGTAATAATGCATGAAAAGAGTGATATACACACTGTAATTACCCAAAAGTCTTATGCTGGTAAAACCCCAGAAAAAATTGTGAGCGAAAAGAGCAGGTCAGTAATCCAGCATTCTCTATCCATCATGCTCACAATGATAGGTTTATACATTTTCTCTGTAGTTCGCGTGCGCTCAAGCACACACACACACACACACACACAATAAAGACTTAAGCCACCCATGCCATGAACTGTTCTCTGTGCTACCGTCAGGCAAGCGGTACAGCATCAGGTCTCGGACCAACAGGCTCCGAGATAGCTTCTATCTCCAAGCAATTAGACTTTTGAATAGCAAATCAACTGACTATCTGTGCAGACTATCTGAGCTCTATACACACTCACAGCAGGTCTCTATCAACACACACACACACACACATATACGCACACACACACTGTAACTCACACTCACACAAACACACATACTGATGCCACACACACACACACACACACACACACACATGCAGGGCCGGCCCTAGCCTTTTGGGGGCCCTAAAATTTTTGTGGTCCCCCTCTTGACAGTGGAGAGAAACATTTTAGTTTTAAAGTTAATTTCCTGCAATTCTACCCATTTTGCCATTGGGTGGAAATAACATTTTATAACACATTTCATCCAATTCTATTTTTGCAGTTAAAAGAAAATGTCCTGCAATTCAACACATTTTGCCATGAATTATGCCATGTTTTAATATGATATCTGTGTGGAGTGACTAACAAAATCAATGTGGGCCCCCTGGAGGTCAGGGCCCCTGGGCACGTGACCTGTGTGCCCGATCAGTATTTGGCCATGATTACTACAAGTTTAGATAGCTGGCTAGACTAATTTACCAATCAAAAAATGGTTAGCTAACATGGCAGTGACTGACATAAGAAGAGGAAAACTGCTGAACCATATTTCGAAATAGCACCTTGTGCATTCTACTATTAAAACTTTTAACAGTAAGTTGAGTTCATAAAAAAAAAAGTTGGGGGTCGGGGGTCCCCTAGCTGCCAGGGGCCCTAAGCGACCACTTACATCGCTTATGCCTGGGGTCGGCCCTGTACACATACACTCACACACTCACACACACACACACACACCACGTATCGCCTCTGCCTATAGGCAGACTATGCGCTGCGCGTAGGACCCCGCAGCCACTAGGGGGCCCCCCACCAGTCGTAAATCAGTTGGGTTTCAATTTACTGTAGAATACACAGAATTCTCGAATTTGCTAGTGCATCAGCAGTTTTTCTCTTGTTATGTCAGTTACTGACAGTCAAATAATTAGCCCATGTCAGCTAACATTTTATAAGATTGGTAGGTAAGTTAATCTAGCCAGCTATCTAAACCTTGATGGCTGAATTCCCTACCGGGCACGAAGGGCATGTGCCCAAATCTCGCTTAGGGCCCAGAAAGGCTAGAGGTGGCTCTGGGTATTGGTACCCCTTGTATATAGCTTCATTCTTGTGTGTTTTAGTTCTCTTTTTTTATTTATTTTTATTTAACTCTGCATTATTGGGAGAGAGCTTGTAAGGTCACCTGTTGTATTCAGCGCATGTGACAAATCAAGTTTGATTTGATTTTGACACACACACACACACACCAAACTGAGTAATATGTCTAATTTATAACAGGCCCTATTAGAATACTTTACAAATGCAGCCCTCCTTCCTTGAGGGTGAAATCACTGATCAGGTTTTACAGGGTAATAACTGCTTTCAGCTACTGGTCTTTGAGGCTGATGACATTGCTTTTCACTTACTGCACTTGATGCAGATGTAGAGGCAAAGTATGCCCCCTCGTGGCGAAGTTTATTAGCTCGAAATATTCCAGCAGACTACGGTAGCAAACGTGAATTATTAAAAAATAGGCTATTTACCCTTATGCAGTGTTTGATATTCTTACAGCTTTAACACACTACTGCACTTAGGAAAGTAGTGACTAGGTATTAACGTAAAACGTGCTGCAAACTGCTTTACTTCGTTGTTGCTTTCCTAATAACTTTGGTCCTGCTCACCTTGCATAGATGTCTATGACATGTGAGTTATCTTGCAAAAGCTTTATAAAATGTAACATTATCTGTTAGTTCAGTATATCATTTTGAGTTCATATAAAAGAGTGTGTTGTGCAGTTAGCAATTCCTCACTTGACTGTCTGGCAGTCATACACTGCTATCGTCATTCATAGAGTGCTAGTCTACTAATTACACACCTCTGGATTGCATTTTGGGTTTGACCAACAGGGATACAAAATGGTGCATCTTTTTTCAATTGCAATATTAGCGTGCAACTTTTTATTCTGACATAACTGGTACAGTATATATTACCCCCCATGCACTCAGTGTTGTTGTCTCAAGTTGATTGACAATTTCATAATACCAAGTCCAAAGGTGATCCGGATGGGGACTAGGACCTCATACATAGCATCCTTATGAAACCATCATGATGTGTAATGCCATACATCATAGAGAGGATGTATTATTCATAAGACGAGTTGGTCTACACTTTTTTGGTATTTTATTGCAACTTTAATTCACCAGTCAGCCGGGTCAAACCTCTTGCGTTTGATATTGATTTTCTGTTTCTCGGCAGATCCATCCCTATGAGGTCTGTAGCTAACGACCAAATCAACTGTCGCCATGGCATCTCCATTTCTGAAGTATGCTGTGATGGTACAGAAGTATCGGATGCCGCTGCTCATCGGTGCGGCGGGTGTTCGCGGCCCAAATGTTCTACCACGTGTTCCCAGAGAGTACTTACAGGAAGCTGTACCAAGCCTGGAACAAAGGAGAACCAGCCAGCATCTCAGACAAGCTGGAGAGCGTCTTCCATCAGGTCCTGAAAGATTCTGGTGTGGGCTCCCCGGGCGGCTACAGTGCCTTCGCCTCATTTGGCTTCCACACGGTCGGGGCTGATGTGCCCTGGCTTCCCTCTGGTGCCCAGATCAGCATCCCTGACAACTTTAACAGCACACCGGACGACCCGGCTGGCATTACCAACCACACCATCCTCATCAATGGCAAGGAGGTGGAGTGGAACAGCGACATCGGCACTGACCTCAAGGACGCGCTGGTGTAGAGCGGCTCAGAAGTTTGCCATGGCACGGGAGGTGGCTCATCTGGAGGTGGGTGGACCCGTGCTGAATGCGGCTGTAGCGCCGTTCTGCTTGGCAGGGGTGATGGTCTTGGGGGTGACCCTGAAGCAGATCTTCAGGCTGCACGCTGGGCCTGTAGTCTTCAGGGGCGTAGTTAACATAGTGGCATTAGGCCTGGGCGCTGTGTCTTTCTTCCTAACGTCTGATGCCGTCAGCCAATGGCTGGACTACAAATCAGACCGCCACACTGCAGGCCTTTCCAAGGACTATACCAAGGGAGGGGTGGAGTTCTACAACAAGATCCTCTCCCGGAACAAGATGCTACTTTTGCTGATGGGCCAGTGTCACGAGAATTTCTATCTCTAATTAATCAAACTTAATGCTCTGAATAATTCCCAGAGGGTGTAAGGCTCTGGTTTAATCATGAATTAAACAAAGGTCCACAACCGGCAAGAATGATCTGTATGTTTAATCATGGAGAGCTCTGCCGTCAAAAAACACATATACAGCTTTTATACTTCACACAAAGGCACTTTGCTCCACCCACCTTTAGGAGGCCTTTAACCAGTTTCTCAGTCCCCTTCATCCTGGAATGTTTGTCTCAGCAGTTTCTAACTCACCCCCTCTGTTAGTGGGTTTATAATGATAACCCTAACACAGTTCACACAGTCATCATCAGTTTTGGGGTTAACAATTTTAGTCATAATCATAATTCCTCTATCAGTCCACCCTTTGAATACATTTTTACACCCTTAGGATACATGTATTTATAAGCATGACCAATCTGATCTTCATACGTCAGAACTAATAAACATTTCATCCAATTGCGGTCTTTCAGGGTCAAAGTCCTCGTCATCCACCAAGCCTGGAGCATCGTTTTTCCCACTCCCCTGGTCAGAGTCCGGAGTCGGTCCATCTCTCATCATTTGTTGAGATACTGCATTCACCAACGCCTTACTCACCAATCCTCGGACACAGGGAACAAGACAACAACCACATAATACAAGAATACCCATACAAACGCTGACCGCCCCTAAGATGGTGGCTGCTATGGTTATCCATTTACCAAACATTTCATCAAACCACCCTATCCTCGATGTACTAACTCCTGAGTTCTCAGCTCATTCTTCACTTAGAGCAGTTAATTCTGAAAGAGCTCTGGTGACCGTCCCATCCGGTGTGGTGTTGTTAGGGATAAATGTGCAACAATGGCTTATCATTCTAGAGACACCGCCCCTTTCTGCCTGATCTAGAGCCAACCTCTTTTCCTAAGTCATGAGTGAGATGGCGGATAATTGTTCAGAGATCCCTTTTACTGCATCCCTAGTCTGGCCAATAAATCGTTGTTGGTCGTAATAGATATAATTAATCCAATCCACAATTTTGTTTATTGTCACCCACCAAAAGAATGTGGTAGTAAACCCTTCCCCTAATTCTTTCATAGCTCGGTATCCATCCGGTACCCCCCTTGATACCCCAATCGTATCCATCTAAATAGGGCTATTCTCCTTCTTGTTAAAACTCCTCCATGTCTGTTTAACCCTTAACCTTGGTTCCTGGTGACTAATTCTAACTAGCTGAATCAGTAGAACCAGGGCGCACGTATCTAGCCACCCTTTTGGAATTCTCTGCCTTATACTGCCTTTACTGGCACACGCCCACCACACATCGGTTACAGGGGCTGTAAGGTTCAGAATTCTCTCCTGTGCTTCTGAACTTAAGTCAATCACATTACTACTATCTCCAATTGATAATTGGTGATGTCTTTGTTTCTCTTTACCCCCCATCTGGATGTTCAGTCCCGCCCGGTCTCATATCCCCGTCCCCAAGTGTTTTTAAACACTTGAGTCTAGGAACAATCCGCCGTGGGATGGAATTTTATCATCCCAAATTGCTTATTGACATGTACCCCACCCATTGGCTACGTCCCTAACCTTTATTTTGAATCCTACAGTCTGCCCTTCTCTGACTCCCATTTTGTAGGCCACTCGTCCTTGACTGTCAGTATGTCGGGTCGCTTCTCTTCTCTTTTACTTCTTAACAATGGTAAGGGCATAGCGTAATTGGTGGTGGATCTTGACATATCAAGACCATTGCCGAGACTATGATGCAGCTCAAGTCACCCCTATTCCCAAAAACCGCCAACCCTCTCCTGTCCTCAGTCTTTCTGCTTGGTACTACCCCATACTCACACCCTGAGAACACACTACAGTGATGATAGGTCGGGGTAGGAGATCTTCGTTAACAGAGGTGATCCCCAGACCCTATTGATCCAGTTCTTCTCTCTAACTCTGCGTGTGTTCAGTGGTGCTTGTATGTGTTCTTACCTTTTTGCAGTGGGTAACGTGGACCCAGGTTGCTCTTTCTGCTATTCTAATGGCAAAGGCAGTGACCAATATAACCTGATAGGGCCCTTCCCAACAGGCCTGCTTCCAGTTTTTCTTCTTTAGGGACTGGATGCTCACCAGTCACCTGGATAGATAGAGTGGGTCACCTTCTCCTTTAGTTTGCCTGTGGGGCACAAAACCTCTGACATACCGGTGTGGTTAATAAACTACCTTCTCACGTTTTCTGCTAGGGTGCTCTTAATTTCTATTTCTGCCTTCTCCGGTCCTCCTAACTCGGGCATTCTGTATGGTCTACCAAATCCCTTCTCCAATGGCAATAACCCTTCTTCATCTGGAGTTCTCCTGATCGTCATTAATACTATCGGTAGACCTTGTACCCCATTTCTTCCTGCTCTCCTGTGTGTTTTCCTTAACCCCTCTCTAATCATACCGTTCACATCAGTATTCTCTTTCTAGACTGTATCTAAAAAAAATGTTTTTTAAAAGTGTTTTGTCCTCTCCTTCGTATATTTATTATTTAATCCTACCATCTACTATCATCCCCCCTTTTGACACATGTTTCTGCCCATGTGTCAATATTACCACCTACCTAAACAATCACTTAGGTAATATTGGTAATTTATCATCCAATTGCCATCCCTTATTTATTTTTGAGACTGTCCCTTGCTTCTTTATTGCTCCTCCCACTTCCTTTGTCTTTTATGGCGGCTAAATCTGACTTTCATTCAGTTCAGAATCAATAGTAAGCCAATCAATCAATCCCTTATCTTGTAAAAACACTCATGTTTAGTTTAAACTCTGTTCTACCCCGGCTCTCCCGGGCTTGACCTGAAGACTGATGGTTGGACATGACAGGTCCGTACTTAAATCTTTCAAACCTAACCTAACCCCCCCCCCCCCCCCCCCCCCCCCTTCATGCTGTAATCAATCAAGAAGATAGCAAAGGAGAGACAATGGTTTTAGCTTGAACTCTGCTCAACCCTGGACGTTTTTTCCTCTCTGTTTGAGGAGAGAAGCAAAAGGCTCCCTTCTGCTTGATAACGTAGGACAGCCGTAGGACAGCCATGGATTCCCACTTCACTTACACACCTCTAAAACATTTAATCTAACCCATGACACATTATTTACTACTGCTCATTCTCTTGCTACAATCTGCAAATGTACCAATAAATTATCTTACCATCATTACTACCCCCTTTTCTGAACACATGAGTCACAAAGTCACTCATGCTTTCAAAAACAAAATACCAACATTGTTTATTAAACCATAATAAAAATGAAATTTAAATGACAACATTTGATAATATCTCAACTTACTTCTATCCCGTAAAAGTAATCCAAGATTAGTACAATTGACTAGCAACAGGTATCCCTCATTCAGGGAAAGCTCTCTCTCTCTCTTCTGTTATTTTATGGTTCAAATCATATATCTTATTACCAAATTATAATCTTCACACTTTTCACAGTATTATAAATTACCCTCAACTTGGTAAAATAAACTATCTTAAAGTCCTCTTCTCATGCCTTTAGAATTACCAGTGTGGATGATTAATTAACACCAGAAAGTCAAAACAGAGTTCAGAGGCCATTGAAATCATTCAACAAACTATTCCATCCCATAGAATAGTAAACATTACCATCACTCTAAATATTTCATAAATGTTACTTATCCCAAGTGTTCATTAAGTCCTCATGACATTTATTCTCATAAGAAATCATGTATACCCTAAACTCAGTCAAAAACCAAAAACCACCATAAAATTCACTGTGTGTGTTCCTTTAAGACGTATCACCTATGAACTGTTGAAAACCCCCTAAATTCAACATAACAACCCTTTATAAACGTCATACTAGGTGTGTTATTTTTTATTTGAAAAACCCAATTGAAAAACAACAACCAAAAATAGCCAGGCCCCACTTAATTTGGTAGCTCACTTTTACAACCTAAATACTGCCTAACTTCACTATGCTCTCCCTAGCCCTGGGCAACATTCCAATGAGATAAGCTAATCTCTTTCTCCTGGTTATACATTTTGTTAACCTTCAATTACCATCAGTAATCTAAAGATGGTAAGTACACACAAAACATGATACCGATATCCCCAGTCCTAACTCATCAATAATCGTTTGTATCAATCTAATTCCTCATAACTAATCCATAAAACCACTCAAAATTCCTTGAGTATACAATGATTATGTTTAATTGATTACCCTTCAGATCATGTCCTCTTTAATCTGCTCCATGTGATCTCGTCTCAAATGATCCATTATCAATTATTTGACAATCACCATAGGAAAATCTGTCTCCCCTTCTGTTGTTCCTTTCGCCCCTGTAAATGTCATATTTCATTCATTAGCCAATACAATCACATACTCCGTGTAAGTAAGACATAATATTTTATCCCAGGCATCCCCTTAACATAATGCTATAGGAGACTTCCATCAATCCTGGAAGACACTATATAATACCATGTTTCATTAAGTTCACTACACCTTCTAATATAACCCTATAACCCCTTTCTATTAATTTAATCATCGCAACCTGTTTGTCACGATCGTCGACAGATGAAGCGGACCAAGGCGCAGCGTGATAAGCGTACATTCTTTATTTAGTACACACACGAACCAAAACAACAAACGAAACGATACGTGAAGTCCTAGGTTATACACAAAACCTTACGGAACAAGATCCCACAAAATACTAGTGCCAAACAGGCTGCCTAAGTATGGTCCCCAATCAGAGACAACGAGCTACAGCTGTCTCTGATTGGGAACCACCCTGGCCAACATAGATATAAACGATCTAGAACAAAAGCATAGAAAATGTAACAGAAACTCCACACCCTGGCTCAACATTTAAGAGTCCCCCGAGCCAGGGCGTGACACTGTTGCATTGATGTTTTTTAAAATATAAACCTATTGTTTAATAACTTCATACTTATAACCAATGTTTATTCAATCCATCATCCTAATAGTCACAACTATATCTCATTGTTCAACGTACCATAAACAGATTATCGTTTTAGAAATCACCAATTATTTTCATACACCACTGGTGTTACCCAACCTATACAATAAAGTAATAACCATTAGACTTTGTCAAAGAAATGCTTTTCATTCAACTATTCAAACTTCTGCTCGATATAGTCAAGCAAGTACAACTATTTTACCCGGGAACTAGAACCACAAATTATTTTCCTTTGTCCTCAACTTAAATAATTTTCACAGCTCTATCGCAATTTCAGTTCGCTATTCAATTTCTTTAACTGTTCTCTCTGATTAGGCCCTAATTAATAAAATAAATACTTGCTATCGTTGATAAGCATACATTTAATTATATTCCTATAATTTGAACTATGTACTGTCTCTCACCCCTGACGATGCGCACCACTGGCTTGGTGCGGGGAGCAGGAACGGGCCGGACCGGGCTGGCGACGCGCACCACTGGCTTGGTGCGAGGGGCAGGAATGGGCCGGACCGGGCTGACGACGCGCACCATTGGCTTGGTGCGGGGAGCAGGAACAGGCCGGACCGGGCTGGCGACGCACACCACTGGCCTGGTGCGAGGGGCAGGAACAGGCCGGACCGGGCTGACGACGCGCACCACAGGCTTGGTGCGGGGAGCAGGAACAGGCCGGACCGGGCTGGCGACGCGCACCACAGGCTTGGTGCGGGGAGCAGGAACAGGCCGGACCGGGCTGGCGACGCGCACCACAGGCTTGGTGTGAGGGACAGGAACAGGCCGGGCTGGACTGTGGAGACGGACTGGAGGTCTGGAGCGGAGAGCTGACACAACCCGTCCTGGCTGAATGCCTATTTCCACACAATATGTGTGAGGCATCAGCACAGGACGTACAGGGCTGTGCACTCGTACTGGCACTACAGCACGTGGCACTGGCGCAGGATATCCGGGCCCGAGGAGGGGTACTGGAGGCCACGAGCATTGAGCCGGCACACTCCGTCCTGGCTGCATGCCCACCTTAGCACGACACGTGCGTGGTGCTAGCACAGGACGTACAGGACTGTGCCAGAACACTCGCGCACAGTACGTAGCTCCGCATAACACGGAACCTGCCCAGTCTCACGCTGCCTAGCCTGAGTACGGGGAGTTGGCTCTGCTCTACCTCTAGGCTCCGCCAACCACCCTTCCAGCCCCCCAAACCTGGTGGCCTCCTCTCCTAGTCCGCCGATTCGTCCTGTAGCTGCCTCCAGCAGCCCCGTCGTCCACGCTGTGTGCCCCCCAAAAAAAATGTCTTGGGGTTGCCTCTTGCGTGTCCGTCGTCGGCACGGTTGGCGCCGTTTCTCCTCTCCTGCCTGGGCATTTACTTTTGCCCATGGCCCTCTGCCCGCGAATATGTCCTCCCAAGACCACCATTCGCCCACCTGGGACATCGCCAACTTCTCCTCCTGGGCACGCTGCTTGGTCCTCTCTTGGTGGGATCTTCTGTCACGATCGTCGACAGATGAAGCGTACCAAGGCGCAGCGTGATAAGCGTACATTCTTTATTTAGTACACACACGAACCAAAACAACAAACGAAACGATACCTGAAATCCTAGGTTATACACAAAACCTTACGGAACAAGATCCCACAAAATACTAGTGCCAAACAGGCTGCCTAAGTATGGTCCCCAATCAGAGACAACGAGCTACAGCTGTCTCTGATTGGGAACCACCCTGGCCAACTGTCACGCTCTGGCTCCGGGACTTTGTATTTTGAGCCAGGGTGTGTTCGTTTGGTTGTGTTTTGTTTGGTTGGGTTGTCATTGGTTGTGTTTTCCTTGTTTGGTCAAGTGACTCCCAATCGGAGGTAACGAGTGTCAGCTGTCGGCTCGTTATCTCTGATTGGGAGCCATATTTAAACTGTCTGTGTTCACCTTGTGTTTGTGGGTTTTTGTTCCTTGTCAGTCATTGTCTGAGGACGTTACGTATCGTTTATTGTTTTGTATTCGTGTTTGCACTTTACTATTAAAGTATGTTCGCTCAACACGCTGCGCCTTGGTCCTCTTTAACCAACGATCGTGACAGAAAAACCCACCAAGACCAGACCAAGCAGCGTGTCCAGGAGCCATCGCTAATAGATCTCCGTGGCAGCTTCGACTGGGTCAAACCCATTGAGGAGCTGAGTGACGAGGGTTGGAGACAGAGGAGCGAGAGGTGGGCGAGAATGTTGGAGGCCTGGTCCACGGGGAGGAGAGACCCCCAGAGGATTTTTGGGGGGGGGCTCACGACGTCGGGGCAGCAGGAGGACGCTATGGAGCGGTCCAGCGGGGTTGCAGAGGAGGCCGCCAGGTTACGGGGGCCACTGGTAGAAGAGGGGATGGAAGGTGTAGAGGCACGGCGAGAGGTACTGGCGTGTGTTGCCAGTCCGGTCCGGCCCGTTCCAGATCCCGGTGTAGAGCCAGTGGTGTGTGTCCCCAGTACGGTCCGGTCTGTTCCTGCTCCCCGCACCAAACCTACGGTGTGCGTCGCCAGCCCAGCCCGGCCTGTTCCTGCTCCACGCACAAAGCCTACGGTGTGCGTCGCCAGCCCAGCCCGGCCTGTACCTGCTCCACGCACAAAGCCTACGGTGTGCGTCGCCAGCCCAGCCCGGCCTGTTCCTGCTCCATGCATCAAGCCTACGGGGTGCGTCGCCAGCCCAGCCCGGCCTGTCCCTGCTCCACGCACAAAGCCTACGGTGTGCGTCGCCAGCCCGACCCGGCCTGTTCCTGCCACTCGCACCAAGCCTAGGGTGCGAGTCGTCAGCCTGGTCCAGCCTGTTCCTGCTACTCGCACCAAGCCAAGGGTGCGAGTCGTCAGCCTGGTCCAGCCCATTCCTGCTACTCGCACCAAGCCAGGGATGCGAGTCGTCAGCCTGGTGAGGTCCGTTCCGGCTCCACGCACCAAGCCTAGGGTGCGTATCGTCAGCCAGGTCCGGTCCGTTCCTGCCTCACGCGCTAAGCCAGGGGTGCGCGTCGTCAGTCCTGATCCAGCCAGCTGGGTCAGATCGGATCGGGGCCATTACGGGGGGATTGAAGTAGGGTGGTGGTCAAGCCCGGAGCCGGAGCCGCCTCCGAGGAGCAACACCCACCCAGCCCTCTCCTATTTGGGGTTTTGAGGCGCGGTCGCAGTCCGCGCCTTTAGGGGGGGGTACTGTCACGCTCTGGCTCCGGGACTTTGTATTTTGAGCCAGGGTGTGTTCGTTTGGTTGTGTTTTGTTTGGTTGGGTTGTCATTGGTTGTGTTTTCCTTGTTTGGTCAAGTGACTCCCAATCGGAGGTAACGAGTGTCAGCTGTCGGCTCGTTATCTCTGATTGGGAGCCATATTTAAACTGTCTGTGTTCACCTTGTGTTTGTGGGTTTTTGTTCCTTGTCAGTCATTGTCTGAGGACGTTACGTATCGTTTATTGTTTTGTATTCGTGTTTGCACTTTACTATTAAAGTATGTTCGCTCAACACGCTGCGCCTTGGTCCTCTCTAACCAACGATCGTGACACCAACATAGATATAAACGATCTAGAACAAAAGCATAGAAAATGTAACAGAAACTCCACACCCTGGCTCAACATTTAAGAGTCCCCCGAGCCAGGGCGTGACACTGTTGCATTGATGTTTTTTAAAATATAAACCTATTGTTTAATAACTTCATACTTATAACCAATGTTTATTCAATCCATCATCCTAATAGTCACAACTATATCTCATTGTTCAACGTACCATAAACAGATTATCGTTTTAGAAATCACCAATTATTTTCATACACCACTGGTGTTACCCAACCTATACAATAAAGTAATAACCATTAGACTTTGTCAAAGAAATGCTTTTCATTCAACTATTCAAACTTCTGCTCGATATAGTCAAGCAAGTACAACTCTTTTACCCGGGAACTAGAACCACAAATTATTTTCCTTTGTCCTCAACTTAAATAATTTTCACAGCTCTATCGCAATTTCAGTTCGCTATTCAATTTCTTTAACTGTTCTCTCTGATTAGGCCCTAATTAATAAAATAAATACTTGCTATCGTTGATAAGCATACATTTAATTATATTCCTATAATTTGAACTATGTACTGTCTCTCACCCCTGACGATGCGCACCACTGGCTTGGTGCGGGGAGCAGGAACGGGCCGGACCGGGCTGGCGACGCGCACCACTGGCTTGGTGCGAGGGGCAGGAATGGGCCGGACCGGGCTGACGACGCGCACCATTGGCTTGGTGCGGGGAGCAGGAACAGGCCGGACCGGGCTGGCGACGCACACCACTGGCCTGGTGCGAGGGGCAGGAACAGGCCGGACCGGGCTGACGACGCGCACCACAGGCTTGGTGCGGGGAGCAGGAACAGGCCGGACCGGGCTGGCGACGCGCACCACAGGCTTGGTGCGGGGAGCAGGAACAGGCCGGACCGGGCTGGCGACGCGCACCACAGGCTTGGTGTGAGGGACAGGAACAGGCCGGGCTGGACTGTGGAGACGGACTGGAGGTCTGGAGCGGAGAGCTGACACAACCCGTCCTGGCTGAATGCCTATTTCCACACAATATGTGTGAGGCATCAGCACAGGACGTACAGGGCTGTGCACTCATACTGGCACTACAGCACGTGGCACTGGCGCAGGATATCCGGGCCCGAGGAGGGGTACTGGAGGCCACGAGCATTGAGCCGGCACACTCCGTCCTGGCTGCATGCCCACCTTAGCACGACACGTGCGTGGTGCTAGCACAGGACGTACAGGACTGTGCCGGAACACTCGCGCACAGTACGTGGCTCCGCATAACACGGAACCTGCCCAGTCTCACGCTGCCTAGCCTGAGTACGGGGAGTTGGCTCTGCTCTACCTCTAGGCTCCGCCAACCACCCTTCCAGCCCCCCAAACCTGGTGGCCTCCTCTCCTAGTCCGCCGATTCGTCCTGTAGCTGCCTCCAGCAGCCCCGTCGTCCACGCTGTGTGCCCCCCCAAAAAAATGTCTTGGGGTTGCCTCTTGCGTGTCCGTCGTCGGCACGGTTGGCGCCGTTTCTCCTCTCCTGCCTGGGCATTTACTTTTGCCCATGGCCCTCTGCCCGCGAATATGTCCTCCCAAGACCACCATTCGCCCACCTGGGACATCGCCAACTTCTCCTCCTGGGCACGCTGCTTGGTCCTCTCTTGGTGGGATCTTCTGTCACGATCGTCGACAGATGAAGCGTACCAAGGCGCAGCGTGATAAGCGTACATTCTTTATTTAGTACACACACGAACCAAAACAACAAACGAAACGATACCTGAAATCCTAGGTTATACACAAAACCTTACGGAACAAGATCCCACAAAATACTAGTGCCAAACAGGCTGCCTAAGTATGGTCCCCAATCAGAGACAACGAGCTACAGCTGTCTCTGATTGGGAACCACCCTGGCCAACTGTCACGCTTTGGCTCCGGGACTTTGTATTTTGAGCCAGGGTGTGTTCGTTTGGTTGTGTTTTGTTTGGTTGGGTTGTCATTGGTTGTGTTTTCCTTGTTTGGTCAAGTGACTCCCAATCGGAGGTAACGAGTGTCAGCTGTCGGCTCGTTATCTCTGATTGGGAGCCATATTTAAACTGTCTGTGTTCACCTTGTGTTTGTGGGTTTTTGTTCCTTGTCAGTCATTGTCTGAGGACGTTACGTATCGTTTATTGTTTTGTATTCGTGTTTGCACTTTACTATTAAAGTATGTTCGCTCAACACGCTGCGCCTTGGTCCTCTTTAACCAACGATCGTGACAGAAAAACCCACCAAGACCAGACCAAGCAGCGTGTCCAGGAGCCATCGCTAATAGATCTCCGTGGCAGCTTCGACTGGGTCAAACCCATTGAGGAGCTGAGTGACGAGGGTTGGAGACAGAGGATCGAGAGGTGGGCGAGAATGTTGGAGGCCTGGTCCACGGGGAGGAGAGACCCCCAGAGGATTTTTTGGGGGGGGCTCACGACGTCGGGGCAGCAGGAGGACGCTATGGAGCGGTCCAGCGGGGTTGCAGAGGAGGCCGCCAGGTTACGGGGGCCACTGGTAGAAGAGGGGATGGAAGGTGTAGAGGCACGGCGAGAGGTACTGGCGTGTGTTGCCAGTCCGGTCCGGCCCGTTCCAGATCCCGGTGTAGAGCCAGTGGTGTGTGTCCCCAGTACGGTCCGGTCTGTTCCTGCTCCCCGCACCAAACCTACGGTGTGCGTCGCCAGCCCAGCCCGGCCTGTTCCTGCTCCACGCACAAAGCCTACGGTGTGCGTCGCCAGCCCAGCCCGGCCTGTACCTGCTCCACGCACAAAGCCTACGGTGTGCGTCGCCAGCCCAGCCCGGCCTGTTCCTGCTCCATGCACCAAGCCTACGGGGTGCGTCGCCAGCCCAGCCCGGCCTGTCCCTGCTCCACGCACAAAGCCTACGGTGTGCGTCGCCAGCCCGACCCGGCCTGTTCCTGCCACTCGCACCAAGCCTAGGGTGCGAGTCGTCAGCCTGGTCCAGCCTGTTCCTGCTACTCGCACCAAGCCAAGGGTGCGAGTCGTCAGCCTGGTCCAGCCCATTCCTGCTACTCGCACCAAGCCAGGGATGCGAGTCGTCAGCCTGGTGAGGTCCGTTCCGGCTCCACGCACCAAGCCTAGGGTGCGTATCGTCAGCCAGGTCCGGTCCGTTCCTGCCTCACGCGCTAAGCCAGGGGTGCGCGTCGTCAGTCCTGATCCAGCCAGCTGGGTCAGATCGGATCGGGGCCATTACGGGGGGATTGAAGTAGGGTGGTGGTCAAGCCCGGAGCCGGAGCCGCCTCCGAGGAGCAACACCCACCCAGCCCTCTCCTATTTGGGGTTTTGAGGCGCGGTCGCAGTCCGCGCCTTTAGGGGGGGGTACTGTCACGCTCTGGCTCCGGGACTTTGTATTTTGAGCCAGGGTGTGTTCGTTTGGTTGTGTTTTGTTTGGTTGGGTTGTCATTGGTTGTGTTTTCCTTGTTTGGTCAAGTGACTCCCAATCGGAGGTAACGAGTGTCAGCTGTCGGCTCGTTATCTCTGATTGGGAGCCATATTTAAACTGTCTGTGTTCACCTTGTGTTTGTGGGTTTTTGTTCCTTGTCAGTCATTGTCTGAGGACGTTACGTATCGTTTATTGTTTTGTATTCGTGTTTGCACTTTACTATTAAAGTATGTTCGCTCAACACGCTGCGCCTTGGTCCTCTCTAACCAACGATCGTGACACCAACATAGATATAAACGATCTAGAACAAAAGCATAGAAAATGTAACAGAAACTCCACACCCTGGCTCAACATTTAAGAGTCCCCCGAGCCAGGGCGTGACACTGTTGCATTGATGTTTTTTAAAATATAAACCTATTGTTTAATAACTTCATACTTATAACCAATGTTTATTCAATCCATCATCCTAATAGTCACAACTATATCTCATTGTTCAACGTACCATAAACAGATTATCGTTTTAGAAATCACCAATTATTTTCATACACCACTGGTGTTACCCAACCTATACAATAAAGTAATAACCATTAGACTTTGTCAAAGAAATGCTTTTCATTCAACTATTCAAACTTCTGCTCGATATAGTCAAGCAAGTACAACTCTTTTACCCGGGAACTAGAACCACAAATTATTTTCCTTTGTCCTCAACTTAAATAATTTTCACAGCTCTATCGCAATTTCAGTTCGCTATTCAATTTCTTTAACTGTTCTCTCTGATTAGGCCCTAATTAATAAAATAAATACTTGCTATCGTTGATAAGCATACATTTAATTATATTCCTATAATTTGAACTATGTACTGTCTCTCACCCCTGACGATGCGCACCACTGGCTTGGTGCGGGGAGCAGGAACGGGCCGGACCGGGCTGGCGACGCGCACCACTGGCTTGGTGCGAGGGGCAGGAATGGGCCGGACCGGGCTGACGACGCGCACCATTGGCTTGGTGCGGGGAGCAGGAACAGGCCGGACCGGGCTGGCGACGCACACCACTGGCCTGGTGCGAGGGGCAGGAACAGGCCGGACCGGGCTGACGACGCGCACCACAGGCTTGGTGCGGGGAGCAGGAACAGGCCGGACCGGGCTGGCGACGCGCACCACAGGCTTGGTGCGGGGAGCAGGAACAGGCCGGACCGGGCTGGCGACGCGCACCACAGGCTTGGTGCGAGGGACAGGAACAGGCCGGGCTGGACTGTGGAGACGGACTGGAGGTCTGGAGCGGAGAGCTGACACAACCCGTCCTGGCTGAATGCCTATTTCCACACAATATGTGTGAGGCATCAGCACAGGACGTACAGGGCTGTGCACTCGTACTGGCACTACAGCACGTGGCACTGGCGCAGGATATCCGGGCCCGAGGAGGGGTACTGGAGGCCACGAGCATTGAGCCGGCACACTCCGTCCTGGCTGCATGCCCACCTTAGCACGACACGTGCGTGGTGCTAGCACAGGACGTACAGGACTGTGCCGGAACACTCGCGCACAGTACGTGGCTCCGCATAACACGGAACCTGCCCAGTCTCACGCTGCCTAGCCTGAGTACGGGGAGTTGGCTCTGCTCTACCTCTAGGCTCCGCCAACCACCCTTCCAGCCCCCCAAACCTGGTGGCCTCCTCTCCTAGTCCGCCGATTCGTCCTGTAGCTGCCTCCAGCAGCCCCGTCGTCCACGCTGTGTGCCCCCCAAAAAAAGGTCTTGGGGTTGCCTCTTGCGTGTCCGTCGTCGGCACGGTTGGCGCCGTTTCTCCTCTCCTGCCTGGGCATTTACTTTTGCCCATGGCCCTCTGCCCGCGAATATGCCCTCCCAAGACCACCATTCGCCCACCTGGGACATCGCCAACTTCTCCTCCTGGGCACGCTGCTTGGTCCTCTCTTGGTGGGATCTTCTGTCACGATCGTCGACAGATGAAGCGTACCAAGGCGCAGCGTGATAAGCGTACATTCTTTATTTAGTACACACACGAACCAAAACAACAAACGAAACGATACCTGAAATCCTAGGTTATACACAAAACCTTACGGAACAAGATCCCACAAAATACTAGTGCCAAACAGGCTGCCTAAGTATGGTCCCCAATCAGAGACAACGAGCTACAGCTGTCTCTGATTGGGAACCACCCTGGCCAACATAGATATAAACGATCTAGAACAAAAGCATAGAAAATGTAACAGAAACTCCACACCCTGGCTCAACATTTAAGAGTCCCCCGAGCCAGGGCGTGAAACTGTTGCATTGATGTTTTTTTAAATATAAACCTATTGTTTAATAACTTCATACTTATAACCAATGTTTATTCAATCCATCATCCTAATAGTCACAACTATATCCCATTGTTCAACGTACCATAAACAGATTATCGTTTTAGAAATCACCAATTATTTTCATACACCACTGGTGTTACCCAACCTATACAATAAAGTAATAACCATTAGACTTTGTCAAAGAAATGCTTTTCATTCAACTATTCAAACTTCTGCTCGATATAGTCAAGCAAGTATAACTCTTTTACCCGGGAACTAGATCCACAAATTATTTTCCTTTGTCCTCAACTTAAATAATTTTCACAGCTCTATCGCAATTTCAGTTCGCTATTCAATTTCTTTAACTGTTCTCTCTGATTAGACCCTAATTAATAAAATAAATACTTGCTATCGTTGATAAGCATACATTTAATTATATTCCTATAATTTGAACTATGTACTGTCTCTCACCCCTCCCCCCCGCTCCTTCCTACACAACGGGGGAGGCGCGAGGACCTGCCCTAATCATCTTCCTTCTTACGAAATCATGTCATTAGTACTTGTAACATATTTTCATACACCTTTCTAGAATACTTCTACTTAAGCTATCTAATTCAACCTTTCACATTTCTCAATCCACGTAGTAATCTAGATCCTTAGCCCCAATGCGAAAGCTTTACCCACTGTCCCTACCTGGGTTCGAACCAGGGACCCTCTACATACATTGCCAGTCACTCCACAAAATCCGCGATCCTTTCAAAGCAACTACTTCCAGTTCATAGAGCAAGTGACGTCACCAAATGAAAACCACACTAGTGTCACGACCGTCTATAAAGGGAGCAGACCAATACGCAGCGCGTTGAGTGAACATGATGACTTTAATTGATAAAGCACGTAAATACAAAACAAAAGACGATAGTGAAGTCCAACAGTGACTATGACTGAAACGGAACAAAAACCCACAACCACAAGGTGAAAACACACAGTATAAATATGGCTCCCAATCAGAGATAACGAGCCGACAGCTGACACTCGTTACCTCCGATTGGGAGTCACTGACCAAACACGGAAACAAAACCAAAACCAAACACAACAAATGAACACACCCTAACCCAACACAACCAAATGAATACACCCTGGCTCAAACAACACAGTCCCGGAGCCAGAGTGTGACAGTACCCCCCCCTAAAGGCGCGGACTGCGACTGCGCCTCAATACGGGCTAAACAAGGGAGGGCTGGGCGGGCATACCTCCTCGGCGGTGGTTCTGGCTCCGGTCGTGGTCTCCACCCCACCATAGTCACTACCCGCTTTCGTCGCCTCCTCCAACTGACCCCCACCGGATTAAGGGGCAGCACCGGACTAAGAGGCAGCACCGGACTAAGGGGCAGCACCGGACTGAATGGCGGATCCTGGCTGGCTGGCTCTGGCGGATCATGGCTGGCGGAAGGCTCTGGCTGATCCTGTCTGGCGGAAGGCTCTGGCTGATCCTGTCTGGCGGAAGGCTCTGGCTGATCCTGTCTGGCGGAAGGCTCTGGCTGATCCTGTCTGGCGGAAGGCTCTGGCTGATCCTGTCTGGCGGAAGGCTCTAGCGGCTCCGGTCTCGCGGACGGCTCTGAAGGCTCATGGCAGACGGGCAGTTCAATCGCCGTTGGGCAGACGGGCAGTTCAGGCCCCGTTGGGCAGACGGCAGACTCTGGCCGTCTGAGGCGCACTATAGGCCTGGTGCGTGGTGCCGGAACTGGTGGTCCCGGGCTGAGGACACGCATCTCAGGGCTAGTGCGGGGAGAAGGAACAGGCCGGACCGGGCTGGCGACGCGCACCGTAGGTTTGGTGCGAGTGGCAGGAACAGGCCGGGTCGGGCTGGCGACGCGCACCGTAGATTTGGTGCGGGTGGCAGGAACAGGCCGGACCGGGCTGGCGACGCGCACAGTAGGCTTGGTGCGAGTGGCAGGAACAGGCCGGGTCGGGCTGGCGACGCGCACCGTAGACTTGGTGCGGGTGGCAGGAACAGGCCGGACCGGGCTGGCGACGCGCACCGTAGGCTTGGTGCGAGTGGCAGGAACAGGCCGGGTCGGGCTGGCGACGCGCACCGTAGACTTGGTGCGGGTGGCAGGAACAGGCCGGACCGGGCTGGCGACGCGCACCGTAGGTTTGGTGCGAGTGGCAGGAACAGGCCGGGTCGGGCTGGCGACGCACACCGTAGGGTTAGTGCGTGAAGCAGGAACAGGCCGGGCTGGGCTGGCGACGCACACCGTAGGTTCTGTGCGTGGAGCAGAAACAGGCCGGGCTGGGCTGGCGACGCACACCGTAGGTTCTGTGCGTGGAGCAGGAACAGGCCGGGCAGGGCTGGCGACGCACACCGTAGGTTCTGTGCGTGGAGCAGGAACAGGCCGGGCTGGGCTGGCGACGCACACCGTAGGTTCTGTGCGTGGAGCAGGAACAGGCCGGGCTGGGCTGGCGACGCACACCGTGGGCTTGGTGCGTGGAGTAGGAACAGCCCGGTCCGTACTGGGAACACACACCACTGGCCTTAACTGAGGATCAGGAACGGGCCGGACCGGACTGGTAACACACATCAGTCTCTCACGCCGTGCCGCAACAACTTCCCTTCCTCTACTCGCCAATGGCTCCCGTAATCCGATAGCCTTCTCTCCACGTCTCCCTGTGGCAGCCTCCTGCTGCCCAGCCGCCCAAGCCATGTGCCCCCCCCCAAAACTTTTTGGGGTTGCCTCTCGTCCATCCGACGATGGCCCTGCTGACGCCGTTGCTCCTCTCCTGCCAGGTTCTCCCCCTTCATCGCCCTCCGGTACCGGACGGCCTCCTCCTGCGTAATATGTCCCCAGCCGAGGAGGACATCCACCAGCGTTCTCTCCTGCGGGTGTTCCCGTATACGCTGCTTGGTCCTTTGAAGGTGGGTTTTTCTGTCACGACCGTCTATAAAGGGAGCAGACCAATACGCAGCGCGTTGAGTGAACATGATGACTTTAATTGATAAAGCACGTAAATACAAAACAAAAGACGATAGTGAAGTCCAACAGTGACTATGACTGAAACGGAACAAAAACCCACAACCACAAGGTGAAAACACACAGTATAAATATGGCTCCCAATCAGAGATAACGAGCCGACAGCTGACACTCGTTACCTCCGATTGGGAGTCACTGACCAAACACGGAAAC
Organism: Coregonus lavaretus; assembly: GCF_964263955.1. Lineage (NCBI taxonomy): Eukaryota > Metazoa > Chordata > Actinopteri > Salmoniformes > Salmonidae > Coregonus > Coregonus lavaretus. Next base: position 21,053,005 of record NC_140003.1, read on the forward strand.
AAAACCAAAACCAAACACAACAAATGAACACACCCTAACCCAACACAACCAAATGAATACACCCTGGCTCAAACAACACAGTCCCGGAGCCAGAGTGTGACAACTAGGTCTCACCTCATTCAGCAACACAAAAACAATCTCTCCCTGCACCTATTCGTGTTGAATAAGTGAGTATTTTTTTCTATTTAACCCAAACCACGCTACAAATCTTCCATTCAACATCACCAAACCAAATACTCAGTAGTATCCGGTTACCACCCATACCAGCCGTTGAATTCCACTCATACATACAGATTTCACCTTATGCCATTGAAATGCCCAATAAACCATAATAGTTCAATGGAACCCTCTATTGGCTATCTACTATATTATACATTACTTCTATAACAACATTAGTTATGGTCCGATTACCCATTAAACCTTATCTCATGATCAAACAACGGCACAACCTTGAACTCATATGCTCTACTTTCTCACCCATGACGTACATCTACGTTTGGGTGAGAAAGTTCATACGTATATATCGTTAGAAATGTATAGGTACCTCTCAAATAATCGCTTCGTGGTGTTTTTAGCTAATTCTTAATCAACACAAATCACTTCTTCAAACATTTTACCAGTGGAACCAAAAAATAGACTGTCATTTCCCGGACACTGCCCTTTCCTTTATCTCTGCAGTCGCGATGGTTATGACCTGTTTTGTTACAGTATTTACACGGGGCCTCACACTCTCTGGCAAAATGACCCTCCTTGTTACAGTTAAAGCACTTCCTCTTATCTCCTCCCCTATTCTGCCTCCCTGATTTATTATAGCTCTCTAATCTCTTCAACTCTCTGTGTTTAAATTCTCTAGCCCTTCTTGACTCTTTCTCTCTATCCAGTTCTTTCCTTAGCCTGCCTATTTCCTTTCAAAATCAAATCAAATCAAATTTTATTGGTCACATGCGCCGAATACAACAGGTGCCCTTAACCAACAGTGCATTTATTTTTAACAAAAAAAGTAAAAATAAAACAACAACAAAAAAAGTGTTGAGAAAAAAAGAGCAGAAGTAAAATAAAGTAACAGTAGGGAGGCTATATATACAGGGGGGTACCATTGCAGAGTCAATGTGCGGGGGCACCAGCTAGTTGAGGTAGTTGAGGTAATATGTACATGTGGGTAGAGTTAAAGTGACTATGCATAAATAATTAACAGAGTAGCAGCAGCGTAAAAAGGATGGGGTGGGGGGGCAGTGCAAATAGTCCAGGTAGCCATGATTAGCTGTTCAGGAGTCTTATGGCTTGGGGGTAGAAGCTGTTGAGAAGTCTTTTGGACCTAGACTTGGCGCTCCGGTACCGCTTGCCATGCTGTAGCAGAGAGAACAGTCTATGACTAGGGTGGCTGGAGTCTTTGCCAATTTTGAGGGCCTTCCTCTGACACCGCCTGGTATAGATGTCCTGAATGGCAGGAAGCTTGGCCCCAGTGATGTACTGGGCCGTACGCACTACCCTCTGTAGTGCGTTGCGGTCGGAGGCCAAGCAGTTGCCATACCAGGCGGTGATGCAACCAGTCAGGATGCTCTCGATGGTGCAGCTGTAGAATTTTTTGAGGATCTGAGGACTCATGCCAAATCTTTTCAGTCTCCTGAGGGGGAATAGGCTTTGTCGTGCCCTCTTCATGACTGTCTTGGTGTGTTTGGACCATGATAGTTCGTTGGTGATGTGGACACCAAGGAACTTGAAGCTCTCAACCTGTTCCACTACAGCCCCGTCGATGAGAATGGGGGCGTGCTCAGTCCTCTTTTTTTTCCTGTAGTCCACAATCATCTCCTTTGTCTTTGTCACGTTGAGGGAGAGGTTGTTGTCCTGGCACCACACGGCCAGGTCTCTGACCTCCTCCCTATAGGCTGTCTCATCGTTGTCGGTGATCAGGCCTACCACTGTTGTGTCGTCGGCAAACTTAATGATGGTGTTGGAGTCGTGCCTGGCCATGCAGTCATGGGTGAACAGAGAGTACAGGAGGGGACTGTGCACGCAGCCCTGAGGGGCCCCCGTGTTGAGGATCAGTGTGGCAGATGTGTTGTTACCTACCCTTACCACCTGGGGGCGGCCCGTCAGGAAGTCCAGGATCCAGTTGCAGAGGGAGGTGTTTAGTCCCAGGATCCTTAGCTTAGTGATGAGCTTAGAGGGCACTATGGTGTTGAATGCTGAGCTGTAGTCAATGAATAGCATTCTCACGTAGGTGTTCCTCTTGTCCAGGTGGGAAAGGGCAGTGTGGAGTGCAATAGAGATTGCATCATCTGTAGATCTGTTGGGGCGGTATGCAAATTGGAGTGGGTCTAGGGTTTCTGGGATAATGCTGTTGATGTGAGCCATGACCAGCCTTTCAAAGCACTTCATGGCTACAGACGTCAGTGCTACGGGTCGGTAGTCATTTAGGCAGGTTATCTTAGAGTCCTTGGGCACGGGGACTATGGTGGTCTGCTTGAAACATGTTGGTATTACAGACTCAGTCAGGGACATGTTGAAAATGTCAGTGAAGACACTTGCCAGTTGGTCAGCACATGCCCTGAGTTCTGTAAGTTATTTCTCTAAAACTTCCCTCTCTTCCAACATTCCGGCTTGGCCGTCATATGGTGGGGGAGGGGTGGGGACCAGTCCTAATTTTCTCCTACACATGACAACGTTATCATCTGGGCTTCCTTTCCAAGCCTGCTCTGCTAAAACTCGATATAACCTTTCTGCCCTTTGCTCTGGGGGAGGCACTGAAACCTCAACTTTTACTTCATTTTCTCCTTTCTCCTTTTCTGTCCTTCCTCTCTCTTTCGAGCCTCCAAAAGCCATACTCTCGCTGTCTCTAGCCCCTCCCCTCGCTGTTTCTTCAAATCCGTTCCACAGTTTACATGCATCTGTCTAATCATAGCCTCTAATTTCTCTACATCGAGATGCCCAATAAATCCATACCTCTTCTCCCAAATGGATCCATAATACATATTTCTTTGATCCCTTCCTAACATATATCTTTCATCCCCCGTTAATTCTCGGACCTCTTTAGAATATTTATTTCCCATGGTAGAAAAAGAAGAAATCCCCCCGTCTCCCTTATCATTTAGTAATAATTCAATCAATAATTATTTTCTTTGGGACTTATTATTAGGTGCAACTTTTGAGCAAATGTTATGATCTGCTTTTGTAATCAACCATTTAAATTATTCAACCCGTAACCCAGAGTTTAAGACCCCAGTTTCATGAAACGGATGGGACAACCATTTTTTTTCTCACGCGACCTATTTTAGTCCCTTCCTTGAAACAATTATCACGTATTTCGATGGATCATTAGGTCTCACACGTATACAACCTTATACGATTTTTTGCTAACACGATCCGTAACCCAGAGGTCGTAACTGCTATAGTTTTATGAAATAGACAGAGTTAGAGCAAATCCCCAGTTGTTTATGACTCTTGACTTGTTTAATGTATCTATCTCACACGATGATAATTATCTCCCTTCCTGTTTATATTGTAAAGACTGTATCTTGTACAATCTCAATATTAACTAGTTTATTTTGGTATAGGCCTATTACCTAGAGTCATTTTCGGACCCCCCTTCCTTCCTTTATACCCTTATGAGATTTTGGTAACTATTCTCTGCCCTTCACAAGAATTACTATTCTATACAAGTTCAAATCATTTCACCAAAAATCCATGAATAAAAATTATTGACCTTATCCTTGCAGTTGGGATTTAAATGCTTTTTCAGATCTCGTCAACGTCTTTATTGTTCATAAGTTCATCACCGGCCTGTTTATAACCTTAACGTCAAAGGCCAGGTATATTCTATACGGATACTATCATCCGCCCGTGCACGGTTTTCGGTGTCCTCAGAACAATAAAGACGTATTTTGAGCTCCGCTCGAAGGACCATTTGTCACGAGAATTTCTATCTCTAATTAATCAAACTTAATGCTCTGAATAATTCCCAGAGGGTGTAAGGCTCTGGTTTAATCATGAATTAAACAAAGGTCCACAACCGGCAAGAATGATCTGTATGTTTAATCATGGAGAGCTCTGCCGCCAAAAAACACATATACAGCTTTTATACTTCACACAAAGGCACTTTGCTCCGCCCACCTTTAGGAGGCCTTTAACCAGTTTCTCAGTCCCCTTCATCCTGGAATGTTTGTCTCAGCAGTTTCTAACTCACCCCCTCTGTTAGTGGGTTTATAATGATAACCCTAACACATTTCACACAGTCATCATCAGTATTGGGGTTAACAATTTTAGTCATAATCATAATTCCTCTATCAGCCAGAAGGGGGAGGAGATGTACGTGCCCAGTGGCAACCTGTTCTCTGCTCACCTGCAGAGATGCCATGGCGTCAGTACACCTCCAGGAAGGATGGCATTGTGGGCCTACTTAAGGAAGAGAAGACCTAAAATGGACATTGGAAGCCCACTAATTTCTGAGCTTTGGCGTCTAGCCAGCTACTTGTAAAGTCTGAGACAAGACTAGAAGCCCACCACTGTTTTATTTATGCAATCACAATTACTGTAAGAAAAAGTTAATTTCAACCACATGTAACATTGCCTGAATAATGACAGTCATCCCTGACCTTGAATTCTTCATTTTCTCTTATCAGAATCAATTTTACCTTTGCCTAAAATGAACGTGAATATTGGTTTGGATATGTTATACATGTGATAGGTGGTCTATATGTGCACCTGCACTTTTGTGCTGTTGTAAAACACATCAGGGCAAGGAACAATAAAAAGCTTTCATAAAAAGCCAAATTTGACAAAGTCTGTTATAATATTAAACATGTACAGCTGACTTGTGTACGATGAAACTGTTTTGTGAATGTTTAACCAAAACAAAGAAAAAAGAGAGTGAGGTGTGCGTGAAGGGAATCAAGAATCTGTTTGGTTTAGAGGAAGTCATCTTTTTAAAGCCGGTTGCTTGGCGAGACGGGTCATAATATACAGCAGCAAGACGGATCTTAATATATAACATTGAATCTCCTGAGTATACACATTTAGTTGGTGGCCATTTAGTTCGTCTGCATATTAAATGGACAACTTAATAAAGTACTTTAATCACATCTCACACGTCTCAAGCCCTGTGGAGTTCTAAAAAAAGAAACAAGTAATTAATGCTGTGACAGAGCTTCTACTGCTGTGAAAAACTAAACCTAGAGACTGTCATTGTCAAATAAAGGTGTACCTCAATGGCACATTATTTCTGGTTAAATCTTTGAGCCAGAACAAAATACACAGTAGTCACAGCATTGACAGAGTATTTTTTGCCTTGATTGTGAGGCTCTCCTGGGTTATACGAATGCTCTGTGTATGTGATTACAAAAATCTCCCCTGATCTTTTTATGCAACAGAAAATAATTAATTGTAACTAATTACAGCACTGCACTTGGTAACCCCCAATGGTACCCTCAGCCTGGGTGAAGATGACATGGGTTAATTTGTGACAATAGGTGTAGCACACACCCCCGCAGCCCCAACGCTCCCCCAAATGTTTCTCAACCTCATGGTAAAATGTGTAGAATAGCAGGAAATTAGCTCAGAGGTTCTTGAAAGTCGGGATAATCCTTGTCCGACAGGGACACTTAATTTTTATAGTTAATAAAATAGATTTTGTTGCATTATTTGAGCTTAAAATTTACATTTAGGGGAATTTTATATGGGAAAATATTGGTTTTTGCCATGTCAGCTCTATGCCTGGAAATGCCCTTGTCCTGAGCAAAGCATCCCAATTTCAAACTCTCCAAAAGTGTTAAAAATTCTAAATACTGTCAATAATGGATACTAACTGAAAAAATGATTGTACTCCTGAGTGGCGCAGTGGTCTAAGGCACTGCATCGCAGTGCTAACTGTGCCACTAGAGATCCTGCTTCGTATCCAGGCTCTGTCGCAGCCGGCCGTGACCGGGAGACTCATGGGCGGCGCACAATTGGCCCAGGGTAGGGGAGGGAATGGCCGGCAGGGATGTAGCTCAGTTGATAGAGCATGGCGTTTGCAACGCCAGGGTTGTGGGTTCGATTCCCACGGGGGGCCAGTATAAAAAAAAATAAAAAATCACTAACTGTAAGTCGCTCTGGATAAGAGTGTCTGCTAAATGACTAAAATGTAAATGTAGTTTCTTGCAACAGCCCTCTGACACTTTAAATAATATTTATCTCAAAACTGTGATGTGTCCGGAGATTTGGTCAACTCTGTCAGATTTGTCTAAAATCCTAAATGAATCAGGAGTGAGCAGGGTCAGCTATACCATAAGGACCCTTTATTCATGTCCTCATTATATGTAGTGCAACAAGACCACTCATGGTCTGTAAAGTTCTCTACTCCTTGCTCGGACCTTGCGGGAGCCCCGCGGAACCTCGCTACGCCACTGGACAATAGATACTCTACACTTTACAGTGCAGTGCAATTTTCAATGATTATCGTTTTAAATGTATTCTCCGTTTTTAATACACCACTTTGCCAGTGTCAGTAAAATATCAATTTTCATCACCCCTTCACATCATTGTGATGTAAAAAGGTGGGGGTCGGACTGTTCTTTTTTTAACCACATGATGTCGCCACAGCCCATATTAAAATTTTAATCTACAGTCCCATTGTCTGGCCTAATCCAAACTGGTGTATTGTTATGGTTACATTGACAGACGGACCTAGATATTTCCTGAATTTAGGGCAATGATAAACGAGTGTAGGCTAATTCCGACCAACAATGGAAATGCAGTATCCTGTGGCAAAAATTACCGGAGGAAATTACTAATGACTCCTCGCCTACTGACTATTCTGCTCCACATGTACAAACGTGATGCCAAATGCAGTTTCCACACTAGCCTACATTTTGTAAATCTATAAAACCGGCAAATACCAATTACTATGGCATGGCAAATATAGATTGCAGGACTGCTCACCCGCGACTTCACAAATGAATACCACGCCTCCCTATCCTGTGACTCCACCCCCGTGCACTGATGGCGCTGCGGAGATTGCGCCATAACGTTGCTATGCTGTTGCCTCTGCTGCAGCGAGCGAGCCTTGACAACGGACTCCGCAGTCCGCTGAGAAGTCAGAGACCGAGGAATCCAATTTCCCCCCCAACATTTATGTCGCTCATACCCTCGCATTTACAAATCAAAGGAATTGTAAATATCATTCACTCGGTCTGAAATGCCTGCTGGTTCGCTGTAGCCAATGGTTGCTGTGTCTTGCGTGTGGATTATTCGTCGCCGAGTTAGTCAGAGATTCGAGCCAGGAGGGCCCGCAGTTGAATGTGTATGAAGCTGAAGGCTCGCAGTGATAAAGATGAGGTTTTGTCGGAGTTCGCAGCGGGTGAACTGAACTTGGATTTTCAGTCCCTCACCCTAAACTCATTTCCCACTGTAAGAAAACCATATTCCTTAAAAACTGGACGCCCCTGGAACTGTTTATGACGGTAAGATAATTTACCAACTAGCTAACAACCATTTTACTGAAAAGTAATAATGTAGCTTGCTAGCTAGCGTAGCTACTGTAGCTAACCTTAACTAGTTAGCTAGCTGGTTGTGCTAACTTTAGGTAACCTAGCTAGCTAGCTGTTTGCTCTGACATTTGCTCTCCATAAACCCAACCAAGACACAAATGTTTAGGTAACTACTTAGTTAAATTTTTTAACTGTCCCATACTCAGGTCCATTAAATAATGTAGGCTATGCCTTTAAGTTATTATTGGAAATAAACTGTTCCCCTGAATCCACTAATGCTATTTCAGTGTAACAGTGGTCACAAGACTTCAGCTACACTTTTCTGTGTGGAAGCCAACTCTGAAGTTTTGACAGATGATGGAAGGAGAATTATGCTAACCGTATTTAGTAATCCAATTGTGGATGTTGTAGCTAGGCATTTAGCTAAATATTTATATTTTAATTACGCAGTAAGTTAACCTTTGCAGAAATAGCCTAAAACGGAGCCTATAAAATCTCATAGGTAGTATCCAGTTACAGTATCCATGGCCACAATATGAATGTACTGACAGCTGCATCAGTCTTGTAACTTGCTGGTCATTTTGAAACGAGGAGGAATTACTTTTCGTCAAGGGTTTCCTTTCTGTTATATTACTGAAGGCTGTTTCAAGTGAGTAAACCGATAACTATTTTGTATTTTCTGAATTTGGACATAATAATGTAGCTAATGTGTCAGCTTTTAAAATGACGTAATCCTCAGACATGTCATATTCGTGGTCGTGGAAGCCCATCGTTCGAGAGAGTAGCTACCAGGACTGATTTCAACCTGCGAGCTCACTACATGCAAGCAAATTGATTTCCACGTCTTCTTTGGTATCATGGCGGTACGCAAACAAATGTTATGGGTGTATGCCGCCACTTTGAATTCCACGTCAGCTCAATTCAGTTTTTTTTTTATTGAATGAGTTTAGTTGGTCTGAGCCTATATCACAATACTCTCTCGTCGCCAAAGTGTGCTGGTTGGCTTTGTCATGTTCCCAAATCTCATTCAATCAAACCAATTCTTCCCTAGGACGTTTTATGATAGGCTTCTGGTTAGACTGAAGAGGACCTCTGCACTTTCACATGTCCTCATTTCATTCACCTAATATGGCCCCCATAGATAGCTACTTTGCTTCACATAGCTTAATCCTACTGGAGAGGGCCATGTCAGGATTCAGCGATAAATCAGATTCATGCCTACAAGGCTGTCTGTGTCAGGAGAGAGGACTCTGTCTACACTAGAATAAAACCTGTTTTAGGGGACTCAGCTGTTAATGGAGAAATTACCTGTGGAGAGAGGCCTGGCTTAATGGGTTGTGCACCTGAACCAGGCGTCCCTGATTTTGAAGTGGTGGAGTTTGGTGTTGGGACGGGGAGAGAGGATTTCAGGTGCTGGAACAATTGGGATAGACTGCACCTGCTAACATGCGCATTGGTGAAGCCACTGAGATGGATGGGACCCAGCTAGCTAATCTACTATGAGGTAGGCTACTGCTGGGATGACAGTAACAAAGCTAAAAAGGCTGTATTCGTAGTCCTATTATGCTCACACAATGATTTTAATGTTGATTTGTCGACTGCAATGGGAACGCCATATTCTTAGTGCATGTGCATCCCATTCTCATCCTTGTTTGTTTATCATTAGTGACTATACACCTACACTACATTACCAAAAGTATGTGGACACCTGCTCGTTGAACATCTCATTCTAAAATCATGGGCATTAATATGGAGTTGGTCCCCCCTTTGCTGCTATAACAGCCTCCACTCTTCTGGGAAGGCTTTCCACTAGATGGTGGATCATTGCTGCGGGGACTTGCTTCCATTCAGGCACAAGAGCATTAGTGAGGTCGGGCACTGATGTTGGGCGATTAGGCCTGGCTCGCAGTCGGCGTTCCAATTTATCCAGAAGGTGTTTGTTGAGGTCAGGGCTCTGTGCAGGGAAGTCAAGTTCTAACACACCGATCTCGACAAACCATTTCTGTATGGACCTCGCTTTGTGCACGGGGACATTGTCATGCTGAAACAGGAAAGGGTCTTCCCCAAACTGTTGCCACAAGCACAGAATCGTCTAGAATGTCATTGTAGGCTGTAGAGTTAAGATTTCCCTTCACTGGACCTAAGGGGCCTAGCCCGAACCATGAAAACCAGACCAGTATTCCTCCTTCACCAAACTTTACAGTTGGTATTATGCATTGGGGCAGGTAGCGTTCTCCTGGCATCCTCCAAACCCAGCTTTGTCCGTCGGACTGCCAGATGGTTAAGCGTGATTCATCACTCCAGAGAACGCGTTTCCACTGCTCCAGAGTCCAATGGCGGCAAGCTTTACACCACTCCAGCCGACGCTTGGCATTGCACATGGTGATCTTAGGCTTGTGTGGGGCTGCTTGGCCATGGAAACCCATTTCATGAAGCTCCCGACAAACAGTTATTGTGCTGATGTTGCTTCCAGAGGCAGTTTGGAACTCGGTAGTGAGTGTTTTCAACTGAGGACAGACGATTTTTACGCGCTTCAGCACTCGGCAGTCCCGTTCTGTGAGCTTGTGTGGCCTACCACGTCGCGGCTGAGCCTTTGTTGCTCCTAGATGTTTCCACTTCACAATAATAGCACTTACTGTTGACCGGGGCATATCTAGCAGGGCAGAAATTTGACGAACTGACTTGTTGGAAAGGTTGTGTCCTATGACGGTGCCACTTTGAAAGTCACTGAGCTCTTCAGTAAGGCCATTCTACTGCCAGTGTTTGTGTATGGAGATTGCATGGCTGTGTGCTTGATTTTATACACCTGTCAGCAACGGGTGTGGCAGAAATAGCCGAATCCACTACTTTGAAGGGGTGTCCACATACCTTTGTATATACAGTGTACAGTGCCTTGCAAAAGTATTCATCCCCCTTGGAATGTTTCCTATTTTGTTGCATTACAACCTGTAGGCCTAATTTTACATGGATTTTTATTTGGATTTCATGTAATGGACATACACAAAATAGTCCAAATAGGTGATTTGAAATGGAAAAAAATAACTTGTTTCAAAAAATTATAAAAAATGTATAACGAAAAGTGGTGTGTGCATATGTATTCACCCCCTTTGCTATGAAGCCCCTAAAATAATGTCTGGTGTAACCAATTACCTTCAGAAGTCACATAATTAGTTAGATTGCACACAGGTGGACTTTAAGTGTCACATGATCTCAGTGTGTATATATACACTTGTTCTGAAAGGGGCACCACCAAGGAGCTCTCCAAACAGGTCAGGGACAAAGTTGTGGAGAAGTACAGATCAGGGTTGGGTTATACAAAAATATCAGAAACTTTGAACATCCCACGGAGCACCATTTAAATCCATTATAAAACAATTGAAAGAGTATGGCACCACAACAAACCTGCCTAGAGAGGGCTGCCTACCAAAACTCACGGACCAGGCAAGGAGGGCATTAATCAGAGAGGCAACAAAGAGACCAAAGATAACCCTGAAGGAGCTGCAGAGCTCCACAGCGGAGATTGGAGTATCTGTCCATAGGACCACTTTAAGCCGTACACTCCACAGAGCTGGGCTTTACGGAAGAGTGGCCAGAAAAAATCCATTGCTTAAAGAAAAAAATAAGCAAACACGTTTGGTGTTCGCCAAAAGCCATGTGGGAGACTCCCCAAACATATGGAAGAAGGTACTCTGGTCAGATGAGACTAAAATTGAGCTTTTTGGCCATCAAGGAAAACACTATGTCTGGCGCAAACCCAACACCTCTCATCACCCCGAGAACACCATCCCCACAGTGAAGCATGGTGGTGGCAGCATCATGCTGTGGGGATGTTTTTCATCGGCAGGGACTGGGAAACTGGTCAGAATTGAAGGAATGATGGATGGCGCTAAATACAGGGAAATTCTTGAGGGAAACCTGTTTCAGTCTTCCAGAGATTTGAGACTGGAATGGAGGTTCACCTTCCAGCAGGACAATGACCCTAGGTATACTGCTAAAGCAACACTCGAGTGGTTTAAGGGGAAACATTGAAATGTCTTGGAATGGCCTAGTCAAAGCCCAGACCTCAATCCAATTGAGAATCTGTGGTATGACTTAAAGATTGCTGTACACCAGCGGAACCCATCCAACTTGAAAGAGCTGGAGCAGTTTTGCCTTGAAGAAGTGGCTAGATGTTTCAAGCTTATAGAGACATACCCCAAGAGACTTGCAGCTGTAATTGCTGCAAAAGGTGGCACTACAAAGTATTGACTTTGCGGGTGGGGGGTTTTCAGTTTTTTGTCGTATTTGTTGTTTCACAATAAAAAATATTTTGCATCTTGAAAGTGGTAGGCATGTTGTGTAAATCAAATGATACAAACCCCCCAAAAATCAGTTTTAATTCCAGGTTGTAAGACAACAAAATAGGAAAAATGCCAAGGGGGGTGAATACTTTCGCATGCCACTGTATGTGTTGGTGTCAGATAAACTTGGGATGGTAAGCAATGTCTTCTTGGCCCACCTCTTGTGGATGATCTAGGTGCACCGATCAGTCAATGCATTTGGCTACTCTGAGAGGGCAGCAGTTCCAAGATTGATGGCTGTGTTGACTTGGCTCAGGAGTACCTCAGACACCTCTTAGCTTTTACAGTTTCTCTCTGGTTAGTAAGCCCCTGCACTGAAAGCCACACACACACTTGGTGTTCCAGCAGTGTTGTCATGTGTGCAGGTCTAGGGCACCATGTCAGCACCCCTTGCAGAGACGGCCTCTGTGGCAATCCATAAGAGTGCCGGTCGGCCAGTCATGCGGATATCAGACACATTTCAGCAAATCTCCAAAAAGCAAAACACAGCTGTGTTTACACTCCTATCTCTCCCAGCCTCACGACTCCGAACCAAAGGTGTTTTGGTTAATCTTTTAATTTCCTAATTCAGTGATCGCTGAATTGCCAGCTAAAATGAATGGTATTCATCAGCTAAGGCACAATGGTGCACAGGAATGAGCAGGGTTCTAAAATGCGACAATTTTGGTCGCATATGAATTTAGATAATTTGCTGTGCGACCTGACATTTTATTTTGGGAGCACCAGTGCGATTTGGAAAAAATCACCCAGATAATTGTTGTAATGATAGGCTTCTCTGTGCAGTTGGTTCTAGGCTTGGGCGATATAACGGAATATTTGGAAATAGCCACGGGATGGTTTTTCAATACAGTCAATACCCTTTGAAACGACTTCTTTGAAGTTTTTCAATGCATTTAAATATTTGTAGCTTTTTAAATTAAAAACCTGCAGTCAACTTGTGCAATGCGTTAGGAGATAAAGCAGATTGCGTTATTTTATTCACCTGTCACATTATTTTACATTATGAAGCTTACATCGTTCCCCAGAGCCAGTCACGTGTTTGTTTGTAAATAGCACAACGGTTGTCATTTTATATTGAAAGTCGACAGTGTGTTTTTTGCTTCAATAACAGAAGTGCAACGCTATTTGGCTGGCAGCCACACAAGTTTATTAAGCTTACAATGAAAAAGCAAGGTATTTTTGGCAAAAACGATGCATGGCAGTCATATTTTTAATGTTTAGGCAGATCATGGAAATAATTTAGCCAGCTACATTTCCTAATGTTTTGCTTAAAGTTAATCTTGCATTTTACTGGAGGCTTGCTACACCGAGAAAAGTAGCTACATACAGTTGAAGTTGGAAGTTTACATACACTTAGGTTGGAGTCATTAAAAGTTGTCTTTCAACCACTCCACAAATGTCTTGTTAACAAACTATAGTTTTGGCAAGTCGGTTAGGACATCTACTTTGTGCATGACACAAGTAATTTTTCCAACAATTGTTTACAGACAGATTATTTCACTTATAATTCACTGTATCACAATTCCAGTGGGTCAGAAGTTTACATACACATGTACATATTACTTCAACTACCTCAACTAGCCGGTGCCCCCGCACATTGACTCTGCACCGGTACCCCCCTGTATATATAGCCTCCCTACTGTTATTTTATTTTACTTCTGCTCTTTTTTTCTCAACACTTTTTTGTTTTATTTTACTTTTTTATTAAAAATAAATGCACTGTTGGTTAAGGGCTGTAAGTAAGCATTTCACTGTAATGTCTGCACCTGTTGTATTCGGCGCATGTGGCCAATAAAATGTGATTTGATTTGACTGTGCCTTTAAACAGCTTGGAAAATTCCAGAAAATTTATGTCATGGCTTTAGAAGCTTCTGATAGGCTAATTGACATCATTTGAGTCAATTGGAGGTGTACCTGTGGATGTATTTCAAGGCCTACCTTCAAACTCAGTGCCTCTTTGCTTGACATCATGGGAAAATCAAAAGAAATCAGCCAAGACCTCAGTAAACAAATTGTAGACCTCCACAAGTCTGGTTCATCCTTGGGAGCAATTTCCAAATGCCTGAAGGTACCACGTTCATCTGTACAAACAATAGTATGCAGGTATAAACACCATGGGACCACGCAGCCGTCATACCGCTCAGGAAGGAGACGCGTTCTGTCTCCTAGAGATGAATGTACTTTAGTGCAAAAAGTGCAAATCAATCCCAGAACAACAGCAAAGGACCTTGTGAAGATGCTGGAGGAAACAGGTACAAAAGTATCTATATCCACAGTAAAAAGAGTCCAATATCTACATAACCTGAAAGGCTGCACAGCAAGGAAGAAGCCACTGCTCCAAAACCGCCATAAAAAAGCCTGACTACGGTTTGCAACTGCACATGGGGACAAAGATCGTACTTTTTGGAGAAATGTCCTCTGGTCTGATGAAACAAAAATAGAACTGTTTGGCCATAATGACCATTGTTATGTTTGGAGGAAAAAGTGGGGTGCTTGCAAGCTGAAGAACACCATCCCAATTGTGAAGCACGCGGGTGTCAGCATCATGCTGTGGGGGTGCTTTGCTGCAGGAAGGACTGGTGTGTGTGTGTGTGTGTGTGTGTGTGTGTGTGTGTATGTATATATATACAGTGGGGAGAACAAGTATTTGATACACTGACGATTTTGCAGGTTTTCCTACTTGCAAAGCATGTAGAGGTCTGTAATTTTTATCATAGATACACTTCAACTGTGAGAGATGGAATCTAAAACAAAAATCCAGAAAATCACATTGTATGATTTTTAAGTAATTAATTTGCATTTTATTGCATGACATAAGTATTTGATACATCAGAAAAGCAGAAGTTAATATTTGGTACAGAAACCTTTATTTGCAATTACAGAGATCATACATTTCCTGTAGGTCTTGACCAGGTTTGCACACACTGCAGCAGGGATTTTGGCCCACTCCTCCATACAGACCTTCTCCAGATCCTTCAGGTTTCGGGGCTGTCGCTGGGCAATACGGACTTTCAGCTCCCTCCAAAGATTTTCTATTGGGTTCAGGTCTGGAGACTGGCTAGGCCACTCCAGGACCTTGAGATGCTTCTTACGGAGCCACTCCTTAGTTGCCCTGGCTGTGTGTTTCGGGTCGTTGTCATGCTGGAAGACCCAGCCACGACCCATCTTCAATGCTCTTACTGAGGGAAGGAGGTTGTTGGCCAAGATCTCGCAATACATGGCCCCATCCATCCTCCCCTCAATACGGTGCAGTCGTCCTGTCCCTTTTGCAGAAAAGCATCCCCAAAGAATTATGTTTCCACCTCCATGCTTCATGGTTGGGATGGTGTTCTTGGGGTTGTACTCATCCTTCTTCTTCCTCCAAACACGGCGAGTGGAGTTTTGACCATAAAGCTCTATTTTTGTCTCATCAGACCACATGACCTTCTCCCATTCCTCCTCTGGATCATCCAGATGGTAATTGGCAAACTTCAGACGGGCCTCGACATGCGCTGGCTTGAGCAGGGGGACCTTGCGTGCGCTGCAGGATTTTAATCCATGACGGCGTAGTGTGTTACTAATGACTTTATTTGAGACTGTGGTCCCAGCTCTCTTCAGGTCATTGACCAGGTCCTGCCGTGTAGTTCTGGGCTGATCCCTCACCTTCCTCATGATCATTGATGCCCCACGAGGTGAGATCTTGCATGGAGCCCCAGACCGAGGGTGATTGACCGTCATCTTGAACTTCTTCCATTTTCTAATAATTGCGCCAACAGTTGTTGCCTTCTCACCAAGCTGCTTGCCTATTGTCCTGTAGCCCATCCCAGCCTTGTGCAGGTCTACAATTTTATCCCTGATGTCCTTACACAGCTCTCTGGTCTTGGCCATTGTGGAGAGGTTGGAGTCTGTTTGAGTGTGTGGACAGGTGTCTTTTAAACAGGTAATGAGTGGAGAACAGGAGGGCTTCTTAAAGAAAAACTAACAGGTCTGTGAGAGCCGGAATTCTTACTGGTTGGTAGGTGATGAAATACTTATGTCATGCAATAAAATGCAAATTAATTACTTAAAAATCATACAATGTGATTTTCTGGATTTTTGTTTTAGATTCAGTCTCTCACAGTTGAAGTGTACCTATGATCAAAATTACAGACCTCTACATGCTTTTTTAAGTAGGAATACCTGCAAAATCGGCAGTGTATCAAATACTTGTTCTCCCCACTGTATATATAATACTTTTTTAAAGGCGGATTGGAAATGATGCAGACCACAGGAGGCTGCTAAGGGGAGAACGGCTCATAATAATGGCCGGAACGGTGCTAATGGAATGGTATCAAACACCTGGAAACCATGTGTTTGATAACATTCCACTGATTCTGCACCAGTCATTACCACATGCACCCCCCCCCCCCCCCCCCCCAATGAAGGTGCCACCAACCTCTTGTGACACAGACTATTACATTGATAGAGGCAACAATCTATATGCAATATTGAAGCTGATTTTCCCCCACCCCATCACAAAAGAAAACGGTAAAAAAAGAAACGTTCATACATGGAGCATGGTGTAATAGCTTTATGCTCTAAAACACAAGTGTGGTGGTGGGGAAATGTCTCTGTTGAACCGTCCAGTCCTTTCATTCAAAACCTATTGTTAGGGCACAGTCCTGTTGTCTCTTCACACTGTATGGCTGCATAACAAATGTGTTGAAATTGCGTTTTTGCCTGCATGATAATGATATTGGTTACTTGGCTATTGTAAGGATTGGTAGAGGGAGGGAGCTGAAGGAGCTGCTAACCTCCTGCTGTCAAGGAAATTAACCTGCTCACTGCTCTACTCCCAGGTTGACAAATTGTGATTAAACAGTTTGACATGTACCATTTAGTTCTATTTCCAGTCAATGATTCATCAGGGGGAACCACAGGGATAAGAGAGTATTGCCTCATGACAGACACACCACTAGTTGGCAAATGAGAGAATGAGATGAAAGTGATGCAATTACCTATGAAATCTGTGTGTGTGTGATTACCATTGCCAGCTCTGTGGGAAGTCTCATTCTGGCACACCTTTTGTGTAAAGTCTTGCCCTGAAAGATGGACTGTGTTGTGTTTGCCTAGATTGGGATACATAGTGAGTAAAAAAGAAAAAGAAAGTTTGGAGACAGTATTTCATAGTGAAGAGACAATTTGTCAACCCCTGTCCAGTGGTTCCACTGACCATGGTGAGGATGCCTGTTGCCCAGCTACGCCCAGTGCACTGCCCACTATGCTACGCCATAAGAAAGGTGATCTGCTCCAGCTGTGAGGGTTCATATTGGGTACTACAGACAGTTTGACTCACACATCATCACATCATTCAGGTCAGATTAAGAGATTACGTGCCCTGTGGGCTGCCTGCTGTAAAATTATGGTGCTCTGGATCATGGCTGAGGTTGCTGTGGCTTAGAAGATAAAACAGGTAAGAACATTAAAGGATTAATGCTCTGTGGTGATTACTGTATGGGGATGGTTAGGTCCTAATACTGGGCTAACAACTGGGGAAAGAAGAGAGCATGTCATCATCCATGCAAATGAAAATGGGAGTGAGGAGAAGCTTTCTTACATTCCTGTTATAGTGCATCAGAAAGCTAAGAAGAAGTATAGTCATGATTCCACATGAGACCATAGAGAACATGGTTAGGCTTAGAATTGATTTACAGAGGGTGGTTACTCTTTCTGAGGTCTTTGTGCTGTAAATCAACATTGAGTTGGACAGCAGGCTGTGGCTGCGTCCCAAATTGCACCCTATTGGCCCTGGTCAAAATAGGTAATAGGCTAGTCTCAAATGGCACCCTATGTTCGTATCAAGGGACGTTGCACAACATGAGAGCTAGTAAGTCTCAGGGGGCTATCTTCTATCCAATGAACTTGATCTGCTTTGTCATGGCTTTGATGTACACACACTGTAAAGCTCTCCTCAAGGTCTGTCCTGTTAAGCGAGGCCTACATGTTATTGATGTCTATATCAGATGTTTAATGTCCTGAAAACAGCAGGATTTTGTCAAAACAAAGGCCAGAACACACCCAGAACTGTGGAAAACTCAGGTGGAGTTTTGTCCAGCAACTGCAATGGTTCTGAATATGTTAGGAAGAGGAAACTTTACATTTGCAAACATAAGGGTCAGATTGGACTTGACTGATTCGAAAGGTTGGGGTGAAAGGGACCTTTTTGTTTCAACCAGGACTCTTACCGCTGTTTGTGACATTGCAGGTTAACCTGTATTCACAAACCGGAGGTCAGGTCATGGTCCTTCCTTCACTTGGTCGCCTAAAGAAGCAAGGCAATGCTCTCAACTTTTCGAATGGCAAACCTGTGACTGCTTTCTTCCTAATGAAATTAAATCGGTCTGTCTTCCCTTAAAAATAAAACATAGGCCTCATCTCCTAAAGTGCATCCAACCCCTGACGTATCTGGCATGTTGCTCTTGCGCGTTTTTCCAAAAACATCTTCTGCTGTGCTTGTTGTGACTTGCCAACTCCCTCCCTCCCTCCCCAGCCCAGTCAGTCCCCCACACCTCTCTCCAACCTCACCTCAGACCCCAGGTATTATGGAGAGACTTCAGAACAGAGTAAGCCTATCTCCTGTAGCTCAATCAGTGCTGCTTGTGTAACCTGAGCCGCTAAAGAAGTGGTTCCCAAACTTTTTTGACCCACGACCCCATTTTGATATACAAAAAAAATGTGTGACCCTACCATGTAAAGAAAGTGATGTAATCAACAGACAATGTTTACTTTTTTAATTGGGGCTATGACGGTCTATTACAAATCAGTCTGTGACATTATTTCAATCTGAAGGAAGTATGGTTTGAAGTGAATGAAATGGATCCGAAAGATATTTGGAAGTTCAGAAGATCATCAGGCAATAATTTGGTATGATTTTCTGTGTAGAAAATATAATCATTCATCTTTTTCCCCCAGTCTGATTTAGTGCCTGGTCTTGTCCACTTTGTTCTAATAAGTCCTTGTGTGCATTGTAGAGAGAAACAGCAGACCTTTACGTGTTCCTCAGTCAGTTAGTAATTAAGTCATAATATTTGTGTAACTTAAATCGTTAGAAAGATGGAGCCACATTTGTAGGAAGAAAACAGAAACCGCTCTGTTTATTACAGTCGCATCTAGCGGCTACCGGAGGTTACTGACATATGAACCAATTGCCAAAAAATGTTTCTCTCGCAACCCCATTTTCAACTAAGGCGACCCCTCGCGACCCCTAGTTTGGGAAACGCTGCGCTAAAGACAAGCTCTTAACCATATCGATGTACAGCGTCATACTCCGCAAGAATTCCAGTCCTCTGGCTGCTGCCTCTCTCTCCAGACTGGAATAGACCGGAGCAGACTGAAATACTACACCATTCATGAGCCTTTACCAAACATGCTGTTTGACAGTTGACAAATATCGAGGAATTTTGGAATGTGAGCAATTTACAAACTGTTTTTAGTCTTTATCCGAAGTGTGTTTTAATTGGACACGAGTTGAGGAAACGAAAATTCAATCTATGTCCAAATTAAATAAGGATACGCTGCAATCCAAAAATAAGGCTTTAGTGCCTTAAGTGCTTTCCCCTTCAATACCCTGCTGTCAGACTTGTTTTCTTTCCCCCTTTCATTGGAACCCTGAATTCCTGTCTACGTTCAACCTGTTCTAGAGGCAGTTGTTTGAAAATTATATTTTTTCTCTCCATAACTTCCCTCAGTATACGTATTTGTGGTGATGGTGCCAAATGTAGCCAGGGGCTGTGAAAATGTCAGGCCTTGTCAGGTGTGTGTGTGGCAGGGAGAGGGGGATCTAGTGACAAGTTCCTATGGACATGGTTTTCTAGTGGATGTGTTCACATGAGGAAGCTTGAGAAACGCCCTCTGCACCACCTCCCGCACTTTTCTCTGTTAATATGCCTGCTTGGCTTGCCTTTGCTTTGCGGAACCCGCCCTCCATTCACAGCCAAACGAGAAAAGGAGAGCAAGCATTTATGGTCCTGTAATAACTCTAACCATGGTCTCACTGTGTTACTACAGAATGTGTGTAGTGTCATTTGTGCTTGCGAGCTTTGCTTATGTACCTTGGTAGTTGCCCCACTTTACAGAATAGTATACTCATGCGCCATCATCTGCTTTCAAGGTTGTTGATTGTAAAAGCTCTGGTAATGGGATCTTTTATTCTTTGAGTTCATAGTAGAGCTGGGCGATATGGACAAAAAGTATCGCAATTAATGTAACTATTTTGCTCAACGATGAACACAGCAATTATTATAAAAATATTTTTACTGCACTGTTACTTTTTATTAGCGGCAGGGCTCAAGACAATTTTTTTTCTCCCAGTGCCAAGTAAGACAACTGAGATTTGTAGCCTATGATTAACAAAGTAAGCTATTTAATCTAACATATCCAGGGAATGCATGATTTATATTTTGATGTGCAACCTGTCAAAATACAACACAGAATTATCTGATTCCTTTTTGGCTCCTAAGATATGAATTTGCTGACATCTTTGTGCAGATTGGCCTAGGTTATATTATTCACCTGAGAAAGTGGGAACTCAAAACACTTAGCTGGATTGCTAACTCTAAATATGATCTTGTTGCTGGATGGCCATTTAGGCTAATTGGCAGCAGCTACTCTTCCTGGGATCCAGCAAAATTAAGGCAGTTTTACAATTTTAAAAACATTACAATACATTCACAACAGATTTCACAACGTGTTGTGTGTGCCCTCAGGCCCCTACTCTACTACCACATACAGTGGGGAGAACAAGTATTTGATACACTGCCGATTTTGCAGGTTTTCCTACTTACAAAGCATGTAGAGGTCTGTCATTTTTATCATAGGTACACTTCAACTGTGAGAGACGGAATCTAAAACAAAAATCCAGAAAATCACATTGTATGATTTTTAAGTAATTAATTTGCATTTTATTGCATGACATAAGTATTTGATCACCTACCAACCAGTAAGAATTCCGGCTCTCACAGACCTGTTAGTTTTTCTTTAAGAAGCCCTCCTGTTCTCCACTCATTGCCTGTATTAACTGCACCTGTTTGAACTCGTTACCTGTATAAAAGACACCTGTCCACACACTCAATCAAACAGACTCCAACCTCTCCACAATGGCCAAGACCAGAGAGCTGTGTAAGGACATCAGGGATAAAATTGTAGACCTGCACAAGGCTAGGATGGGCTACAGGACAATAGGCAAGCAGCTTGGTGAGAAGGCAACAACTGTTGGCGCAATTATTAGAAAATGGAAGAAGTTCAAGATGACGGTCAATCACCCTCGGTCTGCGGCTCCATGCAAGATCTCACCTCATGGGGCATCAATGATTATGAGGAAGGTGAGGGATCAGCCCAGAACTACACGGTAGGACCTGGTCAATGACCTGAAGAGAGCTTGGACCACAGTCTCAAAGAAAACCATTAGTAACACACTACGCCGTCATGGATTAAAATCCTGCAGCTCACGCAAGGTCCCCCTGCTCAAGCCAGTGCATGTCCAGGCCCATCTGAAGTTTGCCAATGACCATCTGGATGATCCAGAGGAGGAATGGGAGAAGGTCATGTGGTCTGATGAGACAAAAATAGAGCTTTTTGGTCTAAATTCCACTCGACGTGTTTGGAGGAAGAAGAAGGATGAGTACAACCCCAAGAACACCATCCCAACCGTGAAACATGGAGGTGGAAACATCATTCTTTAGGGATGCTTTTCTGCAAAGGGGACAGGACGACTGCACCATATTGAGGGGAGGATGGATGGGGCCATGTATCGCGAGATCTTGCCCAACAACCTCCTTCCCTCAGTAAGAGCATTGAAGATGGGTCGTGGCTGGGTCTTCCAGCATGACAACGACCCGAAACACACAGCCAGGGCAACTAAGGAGTGGCTCCGTAAGAAGCATCTCAAGGTCCTGGAGTGGCCTAGCCAGTCTCCAGACCTGAACCCAATAGAACATCTTTGGAGGGAGCTGAAAGTCCGTATTGCCCAGCGACAGCCCCGAAACCTGAAGGATCTGGAGAAGGTCTGTATGGAGGAGTGGGCCAAAATCCCTGCTGCAGTGTGTGCAAACCTGGTCAAGACCTACAGGAAACGTATGATCACTGTAATTGCAAACAAAGGTTTCTGTACCAAATATTAAGTTCTGCTTTTCTGATGTATCAAATACTTATGTCATGCAATAAAATGCAAATTAATTACTTAAAAATCATACAATGTCATTTTCTGGATTTTTGTTTTAGATTCAGTCTCTCACAGTTGAAGTGTACCTATGATAAAAATTACAGACCTCTACATGCTTTGTAAGTAGGAAAACCTGCAAAATCGGCAGTGTATCAAATACTTGTTCTCCCCACTGTATCTACAACACAAAATCCATGTGTACGTGTGTGTATAGTGCGTATGTTATCGTGTGTGTGTATGCATGTCTGTGCCTATGTTTGTGTTGCTTCACATTTTACTGCTTGCATGAGTTACTTGATGTGGAATAGAGTTCCATGTAGTCATGGCTCTATGTTGTACTGTGCGCCTCCCATAGTCTGCTCTGGACTTTGGGATTGTGAAGAGACCTTTGGTGGCATGTCTTGTGGGGTATGCATGGGTGTCCGACCTGTGTGCCTGTAGTTCAAACAGACAGCTCGGTGCATTCAACATGTCAATACATCTCACAAATACAAGTAGTGATGAAGTCGATCTCTCCTCCACTTTGAGCCAGGGGAGATTTACATGCATATTATTAATGTTAGCTCTCTGTGTGCATCCAAGGGCCAGCCGTGCTGCCCTGTTCTGAGCCAATTGCATTTTCATAAGTCCCTCTTTGTGGCACCTGACCACACGACTGAACAGTAGTCCAGGTGTGACAACTAGGGCCTGTAGGACCTGCCTTGTTGATAGTGCTGTTAACAAGGCAGAGCAGCGCTTTATTATACAATACAAACTTCTCCCCATCTTAGCTACTGTTGTATCAATATGTTTTGACCATGACAGTTTACAATCCAGGGTTACTCCAAGCAGTTTAGTCACCTCAACTTGCTCAATTTCCACATTATTTATTACAAGCTGTAGTTGGGGTTTTAAGGTTTAGTTAATGATTTGTCCCAAATACGATGCTTTTAGTTTTGGAAATAATTAGGACTAACTTATTCCTTGCCCCCCATTCTGAAACTAACTGCAGCTCTTTAAGTGTTGCAGTCATTTCAGTCGCTGTATTAGCTGACGTGTTGAGTCATCTGCATACATAGACACACTGGCTTTACCCAAAGCCAGTGGCATGTAGTTAGTAAAGATTGAAAAAGCAAGGGGCCTAGACAGCTGCCCTGGGGAATTCCTGATTCTACCTGGATTATGTTGGAGAGGCTTCTATTAAATAACACCCTCTGTGTTCTGTAAGACATCTAACTCTGTATCCACAATATAGCAGGTGGAGTAAAGCCATAACACATACGTTTTTCCAGCAGCAGACTATGATTGATAATGTCAAAAGCCGCACTGAAGTCTAACAAAACAGCCCCCACAATCTTTTTTCATCAATTTCTCTCAGCCAGTCATAAGTCATTTGTGTAAGTGCTGTGCTTGTTGAATGTCCTTCCCTATAAGCATGTTGGAAGTCTGTACGTTTGTTTACTGTAGAAGAGCATTGTATCTGGTCAAACACAATGTTCCAAAAGTTTACTAAGGGTTGGTAACACACTGATTTGATCGGCTATTTGAGCCAGTAAAAGGGGCTTTACTATTCTTAGGTAGCGGAATGACTTTTGCTTCCCTCCAGGCCTGAGGGGGCACACTTTCTAGTAGGCTTAAATTGAAGATATGGCAAATAGGAGTGGCAATATCGTCCGCTATTATCCTCAGTAATTTCCATCCAAGTTGTCAGACCCCAGTGGCTTGTCATTGTTGATAGACAACAATAATGTTTTCACCTCTTCCCCACTCACTTTACGGAATTCAAAATTACAATGCTTGTCTAGTTTGGTCAGATATACTTGGATGTATAGTGTCAGCGTTTGTTGCTGGCATGTCATGCCTAAGTTTGCCAATCTTGCCAATGAAAAAATTATTAAAGTAGTTGGCAATATCAGTTGGTTTTGTGATGAATGAGCCATCTGATTCAATGAATGATGGCGCTGAGTTTGCCTTTTCCCCCAAAATGTCATTGAATGTGCTCCAAAGCTTTTTTTTACTATTTTTACTATCATTCTTTGTCATTTATCTATGTTTCATAGTGTAGTTTCTTATTTTTATTCAGTTTAGTCACATTATTTCTCAATTTGCAGTACGTTTGCCAATCGGTTGTGCAGCCAGACTTATTTGCCATTCCTTTGGTCTCAACCCTCTCAACCATACAATTGTTCAATTCCTCATCGAATAGTTTTTACAGTCATTTTCTTAATGGATGCATGCTTATTAGTAACTGGGAAAAGCAATTTCATAAATATGTCAAGTGCAGTGTCTGGTTGCTCCACATTACACACAAGGGACCAACAAATATTCTTTCTTCACACATCAACAACATAGGAATCACAACAAAATGCATTGTATGACCTCTTATACACTATATTAGGCCCAGCCTTTGGAGCTTTGGTTTTCCTATTTTGCAATGTGAGCTTGAAGCAGTATAATTGTGATTTTGTTTTTACTTGGGATTTCACCATCATCTGTTCAACAATTCAGATCCAGGTCAAGCTGCAACAAATGCCTACAGACATTTCCATGAAAATCTGGTGAAAAAGCAGATTACTCCATCATGCACTGGACGGAAAACGTCAGAATGAAGTTCACAAAATGCAAGGGAGTATGTGGACGCAGGCGAAGAACAAGGCAGAGAGGAAACAATAGACTGAAACTGGGGCCAGATTCGCTGAGCTATTTAAATATCCATATTTCATGCCCATAGACATGGCTGTAGTGGACCCTATACATAATATTTTACTGGGGACAGCAAAACATGTTTTTACTAGGGTTGCGCGATATTTGGGGAGGCCTTTTCTACAATATGCTACTCCAAATATCGTGATATCCGATATCGTTTTGCACTGTTAATGATTAAATGTTTCCAGACTGTGCAATTTTTGTGCTTATTTACAATATTAGTCCCGTTCTCATTAAATAATCTTAATGTGTTGAAAAAATAAGCCTTAGTTAATTCATTTAGATGTCATTTTCAACATTTGATACAGCCTAACCTATAACTGCAGTTTTGATTTGTACATTTCAAATAGAGAATAGTCTTGCTACACATCACGATATATCGTCTTGGACTTCACGATATATCGTCAATGTCAAATCACGATATTCGATTTAATCATATATCGGCACAATCCTAGTTTTTACCTTCTGGAAGAATATGGGTGTGCTGGATGATGGAATACAAAGAAATATTCAGCTTAAAGTTGATGCACTGAAAGCACTTACAGACATAGGCCAACTACCTGCTAAAATCTCATTAGGGTTTTCTAATTTCAATGCACAAGAATGGACATGCGTTTACTCCTATTTGTGCAGGATGCCGATTATGATTGATGGACCCATTTTGTCAAAGCCTGTACAATCTTATGTACAAGATGTATCACAATGGATTGAGTTGGAGAGGCTCATCGCCACTTGCAGAAATGCGTTTTGGACTATGGTCCAGTATATGGTTTCTGGTGCTTTCTATTTGAGCGAGCAAATTGTTTCATAGGTAAACAGAAGACCAACGATCACAGCATCTCAGTTCAGTTAATGAGAGAGGTTTTAACTGCCCAAGAGGTTAAGAGCATGGTCTGGCCAACTGACTTTGATGATATGAGAAATTTGTTAGCAGGCGGTCATGAGAGATGACATAGCCTACATGTACGTCCTGATGGTACCAAGTACTTACATGCCATTGATCAGAGTGAGAATAAGGATCTGACTAGTGTTGAATTTGCGGTGAGTTCATGTTTGTCATAAGTGAATATAGTAATGATCTGTATAGTGTCTTCACATTAATGTATCCAAACAAGGATCTCACCATTGTACAGCTGACAGAACAACATGAAAAGGTTGACATGCTGGGAGAGGTTATAAGCACTGACCAAAGTAGAAGTTTACGCTCATCATGTGTACTTGCAAAGTGGTTCGCCACTGACAGACAGACGAGCCTACCACGCATTCAACCAGATGCGGAGCTAACACCAGGCATAGTAACACAGTTGTTATCTTGTGATGTGCTTGTTGGTTCAAAAAACACATTTCTCATGTCTTGGCCCGTGTAAATTGTTTCCTGAAACATCAGAATCAATATCATTTCAAGCCCCCTGTTGAGATTTTGGGCAAGGCATTGGAATCTGTATCAGAGACGCAGTTTATTCCAGTTCAGAGAATTAGTAAGCGTTGTGCATATTGCCGGTATAACGTGCAGTTTGCCGGGACTACAGAGACCGTAACTGTGGTAATACCAGTTTCAAGCGGGGCTGCTTTTTAGACATCAAATCAAATCAAATCAAATTTTATTGGTCACATGCGCCGAATACAACAGGTGCAGACATTACAGTGAAATGCTTACTTACAGCCCTTAACCAACAGTGCATTTATTTTAAACAAAAAAAGTAAGAATAAAAAAACTACAAAAAAAGTGTTGAGAAAAAAAGAGCAGAAGTAAAATAAAGTGACAGTAGGGAGGCTATATATACAGTAAAATAAAGTGACAGTAGGGAGGCTATATATACAGGGGGGTACCGTTGCAGAGTCAATGTGCGGGGGCACCGGCTAGTTGAGGTAATATGTACATGTGGGTAGAGTTAAAGTGACTATGCATAAATACTTAACAGAGTAGCAGCAGCGTAAAAAGGATGGGGTGGGGGGGGCAGTGCAAATAGTCCGGGTAGCCATGATTAGCTGTTCAGGAGTCTTATGGCTTGGGGGTAGAAGCTGTTGAGAAGTCTACTTGGAGGTGAAACTATGAAAAATCAAGGGGCCTAATATTGGGAATTTGAGTGCAAAGCTACTGTTTATTTCTTAAATTGTAGCAGTAAAAAACATTTGATTTATTCTTCATTGTTTGTGTTTATATTGTCTGTTTTTTATAAGAAACTTCTCGCCCTTCTGATTAGTAAACAGTAGGGTTTTTTCAATGACATATTTCTCATTCAACGATAGACTACATGTTTTCATGCACATTTCTTACTTGAGAAATATGCACCAACCATCTTAGATGTAAAATTGCGTGACTAAGATATCCTCGACAAAAACGTAAAAATTAATGACAGATTTATTGAATTATTAGATTATTTCTGACTATTTTGAGGAAGTGTATACTGGCTACGGCGTCTCAAAATGGACAAACTGTACTATTGCCGCTTTTTTCTTGTTTTTCAAGCCAAGGTCTTAAGGGTGTATGCGAGCACACTCTTTCGGTTCGCCAAGCCAAGTTCGGCATGCGTATACCTTTAGGGCTGGGTATCTGGGGATCTTGAAGGTTGAGGGGGATCGACCTGCTGCATCCTGGGTGAAGGTGCGTCGAGGCACTGGGTTGTCTTCCTAAGTAGACAGAGCTTGAGGGCTTCACCCTCCCTCTTCTCCTCGAACCGTTTCTGCATCATCTCGACAGTGGGACCGAAAAGGCCTTTTAGGGTCTACTGGAGCATCCAGGATATTCAGCTTCTCACTATCAGACGCCGTGGATAGATTAATCCATCGTGCCCTCTCCTGGGATATCATGAGCCCCATCACTCTTCCCGAATCCTGGACGGTGGCTTTAAGCAGACGCAGGTTGAGGTCTGTGGCAATGCAGATCTCGTCCCACAATGCAGATTTCGTCTCCGGTTTCCCCGGCATGAGGAGATGGAGTCATCATCTCCGTCCGATGATTCCGAAAGGAGACTGTCGGACAGACCCATGGAGTCGTTGTCGTCTCCAATCAGGATGCCCGGCAATGCGGCCGCGAGGTCGTTGCTGGAGTCCTCCAACAACGGGGCAATGGTGTCGAGCTGGTCACCGCAGCTAGTGCTAACTGTCGATCCACAATTCCCCCTGGGGATATTCATTCTGACTCAGGCTAGCTTTGGGTGCTAGCCTGTGACGGAGACGTCACTGTGAAGAGGGCACAGTGTGGACAGGAGCTGGGGGAGGCTAACGCTTCCTGGGCATGTTGCAGCCCAAGGCAAGCGAAACACCGAGTGAGTGTCTTGGCCGATATCTTGTTTCCACAGGAGCAGATTTGTGCCGGGAGCTTCTCCTCGTTTGGAGTGTGAGATTACTTTGTTGACATTGCTGAGATGCTATGTTTTTAGCCATCAGGAAAAACTATCATGGTAGGCTAGTTATCTTCGACGGTGGCACTCGGTGTGAGATTGCTTGGTGTAGCTAATACAACTTTTCTTGTTGAAGCAAAACCACACAATTGTTAAGCTAGCTAGCGAGGTGGCTCGCTTGCTAATGACTAGTCATTGTTTGGTTAAAGCTAACTTGGTTGTGAAACGAGTTAGCCGCGTCACAACTGCACCCGTTCCTCCTTCAAAAAATCTTCCTCTAACTATGGTGAGAAAAAAAAGGAAAATTGAAACCACCGCACAATCCAGAGAATAGGCTCACGTCTGTGCACAGTTTAGCTAATTCCGGAAAAGGCAGTCGTGTCGAGGTAAGCTTTCTGATGAAAAGCGAGAAGAGGTGTTTGAATGACTCGGAAATGCTTCGTCTGACCTTTTCTAGGGTAGGAGGGACGCCCCTCCTGACGGACACGTCTCGACGTCCAGCCAATTATGGCTGGCATAATGTAATAAATGCTTCTGACGAATACGCTGGGGGCGTATCCCGTAAGTGAAATACCAAAACGAAAACTTGAAAGAGAACTAGGAATACTCGGAAACCAGGGAAACAACCCGGGAAACAGAATTTCGCAAAATATAAAATAGATTTTGTAGGGCCCTGCAACTGTAGACTGCTGACTGTTCCAAATTACTAATAACACCCTTTTTGAGATTGTGGTTTTATTTTTTCCCTCCAAACAATACGTTCTAATATAATATTGTCAATTTTAAAATGTAATTATTTTGTATGGAGGGTAGGTTATTATAGCAGGGCATCAAATAAACGTTTTGGTCCACCAGCCACTGTGGCAGGTAGATTTAGAAATCTACCAGCCACTCAGATGTTTTACCAGACAAAATAATGTTGTATATTGTTTCATTTCATAATTTTTTTTATACCAAAATATCACAGATGAGACAAATGTTCACCTGCCCCTTTTAGGGCGGGAGGTTACCGTGGTAGCGCGACTCGAGTCATGTTTGTGCCTGTGAGATTGAGTCTGACTAGTAGAGGCGATGTCTTCTCTTCTCTAGCAGTTGAAACTTAAACATAGAAAGACAACCTAGCTTATGAACAAAACAATGTAAATAGCCACAAAACACAAAGACAAAGTCTCACTTCAGTAGACTTTTGTTTCAAGTCAATTTAGACTAACTTTTATGCATGTACGCAGCGCTTCTAAAAAATAATCTTTCACTCAGCCCTTCAGGTGCGCACAGCTCCAAACCAGGCAGTGTTGCAGCGCGAGGTGGAATAGTCTATATAGGATTCGTAGTTCTTTGACTTTGTGCGATTTAATTTACCAGCTGTGAAACAAAACGGCAGAAATACTTTGAAAACAGCTACTGCAGCACTATTTTTATTCACAAATGCGAGTGAAATGCTCGCACTGTGGGGAGCCCTGACCACCCGCCAACGTGGCTGGTGAAATATACTTATTACCCGCCAATGCCAATATCTACCCGCATTTGGCAGGTGGTGGTTGTTAATTTTAGGCCCTGCATTATAGGCTACTTGCCCAGCCCTCAAATTAAAGATCCAATTGAAATTATGTGCACATCATCTGCTTTTCCGGGCCAATATTATTTTCATTCGTGCTAGTAGCTTTTAGTTGGCAATGGCCTGGTTTGCCACTGGCAAATTTACCTGACTGTCAAGCCGTGGTTGAAGCTTTAGGTTGCTAAGAAAAGGACCAACTGAATTGCTTTCATTTAGGACTTGCTTGACTTGTGAGGATGACCACACATTTTTTTTCATCATGAACAAAAGTTAATGGTTTTCTACTCAAAGTTGCAAAGAAAATGTTGCAATCCATTTAATAGACACGAGACCAGCAAACTGGATACAAGGTTGCAGTATAGCAGGAATAGTGCCATCTATTGAGCAAAGCCTGCTACTTTCATATGCTTTTATGGGAATTAAGATGAGTGACTTCAATGGCTAATTTCTCTGAACAGGGAAAAAAAAAAACATCACCAAATTCACTGGGAATACATTACATAGTATCAAGACGCAATACTCCAAGCTGCAGCACCATACTACTTGTCAAACATAGTGAACTGATACTGTATACTGGTTGTTGGGGTGGGATTGTTGTGCGGGGTCTTTTGGTGGCTTTTGAACATTTTTGGGAGTTCCTCATGTCTTACTCATTGGTTGGAAGAAGTGTTATATCAGATAATAAGAAGCATTTTTCGATCAGCTTTTGGAAAGCAAAATATTTTTTCCACAGCAATTTGTGTTTGAGGAGGAAGTGGATAGCCAGGCCCCCCCTACACCAGTTGTTAATGTGTGTTTGGTTAAAGTGAGCAAATGTTCACGATCAGATTAATCATTAATTTTGTACATAATTTAGAGGGGAAACGGTAGAGTAGCTCAGTGGCAGGGCAGCCTAGCAGGAGCTTGGGGACCTGCCATTCCTACATTATGCATCAGAGGGTCACTGTCATCAGCAAAATGTGCTGCTGGGTCTATTAGGTAATATTCTCAGCCCAGTTACACACTCTCTCACTCACTCTCTCACTCTGTTACTAACTGACTCCCTCAATCGTGTGTGTGTGTGTGTGTGTACACAGTGTTTTCAGTATGACACCCTGAAAGCCTCGTTGCTGCCTACAGTACAATTGCAGTAAGAATATGCTAAAGGCACTCCAACTCTTCAAGGTGAACATGTGTGTACAAGACAATTAATTTTCATGCCTTCTATGAGCAGCTGGTGTGTGTGTGTGCGTTCAGTTGACGGTTTTAGATGTTGCGAGGCCAGTTTATAATGGAATAAGATTAAAGTAGGCCTGTATGTGGTTTCTCAATGTTTGTCTGTTCTTCGTAACTCCTCATTTCCTCTTTGATGCAAAGAGGAGGGGATTCCACACTGAAACCATTAACCTGACTGTGTCCTGCCACTTATGCTCCCCTTTTAATTTCCCCTCTTCCCCTCCATGGGTCAGAGCATGATTAGCAAAAGGACTGGGCAGAGCGTTGTTAATCTGGAATTAAAAGCTAATGGCACAAATCTGAATGTGATGATAAAGAAGAGGATTAGGCAGAATCAAATTGTGTCCACTTGGTGGGCAGTTTCTTTGTAATAATATTGGCGTTTCCCTTCTCGAGAATCATCTCCACCTCTGATCCACCACCTACTGACTGACATGCACCTAACTGACTGACAGCAGTTGCTGGTCAGTTCCTGTCCAAATGCCAAGAGCCTTTTTTAAGTATTCTCATGCTTTTAGGGGTTGCATTAGCATTCAGAAATCTACATTTTCAAAATACAGACTGCGAGAAAATCTGTTGTAAACCATTTCACCTGCGTTTTACATTGAACGTTTTTAGCCAGCTACATTTCCTAATGTTTTGCTTGAAGTTAATCTTGCATTTTAACTTGCTACTGGAGAAAGACTACACTGGAGGAAAGTACTGTAGAAAAGTAGCCTACACATCAGTCAGAGCGCTGTCTGGTGATCCGATGATGAGCAAAGATACAGTGCCTTGCAAAATTATTCATCCCCCTTGGCGTTTTTTCCTATTTTGTTGCATTACAACCTGTAATTTAAATTGATTTTTATTTGAATTTCATGTAATGGACATACACAAAATAGTCGAAATTGGTGAAGTGGAATGAAAAAAATAACTTATTTCATAAAATTCTAAAAAATAAATTGGAGAAGTGGTGCGTGCATATCTATTCACCCCCTTTGCTATGAAGCCCCTAAATAAGATCTGGTGCAACCAATTACCTTCAGAAGTCACATAATTAGTTAGATTGCACACAGGTGGACTTTATTTAAGTGTCACATGATCTGTCACATGATCTCTGTGTATATCTACACCTGTTCTGAAAGGCCACAGAGTCTGCAACACCACTAAGCAAGGGGCACCACCAATATAGTAGTGAATAGTTATGCACGCTCAAGTTTCCTGTTTTTTTGTCATATTTCCTGTTTGTTTCACAAAAAAAAAGTATTTTGCATCTTCAAAGTGGTAGGCATGTTGTGTAAATCAAATGATACAAACCCCCAAAAAATCCATTTTAATTCCAGGTTGTAAGGCAACAAAATAGGAAAAATGCCAAGGGGGTGAATACTTTCACAAGCCACTGTAGGCTATTTCATCTGAGTGGAGAAGTGCAACTGAAGCACGAAATTAGTCCTTTTACATTCATGATTTGGAGCTAACCCTGACTGACGATGAGCAAAATGTACAATAAGAATCATTTTAGACGCAGCAAGTTTGATTGCTTCTGCCTGAAAAATGCAGAATCCTGCGTTTTAATACAACCCCTGGCTGACTGAAGTCAATACCATTACCAAGACAATTCAATGTCTATGGTTGTGAGTTAGAACTTACTGACGCATGCCTTGACAGTGTTCTTAGAAACACAGCCTGAAGAACAGAGGGTCACTTGTGTGTCAGTAATTCACTCTACCCACACCTCCAGGATCCTCTATTTTAAAACCTGGAAGTCACAGAGACAACAGAGGAAGTTTTTGTCCAAGTCTAAGCGATGCATCAGCATCGGAAACTAGCCATAAAGAATTCACAAGGGTCCTCCCAGACTACTAGCTAGTAGCTACCTCCAGCAGCCTGAGCTTGAGCACCTCTGGGGCCTTTTACAGCTCCTCTAATGAAGAGGCTGATTCACTTATAGCCTATCGATTTCCCTGGAACTCCCTGGCTTGTCACCCTGCCTGCTGCCACACCTCTCCTCCGGAGCTAGCGGACTGTGAGCTGCCCGGCTGTTAGCTGCCTATCAGGCCAGGCGTGAGGCATGCTGCCTGGGCTCTACTTGGCTGCAGCATTAGCCGTAAGCGCGTTGCAGGAGCAGCAGGGGTCTACTCCATGGCGCACCTGGCCTCCCCACTGCGACAGCTGCCAGGCAGGAATGTGCAAGGTCAAGGTGGATGTGGGTGGAAATTCGCAGCGTGATCAGAACACAACCCCCTAACATTTAAACCTGCTAATGTAAGCAGTAAAAAAATCTGGTGAATGTGCTGCTTTAATCAAATGTATGTTTCTCTTTCTGGAAGTCCTGAGTCTAGTGCGATGGGAAAGAGACTGAGGGTCTCTTGTTTTGTACCACTCCTCCTGAATGATGTTGTGTAACCAGTTTCCACTTTCAGACTCAAATCACTGGATGACTGATCCATTAAACATGCCTCACTTTTGGAAATGTTGTGGTTTTAATGAATGAATCATACTGTATTTTTAATTGTCCAAGAAGCTGGATTAGACTGTAGCCTAGGCCTATCTGTACACAATAATATCTAAGCAGATTTAGTTGCAATGCATAATTACAATGATAACTGAATAACTTTGCAGTTGAATAGCAGTTAAATAGTTACAGCAGTATGCTGTTAAAATTATAAACCCGGCCCAGGACTAGAATCTTGCTGTCCCATTTGATAATTAGTGAAGTCTGGGTGTAGAATAGTGAATGTTTTATGAGTGTACATGTTTACCAACTGTGACTAGAGAATGTGTTCTTAGGCTTGTTTTGCTAGTGCGCTGGTTAAAAATAGACAAGCCGTTTGTTTGTTTTCTCTGCCTGTGGTGTGTGTGTGTGTGACCTAGAGCCATGATCCCAGGCAGAGGTCACGACAGTCTGTCATGTCATGAGACCTCATGAGGACACAGACCTTCCTAATGCTTTAAGTTGAGGAAATAAGTCTGGCGTCACTCGCTGTCTCAGCTGAGATTCATAGGCTTCCTGAGGTTAACATCATTTCAACACCCTTGTAAGATCAGGGGATATTGATGGCTCCAACTGTAACAAACATCAATGTAAAGGGGCAAAGGCTTCACATCTACATCCTCAAGCTTATTTAATCAATTTACAAGATAATGTAGACCTTTGAAATGCCCAGCATGCTCATGCTTTGACAGCTGCACAGTTCATACAGTAGCTTAACAGAAGCACAGTATGCTTTCAATTAACTCTGGTCTGAGCTGACAGCAAAGCAAATTTTGCCCCTACCGGCAAACACACTAGTCTTGAAAACGTTCACAGCCGGAGCCCTGAAAGCGTCTGGAAATTAAGCAGGTGGGGGTCAAAGTTGTTTTGGCCAGAGGAGAAGAATGGCAAATCTGTGTGCATTAATTTGGCAGCTCAACCCCAGAAAGCAGGCCTGTAAAGTTCAGGGTGGTTGGGGCTGGCCGGGCAGTGCAACAACGCCGTGGCCGCCGCTTGGCTCTGCTGGGCTCAGCTAGCTGACCTTTGAGCAACGTTTGTGTGCTCAGAATACATTAAAGCTGATGTTCTTGGAAAGGACTGGAGCTCTCTCTTGTGTAAAACCCTAGGTTGTAAACTGCACCTCCCCCTCCCCTCTTCTCTCCCCTCTACACTATCCCCTGGCCTCCACCCCCTGTGGGCCGCTGGCCACTCAGCTGTAAGCTAGCCTCTGACTCTCTCTCACACAGGCTCCAGTGAACACCAGAAACATGTATTACTACAGAAACATGGGAAATCAAGTTTTACCAATACAAGCAGTAGATCTCCATCAGGCAGCTAACCTCCGACACCACTCCTTAGAGAGCGACCTGAAATACGATTGAGAAACCCACAAGTTTTATTTTCTAAATGTTTATTTAGCTGGGCTATTTATTGTGTGTATGAATGGCCTTTAGAGATTGAATGGTTTCTCCGAGGTAGGGGTATGAACGTTTAAACGTTTTAAATAAAATTGGGATCATTAAGGTTTAGAAAAAAAATCCTTAGGCGAAAAACAATGTTTAAAAAATGTTTTTTATCACAGTGCAGTTATCACAAAACTACCACTAACAGGTCCCGATCATCATCATCATAAATGGAACGATACAAATGTAACAAATACCTAACGCAACAATGCTGTAACTTTAATAGGAGGAGATATGCATCTTTCTAATTATTTGCCACAGATATAAAGCGCTCCACACATCGTCATTAACTGTTGGAAAAATGGCAGAGAGTGAGACAGGGAAACGACAGCAGTGAAAGTCCTGTATGGCAATACTTTGATGTTAAATGAGAATGTGGTGAAATGAAAACTTTGTTAGGTGGAATTGAGCTACAGTGGCAGTACAGGTGCAATGCTTAACCATCTGAAAGGGAGGCACTGTGAGACCCAAACCGCTGCTGGCAGCGGGCGCAGGCCTGCAACAACAGACACTAGACAGGCTCTTCACACGAAAGTGCGATAAGGGACGAGGTGATGAAATCACAGCTGATTTACAGAAATGATTGCAGTTGATATGCAGCCATTGTCAATGGTAGAGGATGTCGGCTTCAATGCGCTGATGGCATATCTAGAACCAGACTACAAAATGCCATGTCCCATGTCGAACAACAGTGACGGCCCGATGGAGAAATTGTACAATGGTTGCTCTGCAAGTACAAAGCACGAGCTCTCAAAAACCCAATACGGGGCGTTAAAAGATTGTTGGATGTCTATGAACAAGTTGTTATACACAGGGGTTGCGTTAGAGTTCCGAAATCAGCATTTTCAAATGGACCATCAAAATATATGTGTTTTAAACCATTTCACCTGCATTTTATTTTTAAAGTTTTAAAAAATGTTTTGCTTCAATATAGGGATCGGGGTGTGCAGCTATAGTTTTCCTTCACAGAAAATAGCCTACATTTAGTGCAACACATTCGGCAGAAAATAACTTGTGCAACACTATTTGGCTAGCAGCCACAAGTAAATTATCTTACAATGAAGAAGCAAGGTATTTTTTGTAAAAACGATGCCTGGTCATCATATTTCTGTTTTTCATAGAAAGAATGTAGCCAGCTACATTTCCTAATGTTTTGTATGAAGTTAATCTTGCATTTTAACAGAGAAAAGTAAGCTACACTGAGAAGTACCGGAGGAATGCTACACATCAGTCAGAGCGTTGTCTGCTGATACAATGCCCTTTTGTGAATTCTCATCTCAGTAGAGAAGTGCAACTGAAGCACAAAATTAGTCTGATGCCGTGCAGAAATTACAATAAGAAGCATTTTAGATCTGAGTTACAAAACGCAGCAATATATTTCTTATGCGTTTTTATCTTTTTTCCCCAATGAAAAACATAGAATTCTGCGTTAATGAGACCCCTGCATACATCACTGCAACAAGCCATCACATTGATGAGAAGTGGGACATGAAGTCCCATGTACTGACCACTGAGAACATGGAGGAGAGGCAGCAGAGAACCTAAAAACGGCATTAATTACCATCGTTGCTGAGTGGGTGGGGGACAGCAGTAAGGTGAGTCTGGTAGCCATCTACGGTAGATGGAATTGCATTGCCCCCTAGGGGGCAGGAAAATATCAGCAATGTGAATTCAAATTTTTTACATTTTAGTCATTTAGCAGACGCTCTTATCCAGAGCGACTTACAGTTAGTGAGTGCATAAATTTTCATACTGCCCCCCCCCCCCCAACCCCCCGTGGGAAACGAACCCACAACCCTGGCGTTGCAAGCGCCATGCTCTACCAACTGAGCTACAGGGGACTATATGTAGTTTAATGATTTTTTTATCATTTAAATGCAAAATAAAATATGTTAAACGTTAAGGGAAATGTTACATTTGTCACAGCCCTACTTCGAGGAGTTGATGATTTTGTAATTTGCATAATGGCCTTGCTTGGGAGTGACAGGCAGAAATGAGTCTGAAAGAGAGAAGAGCACAAACTCACACAAACCATTTACCCACAATGGGAGGAGGAAAGAGAAGGCGGGCGAGGAGCAGGAAAGGAGGGGATTGGAGGAGAGATGGGAGACTAGGAGAGCACAACACAACTCAAAAGTGCTATTTGTTGGATTGTAAAAATGTATATTTTTATGAAGGTCTGAGATGATAGCTATTCGGCACAAAAAGTACCTACTCACTAAGTCCGAAATGGATTCATTGTAGCTTATGTGCTGTCACAATGTCTCTTCACTGACCTTATTCTGATAGCATAATGAAACATTTTAGATGTGTTTTCTTCAGTGGGCACTGGCCAGTTGCTGTGTCCTTTTACAAATGCCAGCTGGGATATCTTTGTTTCCGTTGCAAGATGTTTCGGAAAATATCAATATGTTCAAGGTCAATAGTGCAACAGTGTTGAAAGTCCTCAAAAAACATTGACCAGAAAACAAACTGCTTGCCTTCATCATAAATATGGCTACTCTGGGACTAGGATTTGTAGTGTTTCGTTACCACATTCTTCAGCTTGTGTGCTCCAATCTTCTTGCTGAAATAAAATGAAGCGTAACAGTGCTTTCCAGTTTATGGTGCAGCTGGTGTGTTGAATGTGGTTGTTTACACCAGCCTATAGAATAGTCCTAACCTATGGATTGGACATGGGAACAGAACTTAAGTGATATTCATCAGTCAAGGATAATTTATTCGCTATGCAGCCAGGGGAAGTGTGTGTCACCAGGAGTCCAGGGAAGCTTGTGGTAGAGTGAGGGCATGGATATTGTCCTCATAGCTACAAACGGGGGCATTTCCCTACTAACACTGTATGGTTTTACCCCCAGGCATCCAACAAAATAGGTGGTGTCCGCTATCCAGAAAGGTCAGGGGTCAAATGCTAAACACCCCCTGTATGAAACAAGCATTCTTCCCACTCTGTTGTTTGTGAGTCCATTCTCTGTACTGTCATAGATACTAATACAGCAAACCTGTAGTGTTGCTTTTTCTTCTACTCAACCAAGGGAGGGTAGTCCCCCACTGTTAGTTTTCTCAATCAAGCCTCTATTCTTAATCGTATTGTTGTCCCTGAGTTGTCATGTAGCTGGCGATCTTGGCAGGAATTCCCCAAAGTGACTCCCTCCCTGTCTAATGTAGCTGCTCTGTTCTGCTGAGTGATTCAGTGCTTCTGGTCCCTGTCCTTTGCCAATTATGTGCCTTGTGAAAGCTACCATCCTTAAAAAGAAAAAGATCTAGGACTCTGTTAGCTTACTTCTATAACCATTTATTTAAACATAATCTCACAACGGCACTCTCCAGCTGTCTTTCGGTATCACCCCACATGAAGAAGATAACAACACACTCTAGTCTCTCTACATCTGTGATTGACCACCTGTTTCTCTCTGTGGCCCAGTTTTGGTGAACAGTGTACAGTACACTACTGCACCTTACTGTAGTAGGGAGGAAAGGATATCGTGAGAGATTCCTCTTTGCTTTTCTAATATCCTCTAATCTGCACTGTGACTGACCTCCTTCTAAGCCTGAGGATGCATCCCAAATGGTAACCAATTCCCTATATAGTGCACTACTTTTGACCAGGGCCCATAGGCCTCTGTTCAAAAGTAGTGGACTATAAAGGGAAAAGGGTGCCATTTGGTACACACCTTAAGTATTTGTTGTGATACTATACCTTTCCAATGGGTGTAACTGTGCAGAGGGGTTTGGCCAGGTCAAGCCCAGGCTGTTGATAGTAGAGGCGGATGGAGGACTGGGATGGAGGTGGAAGGATGGGGGACGGAGACAGGAAGGCTGCTGGGCCGTCTGTGTTTGTAATAAGCCGAGAGCATCGGAGGAGCCCACTGGTGAGGAAAGCACTGGGGGCCAGAGGCCTGCCACACACACACACACACACACACACGGTAGCCCAGGCCAAGTGTTTGGAAGCTCTGCTGACTGGGGAAGCAATAATGGAAGCATGCTTCCTGAGCATTCCCAGCTAAGCGGCCGGCCGTCCTGCTACCTGCTGGAGCGCTAACTCACTGGGCTTTGTTCTCCTCTCATTGGGATGGGATGTGGAGACTAATTACACACTATTATTGTTGTTATTATTATTATTATTATATACACAAACTGCTTTAGATTTAGAAATGAAATCGTTTGAGGAAAGTGTGTGACGTATTTGGGATTCAGTTTTTATATAATCGCCATCAGTAGTTTTGCTCTCTCATTACAGCTGGTAACCTTTGCGTTCGTTGAATGATTAAAAAAAATCAGAAACCGCTCTTTGGCTCATGTCGTCCTAGTCTACACAGCCCAGCTGAGAGGGTGAAGGAAACAGCTCGTAGCTGTGTGTCACTGATCCGCAGTGACGGCGCTTCCTCATGACTTCACCTCATCTCCACTCGCTGCCAGGCGTAACCGCTCCATCCAGCTGCTGTAGAGCCCTACATGTATGACACCAGGGTTGTGAGGGCGAACATGAACATGCAGACATCTTAGACGCTGCATGCCTGGGAGTCTCTCTGCCGGTTACAGAGATGACATGTTTTCACATTGCTGAGACTGCTCGTTTGACATTAACTACAGTGAACATGATTCAACTTGATTCTGGGAGATATTGAAGATGTGATGTTTGGAAAGGATTATACA
This sequence comes from Coregonus lavaretus, assembly GCF_964263955.1. NCBI lineage: Eukaryota > Metazoa > Chordata > Actinopteri > Salmoniformes > Salmonidae > Coregonus > Coregonus lavaretus. The sequence goes on from NC_140003.1 coordinate 21,092,358, forward strand.
ACAAAAAAATATTGTACATATGCATCTCATCACAGATTAATCTTTCCATACCATATGCGTGACTAGTGAGCCATAAGTAATCCCCCCCCGGGCCTTTCTTAAACACTAGGCTAATCTTTTCCAAGTACTGTATCGCCTGTCCTAAGAGCACTTTTGCCATCACTGCATTAGAAACATACGCTTGAAGATGCATTAATTTTACATTTGTCATTTTAGCAGACTCTCTTATCCAGAGGAACTTACAATTAGTTATTCATCAGTTACCCATCAGACAATACTCAGAACCTCTATATGACAGGCTAAAGACATATCTGGGAGTTGTAGAAAGAGTAATGGACAATGTAGTATTAATCTGGGAAAGCTGGCGTACTGTACCCCCTTGTGGGAGATTTTACGTTCCCAGAAATGCTAACTACAGTAGGGCAGCAGGCAGCGTATGTTTGTGGAACAAGTGCTCTTGTGACTCCACGGCACGCTTGTAATGGTCCCTGGGGTCCCCTGCAATGTCTGTGTTCAACTCAGCACTTCTGCAAACTCAGGCAATCTTCTGCCATTCACATTCATCATCGGAGATGCCTCTGATATTTTGTGACAACCGCTCAGAAAGGCAAGGAAAAGCCTTCCATATGGATCCATCAGGTTTAAATGAAGGGGGCTTGACCTCCGTTGCTACAGTGTAGCCGATCCCTAGAGGTGCAATTCTGTCAGGGAGTTCACATGGAATTATATTCAGCATGTAGGCTGCTGTACTTCTTGTCAGATGGAGCACTTGTTGCCCCCTCTGCGTGTGAAGGCTTGTTAGCAGAGTGCTGATGTCAGTAGTACTGTATGATAAAGGGAGCGATTTAGACCTACACTTTGCTGCCCTCTAACTCACTCCCAAAAGAATGCATTTCATTCTGTATGTGTTGCCAGACTGACTTGACTTGAAAATATTTGACATGTCGACTCTACAGTGATCTGTCCATTGGCCAGGTTGTCACTGTCCACTTCCTTAGTCTCTCTGTCTCTGTGTTGCAGACCCTGTTTGGACCGTAATGACCGCACGCTTCCGGTTGCCTGCTGGCAGATCTTACAATGTCCGGGCGTCGGAGCTGGCACGCGACAGCCAGCACACGGAGGTGGTCTGCAACATACTTCTCTTGGACAACACCGTCCAAGCCTTCAAAGTTAACGTAAGTATCACAACAAACTCTAGTATATTCATGTTTATGTACAGTATGTTCCTGATCCACTGTAATGTGCTGTTAACCATGTCGAAAGCACTAAATGGCCATGTCCCAGAGTAGTGCAGTATTGGAGCCCTACTCTACACACAAACTCTGGCTCTCCAATTATCGAACACTGTCCTCTTGCAGCGGTAGATCTTTCAAGGCTATTTTGGCGCCAAGATTCTGCAACTCTCCCCTATAAGATATCCAGGACTGTTAGACCACAACATGTTGTTAATCTAAGATGAAAATGTCCACCAGCTGCAGGGTGGAGGAGGATGGGGATTTAGGCCAGGGCTGCAGCCCTTGCTCCTCTCACCATGAAATGCCTGACATTCCTACTCACAGAGGAGCCTCTCCAAGTGCTGCCCATTCAAGTACATACTAGCTCACTGACGGCGTCTTTCTAGCTACACATAAGCACCACACACTGGGTGCCAATCAGGGACAGTAAATCATAGTGTTCAGTGTCTTGATTGCAACACCAGTGTTTTCCCTCCCGATAGGGAGCAGTCACTGCTGCTGCTAGGTTATTTGATCGTGGGGCAGCCAGCCACAGAGAATGTTCGCCACGGGACATTTGTTTTTTTCTCTCCATGTTGTCATTGTTTAGAAAGAGGAAAAGCCTTCCTCCATGAAACATAGCAGGGTTAATTGAGCGTGTTGAGATGGCCACACAATCATATTTCAGGTCAGGGGGAATATAAAAGTGGTTGCACAAAGTCACAAACTGTCCCCACATGTTATATAATAGTTATTATGGAACTTCTGAATAATGAGGGGGGGGGTATGAACGGGATAGTAAGGAAGGGCCTGAGTGATTGTTGGTGTCAGACAGGTCAAAGTAAATATTCTCATTCCTGGTTGTCTGGACAGGTGTGAGGTGGGGAGAGGTAGGGTTTATGCTTGACTATGCGCTCATACATGCATAGTGAGGTGCTTTATGGACAAGCTTAAAACGGTGTGAGAGCATGGTGTTGTGTATGGGGTGTGAGAGAATGGTGTTGTGTATGGGGTGTGAGAGCATGGTGTTGTGTATGGGGTGTGAGAGCATGGTGTTGTGTATGGGGTGTGAGTGTATGTGATGCTGGACAATTTGTGTCCTGTGTGTGTTTGTGTTAGTGTGTGTGTGTGTGTGTGTGTGTAAAGCTGTGTGTGTAGCCCCATGCCCTATCTTCAGCCCCTGGCCTCCCACTATAGAATTCCCCTCCCAGGGTACCACTCAGAGAGACTCCTCTCCCTGCCTGCCTCCTTCTCTCCCTGCCTGCCTGTATCCAGGGGTTAAAGTTCTCAGTCACTGCAACGCATTTCCGTCCTATGGATTCTGGAGTTTGTTGTTTGTTGTTTTTGAGATCAGTGTAGATCTGCAATAAAAATGCTGCTTTGGAGATGACAGCCTGATACAGAAGCGTGTCTGTTCTACTAAATAAATTCCTAAATAAATGTTTTCTCAAATATTGTGTATGTATTACGTTGTGTGCACTGAACTGACATGCATGATTGTTGCTGACACTCCGATGTTCAGATGAAGGGAATGAAATAGTCTAATGCCCACCACCGCGGTGCACAACTCAAACTGGTGTGTAGCTGCTGGCAAAGTCATTCAAAGCCTATACTTTATCACTCAGGATGTCATTTTCTGTACTACTATTTTTGCCATGTAATGTTATTAAATCAAAATCAGACAACCTCATAGTAGAATAGTTTACCTATTTACCTAATGGGCTTGTGTTCTATGGGAGAGAAATATTCATCTTGAGGCGCATTTGAGTTGCAAGAGCCATAGGAAGGGAAACATGTATTCTGACAAGCTGTCAATGCACAACAATTCTTAATGCAATCGCGGGGAAAAACACTTTTGAAAGCAGTTTTGGCCTTTGTTAAAAGGGAAACAATTTAATGAAATAAATAAAAAAACAAGGGGTATTAGAAGTGGTGCAAACAATTAAATTGATGGAACCCCCAATCTATCAGCAATATTAAAGCGTTCCATTGCTACCATGCATATTTCTCTACTCCTACAATTGCGCTCGGCCTTAAAAAAAAAAATGCAGTTACAGCTGGAGTTTCAAGCATGGTTTAGGTGCAGCTGTGCGTCAGAGCTCTTAAAGGGGAAATGGCATCTTAAAAGGGCAATTTACATACTTTGTAATAGAAACCAAAAAATGTAATTTTTGAGTTAATCATTTTAAATAATAATGAATAATAATAATAACAATCAGGATCAATCAATCAATCAATCAATCAATCAGGATGTTGTGTCCAATGGGATAAATGCAGATGGACAAAGCCCATGCTTCAGCCTCTGTATTTATAGCCACTAATGCATCAGTTGGGCTACAGGTGAAAATGCTTATTGCTGATTGCACATTTGATAATATAGACCATGCATAGGCTAAATGCATGGTCCAATATGTTAGAATAATTTTTACATTATTTTGCCAATGTGATATTGGGCTTATTTCTTGAGGTGGTGTCAGCAGATGGTGTTATTTTCATTCATTTTGGAGTAGCATGTCCTTTTAAAAGGTCACCAGAACTGAGCTTCTCAGTCCTTCTACATAAACATTCTCCCAGGGAGGTCCCCGGACCCCCTAAGCAAGGGGACTGGAATTGGTCAAACTCAGTTTCATTGGATAGTTTGGGATTTTGGCAATTATTTGTATATATCTGCGTCGAGTATGAAGGAAGTTAGAGGTAGTTTTGCCAGTCTACAGGACTTCCAGTCATTGCACTAACGCTAGTTAGCAACTTCCTTCCAACTGCACGCAGAGACATAAAAATGGTATCCACAAGCAATGTTCCCTCCTATTTAATTTTTTTCCAGCACTGAGAAAATGTCAGGTCTGCTGAGCGTAAACTAAAACGTTGTGAAAATTCTGTGCAACTTCCTCTGCGCGTTTACTGTGAACACTGACATGCTGACCACACCGCCGGTGTTGCATGCGCGAGCATTGCAATATCAATTTACATATCTTTAATCATTTCATCCAAACTGGTCGCTCATGTCAACGAGCGTATTCGTAGCCAGGCGCTAAAATAGAACTTTGTTCTATTTTTGACACTTGATGCGCTGCAAGTCCTGCCTCTCCCATCTTCTCATTGGTTTTTAGGAGCATATACCCACGTGGGTGATTGAAAGATGAACTGAGGTCTACACTCCAGTCCAGTTGGTGATGGTAATGCGCCTTAAAGTTGGTTGCCAACCGCCATATAAAGTCCACAGAAGAAGAAGACCGAAGGAGGAGAGATTACTAAAAACTAACTAGGTTTCCCTTTTATCTGTGTATTAGTTGTCGGAGTAGAGAACACACAATTTTGTGTAACTCAAAATGGGTCAGAATTCTACAAAGATCCAGAAAAAAAGGAGCTTGTGCATTTCAGGTAAAATAACAACCCAATATTTATATTAGCTAGCAACAAACAGCAAGCTAGCTAAACATCCATTAATGTTTCATGTATTTCGACCTGTCCCCAAATTAATATAGTTGGTTCAGAGTAGGGCTGTGGCGGTCACGAAATTTCGTCAGCCTGTGATTGTCAAGCAAATAACTGTCGGTCTCACGGTAATTGACCGCTAATTAACATAAAGGGGTTCCACACATGCAAGCTGCTGATGCGTACCTTTGAAATATCTACATTTTAAAAGTCTAAAGTGTAATAAATCAATTTAATTGCATGTACACCATCACAATAAATCCATTATTTATTTTAGGCAGGTCTTTCCTATGAAACATTATAATATGAAGAAGTGCCATTATTTTATATTATATGATTTTATAGTGAGAATTTAATTGAACTTCGCTGAATAAAATTGAAAGGATATTTTTCTGAGCTAGTGCGCACATGGAACGGTTATTCTGTGTTCAGCTTAAAAAGTGATAATTTGAAACAGGTTATATGCTTGATTTTGAGTTATTTGGCAACTTTAGTTGTGAATGATACAAACCTTAGAATGTCTTATGAAATCAAAACATACATGGGCTGCATGATTCCACTATATTGATGATGTAAAAGAAAATGGGGGGAAAAGGCATACACCATTTCTTGTCGCAGTGTAATTGCCTATATGTGTGAAATTAGTTTTGATTTAAAATGGCCAATTATCAGCTGGGCAGGCTAAACACCACCATCACCATTATATAATGTGGTCCTCTGTAGCTCAGCTGGTAGAGCACGGCACTTGAAACGCCAAGGTAGTGGGTTCGATCCCCGGGACCACCCATACACAAAAAATGTATGCACGCATGACTGTAAGTCGCTTTGGATAAAAGCGTCTGCTAAATGGCATATTATTATTATTATTATTATTATTAAACTGTTATGATTTAGCAGACACAATTTTGTTTATGGCCTTTTATTTATATTTTTTACTGAGGGCAAAAAAAAAGCAGCATGGTGACATCAGCATTGTGACAAATAGTGCATGTAGACTACTTAGGCTTACAAATAGGAATTTTTGTAATTTTCTATTTTTTCGTTTTAAAGGGGGTTGGTTATGAAGTTCATGTGAAAAAATATGAATAAAAACACTGAAATAGTAATACATGTAAAGCAAAAGCACACGTGAAGAATAAATAAGACTTCTAATTATGTTTTAAAAAAAAGCACAACAGAAAATAATAAAACTATTGCGCTAAAAGTTTAAGCTGCCTGTTGCCTATAATGGCTATTGTTTCAGTCCACTATCATAGGCTATAGCACTCGCCAACGTTAGGCTATAAGGTTCCGATTAAGAAACACCAGCATGTTTACTTTTTTGGGCTTCAGTGAAGACCGGAGAGAGGTAACTATGTTCCCTGCCGTGCTGAACACCCTCTCTGACGCAGTGCTGGTAGCGCAAATGCACATATACTTTTTAGCAAGCAGAGCCAATAAAGGAAAACAAGAGTGGTTATCCCGCCACCATGACAGGGGGTCAGCAGATGTGTCCGTTTCCTTCTCTTCCATATAGCGGGTCATCTCGGTGTCGGCAAGCACTCTCAAGGGTACCGGGGTGGAGCTTTCAGGGCCAGTTTCTTCTCTAAGAAGATCACCAAGATTCATATTTTTAGCCGGGGGCTGTGCACAGTCATCTCCAGCTGTACAGCTGGTGCCGCCTCTGTCTACTTCCCCGAGTGCCAACATCTCCTGAAGAAGGGCATCTTTCGTGCCATCCAAGCCGTCTCCCACATGGCCTTTGTACCGGGGGTCAAGTAGGCAGGCCTTTGACAAAAGTCCCTGTAGTGCTGGTGCTTTGTACTTGTCCTGCAATACACTGCCCATCTTCTTTTTTATATTTTTCGTTAGCTCGGAGTCGTTGGGTTAGGGAGAGGGAATCTGTCCCGTTAAAAGTCATAAAATGGGCTTGACTGATGACACTGTCACATAGTTCTCGCCAGATAGGATATCAGTGAAGTCGGCCACAGGCTTCAGTGCGGCATTGACCGATTGCAGAACATTGATGACCTGCCATGACGGATCGAAATGCTTGTGTTCTCGATCGTCAATCAATACCCGTCGTATGGCCCGGGACCTGCTCAAAAACTATTTTGACCATTTGTTGTTTGGTCCCCCAACGTGTGTTACAATCCTGCGGGATGAAAGATAATAACGTTTATGAAATGCAAGGGAATTCGATGGGCATATAATTCGATTTATATACAATTTATTAATCTAGGACCAACATCTTGATAACTAAATTGTAGCTTGTATTTGATTTAAAAAGCCTACAATTGATAGAATGAAATGTGCACATCATTCGATTGATATACAGTACCAGTCAAAAGTTTGGACACACCTACTCATTCCAGGGTCTTTCTTTATTTTTTACAGTTTTCTACATTGTAGAATAATAGTGAAGACATCAAAACTATGAAATAACACATATGGAATCATGTAGTGACCAAAAAAGTGTTAAACAAATCAAAATATATGTTATATTTGAGATTCTTCAAATAGCCAACCTTTGCCTTGATGACAGCTTTACACACTCTTGGCATTCTCTCAACCAGCTTCACCTGGAATGCTTTTCCAACAGGATTGAAGTAGTTCCCACATATGCTGAGCACTTGTTGGCTGCTTTTCCTTCACTCTGCGGTCCGACTCATCCCAAACCATCTCAATTGGGTTGAGGTCAGGGGATTGTGGAGGCCAGGTCATCTGATGCAACACCCCATCACTCTCCTTCTTGGTAAAATAGCCCTTACACAGCCTGGAGGTGTGTTGGGTCATTGTCCAGTTGAAAAACAAATGATAGTCCCACTAAGCCCAAACCAGATGGGATGGCGTATCACTGCAGAATGCTGTGGTAGCCATGCTGGTTAAGTGTGCCTTGAATTCTAAATAAATCACAGACTTTGTCACCAGCAAAGCACCACCACACCATAACACCACCTCCTCCATGCTTTACGGTGAGAAATACACATGCGGAGATCAGCCGCTCACCCACACCGCGTCTCACAAAGACACGGCGGTTGGAACCAAACATTTCCAATTTGGACTCCAGACCAAAGGACAACTTTCTACCGGTCTAATGTCCATTGCTCATGTTTCTTGGCCCAAGCAAGTCTCTTCTTCTTATTGGTGTCCTTAAGTAGTGGTTTCTTTGCAGCAATTCAACCATGAAGGCCTGATTCACACAGTCTCCTCTGAACAGTTGATGTTGAGATGTGTCTGTTACTTGAACTCTGTGAAGCATTTATTTGGGCTGCAATTTCTGAGGCTGGTAACTCTGGGTCTTCCATTCCTGTGGCGGTCCTCATGAGAGCCAGATTCATCATAGCGCTTGATGGTTTTTGCGACTGCACTTGAAGAAACTTTCAAAGTTCTTGAAATGTTCCGTATTGACTGACCTTCATGTCTTAAAGTAATGGTGGACTGTCGTTTTTCATTGCTTATTTGAGCTGTTCTTGCCATAATATGGACTTGATCTTTTACCAAATAGGGCTATCTTCTGTATACCTTGTCACAACACAACTGATTGGCTCAAACACATTAAGAAGGAAATAAATTCCACAAATGAACTTTTAAAAAGGCACACCTGTTAATTGAAATTTATTCCAGGTGACTGAAGCTGGTTGAGAGAATGCCAAGAGTGTGCAAAGCTGTCATCAAGGCAAAGGGTGGCTATTTGAAGAATCTCAAATATAAAATATATTTTGATTTGTTTAACAGCTTTTTGGTTACTACATGATTCGATATGTGTTATTTCATAGTTTTGATGTCTTTGCTATTATTCCACAATGTAAAAATAAAGAAAAACCCTTGAATTAGTAGGTTTGTCCAAACTTTTGACTGGTAGTGTGTATTGAAGGCATATTAATAGGACTAAAATCTTGATAATGAAATTGTAGCTCGTATTTGATTTGAATACCCAAAAATTAATTGAATGCAATGGAATGTAATACTGAATATGAACTAATTAAGATTACGCACTCACCAGTATGAGCATGTGCTGGGGCATCACAAGATCCTCCTGTGCTTTGTGGAGGTTTCTCGTCTTCTACCAGCTCGTGGAGAAGGTGCTGGCGAGTGTCCTAAGGAGCCCCAAGGCCGGGTTGTGCGGTCTTTCTGACTTGCAACACCTTTTGTGTCAGCCAGATGCAGGTTGTGTCCATAGCAGTTAAGCCATGGCCAACCCAACTGCCTCTCCACGGCCACAATGTTTGGCCCGTTGTCAGTTGTGATGCAGGACACTTTCTTCTCATCCAATGCCCACTCTGCCAACACCGACCGGAGAGCTTCACTCAGGTTGTCTGCAGTATGGTTCTCTGGCATATAGGTCGTCTCAAGACGATGAGACATGAGAGACCAATCACTAGATATGTAGTGAACAGTCAGGCTCATGTATGGGGTCATGTTTATGCTAGACCACATATCTGTTGTGAGAGAGAAGTTGGGTATGTCTTTGAGTTCTTGGATAATTTTCCCCCTCACTTTCTTATACATATTGGGAACAGCCGTTCGTGAAAAGAATGCTCTCGATGGTAACTCTTACTTATTGTCCATTTCCTGCATTCATTCTTTAAATGATTGCTATTCAACTGTATGAGAAGGAACCATCTCCCTTACCAAGTAGAGAGTCACATGGTCAGTTATTCTCTGCCGTTTGTTGCTGTCTCGTTTGTATTTCTCCACTCGTGGGAACGCCTGCGCAACACTCAGCTGCCCCTTGCCACATGTTTTGCCGCCACCTGTTGAATCTGGTGTGGTAGAGGTTCCTCTTAGTTCATCAAATTTTGCAGGGTGGTTAATTCGAAGGTGGCTTCTCAGATTCAAGGTGTTTACGTGTTTATCAAATGTTTTCTTCTCGCATATTCGGCAAATGGCTTCATCCAGGTTTATTAGCCGACCTCTCGTATTTGACTTGAATCCAAAATGCGCCCAAATGGCTGCAGTTGTGTTTAGCTTTGAAACAATATCCATGACAGTGTTTTATAATCAGTTTCCACCTATTACTGACAAACTGGGCCTGATGGGACCGCTCAGATCTTCCACTCTTTTCTCTCCGTATGGGAAGGTGAGGTTAAATCAAGTTGTCAACATTTTTAAAAAATGTTAGTTTCTGCTATTGCTATCTCAGCAGATTATTCAAATTCAATCATGAAGTGTTTGATTTTCGATTGCATTTGCATTGATGTCAGAGTGATTAGAAGGACAATCGAGTGCTGAGTACCAGGCCATTAGTGACTTGATGGCTGTTAGCAAGTGCACAGTTTTAGAGTAGCCTAGTTACCGTGAATCAACGGTCATGTGGAATTTGACTGCGGTCATGACTCGTGACTGCTGGTGTGGCGGTAATACGGTCACCGTAACAGCCTTAGTTCAGAGTTTGTTTTGATATTTCAACCTGCGTGTCCTGATCGCGTCTGGTGTGGATGGACAAAATCAACATGCGGACACATGCGCGTGCCCGGTTTAGTCAGCATGTGAGGCTGTAACCGTTTTAAGTTAGTTTTAAGTGGCCAAGTAGGATACTGTGGCTATTTGATCATGGTCCTCTGTAGCTCAGCTGGTAGAGCACGGCGCTTGTAACGCCAAGGTAGTGGGTTCGATCCCCGGGACCACCCATACACAAAAATGTATGCACGCACGACTGTAAGTCGCTTTGGATAAAAGCGTCTGCTAAATGGCATATTATATTATTATTATTATGTAGGCCTACCAAAGTGGCCTACCATCAAAATCTATGAAGAAAATGCATATCATAACATTTTAACATGGAAATAGCTGTTCTATCATTCAGCTTACAGTAGCAGCCAATGTGTGGTGTTCAATGTAGGCCTACATTCCATGAAAAAAAAAAAAAACAACATACAGGGCTTGACATTAACCTGTTTATCCACTTGATATTCCCATACCATTATTAGAGAATCAGACAAATTTGAATACTTAGCTTATTCAAGACGTCTCAAAATCCAACACTGCCCCTTTAAGACACAAAATAAAGCTCTTTACCTGACTTGCTTTTCAAAGATGGCTAGAAATGCACACGTTTTGTGCTCTTGTTGGACGCAACCACTCCCCCATTGTTGACTAGAAATTAGCTATAACTGGGCTAATAACGCACTAAATAGTAAATAATATGAACAAATGTGCACGTGGCTACATGCAGCTCTCGCTTTGATCTCAAAATATGCGAATCTATTCGCGACCGCTGATACTGTAGCCTAAACACAGTCAAGTTCAAAGTGAATGGCACAGATCCATATATGGTATTTGCATATAGGCCTACTGCAGCTCTGATTGGTTATGGGGCACCGGTCTGTGTAGAGTACGGGCCTGAGTCACGCCTATCAATGCAATAGAATCCTACTCCAATGCGCTTTGCCTACAAGAAAATCTCTTGCAAAGTTAGATTTGCATTCGTTTTGTTATGGTATGTTACATTGAAAGTGGCTAATATTGCATTGATTTGATCACAATTCCCACAGTAGAGCGAAACGTTGATAGTGTTAACTAAAGGGGAAAACTCTAGAAAGCTGAGTGAAGTTCAATCTAGTGCTTCTCTGCGTGGTTCTGCAGCTTAGAGGGAATGTTGTCCTGGAGTTCATCTGACTGGGGAAGTAGTTAAAGGGCCTCATTGCCAAAATCCCAAACTAATTATAATTTTCCCTTAAAAGCATGATGGTCATTACTTTTTTACATGAAAGGAGGTTAACTTGGCCCCAGACAATTGATCTGAGATCGACAACTGATCTGATTAATGTATCTGTTTTCTGCTGCTCCTGGACAAGCTGCCTCATGTCTTTCCACATTTCCCTCATTCCTCCATGCTTAGGCTCTAGCAGTGCCCCAAGCCTTGCTAGAGATCCATCTAGCTCTATCTCTTATGATTGCAACCATGTACAGTATGTTTAAATGTAAATACTATATTAATGTGTGTTTATGTTCATACATACTTGTTTTCTCATACACATAGACATTCGTGCATTGACACCACATTTACTTTAGAGATCTCTTCCATTCAGACCCCCGGCCTGTATTGACCCTAACATTCCGCCCCTCCTCTCTCGCTAGTCCAGTCCCCACCATCTCAGGCACTGGCTCAAAGATAGAAGTGTGAAGATTGAAGAAGATCAGCACAAAGACTGGTTGTTTGGCCCTGCCTGCCGAGTCGTCAATCACCCACTCTCTCGCTTTCTCTCTTGCTCTCTCCCCACCCCCCAGGCTTCAGTGGGGATCTCAGAATAGGCCCATTGCCATTCTCCTCCACAGATGGGCTAGCCCTCTAGTCAAGTTCTCTCTCCAGTTGCCTCCCAGATAACTGAAGTATCTTTCAAGACATGTGTTAATCTAACTTTCCCATTCATTCTAATTACCTCAAAGAGAAAGTGTCCACCCAGTCTTAAGATGATAACTTGCTGACATTTCTTGTCTCAATGTTGTTAACTAGCATGCAATGAGAAGATAAGGGTTGTGTGTAAATGAACACCTCCTTCCCCATGCTTCAGAGTGCTGTCCTGTCAACGTGTGTGTGTGTGTGTGTGCTTGTGTGTCCCTGCCACCATTTAAATAATACATAGCTTTTGCCTCTTGCACTGACTGCATTTGCACATTTGGCCTGAGGCTTTTAGAAAGCCAGCGAAGAGGAGACTGCAGCCTGAGAGCTTGCTAGAGTAACGCCACAGAAAGGTCCCGCATCCAGTCAGAACAACCACTTCAGACAGCCAGGGAGCAGCAAATAACACACACACTCTAGCTCTGGTGGGGACAACTGCTGAGGAGGGACACACAAATAATGTCAGAAGTAAAGCATTGGAATAGATTAGGAAATGTCAGATTACAAGCTTCACTCTGGAAGAATGTGAGCTGGCTGAAAATTATTTTAGTGATGTGAAACATGCCATTATCTCATTAAGGCTCCAAAAACGACAGACCTCTACTCTCGGCAGTGTGTACCTTTTTTTAAAGGGTAACCGTCAACAACAGATTGGTAAAATAATGTTTTGTCTTGGCGCAACTAGCCTACCGCTGAACATTTTACGTTTTCTGTAAGCCTGTGAGAGACCATTCCCACGGTGCCTAGCCTATTGGTTGTAAAGCACAACAACCACACAGTTAATTGGTCTCATACTACACCCCAAGCAATGAGTCAGCTGTGTGAATGTTGAATTCCATGCTGCTACAGTACCCAAGCTATATGTCACAGACACATCCCCCAGGGTGACGTGGACTCCTCTGTGGAGATGGAGTGTGACTCTGTTTGCCCTCCATGCGACGTCTGGCTCCGGCTCCCCATGCATAACTAAACCAGTGTTCTGTTCTCAGCAGAGACATCTGATTGGCCCACTGGCGAGGGTACCAGGGCATAGGCCCCGAGAGGATCCTAGAATGTCAGGTCGCACTCCTCACCTCTGCTGCTCCTCTCCTCTTTTCCTTCCTCCTTTTCCTTCTTCTCCCACTACACCCTCTATTATTCAGCATCTCCATATTAACTCTCATTTGAGCGCTAGAAGCAACGGCAGCATTATCATTCTTGGGAATTTGAAGAGCTCCTTGTTTGGCTTGTTTTCCGTCTAGATTAGAACATGAGAGGAGTAGAGATGCTCAGTAAGGGTCGACGGGTTCACATACCAGTACTCTTTAGAGAAAGTATATTGTACCATGATTTATCATCACTTACTTAAAGGCCCAGTGCAGTCAAAATTCAGTTTTTTTCTGTGTTTTATATGATATTGTACAACAGCTGATAAAACGAACACTGTAAAACTCATCAGTGTTCTTTCCTGATAGTTGCTAGTTGAAAATACAATCTACACAAGACATTCTAATCAGCAGGTTTGCATGGGCGGGATTTTCTGCTTTCCATTGTGACACACCATACGGTAAATTGGTTAATAGACCAATAAGATAGCATTCCAAACCTCTGCCTATAAATGCTAGTTTTCTGTTTTCCACACTCAGACCACTCCCAGACAGTCCCTTGCAAAATTCTTGCTTGAGAAAATGTTTTGTGCTAAATAGCTATTTTTGCCCATTTTATTGGAAATCTATCACAGTAATGTACTTAATTGTTACCCAGAAATGATTTGATGTTGATATAAAAACGTTGATGTTGATATAAAAACGGCTGCATTGGGCCTTTTAAATAAAAGGTTGGATAAATGAAATATTAAAGGGGACTACAAAAAGTTACCATCACTCTGTTGTATTTGTCTCACTCTCATTCAAATCACTTGATTATATTGACCTAGTGGTTTAAAAAGCTGACCCCCAGCTCACAGGGACCTACTAATCCCGCAGAGGCTAACACAGCAGGCGTCTGTGCCAGCCAGAGGGAGAGAAAGAGGGATCTCCCCCTGGTGTCCTCTAGCCAGGGGTTGAGGCTAAATGTAGTGGACACGGGGCGAGGCTGTGTCAGCTCATAATTGACAGTCAACAGCCCAGAGCTGCCAGTCTGCTGCCTGGAACTGGGGACTGGGGCTGTGAAATGGACCCAACTGAGACTATGCAGTCTCTCAGCTGAGACTGCAGCTCCATGTCAACACCATCACCATCCACTCATTGGCACAGCACTGCTTTGAGTCATAGGGGGGGGGAGGGGGGGGGGGGGGGGGGGGGGGGGGGGGGGGGGGGGGGGGGTGAGAGAGAGCAGAAGGGAGACAAGTGGTTGTCACTGTGCCTAATGGGACTGAGCCATGGGAGACAGACAGTGCTAGGTAGCAGCCACTTCGGCCTTGCTGCCATGGAGACTTGTGGCATGGGGATTTAGCTTGGAGACTCGAACACACACAAATCAGAGATGCTTCCCATGAGTAATTCTCTCTTTCTCTCTCCCTCTCTCCCCCTCTACAGAAGCACGACCAGGGTCAGGTCTTACTGGATGTAGTGTTTAAACACCTGGAGCTGACAGAGCGGGACTACTTCGGCCTGCATCTGGCTGACGACTCCTCAGACAGCCCGGTAGGTGCCAAGGTCAGACTTTATGATGAAACAACTTCAGTCAACACTATCACTCTCATTACATACGGTCTCCAAGTGTCACTGAGTGTAGCTTTTTCTGCTCTCACCTAAGTGTAACTACAGTGAGGGGGAAAAAGTATTTGATCCCCTGCTGATTTTGTACGTTTGCCCACTGACAAAGACATGATCAGTCTATAATTTTAATGGTAGGTTTATATGAACAGTGAGAGACAGAATAACAACAAAAAATCCAGAAAAACGCATGTCAAAAATGTTTTGGTGGCAAAACCCTTGTTGGCAATCACAGAGGTCAGACGTTTCTTGTAGTGGGCCACCAGGTTTGCACACATCTCAGGAGGGATTTTGTTCCACTCCTCTTTGCAAATCTTCTCCAAGTCATTAAGGTTTCGAGGCTGACGTTTGGCAACTCGAACCTTCAGCTCCCTCCACAGATTTTCTATGGGATTAAGGTCTGGAGACTGGCTAGGCCACTCCAGGACCTTCATGTGCTTCTTCTTGAGCCACTCCTTTGTTGCCTTGGCCGTGTGTTTTGGGTCATTGTCATGCTGGAATACCCATTCACGACCCATTTTCAATGCCCTGGCTGAGGGAAGGAGGTTCTCACCCAAGATTTGACGGTACATGGCCCCGTCCATCGTCCCTTTGATGCGGTGAAATTGTCCTGTCCCCTTAGCAGAAAAACACCCCAAAGCATAATGTTTCCACCTCCATGTTTGACGGTGGGGATGGTGTTCTTGGGGTCATAGGCAGCATTCCTCCTCCTCCAAACATAGCGAGTTGAGTTGATGCCAAAGAGCTCCATTTTGGTCTCATCTGACCACAACACTTTCACACAGTTCTCCTCTGAATCATTCAGATGTTCATTGGCAAACTTCAGACGGGCCTGTATATGTGCTTTCTTGAGCAGGGGGACCTTGCGGGCGCTGCAGGATTTCAGTCTTTCATGGCGTAGTGTGTTACCAATTGTTTTCTTGGTGTCTATGGTCCCAGCTGCCTTGAGATCATTGACAAGATCCTCCCATGTAGTTTTGGGCTGATTCCTCAACGTTCTCATGATCATTGCAGCTCCACGAGGTGAGATCTTGCATGGAGCCCCAGGCCGAGGGAGATTGACATTATTTTGTGTTTCTTCCATTCGCGAATAATCGCACCAACTGTTGTCACCTTCTCACCAAGCTGCTTGGCGATGGTCTTGTAGCCCATTCCAGCCTTGTGTAGGTCTAAAATCTTGTCCCTGACATCCTTGGAGAGCTCTTTGTTCTTGGCCATGGTGGAGAGTTTGGAATCTGATTGATTGCTTCTGTGGACAGGTGTCTTTTATACAGGTAACAAACTGCGATTAGGAGCACTCCCTTTAAGAGTGTGCTCCTAATCTCAGCTCGTTACCTGTATAAAAGACACCTGGGAGCCAGAAATCTTTCTGATTGAGAGGGGGTCAAATACTTATTTCCCTCACTGTATCTGTGGCTTTTGCATATCTAGTAGTGTAACAGTCATGGGTAAATTTAGTCTGTAGACTATTGTGTTGGAGAGGGATTAATAGGGATAAGATAGGGAGGGTTGGAGTGAGTCAATGTTATGTTTAGAACCACTTTTTCTACATAATCCATTCTACAATCCATCTGTTAGCCTAAGTCATGTTGGAGGCCTGTATGCTAATGGGACAAATTGCATGCCACTACACACTATACTACACCACAGCTTGCTGCTCAATGACCCACACTGATGCAGTGTTAAGATCGATACGAGTTGTGTTGACACAGTCCTCATCACCATCACCCCTCCTTAAGTGTTGTGTACTGTCAATTTGTACTTAGCTAGTAGCTAGCTACAGATCAACACGGCCCTGCCTGCATTTACCTTCTGGAAATCAGAGAGGTGGGTAGAGATAAAGTGAGAGGTGAAGGGGGCTGACTGGTGAATAATTGAGAGTGAGCAGGGTTGCTGAGGAACTGTTATCGTGTCATTGAGTTTCTCCTCATCTATATTTTACAGAGGTGGCTGGATCCAAACAAACCCATCAGGAAGCAGTTAAAAAGTAGGTGAACATTCAATCTACCGCTCAGAAATGGATGGATTAACAGGGAAGTGGTTGTTTTAAAGTGGAAATACAATAATCTGTCTCATTTTACATTTACAGGGGGATCGCCTCATAATCTGAGTTTCAGAGTGAAGTTCTTTGTGACAGACCCTAATAAACTTCAGGAAGAGTACACTAGGTAAGGATACTAATAAAGAGTGCACTGGGTAAGGTCCCTAATAAAGAGTACACTAGATAAGGATAACCTGCCATTTCATGCCCATATAAGGAGACTAATTACCCGGGTAACTGTTAAACTATAGGCCAGTATTACACTAACCAAAGCCCTAAGCCGCTAATCGTACTAATGGGGATGAATAGATTAAACTTGTTAGATGGAATAGGTCCGGCAGGGTTTAAGAGCTCGCTACCAGTTAGTTTAAGACTAGAATCAGCATGGTAGGTAGATTAGCCAATAATGGACAAGTTGCACTGATGGCAGCCTTGCACACAGCTAGTCATAAATAGGGCAGTGGCATGCCATGGAGGCTGCTTGCCCCTATTGCAGGGGATTCCATACATGGTCAATAGAAACAGAGTTACAGTCTGGATACTCCAGTGTTGTTTAATCAATTTATGCACTCAAGCATTTCCTTGCTCAACCAGCCTTATCAAGTGAGTGCACCATTTTGTAGATCTAAGATACAGAGAGGCATGGATCTGTTTTGGATGTGCACTATTGATTCCAGACACCACACAACAATGCTGTTGAGCACTCACACTATGATGAGATTAATTCACTATTAGTTATGCACAACACAGTACATAGGCTACACGTTAAGTCATAGAAATGTAGCTTAAGCAATAAGCATCAGAGAAGCTCCATGTGAGTGGGTCCTGTCCAGTCGCTCTATTCTGCTGTACTGTAGATTATGTCCAAATGTTCATAATCACAGAGACATCCGTATCACGTTGTTGGTGTAACTGCTCTCCTTATTCCACTAGGTACCAGTATTTCCTCCAGCTCAAACAGGACATCCTGACAGGAAGGTGAGTTATAATAATAAATAATAATATAATACGCCATTTAGCAGACGCTTTTATCCAAAGCGACTTACAGTCATGCGTGCATACATTTTTGTGTATGGGTGGTCCCGGGGATCGAACCCACTACCTTGGCGTTACAAGCGCCGTGCTCTACCAGCTGAGCTGGTAGAGCACGGACACTCACACACTGCTCTAGCACACTCACACACTGCTCTAGTGACCTTACACGGATTCTACCGGCCCAGCACTTTGACACACTACTCTAATAGTAGCTGCCATTGATAAAAGCTCTAGTTTTCCTATTGATCCAAATGAATCAGTGTCATGACTTGTGTGTTTGTGAATTGTGGCCCACAGATTGCCCTGCCCGCACAACACTGCCGCGCTCCTGGCGTCCTACTCTGTTCAATGTAAGTTCCAATCCCCAGGCGTGCTGCCAGAGATACACACGCAAAACAGGGATATGTAGCTACTGGTAGTTAGTTAATCCATTTGATCTCTGTTGCGCCATACGAGGCTGCACAGTGTATGGCCACTAGGCGACTCAAATGCTTTTAGTGTGAGAGGACTAGGAAGATGTGTGTTGAAAGCTTTTAGCTGAGGGTCAGTGTACTCAGCAGGACTTTCCAATAGTCACTCGTTGTGTGCTGCCACATAGCATAACGTTTTCCGACGTCAAATCAAATGTAGTATTTAATTATCTCGCCCAATAAAAAAAGCAGTTTGCAGCGGATCCTGTAATTAGCCATAACCCTCTCTCTTTATGCCCCTGACGTTAGTGGAACATGGATAGCTGTGTATGGAACACTGTGCTAATATCTTTTTTTTTGTTGTTGCATTATTTGAGCTTGTTTGAGAAGTGTTTTATTTTATTTTATTTTTTTATATATTTTTGGGGGGTGAAGGGTTCAGATCACAGACAGGCAATAATGTTCAAAAAGTACATATGTAAAGAAGAAAAAAAACAATAGAGAAAAAAAATACAAATATGATTTGTCCTGTCATTTTTTCAAGGCCTACCTTCAAACTCAGTGCCTCTTTGCTTGACATCATGGGAAAATCAAAAAAAAATCTGCCAAGACCTCAGAAAAGAAAATGTAGACCTCCACAAGTCTGGTTCATCCTTGGGAGCAATTTCCAAACGCCTGAAGGTACCACGTTCATCTGTACAAACAATAGTACACAAGTATAAATACCATGGGACCACGCAGCCGTCATACCGCTCAGGAAGGAGACGCGTTCTGTCTCCTAGAGATGAACGTACTTTGGTGCAAAAAGTGCAAATCAATCCCAGAACAACAGCATAGGACCTTGTGAAGATGCTGTAGGAAACAGGTACAAAAGTATCTATATCCACAGCAAAATGAGTCCTATATCGACATAACCTGAAAGGCCGCTCAGCAAGGAAGAAGCCACTGCTCCAAAACCGCCATAAAAAAGCCAGACTACGGTTTGCAACTGCACATGGGGACAATTTGGATAGAATTTGGAATTGTCAGAATACTTTCAAATGTATTAATTTCCATGTCGGCTCTATGCCTGAAAATGCCCTTCTCTGAAGCAAAGGATCCCAATTTCAAACTCTCAAAAAAAGTGTTTAAAATAAATAAACTGGCAACAATTGATATTAACTGGGAAAAAAAGCATTGTATGTAGTTTCTTGCAATAGCCCTCTGTGACTTTAAATAATATTTATTTTAAAACTTTGCTTCCGAAAAGATGTGTCTGGAGATTTGGGTTACTCCGTCAGATTTATCTAAAATCCTAAATTAATTAGGAATGTGCAGGGTCACCTATACCATAAGGACCCTTTATTAATGTCCTCATTATATGTAGTTCAACAAGACCACTCATGGTCTGTAAAGTTCTCTGCTTTTGATATATTTAAACAAACAATATTGGAATCACCATGGTCACAACCATAAACTGTCAACTCCATCTGCCTGATAGATTAAAATAGAAGATTAATTAGGTTTTAGAGTCATAAAGCAACTGAGGAAAAACTAAATTGCTACTGTGTATACCACTTGAATGAAGACATTTTCAATTTTTGTCAACTTCATAAAACATCAAAAGATCTGATAATATGGTTATGTTTTTATTGGGGATTTTCAAATGAATCATTTTCTATATTTTACAAATGTTTGTATTGGACTTTTATTTTTAGAGGCAAAAATAGGTCTGTTGAGTATCTGTCAGCTCTGTCAGTGGCTTGTCTACTCCGTCACTGATGGCTAACCCCCTTAAGATCAATTTATTTTGTCAATATTCCCCCCAAAACATTTAATCACTGTTCTGCAACATATGCTTAAACAATTTAAGTGTTTGCTGTGCTAGACCTAAGGGATAATGTTGGCTTTATAAATGTTGTTTTATGTTCTAAATCTAAAGAAAAACATGCCAAAATGCTAATGAAATTAGCCCTGGAGAATTTAATAGTACTATAAAACAAAGCAAAAATAAGTTTAGAGATTTGTATTACATATTTGAATATTCTAATGTTAGACTTAAACAATCAAGGCCTTTAAACACTTGTTGGACAATAATTGTAAAAACGAAATGCCTTTTATTGGGTCTGAGAGTTTACAGAAATCCAGTTGGTTGCATTTTATTAAAATAAAAAAATAGGTTGTTCCTTTACATGGTGTGATAGCTGATACTTTGGTCTATCAAAATGTATATTTCAAATGTTGTTAATAGTAAGACAAATATTTCAGATTTACCCGTCTTTCAAGTATCCCTGAGCTCTAAAACAGCCAAATGTTCTCTCATCCTCATGACAAAATGTATAAAATAGCATGAGTTTATCTATAAAACTGCACATTTCCTCTACACTGACCTTGCGGGGGCCCCACGAAACTGCGCTACGCCACTGCAGTACATAGAATACTATGTAGCAGAGTACTGCTGCTGCACAGCCTTGAACAGACATGTCCGGAATACTGTAGCACAATAGAGCCTTTTCAGCTCAGCTCAACTCCTCATGGGAAAGAATAGCCGAGTGGCACAGCAGCTCAACTCAGTTACCAACATGCTAACTAATATACTACATGTTAGCATAGCCTAGCATAGTGAAGCCTAGCCTAGTGATCCACAGCTAGCACCGAGCCACATCCTCC
The DNA here is from genome assembly GCF_964263955.1 of Coregonus lavaretus. NCBI lineage: Eukaryota > Metazoa > Chordata > Actinopteri > Salmoniformes > Salmonidae > Coregonus > Coregonus lavaretus. Next base: position 21,113,162 of record NC_140003.1, read on the forward strand.
CATTGTAGTGGGCGGTAAGCCTGAGGAGTGTAGCTTGCCAACCTGTGTCATCCGATTGACCTTAATAATGACTCCTGACAGATTGGAGAGGGGGGGGGGGGTTAGGGGTCTGTACCTCCATTGTCTGTCCCATCTCCACTGCACTGAGGGATTTGAACTGCACCTCCAACATATAACACAACCAACCCGTGTCCATATCCAGACTCTTACTTCGGCCTATATCAGTTCAATGTCTCTACCCATGAGAAGGATTTCATGCTATTGTAGCCATGGGGATAGGGGTATGAAACATGATGGAATGCTGCTGGTAATTCGGTTAGTTTTGCAAAATCGGTGAGGCGGATCAAATTCGATCAAGAAATGCACTCTGCTGAAAGCTCTGGCATTAGTGCTGTGTAGATATTTCTTTGCATACTGCTGCAGCATAAATCCATAGGCAATTGACCGTTTAGTTTGAGTGTTGTGGTTCTTTTTTCTTTCTGATTTATAACTGTGTTTTGAATTGATCTGTTTGTCAATGATAGTCATGAGCCAGTGGTTAAGGGCTCCATTCATATGAATTGAGGCCGGGTCATACACGACCACAAGCTAATGGATCTGAAGTACTTAGCTTCTCAAAGGCTTCTCAACCACTTATCTCTTTCATTAATAGACATCATAACCAGGCTTTTGATTGAGGTTCTTGTCTTCTATTCATTACTACATTGATAGGTAATGGTTTGTCTTTCAAATGCAATATAGGCCTAATATTTTCTGTGTCATATAGGGAGTCGACTTGACCGTGTCTACTATTTAATTGATTTGACTCTCTCTGCGTTGTGTAGCTGAGCTGGGAGACTACAGTGACTCGGAGCATGCTCCTGGTTACCTCTCAGAGTTCTGCTTCATCCCCAACCCGCCCCAAGGCTTCGACAAGGAGGTCACCAAACACCACCAACAGCACAGGTAGGGGCCCATCTTCACAAGACATGCACACACTCTTTCTTTTCCAGGAAACAAAAGATGGCGCCGACAGACACGGTCGCCCTGTTTCTAGCTCCTAGCCAACTTGGCAGTATTTCGTTTTTTTTATTTGCTTAGAACATTTCTAGTACTATTACCTACATCCGAAAATAACTTATGTCTACTGCTGTACAACATTTTGATTGTGTGCTTGTTTGACATTTACTGCATTGATTGATAGGAACTAGGAACATAAGCCTTTCGCTGCACCCGCCCTAACACCTGCTAAACTGTGTACGCGACCAATACAATTTTGGTTTGATTTTGATGTTCATACAGAGTTGTATACTCATGGTTTTATTGAGTGATTTTCCAAGGAAAAGCGTGGTCTCACTGTACTGCTCCGTTTTCTGTGAATGGGTTACGTGCTGTGGAGTTTGAGGCACCTTCCCTCTCTCATGCATTTCTCTCTCTTCCTCCTCAGTGGCCTGTCTCCTGCCCAGTCAGAGTTTAATTACCTGAACACAGCAAGGACTCTGGAGCTGTACGGAGTGGAATTGCACTATGCAAGGGTAAGGCTGCTCCCCTGTGTGTTTGTGTATGTGTACGTGTGTGTGTGTGTCACTGCTACGGTAGAAAATTCACTTTTCATAGCAGCACTGATACCAATGTTTCATACAGCTGTGCCCTAGCTCTAGAAAAGCCAGTGCTTTCTAACCCAGCAGGTAGAAATGGGTAGAGGCAGAGTGAAGGTTGAAACATGCACGTACAATAGTATATCATTCTAATGTACAGTCTGCGTGTTCCTCTGGCCCCAGACACCAGGGCCTTATGAAGCTTTTAATGCTTTGTATTCCTGTAATAAAAAAGTGGTCAGATGATGCAGATGCTAAGCTACAGGACTGTTTTGTTAGCACAGACTGGAACATGTTCCGGGATTCTTCAGATAGCATTGAGGGAGTACACCCCAACCAGAAGTCATGGATTACAGGCAACATCCGCACTGAGCTAAAGGGTAGAGCTGCCGCTTTCAAGGAGCGGGACTCTAACCCGGACGCTTATAAGAAATCCCGCTATGCCCTCCGACAAACCATCAAACAGGCAAAGAGTCAATACAGGACTAAGATTGAATCGTACTACACCGGCTCTGACACTCGTCGGATGTGGCAGGGCTTGAAAACTATTACAGACTACAAAGGGAAGCACAGCCGCGAGCTGCCCAGTGACACAAGCCTACCAGACGAGCTAAACCACTTCTATGCTCGCTTCGAGGCAAGCAACACCGAAGCATGCATGAGAGCACCAGCTGTTCCGGATGACTATGTGATCACGCTCTCCGTAGCCGATGTGAGTAAGACTTTTAAGCAGGTCAACATTCACAAGGCCGCAGGGCCAGACGGATTACCAGGACGTGTACTCCGAGCATGTGCTGACCAACTGGCAAGTGTCTTCACCGACATTTTCAACATGTCCCTGACTGAGTCTGTAATACCAACATATTTCAAGCAGACCACCATAGTCCCCGTACCCAAGAACATTAAGATAACCTGCCTAAATGACTATCGACCCGTAGCACTGACATCTGTAGCCATGAAGTGCTTTGAAAGGCTGGTCATGGCTCACATCAACACCATTATCCCAGAAACCCTAGACCCACTCCAATTTGCATACCGCCCCAACAGATCCACAGATGATGCAATCTCTATTGCACTCCACATTGCCCTTTCCCACCTGGACAAGAGGAACACCTACAGTGAGGGAAAAAAGTATTTGATCCCCTGCTGATTTTGTACGTTTGCCCACTGACAAATAAATGATCAGTCTATAATTTTAATGGAAGGTTTATTTGAACAGTGAGAGACAGAATAACAACAAAAAAATCCAGAAAAACTGATGTAAAAATTTTTATAAATTGATTTGCATTTTAATGAGGGAAATAAGTATTTGACCCCCTCTCAATCGGAAAGATTTCTGGCTCCCAGGTGTCTTTTTTATACAGGTAACGAGCTGAGATTAGGAGCACACTCTTAAAGAGAGTGCTCCTAATCTTAGCTAGTTACCTGTATAAAAGACACCTGTCCACAGAAGCAATCAATCAATCAGATTCCAAACTCTCCACCATGGCCAAGAACAAAGAGCTCTCCAAGGATGTCAGGGACAAGATTGTAGAGCTATACAAGGCTGGAATGGGCTACAAGACCATCGCCAAGCAGCTTGGTGAGAAGGTGACAACAGTTGGTTGCGATTATTCGCAAATGGAAGAAACACAAAATAACTGTCAATCTCCCTCGGCCTGGGGCTCGTGGAGTTGCAATGATCATGAGAACGGTGAGGAATCAGCCCAGAACTACACGGGAGGATCTTGTCAATGATCTCAAGGCAGCTAGGACCATAGTCACCAAGAAAACAATTGGTAAAACACTACGCTGTGAAGGACTGGAATCCTGCAGCGCCCGCAAGGTCCCCCTGCTCAAGAAAGCACATATACAGCCCCATCTGAAGTTTGCCAATGAACATCTGAATGATTCAGAGGAGAACTGGGTGAAAGTGTTGTGGTCAGATGAGACCAAAATCGAGCTCTTTGGCATCAACAAAACTCGCCGTGTTTGGAGGAGGAGGAATGCTGCCTATGACCCCAAGAACACCATCCCCACCGTCAAACATAGAGGTGGAAACATTATGCTTTGGGGGTGTTTTTCTGCTAAGGGGACAGGACAACTTCACCGCATCAAAGGGACGATGGACGGGGCCATGTACCGTCAAATCTTGGGTGAGAACCTCCTTCCCTCAGCCAGGGCATTGAAAATGGGTCGTGGATGGGTATTCCAGCATGACAATGACCCAAAACACACGGCCAAGGCAACAAAGGAGTGGCTCAAGAAGAAGCACATGAAGGTCCTGGAGTGGCCTAGCCAGTCTCCAGACCTTAATCCCATAGAAAATCTGTGGAGGGAGCTGAAGGTTCGAGTTGCCAAATGTCAGGCTCGAAACCTTAATGACTTGGAGAAGATCTGCAAAGAGGAGTGGGACAAAATCCCTCCTGAGATGTGTGCAAACCTGGTGGCCAACTACAAGAAATGTCTGACCTCTGTGATTGCCAACAAGGGTTTTGCCACCAAGTACTAAGTCATTTTTTGCAGAGGGGTCAAATACTTATTTCCCTCATTTAAAATGCAAATCAATTTATAACATTTTTGACATGTGTTTTTCTGGATTTTGTTGTTGTTATTCTGTCTCTCACTGTTCAAATAAACCTACCATTAAAATTATAGACTGATCATGTCTTTGTCAGTGGCCATGGTGGAGAGTTTGGAATCTGATTGATTGATTGCTTCTGTGGACAGGTGTCTTTTATACAGGTAACTAGCTAAGATTAGGAGCACTCTCTTTAAGAGTGTGCTCCTAATCTCAGCTCGTTACCTGTATAAAATAAATTTCAAACGTACAAAATCAGCAGGGGATCAAATACTTTTTCCCCTGACTGTACGTCAGAATGCTATTCATTGACTACAGCTCAGCGTTCAACACCATAGTGCCCTCAAAGCTCATCACTAAGCTAAGGATCCTGGGACCAAACATCTCCCTCTGCAACTGGATCCTGGACTTCCTGACGGGCCGCCCCCAGGTGGTAAGGGTAGGTAACAACACATCTGCCACTCTGATCTTCAACACGGGGGCCCCTCAGGGGTGCGTGCTCAGTCCCCTCCTGTACTCCCTGTTCACCCATGACTGCATGGCCAGGCACGACTCCAACACCATCATTAAGTTTGCCGACGACACAACAGTGGTAGGCCTGATCGACAACGATGAGACAGCCTATAGGGAGGAGGTCAGAGACCTGGCCGTGTGGTGCCAGGACAACAACCTCTCCTTCAACGTGATCAAGACAAAGGAGATGATTGTGGACTACAGGGGAAAAAAAGGGGACTGAGCACGCCCCCATTCTCATCAACGGGGCTGTAGTGGAACAGGTTGAGAGCTTCAAGTTCCTTGGTGTCCACATCACCAACGAACTATCATGGTCCAAACACACCAAGACAGTCGTGAAGAGGGCACGACAAAGCCTATTCCCCCTCAGGAGACTGAAAAGATTTGGCATGGGTCCTCAGATCCTCAAAAAGTTCTACAGCTGCACCATTGAGAGCATCCTGACTGGTTGCATCACCGCCTGGTATGGCAACTGCTCGGTCTCCGACCGCAAGGCACTACAGAGGGTAGTGCGTACAGCCCAGTACATCACTGGTGCCAAGCTTCCTGCCATCCAGGACCTCTATACCAGGTGGTGTCAGAGGAAGGCCCTCAAAATTGTCAAAGACTCCAGCCACCCTAGTCATAGACTGTTCTCTCTGCTACCGCACGGCAAGCGGTACCGGAGCGCCAAGTCTAGGTCCAAAAGGCTTCTCAACAGCTTCTACCCCCAAGCCATAAGACTCCTGAACAGCTTATCATGGCTACCCAGACTATTTGCACCCCCACCCCATCTTTTTACGCTGCTGCTACTCTGTTAATTATTTATGCATAGTCACTTTAACTCTACCCACATGTACATATTACCTCAACTAGCCGGTGCCCCCGCACATTGACTCTGTACCGGTATCCACCTGTATATAGCCTCCCTACTGTTATTTTATTTTACTTCTGCTCTTTTTTTCTCAACACTTTTTTGTTGTTTTATTTTACTTTTTTATTAAGAAATAAATGCATTGTTGGTTAAGGGCTGTAAGTAAGCATTTCACAGTAATGTCTATACCTGTTGTTTTCGGCGCATGTGGCTGAGGAACAGCAGAACCACTAAGCCTTGAAGAGCTGTCTGTGTGTGTGTCTTTGTGTCTGTGGACTGTGAAGAAAGAAAGACTAGCGGGGCAGAGCACTCCAGTGTCAAAAGGCCTTAAACTAATCCAGCAATTGTACAGAGATTTCCCTCATTGTCCGATTAGACAGGCTTTTCTCTTTGCCCCAGATAATGTGTCTGTCTGTGTGCTTTTATGTGCATGTTTGGGTGTCTTGGTGTGTGTGTGTGTGTGTGTGTCTGACTGTCCAGGTTTGGTTGTTTTTGTCTAGATAATAGTTTTGTTCATAAGACAAAGCAGGTCACACAATGGCGAAGAGTTACATAGACATTCCTGGTACAATGAGTCAATGGCAGATCTAAACAGAGGCCCCAGCCACAATTGTCCATCCAGCCATTTTTGCTCTAGAATGATCACCACACTTTGACTATTACAGCGGAGAGGTATCAAATCAAGCTTTATGTATACAGCACATTTCAGACATGGAATGCAACGCAATGTGCTTTACAGGAAAAGACGAATAGAAAAAAAAAACTAAAAGAAAAACTAAAATATTTACTACACAACAAACATAAGATTTTAAAAAACAAAAGTGACACAAAAGAGTGATTGTGCCCCATTTTAAACTGCGGACAATTGCCCCCCCCCCCCCCCCCCCACTGATGTCATACCCTAACCCCCCAACCACGTCCGGCCCTAGCCACTAAGCGACCGCTCGCGTGTGGTTGGGCCCCCCCAACCAAAATGTACAGTTGAAGTCGGAAGTTTATATACACTTAGGTTGGAGTCATTAAAACTTGTTTTTCAACCACTCCACAAATGTCTTGTTAACAAACTATCGTTTTGGCAAGTCGGTTAGGACATCTACTTTGTGCATGACACAAGTAAGTTTTCCAACAATTGTATACAGACAGATTATTTAACTTATAATTCACTGTATCACAATTCCAGTGGGTCAGAAGTTTACATACACTAAGTTGACTGTGCCTTTAAACAGCTTGGAAAATTCCAGAAAATGATGTCATGGTTTTAGAAGCTTCTGATAGGCTAATTGACATCATTTGAGTCAATTGGAGGTGTACCTGTGGATGTATTTCAAGGCCTACCTTCAAACTCAGTGTCTCTTTGCTTGACATCATGGGAAAATCAAAAGAAAGTAGCCAAGACCTCAGTAAACTAATTGTAGACCTCCACAAGTCTGGTTCATCCTTAGGAGCAATTTCGAAACGTCTGAAGGTACCACGTTCATCTGTACAAACAATAGTACGCTAGTATAAACACCATGGGACCACGCAGCCATCATACCGCTCAGGAAGGAGACGTGTTCTGTCTCCTAGAGATTAACGTACTTTGGTGCGAAAAGTGCAAATCAATCCCAGAACAACAGCAAAGGACCTTGTGAAGATGCTGGAGAAACAGGTACAAAAGTATATATATCCACAGTAAAACGAGTCCTATATCTACATAACCTGAAAGGCCGCTCAGCAAGGAAGAAGCCATTGCTCCAAAACCGCCATAAAAAAGCCAGACTGCGGTTTGCAACTGCACATGGGGACAAAGATCATACTTTTTGGAGAAATGTCCTCTGGTCTGATGAAACAAAAATAGAACTGTTTGGCCATAATGACCATCGTTATGTTTGGAGGAAAAAGGGTGACGCTTGCAAGCCGAAGAACACCATACCAACCGTGAAGCACGGGGGTGGCAGCATCATGCTGTGGGGGTGCTTTGCTGCAAGAGGGACTGGTGCACTTCACAAAATAGATGGCCTAATGAGGAAGGAAAATTATGTGGATATATTGAAGCAACATCTCAAGACATCAGTCAGGAAGTTAATGCTTGGTTGCAAATGGGTCTTCCAAATGGACAATGACAAGGTATTGGAGTGGCCATCACAAAGCCCTGACCTCAATCCTATAGAACATTTGTGGGCAGAACTGAAAAAGCGTGTGCGAGCAAGGAGGCCTACAAACCTGACTCAGTTACACCAGCTCTGTCAGGAGGAATGGGCCAAAATTCACCCAACTTATTGTGGGAAGCTTGTGGAAGGCTACCCGAAACGTTTGACCCAAGTTAAGCAATTTAAAGGCAATGCTACCAAATACTAATTGAGTGTATGTAAACTTCTGACCCACTGGGAATGTGATGAAAGAAATAAAAGCTGAAATAAATCATTCTCTCTACTATTATTCTGACATTTCACATTCTTAAAATAAAGTGGTGATCCTAACTGACCTAAGACAGGGAATTTGTACTAGGATTAAATGTCAGGAATTGTGAAAAACTGAGTTTAAATGTATTTGGCTAAGGTGTATGGAAACTTCCGACTTCAACTGTAGCTTAGGGCCCCCAAAAGGCTAGGGCCGGCCCTACCCCCGCCACTGTCTTAGGGGGAGAGGGTCTGTGTCTGTACCCCCACCAAAGCTCCCACCAGGCTTTGCCCACTGTCAGGGTGCTTAGATTGTCAGGGTGCTTAGACTCTTAAGCCACCAATTTTTCTCATTGATTTCCTTCCTTCCTGTGTTTCTTCATCCCTATCTCCCTCTTTCTCTCACGGTTCCAGGATCAAAGCAACACTGATATTTTAATTGGGGTGATGTCCGCAGGGATCATGGTTTACAAGAACAGGGTACGAATCAACTGCTTTCCATGGTGAGTGACAAACTGAAGACTTGATTCTGATACAAGATGAGGCGATTTGTAAATCAGAGAATGAATTTGATCGCAGCTGCAAGGGGATCATTTGTGATCACAAATAGCGTCCACTTTTGTAGATTGTGTTAGAAATTAAAATGTTCACTGTGTTTTATTCAGCTATATATCATTGACTTATCTTCAGTCATCCAGGTTGCAGAAGTATTCAGAGAAGTGTTGAATATGATTATTCTAAGCACCTCACATAAGTGCTTTACATAAACTGCTCAAAAAAATAAAGGGAACACTTAAACAACACAATGTAACTCCAAGTCAATCACACTTCTGTGAAATCAAACTGTCCACTTAGGAAGCAACACTGATTGACAATACATTTCACATGCTGTTGTGCAAATGGAATAGACAACAGGTGGAAATTATAGGCAATTAGCAAGACACCCCCAATAAAGGACTGGTTTTGCAGGTGGTGACCACAGACCACTTCTCAGTTCCTATGCTTCCTGGCTGATGTTTTGGTCACTTTTGAATGCTGGCGGTGCTTTCACTCTAGTGGTAGCATGAGATGGAGTCTACAACCCACACAAGTGGCTCAGGTAGTGCAGCTCATCCAGGATGGCACATCAATGCGAGCTGTGGCAAGAAGGTTTGCTGTGTCTGTCAGCGTAGTGTCCAGAGCATGGAGGCGCTACCAGGAGACAGGCCAGTACATCAGGAGACGTGGAGGAGGCCGTAGGAGGGCAACAACCCAGCAGCAGGACTGCTACCTCCGCCTTTGTGCAAGGAGGAGCAGGAGGAGCACTGCCAGAGCCCTGCAAAATGACCTCCAGCAGGCCACAAATGTGCATGTGTCTGCTCAAACGGTCAGAAACCGACTCCATGAGGGTGGTATGAGGGCCCGACGTCCACAGGTGGGGGTTGTGCTTACAGCCCAACACCGTGCAGGACGTTTGGCATTTGCCAGAGAACACCAAGATTGGCAAATTCGCCACTGGCGCCCTGTGCTCTTCACAGATGAAAGCAGGTTCACACTGAGCACGTGACAGACGTGACAGAGTCTGGAGACGCTGTGGAGAACGTTCTGCTGCCTGCAACATCCTCCAGCATGACCGGTTTGGCGGTGGGTCAGTCATGGTGTGGGGTGGCATTTCTTTGGGGGGCCGCACAGGCCTCCATGTGCTCGCCAGAGGTAGCCTGACTGCCATTAGGTACCGAGATGAGATCCTCAGACCCCTTGTGAGACCATATGCTGGTGCGGTTGGCCCTGGGTTCCTCCTAATGCAAGACAATGCTAGACCTCATGTGGCTGGAGTGTGTCAGCAGTTCCTGCAAGAGGAAGGCATTGATGCTATGGACTGGCCCGCCCGTTCCCCAGACCTGAATCCAATTGAGCACATCTGGGACATCATGTCTCTCTCCATCCACCAACGCCACATTGCACCACAGACTGTCCAGGAGTTGGCGGATGCTTTAGTCCAGGTCTGGGAAGAGATCCCTCAGGAGACCATCCGCCACCTCATCAGGAGCATGCCCAGGCGTTGTAGGGAGGTCATACAGGCACGTGGAGGCCACACACACACACACTACTGAGCCTCATTTTGACTTGTTTTAAGGACATTACATCAAAGTTGGATCAGCCTGTAGTGTGGTTTTCCACTTTAATTTTGAGGGTGACTCCAAATCCAGACCTCCATGGGTTGATACATTTGATTTCCATTGATAATTTTTGTGTGATTTTGTTGTCAGCACATTCAACTATGTAAAGAAAAAGTATTTAATAAGATTATTTCATTCATTCAGATCTAGGATGTGTTATTTTAGCGTTCCCTTAATTTTTTTGAGCAGTGTATTAATCTGTAAACCGCAGATGATCATTCCTAGAATCTCCTCTGAGAGCAGACTCAGAGCGGTTGAGGCTTTCATGTGGATTTTCTTTGAGGCCCAAAGCTTTCATTCTTAGATATTCAGCCCAGTTGGTGGGGCTACTGGAAGTGTGTGCCAGGGGTGGAATAGCACAGCCCAAATCCCGACCAGACATGTGATAATCCAACACACAGAGACACACACTGACACACACACTTCCCAACCCCCCACCCCCTACTAGCTCCTCACAGCACACACACGCTCATTCTTAAAAGCCAGCTGCTTGATGTAGCGCAGGCAGCTCATTTGAAAATATATGGGCTCAGATGCTTTCCAGTCCGGCTAAATTTAGGGCTGCTAACAGTGGTGCGTTTTACAACAGCTGTCTGCAACCATCACACAAAAAGGATTGCTTCTATCGACCACTCCCTCTCTGTTTGGCTCGCCTGCCCCTTCTAGTAAAAGGTGATGCATAACGTTACTCCTCATAGAGCAGAGTTGAAAGCATAGCGGTCCAGTGACTCGGAACAGAGATGTGTCTGAGAGAGTGAGTTGTGTGGATTCTAGCCTCGCTCCTATTTCTGTCCACAACGGGCTGACAAATTAGCTTTGCTTAGATGGGGCATGACTCACTGCCTTGGAGAGAGAAAGAGAATGTGTGTGTGTGTGTGTGTGTGTGTGTAAGAATGTAAAATATATTTAGTTGAGCTGTGAGTCATGTAGAAGTGGGAAAAGGGCTGAAGGGGGAAGGGGGAAGGGAGGGACAGCGAGGATGGGATGGGAGGAGGGAGAGTGAGGATGGGATGGGAGGAGGGAGAGTGAGGATGGGATGGGAGGAGGGAGAGGGGAGAGCGAGGATGGGATGGGAGGAGGGAGAGGGGAGAGTGAGGATGGGATGGGAGGAGGGAGAGGGGAGAGCGAGGATGGGATGGGAGGAAGGAGAGGGGAGAGCGAGGATGGGATGGGAGGAGGGAGAGGGGAGAGCGAGGATGGGATGGGATGGGAGGAAGGAGAGGGGAGAGCGAGGATGGGATGGGAGGAGGGAGAGGGGAGAGCGAGGATGGGATGGGAGGAAGGAGAGGGGAGAGCGAGGATGGGATGGGAGGAGGGAGAGGGGAGAGCGAGGATGGGATGGGAGGAGGGAGAGGGGAGAGTGAGGATGGGATGGGAGGAGGGAGAGGGGAGAGCGAGGATGGGATGGGAGGAAGGAGAGGGGAAAGCGAGGATGGGATGGGAGGAGGGAGAGGGGAGAGCGAGGATGGGATGGGAGGAGGGAGAGGGGAGAGCGAGGATGGGATGGGAGGAAGGAGAGGGGAGAGCGAGGATGGGATGGAAGGAGGGAGAGGGGAGAGCGAGGATGGGATGGGATGGGAGGAGGGAGAGGGGAGAGCGAGGATGGGATGGGAGGAGGGAGAGGGGAGAGCGAGGATGGGATGGGAGGAAGGAGAGGGGAGAGCGAGGATGGGATGGGAGGAGGGAGAGGGGAGAGCGAGGATGGGATGGGAGGAGGGAGAGGGGAGAGTGAGGATGGGATGGGAGGAGGGAGAGGGAGAGCGAGGATGGGATGGGAGGAAGGAGAGGGGAAAGCGAGGATGGGATGGGAGGAGGGAGAGGGGAGAGCGAGGATGGGATGGGAGGAGGGAGAGGGGAGAGCGAGGATGGGATGGGAGGAAGGAGAGGGGAGAGCGAGGATGGGATGGAAGGAGGGAGAGGGAGAGCGAGGATGGGATGGGATGGGAGGAGGGAGAGGGGAGAGCGAGGATGGGATGGGAGGAGGGAGAGGGGAGAGCGAGGATGGGATGGGAGGAAGGAGAGGGGAGAGCGAGGATGGGATGGAAGGAGGGAGAGGGGAGAGCGAGGATGGGATGGGAGGAGGGAGAGGGGAGAGCGAGGATGGGATGGGAGGAGGGAGAGGGGAGAGCGAGGATGGGAGGAGGGAGAGGGGAGAGCGAGGATGGGAGGAGGGAGAGGGGAGAGCGAGGATGGGATGGGAGGAGGGAGAGGGGAGGGATTAGTCTTGATAGGGAGACATTTTAAAGTCAGCTTCTCTCTCTGCAGTGGCTCTGATTTGTGCTGTGAAAGAAGGGGACCCTCAGCAGTGACACAAATTGTGACTCATTTCTGTGGGTTTCTCTCCCCTCAGGTTGAAGATTGTGAAAATATCGTTCAAGTGCAAACAGTTCTTCGTTCAGCTCAGGAGAGAAGTGGTAGGTATTCAAGCCGTTGTTTTCACTGTCCTTATTTTGACAATAAAATGTGAGATGGGATCTACTAGCAGCAATGTGTCAGTCAGAGGAGTCTTTCATATAGTAGGAATGAAGACTTACCCAGCGGACCACACTTTGTAGTGAACGCAGTCCCTAAGTTCTTCCTATGAGCATGTGTGACCATGTTTCCCTGTCATAAGTGTCACCAGACAAGACCCAGTTCTCTGGCTCATCGTCAGGGTGGAAACTAGATGAGTTAGACTAGATTAGCTAGTACTGCTAATGGACTTACTGACCGTCTACCACTGATCCAATTTCTCCCCACACCACAGGCATCCATATCAATCTGAAACAACTTATCTTAGACATTAACGACAACACACTGCCCCCTCACCCAGACCCAGCGTCCTTATTTGTTTATTTGACTAACTGGCACGCTGGCATAATCACCGGCCTGCTCCGCCGCTGACTGTTTCTGGAATCTGGGACAGCGAGACAGGGAGAGCCTGTTAAATGCTTATTAATTATGAAGAATAGATAATGCATTTTGCGTGTGGCGGCAGGAGGCGGGGAGCGTGATCTGAAACTGAATCCAAAGCTGCTGGCTCCCTCTCCTACTCCCTCCTCTCCTCTGTTCCGTTAAGCCCCATGATGGAACCATGGAATCTCAGGAAAATATCCCCAAAACACCCCCCATCCACTCCTCCCTTTCCTGGTTCAATAATGGATGAGGTGTATTTCCAGAGCAGTTGTACTAAAAGCACTGCAGCCGTCGGCCAGCCTCCATGGTGTCACTCAGGCTGTATTATTCATGGCGCATCCCAAATGGCACCCTATTCCATATTTAGTGTACTATTTTTGACCAGGGCTCTGATCAAAAGTAGTACAGTATATAGGGAATAGGGTGCCATTTGGGATGCTGCCATGGACAGATGGGTAAGACTGATCACGGCCGGTCATGTGTGCACGGGTCACAGCACACGCTTTAAAAAGCAACAACAAACCAGGAAATTAATTGGCCCCTTTTTTTCTATTCTTCTCCTGGACTAGTGAGTTGTCTCCAGTGAGCAATTGAGTAGCCCTACTTTATCCGACCTCATGGTGAGGCTAGGTGAGCTCTAGTCTAATGTACATGATGACGGGGTTGTTCAGAGAATCTGCTCTTCCTTGAAGTTCTTTCAAGATGCAGGTGTGGACAGTCAAGATGCAGGTGTGGTTGTTTTTGCAGGCTTTTTCTGTTTGTGTAGGCTAACACAGGCTATATGAGCTGAACTTGTACCAGAACATTAGCTGTCCCTGTGAACATTATTACCCAAGTGGGACCACCATGTCTTCATGACTAGTGGCATGTGCCATCAGGAGACCGTCTGGGGGCTGAGGGAGGGGTATGGGGATGTTGTGGCTGCAGACAGGGATTTACCCCCTGCTGCCTATCTCCTCAGGTGACAAACCCACCAAATCATGGTGGCTAATCCAACACATTATTTCTCCCCCATCTATGAACAAGGCAGTGTAGCCTTGTCTTGACACCTCCCCCCTTCTGTGACAATAGGACCAAGACCTTGACTCAACACCACCTCACTACTGCTACTGTAGTCTCAGGCATGCTAAACACACACACAAACAGACTCCAACCCTAGGTCACAATGAACAAGGATAATCATAGTCAACAGGAAAGCCTATGGACTAAAGGAATCGGTTACATACCAGCATACCAGCAGCTCAGACTGTATTACTCTCAGTACAGTATGGAAACATGTCCTTTCCCATTTGTCATTATTGTTGTCAATCACTGTCATTCTCTTTCCCCCTCTCTCCTTCCCTTTCTCCACTATTTCCCTCCCTCCCTCCCTCCCTCCCTCCCTCCCTCCCTCCCTCCCTCCCTCCCTCCCTCCCTCCCTCCCTCCCTCCCTCCCTTTACAGAATGAGACCAGGGAGACCTTGCTGGGGTTTAACATGGTGAACTATAGAGCCTGTAAGAACCTATGGAAGACCTGTGTAGAACACCACACCTTCTTCCGTCTGGACCGGCCTGTTCCCCCTCAGAAGAACTTCTTTACCCACTACTTTTCCCTGGGCTCCAAGTTCCGTTACTGGTAGGAGAAAATCCCCAGTGCCACCCATGAGAATGCGCACACACACACACACACACACACACACACACACACACACACACACACACCCCCGCCAGGCACAAAGTGCTGTCATTGAAATGTCAACACAGGTACAATGTTTGCTAGGTCACGATGACAAGTTCCATCAATCATAAGTGTTTGGGGAGTTCCATTAGCTGTTGGCTATCGTGCTCTCATCTTAGAGAAAAGTAGTTGAATTATTAACGATGCCCCAGAACTGAGCTTGTTTTTCTTCAGTTTTTCGAAACGCTTTTTAGTTTTTTTGGGAATAGGGAGTTCTTCTATTATTCATATGGACTCACTTCTCAGATGTAGTTTAGAAATAGTACAAACAAATGTAAACTGTTCACTGTTGAAATTTAAATACTTGAGTATGTGCTTTGAGCTGTGCTGGGAGTGGGGGTGATGAGGGGGCTAAGAAACTTCTTCTAGATTGTGCTGTGACAAATCGGGTTTTGGAGAAAAGTCTGAGAAATGGTTGAAACATGAAGTGGAGAGTTGGGAGGTTTTTCGAGACTTTATTGAAGCGCCCGTTGGGAAGTAAGGTACAGCACAGCAGTTTGTAAGATGTGGCTGAATGTTACTAAAATGATGGTTGGATGTTGGTTGAACGTTGTCTCTGCAGCGGGAGGACAGAGGTGCAGTCGGTGCAGTATGGCAAAGAGAAGGGGATCAAGGACCGGGTGTTCGCCAGGTACATAATGCGCCACACCACTGTACTGTATGGACATGTATCTATATGAACAGATACATTCTCAATGCGTCTGTTAGGCTGCGTTACTGTTATGAGGTCTTCTAAGAGTATGACAGCCTGAAGTCTGTAATGCCCAAAGTCAATATAGGAAGTGATGGTGAACAAGCACCAGCTAATTAGCATTAGTTTAGTGCCTTATTATTGCCCTCTACCCGGAGGAGATGTAGGATGAATTAGTGGTGTTGATGGGCCAATCGTCACATCCTAGAGGTGATGTAGGATGAATTAGTGGTGTTGATGGGCCAATCATCACATCCTACAGCCTCAATCTTTTTCTCTGAGCTGGGTTTTCAGTCAGCATCTACATCTGGGCTTTAGAATGTATTGTTTCATCACTCTGGCTGTGTCTGAGATGGCATCCTATTTTGCTATATAGTGCACTCTATGTGGGCCCTAGTTAAAGGTAGTGCACTATATAGGAAATAGGCTGCCTCTGTCTTTTTCCATCTCCCTTATCACACAGTCCTCTATCCCATTGGTCAGCAGTATCACTTCCTCCTTGGCTCGGTCATGTGACTGTGTTTCCTTTCTGAATAGGTCTCCCAGTAAGCCCCTGTCCAGGAAGTTGATGGGCGGGACAGACTGGGAGGTGGTGAGCAAGAACAGCCTATCAGACGAGAGGCTGGAGACCCAGAGCCTGCCCACACGCTCCCCACCCGGAACCCCTAACCAGTAATACCTGGCACTCCTCCTTATAGCATGTCCTATTATAATGCCCACATATCATGCCCTCCATACATGACCTTAGAGAGGGAGAGATCTACATTGTGAGGGAGTTCCTGTTCCAATACCGTCAGTAATGGTACTCACACATTTCATTGCATGATCGAAAATGAAAGGAATTATACACATTCAAATGTATCAGAGAGCTGGACAAAACATCATACAATCAAAATAAAATAGAAGTCTTCCAACAGTGTGGATAGCATACATTCATTTGCTTTGATTACTCACACAATCCTCCTAACCACCGTTTTGTGTGTGTGCGTGCAGCCGGAACTCGTTCGTACAGGAGGGGACGCGGATGCGGCCGTCGTCGGTGGGGCACCTGGTGGACCATGTGATTCACGCTTCGCCCAGCCTCCCTGTCTTCGCCAATCACAAATCAGCGTCCTCTACCCAGGCCAACTCCATCAGCCTTGACTCTACCCCGTAAGTCTGCTGACACACAAACACGCACGCACACACACCCCAATCACAAATCAGCCTCTTCCACTCACGGCAACTCCATTAGACTGGACTCCATTCGTAAGTCTGACCCCTTGTGGACACTGGAAACACTGCAGTAGTGAGGAAGATGAGAGGGGTGGTGGTTATGAGTAGCCCTGTTGACATGACTGCATGATCGGACCAGGAACAACTCTGGCCCCTAGTTATAGCCCAGTACAAGAGACTAGGCCTACACTGAAACAATATGTGAGGGCTCTGAGCAAGACTGTCAAAGAATATAATGGAAGTTCTCTTACCAGCTCTCTCCCAACAAAACACCACCATAGTTGTTAATGAGGATGAAAGTTGGTGACAGTGCATAGATTCTACTGTTAAAGTCCCCACTAAAGCCGCTGTCTAAAAATCTATGGAAACCACATTAAATTGGACTTGACAGTACCAGTGCCATGCTGTCTGCTCCAACTGCTGAAACAGCTGATTTTTAACGGTTAGCCTGTGGTCTGTGGCTTACAATTACAGTTCACACCCTTTCCCAAATGTCATTCAATGGGCTTAAATGGAAACAGAGACTTTGAACGCGGGCTATCAAAAAGTGTTTACAGCTCTGGGGGCATGGAGGGGGTTCGGCAGGGCTGGGATGGAGCAGGATGGGGGCGGGGAGGGGGGGTGATAAACACAATAATAGTAATAATAATCATAATAATGCCTTTGGCCTGTCTTAGACTGGGAGCCGTATAACCCTCTTAGGTCAAAATGCCCCCGGCCCGTGGCTCTAGTCTACTGCAGTAGTGGTCCACTGATATCTGAGAGTAGCCTAACCCCTAGTGTCTTAGACTGGGAACCATATACATGTTTACATTTTAACATTTTAGTCATTTAGCAGACGCTCTTATCCAGAGCGACTTACAGTTAGTGAGTGCATACATTTTTCATACCCCGTGGGAATCGAACCCACAACCCTGGCGTTGCAAGCGCCATGCTCTACCAACTGAGCTACACGGGGCCCAGTATACCACTCTTAGGTCGAATTTGCCCCAATGATTCTACCAATGCAGTAGTGGTTCACTAACATCTGAGAGTAGCCTAACCCCTGGGCTAGTAGGGTTGGGTTGCCCTGATGAGTGGGGCTATGTTGAACTCTCCCACCCTCTGCTCAACATCCCAACCTCAACCTCCAGCCAACCCTGTACTCCAGTTCCCTTGGCTGTTATGTTCTTTGAGATGCCTTTCAGAGTTCCAATAACTGTTTATTATTAGGCTAGATTGGGTAAGTGCCACTAGGAGTGGAGGACAAATTAATAGTCTCCATATGTCACTGTCTTATCATCTTAGAGCAGGAATGATATTTATATGTTCTGCTGTGTTATCTTACCAAGAACTGTCAACAGCACTAGGACAGATACTGAACCTGTACTGGGAATGGAGGGAATAGTTCTGACACTTACAGAATCCCAATTCAACCTATGCATATGTACACAAACATACCTACACTCACCATATATACTTTCTCTCGCATTTCACTTCTGCATTCGCACACACAGGCATACACAAACTTGTACCCACCCACATTCAGTGCCAAGCCATTTGCTCATGTCTTTTGTCATTGATCCAGAAGATGACATAACCACCTGCTCACTCTTCCTGAGAGCTCACACATCACTGCTATATCCAGTGACACACACACACACACGCACGCACATACACACTCTCTCCCTCACTCTCTCTCAAAAATAAACATAAAAACAACCATATTCCCTGTCACGTAGCCTTAGCTCAGTGAGGATAAGGTTTCAGGTTGTTGAAACCAAAGCATAGCAACCAGGTCAT
Organism: Coregonus lavaretus; assembly: GCF_964263955.1. Lineage (NCBI taxonomy): Eukaryota > Metazoa > Chordata > Actinopteri > Salmoniformes > Salmonidae > Coregonus > Coregonus lavaretus. Next base: position 21,131,502 of record NC_140003.1, read on the forward strand.
GTAACACCTCCCCCTCTACAACCTGATCTGTAAACCTGGAAAACATCCCACTACACTGTCACTTGAAAGGCTGCTGACCCCAGCCTGACCTTTTAAAGAAAAAATAGAATATTGAACTTTCCCTGACTTTACAGTCATTGTGAAAAAGGACAGCGATTGTAGCACATTATATCTTATTGTCTTGATGTAATTAGCGGAATACAGCCCTGTTTGTTTTTATTCAGCTAATTAGTTCAGCTAATTATCCAGCATTTCAGAAAAAAATACTCTAGTTTAAACTAGTATTTGAAAAAGTGTGTTACTGTGCATCTCCCTGTGGTCAGTGAGCAGTAGTCTTGCCTGTCTCCCTCCCTCCCCCCAGGCCTGTGGCTGATGTCAGCATAGTGTATTTTTATGTTGGAGAGGCCTGTCTGTCCTTCCTGCAGGGTCTCCCTCCGGACCAGGCCATGGTGTCTCCTGTGTTGTGACACCAGCCTGGCATACAGGACGCTAAACAAAGACAATGTGCTGTGACTGGCTTCTAGTCCCCCTGGTCCTCCTGCGATTTCTGTTGTTGAGTGACTAGGATGGTTAGGTACACTGTATAACACACACCCACTGTACACACAGAGCCATATACTGTATATAGAGAGTTCAGCCAGGTTTTAGGACAGCTGCCATGTTAGAGTCTTTATTCTTAAAATGTTTGTGATGAAATTACCCGCTCCCGAGTGGCGCAGTGGTCTAAGGCACTGCATCTCAGTGCTTGAGGCGTCACTACAGACCCCCTGGTTCGATTCCAGGCTGTATCACAACCGGCCGGCGTCGTCCGGGTTTGGCCGGTGTAGGCCGTCATTGTAAATAAGAATTTATTCTTAACTGACTTGCCTAGTTAAATAAAGGTTAAAAAAATAATAATAAAATAACAGAGCAGAGCAGCGAATTTAAGACATTTGTATTGATTAAATCAAATCAAATCAAATTTTATTGGTCACATGCGCCGAATACAACAGGTGCAGACATTACAGTGAAATGCTTACTTACAGCCCTTAACCAACAGTGCATTTATTTTTTTACAAAAAAAGTAAAAATAAAACAACAACAAAAAATGTGTTGAGAAAAAAAGAGCAGAAGTAAAATAAAATAACAGTAGGGAGGCTATATATACAGGGGGGTACCGGTGCAGAGTCAATGTGCGGGGGCACCGGCTAGTTGAGATAGTTGAAGTAATATGTACATGTGGGTAGAGTTAAAGTGACTATGTATAAATAATTAACAGAGTAGCAGCAGCGTAAAAAGGATGGGGTGGGGGGGCAGTGCAAATAGTCCGGGTAGCCATGATTAGCTGTTCAGGAGTCTTATGGCTTGGGGGTAGAAGCTGTTGAGAAGTCTTTTGGACCTAGACTTGGCACTCCGGTACCGCTTGCCGTGCGGTAGCAGGGAGAACAGTCTATGACTAGGGTGGCTGGAGTCTTTGACAATTTTGAGGGCCTTCCTCTGACACCGCCTGGTATAGAGGTCCTGGATGGCAGGAAGCTTGGCCCCAGTGATGTACTGGGCCGTACACACTACCCTCTGTAGTGCCTTGCGGTCGGAGGCCAAGCAGTTGCCATACCAGGCGGTGATGCAACCAGTCAGGACGCTCTCGATGGTGCAGCTGTAGAATTTTTTGAGGATCTGAGGACCCATGCCAAATCTTTTCAGTCTCCTGAGGGGGAATAGGCTTTGTCGTGCCCTCTTCACGACTGTCTTGGTGTGTTTGGACCATGATAGTTCGTTGGTGATGTGGACACCAAGGAACTTGAAGCTCTCAACCTGTTCCACTACAGCCCCGTTGATGAGAATGGGGGCGTGCTCAGTCCTCTTTTTTTTCCTGTAGTCCACAATCATCTCCTTTGTCTTGGTCACGTTGAGGGAGAGGTTGTTGTCCTGGCACCACACGGCCAGGTCTCTGACCTCCTCCCTATAGGCTGTCTCATCGTTGTCGGTGATCAGGCCTACCACTGTTGTGTCGTCGGCAAACTTAATGATGGTGTTGGAGTCGTGCCTGGCCATGCAGTCATGGGTGAACAGAGAGTACAGGAGGGGACTGAGCACGCACCCCTGAGGGGCCCCCGTGTTGAGGATCAGTGTAGCAGATGTGTTGTTACCTACCCTTACCACCTGGGGGCGGCCCGTCAGGAAGTCCAGGATCCAGTTGCAGAGGGAGGTGTTTAGTCCCAGGATCCTTAGCTTAGTGATGAGCTTAGAGGGCACTATGGTGTTGAATGCTGAGCTGTAGTCAATGAATAGCATTCTCACGTACAGTGGGGGAAAAAAGTATTTAGTCAGCCACCAATTGTGCAAGTTCTCCCACTTAAAAAGATGAGAGAAGCCTGTAATTTTCATCATAGGTACACGTCAACTATGACAGACAAATTGAGGAAAAAAAATCCAGAAAATCACATTGTAGGATTTTTAATGAATTTATTTGCAAATTATGGTGGAAAATAAGTATTTGGTCACCTACAAACAGGCAAGATTTCTGGCTCTCACAGACCTAGAACTTCTTCTTTAAGAGGCTCCTCTGTCCTCCACTCGTTACCTGTATTAATGGCACCTGTTTGAACTTGTTATCAGTATAAAAGACACATGTCCACAACCTCAAACAGTCACACTCCAAACTCCACTATGGCCAAGACCAAAGAGCTGTCAAAGGACACCAGAAACAAAATTGTAGACCTGCACCAGGCTGGGAAGACTGAATCTGCAATAGGTAAGCAGCTTGGTTTGAAGAAATCAACTGTGGGAGCAATTATTAGGAAATGGAAGACATACAAGACCACTGATAATCTCCCTCGATCTGGGGCTCCACGCAAGATCTCACCCCGTGGGGTCAAAATGATCACAAGAACGGTGAGCAAAAATCCCAGAACCACACGGGGGGACCTAGTGAATGACCTGCAGAGAGCTGGGACCAAAGTAACAAAGCCTACCATCAGTAACACACTACGCCGCCAGGGACTCAAATCCTGCAGTGCGAGACGTGTCCTGCTTAAGCCAGTACATGTCCAGGCCCGTCTGAAGTTTGCTAGAGTGCATTTGGATGACCCAGAAGAGGATTGGGAGAATGTCATATGGTCAGATGAAACCAAAATAGAACTTTTTGGTAAAAACCCAACTCATCGTGTTTGGAGGACAAAGAATGCTGAGTTGCATCCAAAGAACACCATACCTACTGTGAAGCATGGGGGTGGAAAAATCATGCTTTGGGGCTGTTTTTCTGCAAAGGGACCAGGACGACTGATCCGTGTAAAGGAAAGAATGAATGGGGCCATGTATTGTGAGATTTTGAGTGAAAACCTCCTTCCATCAACAAGGGCATTGAAGATGAAACGTGGCTGGGTCTTTCAGCATGACAATGATCCCAAACACACCGCCCGGGCAACGAAGGAGTGGCTTCGTAAGAAGCATTTCAAGGTCCTGGAGTGGCCTAGCCAGTCTCCAGATCTCAATCCCATAGAAAATCTTTGGAGGGAGTTGAAAGTCCGTGTTGCCCAGCGAAAGCCCCAAAACATCACTGCTCTAGAGGAGATCTGCATGGAGGAATGGGCCAAAATACCAGCAACAGTGTGTGAAAACCTTGTGAAGACTTACAGAAAACGTTTGACCTGTGTCATTGCCAACAAAGGGTATATAACAAAAGTATTGAGAAACTTTTGTTATTGACCAAATACTTATTTTCCACCATAATTTGCAAATAAATTCATTAAAAATCCTACAATGTGATTTTCTGGATTTTTTTTCCTCATTTTGTCTGTCATAGTTGACGTGTACCTATGATGAAAATTACAGGCCTCTCTCATCTTTTTAAGTGGGAGAACTTGCACAATTGGTGGCTGACTAAATACTTTTTTTCCCCACTGTAGGTGTTCCTCTTGTCCAGGTGGGAAAGAGCAGTGTGGAGTGTTGGGGCGGTATGCAAATTGGAGTGGGTCTAGGGTTTCTGGGATAATGCTGTTGATGTGAGCCATGACCAGCCTTTCAAAGCACTTCATGGCTACAGACGTCAGTGCTACGGGTCGGTAGTCATTTAGGCAGGTTATCTTAGAGTCCTTGGGCACGGGGACTATGGTGGTCTGCTTGAAACATGTTGGTATTACAGACTCAGTCAGGGACATGTTGAAAATGTCAGTGAAGACACTTGCCAGTTGGTCAGCACATGCTCGGAGTACACGTCCTGGTAATCCGTCTGGCCCTGCGGCCTTGTGAATGTTGACCTGCTTAAAAGTCTTACTCACATCGGCTACGGAGAGCGTGATCACATAGTCATCCGGAACAGCTGGTGCTCTCATGCATGCTTCAGTGTTGCTTGCCTCGAAGCGAGCATAGAAGTGGTTTAGCTCGTCTGGTAGGCTTGTGTCACTGGGCAGCTCGCGGCTGTGCTTCCTTTTGTAGTCTGTAATAGTTTTCAAGCCCTGCCACATCCGACGAGCGTCAGAGCCAGTGTAGTACCATTCAATCTTAGCCCTGTATTGACTCTTTGCCTGTTTGATGGTTCGTCGGAGGGCATAGCGGGATTTCTTATAAGCGTCCGGGTTAGAGTCCCGTTCCTTGAAAGCGGCAGCTCTACCCTTTAGCTCAGTGCGGATGTTTCCTGTAATCCATGGCTTCTGGTTGGGGTATGTACGTACGGTCACTGTGGGGACGACATCATCGATGCACTTATTGATGAAGCCAGTGACTGATGTGGTGTACTCCTCAATGCTGTCTGAAGAATCCCGGAACATGTTCCAGTCTGTGCTAGCAAAACAGTCCTGTAGCTTAGCATCTGCGTCATCTGACCACTTTTTCTATTAACCGAGTCACTGGTGCTTCCTGCTTTAGTTTTTGCTTATAAGCAGGAATCAGGAGGATAGAGTTATGGTCAGATTTGCCAAATGGAGGGCGAGGGAGAGCTTTGTATGCGTCTCTGTGTGTGGAGTAAAGGTGGTCTAGAGTTTTTTTCCCTCTGGTTGCACATTTAACATGCTGGTAGAAATTAGGGAGAACGGATTTAAGTTTCCCTGCATTAAAGTCCCCGGCCACTAGGAGCGCTGCATCTGGATGAGCGTTTTCCTGTTGATTTATGGCCTTGTACAACTCATTCAGTGCAATCTTAATGCCAGCATTGGTTTGTGGTGGTAAATAGACAGCTATGAAAAATATAGATGAAAACTTTCTTGGTAAATAGTGTGGTCTACAGCTTATCATAAGATACTCTACCTCAGGCGAGCAAAACCTCGAGACTTCCTTAGTATTTGATTTTGTGCACCAGCTGTTGTTTACAAATATACACAGACCGCCACCCCTTGTCTTACCGGAGTCAGCTGTTCTATCCTGCCGATGTAGCGTATAGCCCGCTAGCTGTATGTTATCATTGTCGTCGTTCAGCCACGACTCGGTGAAACATAGGATATTACAGTTTTTAATGTCCCGTTGGTAGGATAACCGTAATCTTAGGTCATCCAATTTGTTATCCAATGATTGAAGATTGGCTAACAGGATTGATGGAAGAGGCAGTTTACTCGCTCGCCGTCGGATCCTTACAAGGCACCCCGTTCTACGTCCACGATATCTCTGTCTCTTCCTCACGCGAATGACAGGGATTTGGGCCTTGTCGGGTGTCTGTATGATATCCTTAACACCACAACAAGTCTGTACTGTGTTGTGGTGTTAACAAATTGCATATCTGCTTTCAATGGACATATTCATAGGTTTTGAAAACTATCAGAAATAAACAGCACAACTTGGAAGCGTCAATTATCACTTTGCAACTGCTATGGAGAAAGTGGCGCTTTGGGAATGTTCAGACAGAAACCGCATTGGCCCAACTCTCTCTATATATATGACTGTGGGTACACAGAACAACACACACCCACTGTGTCTCTCTGTTGGAGAATGTACTGTAGCAGCTCTGCTTTGCTATTGGCCAATGGCCACAGGGGCAACTGGAGTCTCAACTAAACCAAAAGCTCTGATTAGCTGGATGGCTTACTGAGCTCTGTTAGCTCTGTTGGATTTTAGGAAATGGAGTGTGTCTTATCTTGAAAAAGGTTCAAGGACTGACTGACTGAAGGTACTGTACCATTAGCTAACATTGTTTGTCTCGCTCCAGATCCCCAGAGACAGTAGATGGTCAGCCCCCGGCCTTGCCTCCCAAACAGTCCAGGAAGAACCTAAGCCAGATCATCCAGGCTCACTCCCAGCAGAGTCTCCTAGACAACCACATCAATGAGATGTACGACGTCCCCATGGCAACCGACAAGACCACGGTAAGACCACCCCATAGACTTACAGGTAACTGGGGGGCCAGTATGAAAAATGTATGCACTCACTAATTGGAAGTCGCTCTGGATAAGAGTGTCTGCTAAATGACTAAAATGTTAAATGTAAATAAAGGAAACACGAACATAAAGTGTCTTATGCACCTTGGCATAGATTCTACAAGTGTCTTGAACTCTATTGGAGGAATGCGACACCCTTCTTCCACAAAAAATTCCATAATTTGGTGTTTTGTTGATGGTGGTGGAAAACTTAGTCTCAGGCGCCGCTCCAGAATCTCCCATAAGTGTTCAATTAGGTTGAGATCTGGTGACTGAGATGGCCATGGTTAATGGTTTACGTCATTTTCATTTTCATGCTCATCAAACCATTCAGTGACCACTCGTGCTGAGCAATTAACCAATATTTTAGTGATTTTTTAAATTATTTAAATTCCATTTCGTTTCAATTTTTTTCTGTGAGCTCAATGTGCAGTTTCTGTAGAGATAAGTCAGATGAAGCCTGAACTGTGCGATGTAGTAGGGAGTTCCAACAGGCCAATATTCAACAGTTTTGCGCAGAAAACGTGGTAATTAACTATAATGACCATAATCCATTGCGCTCCCGCTTAAACCTGTCCGGTCTGTGCGGAGCAGACATGGAGAATGAGAGACGAGAGAACGCGTGATCGAGAGGGATAGAAAGCAGTTGCTTCATGACCTTGAAAATGCATGATCTAAGTGATTGATAGTTGGTATTCAGCAGTCATAAAAGTATGCTTTATTTACTTTGAAGAACTACTAAAATAGTGATTTTAGTATAGGCAGCAGCTCTATAGAGATAAGATGATGACTTGGAATTAAATAACAGTCATCAAATAAAACAAATATTTTATTAAAGTAATGTTAATAAATGATGGTTATTAAGTGGTAAGCCGTAGTAGGCAGTCACTACCATCATGGGACTTTTATTAATTGTTTTTTTTATTCAGTGTTACAGCATTCAACCCACAAAATGCATTAGTGCATTTAAAGTGGAACTGACAGCGTTTTAACTACTTTGCAGTTATGAAACAGACAATCATAATAACAGTCAAAAATATCAAATTCCCAGTTTATGCTACAAAACCAACTTTATAAGAGGTTTTAAAAATAGGTTTTATTTGACTCAACATTCCATGGCACAAAGTAAGACATTGCTGGCAGAAAAGATGAATGCAGTTCAATGCATGATTAATATAATTCACCAATACATTTGTTGGTAGTCCAAAAAATATTGCTATCAGGTTGTAAATCACAGCTGGCCTAGTACATTATTTGCTGCCTCCATTTGGGATGCAGTGTTTCAGTTTCAATGACTTAATATTTTGGACAGAAATTGATTAATCTAACTAAGGCTGGGAATGTCAATACAATCAAACTAGCAAGAGCAATGATCACAAGTTAGTCATAACGTGGCTAATAGGCTAGCGTATCTATTTATGTAGCAAGCTAAAAACACGGAGCCTAATGTTAACTCGCTAGCTAGCTGCAAGGAGGATGTAATTTCATTGGAGGAGTGGGTGAGTGACTGACTTTTCCCCCTCATATTTTTCGGTGGCTATACACAGCTAGAGATGCAGGTGTCATTTGGTTAGCTAGCAAGCACTTGAATGACTGTTATACAGTTAGCATATCTCTTGCGTTCGCAAATTCACTCTGGCTATCTACTCCGATTTCAGAGCACTCTCGTCTGAGTGTCCCAGAGCACAGAATAACTGATGAATTTACGAATGCGCAACACCTGCTGAATATGACAGGTGTCAGTAAACGTAGGTAAAAAAAATTATTTGTTAGTCACAAACTCTCTAGATAACATGTAAACAGCCTAGCCAACCAGCTCTGCTAGGGCGAGTAAAATGGTCAGTGAGGTGTTCTAGAATTTGTGTCTGGTTGTAGCTATAGCAAGCTATCCAACTTTAGTCAGGCAGGCAAGCTGGAGAAGGACGCGAAGGCTACAATTCCCCATTGTTCGTAAGTGCAATTTTGACAGCCAACTAGCTGTAAACACACAGTCCAGTTCAATGTGAATGATGGCAGGCCTGTGTGGCAAATGGGTTGTTTGCATAAAGGCATACTGTAGCTCTGATTAGCTATGGCACACCGGTCCTGAATGAGACAGATCATTTTATTAGGGTTTATTTACTGCAGTGCCTATTAATTGTCCAAACGCAAGGCTGCTTTCCCACTCTATATTGCTATAGAATTAGTATATGTAATTCCCAAACATTCTAAGAATTTGTGAAAATTACCATATTTAAGTGCTCACTTGTCAGAAAACATTTTAAAAGTGTCATTCTTCCTGGGGGGTGTATAAGAACAGATTTTAATACGATTTCATGTGGCTAAAAGGCTGTCCGTTCCATTTCAATGTCAAAAAAAAAATAATCAACTCGAAAACCATGATTATTTTTTTATAATCGAACTGAAACAGAACTGACCTTAAAGCACTAATCGCTCAGCACTACCACTCGTTCCCTCTGGATGTGGGCATTGTCATCCTATGGGGGCATAGCCGTGGTAGCCAAAATAATTTTTATACATGACCCTAAGCATGATGTAATGTTAATTGCTTAATTAACTCAGGAACCACACCTGTGTGGAAGCACCTGCTTTCAATATACTTAGTATTTTTCATTATTTTCTATTATTTTGGCAGTTACCTGTAGATTGATGACTCATCATTATGTGATCCTTAACCCATAGGAATTCCCACCCAGTTGACTACTTAAAAATGGTGAAAGTCCTCAATGGTGCTACCCATGCTAAAACAGGCTTTTGGGCTCTAGACTTGTGGGGTCTAAGTCTATGGACCACCTTGACTCAGTCTGCCACTTTTACGGTTTATGGTTTTCATGATGTTCCACAATAGGTTAATTTAGTTGTACGGAAATGATTTAAAACTAGGGCCATGAGGTTTTCCTGAAACCTTCAGAGGCTCTTTAGGCTGTGACAGCCTTTCCAATGTAGAGATGTATTAACGCATCTCTATCTCTTCCTCTACAGCTGAACGGTGTTGTCTCTCACGACAATCTGGTTCTGCTCAAGATGAGGCCAGATGATAGCGGACGATTTGGCTTCAATGTCAAGGTGAGACCTCTGCCTACAGTAGATGTGCTTATATAATTATATGCCGTAACATGCGCCCAGAGGGTAATCTCCTGGCCCTACTAATACTGATCCTATACTAGGTAGCCTAGTGTTTAAGAGCGTTGGGCCAGTAACCTAAAGGTTGCTGGTTCGAATCCCCGAGCCGACTAGGTGAGAAATCGGTTGATGTGCCCTTGAGCTATACACTGAACTCTCATTGCTCCTGTAAATCACACTGGATAATAGTCAGATTGTTTACCCCTCTCCATTGCCTTGGTTTTAGGGTGGAGCTGATCAGAAGATGCCTGTCATCGTGTCACGTGTGGCCCCTGGGACATCTGTACGTTAGAACACTATCACCAGCAACACCCCATATATTTACAGTACACCTACTCATGTTGTCCTCTCTTTGATAATCAAACAACCTCTCACTTTTTCTATCACTTCCGCCCTCTCACTCACACTGAATTTCTCACATGATCTTTCTCTATGTCTATTCTCTCTGCATTTACCCCTCGTCTCACTCTCTCTCTCTTGCTATTTCTCTTTCTCCTCCCTCTCGCTCTCTCTTCCCCCTCTCTCTCATTCACTCTCATTCTGACTCTCATACACAGCGTGTGAAACGTTCCATTGTTTGGCGCGAGGAGTAAGAAGAGCCAGTCGTACAGTAAACTCACACTTGTACTGGAGCTCTGTAAATTAACTGGTCTGATTTGACGTCACTTAGCAGCAGTCCATTCACAGCTCAGCTAACAAGGCTTCAGGATGTTACTCTGATGTTGATGAAGTCAAAATGAACCAACAACAGTTAGTCCTATTTGTTGTCATTTACCACAAGCTATTGCTACGGGTCACAGAGACCGAGTAGGAGTGTTGATACAGGATCAGTTTAGGCTTTTAGATCATAATGAATGATGATATGGACAGGGCAAACCTGATCCTTGATCAGTACTCTTACTGTGAGACACTTACTCTATGAATGCAGGCCTAGTATTGTAGTCTATTCTCCCCAGTATCACTCTAACCACTTGACCCAACCGTGTTCTGACCGCGTTCTTCTCCAACCCTCTACAGGCTGACCTGTGTGTCCCTCGTCTGAACGAAGGTGACCAAGTGGTTCTGATCAACGGTCGTGATATTTCAGAGCACACTCACGACCAGGTGGTCATGTTCATCAAGGCCAGCTGTGAGAGCCACTCAGGAGAGCTCATCCTATTGGTCAGGCCCAATGGTGAGGAGAGGGTTAGATTTTTTTTGTTAAATGTTTACACTTACATTACTAAGTAATCTCCTTGGGTTTATTATTACAATGGACAAGTTAAAACAGGCCAAATCATCCCAATACAGGTTGGAAGAACAGGTGACCTCAAACAAAAGTTAGGCTACCTTCCAATATCAACACTATAGCATTCCAGTTAGAATTAATGCATACCTTATAAATTGGTTATTAAGTAGTTTGCTGGTGTGAATATTAAAACTGAGCAGAGCCTTAGACTTGCCGTTCTTCTCTTGACACTGTTCTAAACGAACCGTGTTGCTTCCCTGTGTCCCCAGCCATCTATGACGTGGTGGAGGAGAAGCAGGAGACTGAGCCAGACTTCCAGTACATCCCAGAGAAGTCTCCCCAGGACCCCTCTCAGCTGGACCAGGATGCCTGGAGGGACTCCATTAACACCCTGAAGGAGGGACTGGTCAGCGGGGGAGTACTAGCCCAGTTTGATGTGAGTCCTCCCCTCACCTTCAAATGTAAAGCTTTTGTCAGCAATACTCACGTCTATTTTTCCTAATATTATTGTGATTTTTGGTTGCACCTCGATTCATGTTGGTCTTGTTCACTGCTCTTTTGTCTTTCTGAGGTGACTGGATGTGTGATGAGAGCAATAGCTCCCCCTAGTTTCTGCTCTATTGTTTTGACCTCAACCGCACAAGGGAGGTTACCACTTTCTGGAGGGAAATTCAGCCTATGACTAATGTTACACAAGTTTTACAATATCAACTTTATTGATGTTATTTTACTTTATTTCATGGCACAGAAGAAACTACTATTATGTCTTTCATCAGGCACACTTAACAGCTTCCCATTTCTCTGCCCTGTTGTGTAAATACACTAGAAAAATGTAATAAAAGTGTGGGGGCAAGGGAAACACACACGCACACACAGACCGAATATACCGGGATGCACTGAGAAAATGTGTGGGTTTATGCAAATATTTGTGTTTGTCTTAATCCGCTACTGCACTTCACAATGTATGCATGTATGCTCATTTTAAAGATTAGTAGCATCTTATGAATTCCACATACAGCAGGTGGAAGCAGCTTATCCAAAGATGTGGGCCTATAAGACATAGCAAGCATTCTCAGACCTCTACATTTTTGTTGGACAAGTTTGCTCACAACTAACAAAGTAACTTCCATCTCACAACATGATCAATTTGTTACGTTCCCCAGCAAGAAAACAAAAATGGTAGCGCAAACAGAAAAGGGAACTAACAAAGAGTCACTGATAACAGCCAAAACAAAACAGGTGGGGTTTTAGGAGAGGTTCTGAAAAACACTCATGGGGGAGTCCACTGAAAGTTGACTAGCAACAACAACTGGGACATAAAAGACACCCACCATGAGACCCACTAAATTTGCCCAAGAAGAGGCAAACAAAATTAAAACCCCACACCAAACTTAAAGACAGGAAGCAAACCAAAAAGTGGAGCAAAATGAAAACAGGTAAGATCAGATAAAGGATCGTTCTTTTAGAAATCAAATAGGGAGAGCCAACTAAAGGTGTTAACCCACCACATCTCTTAAGACAACTGGAGCACTGGGCCAGCCACTCTTAAGTATCACCTGGGCCAGCACTGTTGAAACACTTTCCCACTAACGAGATGACAAACCAGCACAGGTGTAACATACTGACTAATGAGGTGACACCAATCGGTGCGCCCCATATGCTAACGTCCAACCTATGGAATGGAAAAACCAAAGCCTGTAACATACAAGAAGCTGGCACTGGAAGGTTATTGATGGCTTCCACTTTTGCCAGGACCGGTCTGACTTTCCCTTGCCCCACCACGTTCCCGAGATACTGATTAACATTTTTTTTAAACACTTTTGTTCTTTTCTCACAGCAACTTTACCGGAAGAGGCCTGGAATGACAATGTTGTGTGCCAAATTACCTCAGAACATTTCCAAAAACCGCTACAGAGACATCTCACCCTGTGAGTATCCAAAACACACAGTTCACTCTACTTTTCTTAGTTAGTCTGTGTTAAGACTGTGTTAACCCACCATTTCACACTCCACTCTCTCTCCCCTTTCTCTCGCCCCCTCTCTCCTTCTCTTCTGTTTATAGACGACGCCACGCGGGTCATTCTGAAAAGCACAGATGACTACATCAATGCAAATTACATCAACGTGAGTATCTCTAACCTCACTCAACACATATGCTGTTCGCCTCAGTCCACCCACAACTACCGTGGCATCTTTGTTCAGCGGGTCTTTAATAGGCTTTCTATCGGCCAAGATGAAGGTGTAGTCTCCACTCCAATGACTGAAAACGAATACATGCTCTTATGCCCACACACTCTTGATTATTAACACACAGCCACACACCTAACATACACCCCTACACACAGGTCTTATTCTACTCTCCTCCTCTCTGTACTGTAGATGGAGATCCCAGTGTCGAGCCTGATCAACCGGTACATTGCGTGCCAGGGCCCGCTGCCCAACACTTGCCCAGACTTCTGGCAGATGACCTGGGAGCAGGGCTCCTCCGTGGTGGTCATGCTCACTACCCAGGTGGAGAGGGGGCGGGTACGTTTCATATACAATCAACTTTGCGATCGAGAGACGGCTGTGTCTCAGTATGTTTGATTATATTTTTGGGTAAATGCATTTGTCCTCTTTTCTCCCATGGCTGAGGCGCCTAAACTGAGGCTGAAGGCTGATGTTGCTCTATGCCAACAGGTGAAGTGTCATCAGTACTGGCCCAACCCTGACAGCGCTGCCACGTACGGCCACTTCCAGGTGGCCTGTCTCACTGAGGAGGGCAACTCCGCTTTCCTGGTCCGAGACATGACCCTCACACACCTCGAGGTAACAGTACGCTCACCAGTCATTGGTTTTTCCCAATGGCCAGTGCTAATGTAATGTTAGCTATTTGGAAGTCAAAGTAAACATACAGAAATGGTGGTTCACAGCTAGTCCTCCTCAATACAGTAGGCTATCTTCCAGGTAATAAAATGATTAAAAGCGTTACAAACACAGCAGTGGGACTATCGCTTTAAGTGTTTAAAAGATGAGGGAGGGAGCACTGAGAATTGCCATGGTGACTTGTGTGGGCTGTTCTTTTTTCGGTCTCATGCGATTCATGTATCATGTTGCCATGGTGACTGGCCTCTACAGCAATGAGGCTTCCAGTATTAACATGTAGCCTGTGTGTGTTACCATGGCGATACTGATAGATTATGTTAAAGGGGCAAACACATTTAGTTTTGTCGCCATGTAACGAGACAACACGTTTTCCCCCTGTTATCATGGTGATGTTGCCCTGACTTTACTGTGTGTTGCCGTGGTGACAGAGCGACGAGGTCCGGGAGTTGACCCAGATCCAGTACGTGGCCTGGCCGGACCACGGTGTCCCAGACGACTCATCAGACTTCCTAGACTTTGTCAGCCTGGTGCGGAGCAAACGAACCGGCAAGGATGAGCCCATGGTGGTCCACTGCAGGTAGGGAGCATAATGCATGACACATCTAACACACACACATTCTTTGGTACAGCAAGAAACACTCAAGGAAATCTAGAGTGAAAATGGAATATTTCTTCACTAAACAACTCTGTGCGTTTATCGCAGGGTCCCTCTATCTGACTAGCCCCAGTCTCACTCTCCCTCAAATTAAACTACTCCTCTCCCTCTTTGTGGAGCTGTTTGTCCTACTATACTCCTACAAAGTGTTTCCTCAGGCAAAATGTGTAGCAGTGGGAGGAAAAGGTTGTGGAAGAGGGCACCCCCCCATGTAGAAGGACTGAGAAGCTCAGTTCTGTTGACTTTTTAAAAGCACATTCTACTCTAAAATGAATGAAAAATAAAAATTATAAATATAATTTCCACCTCAAGTAATGACCCCAATAACATATTGGTCAAATAATTTGTTAAAATTATTTTAACATATTGGACCATGCATAAAGCGTGTACATGGTCCATATTATCAGGTATGCTAATAGCAATAAGCATAGCCCAACTGATGCAGCATAGTGCCTATAAATAAATAGGATGAAGCATGAGGATGCCAGTGAATATAATGTAGGCCTACCTGTTAGGGGAGCTTGGGGTAATTCTCCAACCGGGGTAACGGTTTTACAGAAACCACTTCATGGCACAATATTCCTCCCCAACACTTTCCCTGGTTGCCCCTTCTTTTGCTCAACTAAAGTTTTTCTGCTTCATCACAATTTAGGTCACTCCAAAAAAGCTATTTTGAGGTAGGGTGGCGTTTAACCCCAAGGTACCCTACACACAATTTACCCGTGTTACATTTAGCCCCACTCTCCCCTATGCACGAATTGTAGAGTGGTAACATGCTGCTGCTAAAAACTCTGGGTTTAAAATGGTGCAGTTCGCACATATTTAGGAGTTGAGAAATAAAGTAGGAATGGAATGCTGGGATCCCCCTCTTTTCAACAAAGGCAATTAAAACTGCTGTTTTCCCTACGATTGCAAGAATTGTTGTGCATTGACTGCTTGTCAGAATGCATGTTTCCCTCCCTATGGCACTCGTAACTTGAATGCGCCTCGACAGGAATATTTATCTCGCATAGAACACACAACAAGCCGACTAGGTAAATAGATAAACTATTCTACTATGGGGTTTAATGACTGCAGCGGAAACACTACTCCTACACACTGCTGTAGTACACAGCCCAGCAGCCCAGAACGCTCCACATAGAACACCTACACGCCTTTATAAATCCACATCTCAGGCCTTACTCAAGCCAAGGTATCTGACTCAGCCAATACATGTCCCCCTTCTCTCCCCCCTTGTGTCATCCTGCAGCGCGGGGATTGGCCGAACAGGAGTTCTCATCACCATGGAGACAGCGTTGTGCCTGATGGAGTGCAGTCAGCCCGTCTATCCATTAGACATAGTCAGAACCATGAGGGACCAGAGAGCCATGATGATTCAGACACCTGTAAGTCCTCCACTCTTCTCTTCGTCCTCCTCTTCTATCCCTCTCTTTATCCTCATCTCTCTCTCTTCCTCTCCCGTCTGTCTGTATTTATATTTTTCTCTCTTCTTCCTCCTCTTTATCTAGTCTAGGCTAACTTGCCTCCATCGCCTTATCCAGAATGGCGAGTTAGAATAAAAGGAGCACAGTCACAGTGTAGTCTTGTACAGTGTTACTAATTGAAAGGAGAGGATACTGTGATTATGCTTATTTTATTCATCCCTGTTGTACAGTCAATGGAAGACTTTCCATTGTTACAGTCTACCAGTGATAATATTTTGTGCCAAGACAATGCCATTGTCTCTCCAGATTGCCATTTTTAGGGTAGGTGTAAGGATTTTGTTTCCTACACTTGTTGATATTTACTTGTCTGGGCTATAGTATAGTATATACAGTGGGGTCTGAAATTATTGACACCCTTGAAAAAGATTAGCAATAAAAACTGTATGACATAAATAATTCAAAACTGTATTGTGTGCAAAAAACTAAAGGGAAAATTATTTTATACTAATACAATTGCTCAGAGAAAGAGATTTAGTTAAACAAGTGAAACTTTTTTTCTGAAAAATTTCAACATTCTTAAAAATTGAGTAGCCAAAAGTGTAGTATTGGTCCCATATTCCTAGCACACAATGACTACACCAAGCTTGACTCTACAAACTTGTTGGATGCCTTTACATTTTGTTTTGGTTGTTTTTCAGATTGTTTTGTGTCCAATAGAAATGAATGGTAAATAATGTATTGTAATTTTTTTGTCACTTTTATTGCAAATAACAATATAATATGTTTCTAAACACATTAATGTGGATGATACCATGATTATGGATCATCCTGAATGAATCGTCAATAATGATGAGTGAGAAAGTTAGATTATTTATTTTATACAGTCATTATTACTCATCTTTATCAAGGGTGTCAATCATTTCAGACCCCATTGTACCATGCTCCATCCTAACCAGCTCTACAGTGTAATATATGCCCTAATATATACAGTGCCTTCGGAAAGTATTCAGACCCCTTGACTTTTTCCACATTTTGTTACGTTACAGCCTTATTCAAAAATTTATTAAATAACAAAAATGCCTCATCAATCTACACACAATACCCCATAATGACAAGGTGAAAACAGGTTTTTAGAAATGTTTGCAAATGTATTAAAATAAAAAACTGAAATACCTTATTTACATAAGTATTCAGACCCTTTGCTATGAGACTCGAAATTGAGATCAGGTGCAACCTGTTTCCAGTGATCATCCTTGAGATGTTTCTACAACTTGATTGGAGTCCACCTGTGGTAAATTCAATTGATTGGACATGATTGTAAAAGGCACACACCTGTCTATATAAGGTCCCACAGTTGACAGTGCATGTCAGAGCAAAAACCAAGCCATGAGGTCGAAGGAATTGTCTGTAGAGCTCCGAGACAGGATTGTGTCGAGGCACAGATCTGGGAAAGGGTACTAAACAAATTCTGCAGCATTGAAGGTCCCCAAGAACACAGTGGCCTCCATTATTCTTAAATGGAAGAAGTTTGGAACCACCAAGACTCTTCCTAGAGCTGGCCTCCTGGCCAAACTGAGCAATCAGGGAAGAAGGGCCTTGGTCAGGGAGGTGACCAATAACCCGATGGTCACTCTGATAGAGCTCCAGAGTTCCTCTGTGGAGATGGGAGAACCTTCCAGAAGGACAACCATCTCTGCAGCACTTCACCAATCAGGCCTTTATGGGAGAGTGGCCAGACGGAAGCCACTCCTCAGTAAAAGGCACATGACAGCCCGCTTGGAGATAGCCAAAAGGTACCTAAAGACTCTCAGACCATGAGAAACAAGATTCTCTGGTCTGATGAAACCAAGATTGAACTCTTTGGCCTGAATGCCAAGCGTCACGTCTGGAGAAAACCTGGCACCATCCCTACTGTGAAGCATGGTGGTGGCAGCATCATGCTGTGGTGATGTTTTTCAGCAGCAGGGACTGGGAGACTAGTCAGGATCGAGGGAAAGATGAACGGAGCAAAGTAGGACAACAATCCTAAGCACACAGCCAAGACAACGCAGGAGTGGCTTCGGGACAAGTCTCTGAGTGGCCCAGCCAGAGCCCGGACTTGAACCCGATCGAACATCTCTGGAGAGACCTGAAAATAACTGTGCAGTGACACTCCCCATCCAACCTGACAGAGCTTGAGAGGATCTGCAGAGAAGAATGAGAGAAACTCAACAAAAGTTACCCCCGGACAGGGCCAACCAGGCAGGATATAACCCCAACCACTTTGCCAAAGCACAGCCCCCACACCACCAAAGGGATATCAACAGACCACTAACTTACTACCCTGAGACAAGGCAGAGTATAGCCCACGAAGATGTCCCTCGCCGCACGAGCCAGAGGGGGCGCAAAACCAGACAGGAAGATCACGTCAAGGCTCTGATGAAGGCGATTAATGCCGAAACGTAAGCCGATTGTTTACTTGTCCCGTCTTTAATTTTAGGGGACCGAGTGGCGCAGCGGTCTAAGGCACTGCATCGCAGTGCTAGAGGCGTCACTACAGACCCGGGTTCGATCCCAGGCTGTATCACAACCGGCCGTGATCGGGAGCCCCATAGGGCGGTGCACAATTGGCCCAGTGTAGTCCGGGTTAGGGGAGGGTTTGGCCGGGGTAGGCCATCATTGTAAATAAGAATTTGTTCTTAACTGACTTGCCTAGTTAAATAAAGGTTATAACAGTATATGGCCATTAAGGCCAGATTTTTCTCCAAGATGTTCAAACGTTCATAGATGACCAGCAGGGTCAAATAAAACTCAGTGGTTGCAACAGGTCAGTACATCAGGAGTAAATGTCACTTGGCTTTTCATAGCCGGGCATTTAGAGGTTGAAATAGCTGGTGTGGTAGAGAGAGAGAGTTGAAAATAGCAGGTCTGGGACAAGGTAGCACGTCCAGTGAACAGGTCAGGGTTCCATAGCCGCAGGAAGAAGAGTTGAAACTGGAGCAGTAGCACGACCAGATGCTGCGGACAGCAAGGAGTCATCAGGCCAGGTAGTCCTGAGGCATGGTCCTAGGGCTCAGGTCCTCCGGGAGAGGAGGGAGAGAGGGAGTACTCAGTACTTTGTTGAAGCACCTTTGGCAACGATTACAGCCTCAAGTCTTCTTGGGTATAACGCTACTAGCTTGGCACACCTGTATTTGGTGAGTTTCTCCCATTTTTCTCTGCAGATCCTCTCAAGCTCTGTCAGGTTGGATGGGGAGCGTCGCTGCACAGCTATTTTCAGGTCTCTCCAGAGATGTTCGATTGGGTTCAAGTCCGGGCTCTGGCTGGGCCACTCAAGGACATTCAGAGACTTGTCCCGAAGCCACTCCTGCATTGTATTGGCTGAGTACTTAGGGTCATTGTCCTGTTGGAAGGTGAACCTTCGCCCCAGTCTGAGGTCCTGAGCGCTCTGGAGCAGGTTTACATCAAGGACCTCTCTGTACTTTACTCCGTTCATCTTTCCCTCGATCCGGACTAGTCTCCCAGTCCCTGCTGCTGAAAAACATCACCACAGCATGATGCTGCCACCACCATGCTTCACAGTAGGGATGGTGCCAGGTTTCCACCAGACGTGACGCTTGACATTCAAGCCAAATAGTTAAATCTTGGTTTCATCAGACCAGATAATCTTGTTTCTCATGGTCAGAGTCCTTTAGGTGCCTTTTGGCAAACTCCTAGCGGACTGTCATGTGCCTTTTACTGAAGAGTGACTTCCGTCTGGCCACTCTACCATAAAGGCCTGATTGGTGGAGTGCTGCAGAGATGGTTTTCTTTCTGGAAGGTTCTCCCATCCCCACAGAGAAACTCTGGAGCTCTGTCAGAGTGACCATCGGGTCCTTGGTCACCTCCCTGACCAAGGCCCTTCTCCCCCGATTGCTCAGTTTGGCCGAGCGGCCAGCTCTAGGAAGAGTCTTGGTGGTTCCAAACTTCTTCCATTTAAGAATGATGTAGGCCACTGTGTTTCTTGGGGACCTTCAATGCTGCACACAATTTTTGGTAACTTTCCCCAGATCTGTGCCTCGACACAATCCTATCTTGTAGCTCTACAGACAATTCCTTCAACCTCATGGCTTGCTTTTTTCTCTGACATGCACTGTCAACTGTCAAGGATGATCAATGGAAACAGGATTCACCTGATCTCAATTTCGAGTCTCATAGCAAAGGGTCTGAATACTGTAAATAGGTATTTCCGTTTTTTGGGCTGTAATGTACCAAAAAGTGGAAAAGTCAAGGGGTCTGAATACTTTCCGTATGCACTGAATATCCAGATACAGGGCTGTATCTGGAACTGCATGTTGAAGATGGAAATAGAATGAATAGCAAACACAATGTCTTGTACTATTCCAATCTATCTGACAATCATATTTGATCTATACATTTCTGTCTGAACATTCTGTAAATATCCATTCTCCTGATTGTCCATTGCCAACCGCTGTGTCTTTGTGAGACGCGTTGTGGGTCAACGGATGATCTCCGCATGTGTAGTTCCCTCCGTAATGCATGGAGGAGGAGGTGTCATGGTGTGGGGGTGCTTTGCTGGTGACACTGTCTATGATTTAGGCCCCGTGTAGCTCAGTTGGAAGAGCATGGCGCTTGCAACGCCAGGGTTGTGGGTTCGTTTCCCACGGGGGGCCAGTATGAAAAAAAAAAAATGTATGCACTCACTAACTGTAAGTCGCTCTGGATAAGAGCGTCTGCTAAATGACTAAAATGTAAAATGTAAAATATGTACATAATCAAGTCAAACCAATTAACCAATGATATTGTGTAAAGATACGTATAAGTTGTGACACTCAACTACTGTATGACTCTTTCAACATGCCACTGAAAAGGTCAAAAGCTGCAATTAATTTAATGATACCTGAAAATACTGCAGAGAAATTCAAAGCCATTTGCAAGCATTGCAAGCAGCAAGTAGGATGCTTAGCAAAAAAACTACTTCAAGCCTCTTTGTCCATCTGAGTGTTCTTGTTTCAAACACACGCAATCATCTTTAAAGGGATAGTTTACACAGAATACAAACATGATTTTCAACCTACCTTGGCTGTAGTTGATTCAAGAAGGCAGTTTTGGGATATTTATTTTCCATTCGACACTTAATAGCCAGATTTTGTTACTCTTAGTATTCTCAGTAACACTAAAACTGTTAACACATTAAACTGTTCTTGTTTCTATGTAATACAACTTGAATTACTTTTGGAGCAACATTTTATTAGCATGTTACAAGAACTTGATGTCAAGTGTAACTGCATTACGTTATGCCTCACTCATTATGAACATATATTTGTTAGTCATTTTGAGGCTGCAAAAGTGGTCTACTCTGTTGAAGTGATTCTATGTCCCTCATTTATTTAATTCTAGGCTATAGGCTATATTAAGATTCATATCTGAGATCCCTCCAAACCATGTGCTAATCATATATTTAGACTAGTTCAACTGTTCTTTTTGGTTCTTCATCAAATATTTGGCAGCCATCAAATAAATATTTATTTTAGTTTTCAAATAACTTGTATATATAATAAGAGTATATGCCATTTAGCAGATGCTTTTATCCAAAGCGACTTACAGTCATGGATGCATACATTTTACATGTGGGTGGCCCCGGGAATTGAACCCACAACCCTGGCGGTGCAAGCGCCATGCTGTACCAACTGAGCCATACAGGACCAAATACCTTCAAATATTATTTGGTTTTCTGAGAAGTAGTCAAAGTACTTTCAAATATTATTTAGTTTTCTGAGACCTGTATTTGAATATCAAAGAAAATAGTTGCCTTTTTAGTTTAAACTCTATATTCGACTACCTCGAGTATTGACTACAAAATACAACTATTTTCTGCCCAGGTCTGGCTGTTTCTCATCTAGACCCAGAGTCTCTGGGTGTCCTAAATGGCATCCTATTCCCTATATATTGCACTACTTTTAACCAGAGTCCTATTGGCCCTGTTCAAGAGTAGGGCACTATATATGGAATAGAGTGCCATTTGGGAAGCACACTATATTCTCTATCTCTCTCTCTAGAGAACTCAGTATGAGTGCCATTTGTCCCCGTGCACAGCCCAGAGACCCAGGGTAACAGAGGTAGAGATGATGATGCAGCTGTAATTTTGTTAGGATATGCTGAGCTCTAATGAGGCTAGCACACCCTCGGGGTCCGGGGGGATAGGGGGAGGATGAGGTGGAGGAAGGATGGAAGATGAGGGGGTAGTAAGAGACCACGCTAATGAGAGTAGGGTAAAAGAGGGGGCTTTCATGCATTTCCTTCCTCCAGTCATACACACTGAACTAAGTGTGCGCATACACAATAATCTAAGTACACATATTCACACATACTCTCCCTCTTTCCCTAGTACACATACACACACATAGTGACAAACATGGGTACACACACATGTACACACACACCACTGCACCCCACCTCAGGGAAGTTAGCTGTTCAGGTTGTTTATTCACCCCTGGCTGCATCTGTATCCCAATCACTGGCTGCTCTGGCTCGTTTGCTCATGCCTTGCCATTAGCTCCTAATGTTGTTGACGTTCTCTTCCTTCCCCCTCTCTTTCTCTTCTGTGTCCTAAGAGCCAGTACAAGTTTGTGTGTGAAGCCATCTTGAGGGTCTATGAGGAAGGCCTGGTCAAACCCCTGAAGTCCACCCTATACCAGAGAGAAGAAGAAGTCGAAGTAGAAAATGGAGGAGAAGAGGAAGAAGATGAAGATGTTAGTATTAGCATTAGCGCTAGTGTGACCAGTGAGACCAGCGTGACCAGCGATTGCCCTGAACCCTGACCTCTAACCCCTTGGACTTGACCTAGGTTCATAGCGGGACGCCCAGCGCCAGGGAGGAAGAGCCCTGGTTACCATGGTTACTGCCACGGGCCAAGGAGAGAACAAAGCACTGTTGCACTTTATGCCGAAAAAAACCCACAAAAATCATGGACAAATGAATCCAGTTATGTTGATATGTAGACGGACATGCCTTTTCTTCTATGTCCCTCCGGCCGATCGAGAGTATTTATTGTGTTTTAGTTTGTGTCAAACCCTGTCCACTGAACAAACGTTAGTACGAGTCCTAGCTTCATGCTTCCCAAATGAAATCATAGGTAGTAAAAAGTAGTGAGAGAATTTTACTTTTGCTTTTTAGTGAGTGGTTTAATTTATTATATTTGTTTGATTTTCTTGTCAAATTAGACACATTAGAGCACTTTGTGTCTAACCCTAGCTAACCGTGTGGCTGTCGTGTCACTATGCCTTGGTTTTTCATAGAACAAACAAGGAGCCATTGACTGACGTTGATTGGCATGTTAAACTGTCCAGTTAGTAAACTGTCAGATATTTTTTACTGCGTCAAGGCAGGGGGTGGATCTACTCTAAGCTACAGTATTTCATAAAGTCCCCAGCCACCATGGCAAATAAAGCTAACAAATGGGAGACTTGACCTTAAAACAACCTTTTAAGTTACATTTCTCACTGTCTTTGTGTGTGTCTGTCGAGAACACAAGCCAACAACACTAAGATCATTCAGCAAATAATAATTATAAACCCCACCTCCTTTTTTTATATATTTAAAATGGTACTTAAGGCACGTTCTTTTTATTGGAAATGATAATCACTTAAGGATGTTTTAGGTACACATTGCTGGGCATTTGTTGTAGCCAACACAATTATAACATGTTTTGTAAAAAATCAGGCTGCACGAGGTGTCCTTTTCAAACTGGTTCAACTATATTGTCATTTTCATCAGTTCTTGTATTGGAGTTATCAGCTTCTTTATTGTTTTAGCTACTCTTCTCATGAAAGAGGCTGTTTCTTGCTTTGTTTCATTACCTGGCTGTTGCCATCTTGCACTGCAGGTAGTGGCACCTTCTCCGATGCACTATTCTGCACAACCATGTGTATGTTTAGAGTGGATGTGTGTGGGACCGTCAATGTAGTTATGTGCTGTGTCTGTGTGTCTCTGTGACTCAGCAGTTTTTCTTGTGTGAATGTATATTATGTCCTGCCTCTGGTGCTGCTGTGGCTCGTCTCATGGTGTCTGGCCGTGTAACCATTAGCTAACCCCTTGCCATTTCACCATAACCTGGCTGACACTCATTTCTAACTCGATGTTAGATGTCTGGGGTGAAGCCTGCTTGTAAACTTATTTGCCATAGTTAGTTCCATCTTCTTGACCTGAGGTGACTGTGTGATGCATCTATAGCACGTACATTGGACATAAATACATTATGACCTATGTGACCACGCTGTGAGAAGCCCATTAAGTAAATTGCTCCCTTTCACCTGGCTTACATGCAGTCCCCCTGTGTGGAATCCACAAAACCATATTTGATTATTTTTATTTTATGAAATCATACATGGATCCCACTCTGTTATGCCTGAGAGGATTATGATGACACATCATAAGAGCAGGACTACAGAATGCCACATACAAGACTTGGGTTTCCAGAACCATCAAATGTTCATTTTCATGAATGTCCAGCATTGAGCTTTGTTCAAAGTGTTATGATAGCATATCAGGGTACTGTGGGGTGCTGTTTGGAGGCAGAAGGGGAGGGGAGGGGAGCAGGGTGGGGTAGGTATGGGAGGGTGGCCATGTTGTATTTTTGTGAAAGAAACAGTTCTTGCTTCTTGGGAATGGACAGCACTTTGCAGATGACTGGGGAGCCATGCCTGCTACTGAATATGTCAGAAACATAAAGTGGTGTTTACTTTTTATTTATCATTTTATTTGTTTTTAAGACAAAAACTCCAACCTACACAGTGCCACTTGTTAATTTTTTGTAAATATACTAGACCATGTAAATACAATGTTGTATATTTAAAAATTCTTTAAAATAAAATGGAAAATCATTTGTGAGTTAAAATGTTGTTTTTATATAGAGAATGACGTGACATAACTTGTTTAAAAATAGAAGAAAAATGGAAAGTGTACATTTCTTTCAACTGCAACTCACTCCATTAAGTTGATTTTACATCTATCTGTTTCAAACACTTATCAGTTGATCTGTTCATTGTGCTTTGTTTTTTTGTCTTTGTGATATTGTCGTTTGACAGTGCTTTAAATATGTTTATAAGATGTATTAACTATTAAAACTTGTCTGTGAAAGCATGAAAGAATTGCTTAATCTGACATTGCTTTTCCACACTGCAAAAGTGAGGTCAATGCAATGTTTTGAAAATAGATCCATGGTACATTTGGATTTTCTCAACCATTCTTCTGTCGTAACTCACACACATACACTACCGTTCAAAAGTTTGGGGTCACTTAGAAATGTCCTTGTTTTCTAAAGAAAAGCAATTTTTTTTGTCCATTAAAATAACATCAAATTGATCAGAAATACAGTGTAGACATTGTTAATGTTGTAAATGGCTATTGTAGCTGGACACGGCTGATTTTTAATGGAATACAGTACAGAGGCCCATTTAAGATCTTAATCTTTTCTTTTTATTGGCCAGTCTGAGATACATAAAAAAAAAAATGTATGCACGCATGACTGTAACTCGCTTTGGATAAAAGCGTCTGCTAAATGGCATATTAATGTATTTTTCTTTGCAACTCTGCCTAGAAGGTCAGCATCCCGAGTCGCCTCTTAACTGTTGACCTTGAGACTGGTGTTTTGCAGGTACTATTTAATGAAGCTGCCAGTTGAGGACCTGTGAGGCGTCTGTTTCTCAAACTAGAGACTAATGTATTTGTCCTCTTGCTCAGTTGTGCACCGGGGCCTCCCGCTCCTCTTTCTATTCTGGTTAGAGCCAGTTTGCGCTGTTCTGTGAAGGGAGTAGTACACAGCGTTGTACGAGATCTTCAGTTTCTTGGCAATTTCTCGCATGGAATAGCCTTAATTTCTCAAAACAAGAACAGACTGAGGAGTTTCAGAAGAAAGTTATTTGTTTCTGGCCATTTTGAGCCTGTAATCGAACCCACGATTGCTGATGCTCCAGATACTCAACTAGTCTCAAGGCCAGTTTTATTGCTTCTTTAATCAGCACAACCGTTTTCAGCTGTGCTAACAATTGCAAAAGGGTTTTCTAATGATCAATTAGCCTTTTAAAATGATAAACTTGGATTAGCAAACACAACGTGCCATTGGAACACAGGACTGATGGTTGCTGATAATGGGCCTCTGTACGCCTATGTACAGTTGAAGTCAGAAGTTTACATACACCTTAGCCAAATACATTTAAACTCTGTTTTTCACAATTATTTTAGGTTAGTTAGGATCACCACTTTATTTTAAGAATGTGAAATGTCAGAATAATAGTAGAGAGAATGATTTATTTCAGCTTTTATTTCTTTAATCACATTCCCAGTGGGTCAGAGGTTTACATGCACTCAATTAGTATTTGGTAGCATTGCCTTTAAATTGTTTAACTTGGGTCAAACGTTTCGGGTACCGTTCCACAAGCTTCCCACAATAAGTTGGGTGAATTTTGGCCCATTCCTCCTGACAGAGCTGGAGTAACTGAGTCAGGTTTGTAGGCCTCCTTGCTCGCACACGCTTTTTCAATTCTGCCCACACATTTTCTATAGGATTGAGGTCAGGGCTTTTGTGATGGCCACTCCAATACCTTGACTTTGTTGTCCTTAAGCCATTTTGCCACAACTTTGGAAGTATACTTGGGTTCATTGTCCATTTGGAAGACCCATTTGCGACCAAGCTTTAACTCCCTGACTGATGTCTTGAGATGTTGCTTTAATATATCCACATCATTTTCTTTCCTCATGATGCCATCTATTTTGTGAAGTGCCTCGGTCCCTCCTGCAGCAAAGCACCCCCACAGCATGACTGTAAGTCGCTTTGGATAAAAGCGTCTGCTAAATGGCATATTATTATTATTATTATTATTATGATGCTGCCACCCCCGTGCTTCACAGTTGGGATGGTGTTCTTCGGCTTGCAAGCAACCCCCCTTTTCCTCCAAACCTAACAATGGTCATTATGGCCAAACAGTTCTATTTTTGTTTCATCAGACCAGAGGACATTTATCCAGAAAGTACGATCTTTGTCCCCATGTGCAGTTGCAAACCGTAGTCTGGCTTTATGGCGGTTTTAGAGCAGTGGTTTCTTCCTTGCTGAGCGGCCATTCAGGTTATGTCGATGTAGGACTCGTTTTACTGTGGATATAGATACTTTTGTACCTGTTTCCTCCAGCATCTTCACAAGGTCCTTTGCTGTTGTTCTGGGATTTATTTGCACTTTTCGCACCAAAGTACGTTCATCTCTAGGAGACAGAACGCATCTCGTTCCTGAGCGGTATGACGGCTGCGTGGTCCCATGGTGTTTATACTTGCGTACTATTGTTTGTACAGATGAACGTGGTACCTTCAGGCGTTTGGAAATTGCTCCCAAGGATGAACCAGACTTGTGGAGGTCTACAATTTCTTTTTCTGAGGTCTTGGCAGATTTCTTTTGATTTTCCCATGATGTCAAGCAAAGAGGTACTGAGTTTGAAGGTAGGCCTTGAAATACATCCACAGGGACACCTCCAATTGACTCATGATGTCAATTAGCCTATCAGAAGCTTCTAAAGCCATGACATAATTTTATGAAATTTTCCAAGCTGTTTAAAGACACATTCAACTTAGTGTACAGTGAGGGAAAAAAGTATTTGATCCCCTGCTGATTTTGTACGTTTGCCCACTGACAAAGAAATGATCAGTCTATAATTTTAATGGTAGGTTTATTTGAACAGTGAGAGACAGATTTGACGGTACATGGCCCCGTCCATCGTCCCTTTGATGCGGTGAAGTTGTCCTGTCCCCTTAGCAGAAAAACACCCCCAAAGCATAATGTTTCCACCTCCATGTTTGACGGTGGGGATGGTGTTCTTGGGGTCATAGGCAGCATTCCTCCTCCTCCAAACATGGCGAGTTGAGTTGATGCCAAAGAGCTCGATTTTGGTCTCATCTGACCACAACACTTTCACCCAGTTCTCCTCTGAATCATTCAGATGTTCATTGGCAAACTTCAGACGGGCCTGTATATGTGCTTTCTTGAGCAGGGGGACCTTGCGGGCGCTGCAGGATTTCAGTCCTTCACGGCGTAGTGTGTTACCAATTGTTTTCTTGGTGACT
Source organism: Coregonus lavaretus (assembly GCF_964263955.1). Classification (NCBI taxonomy): domain Eukaryota; kingdom Metazoa; phylum Chordata; class Actinopteri; order Salmoniformes; family Salmonidae; genus Coregonus; species Coregonus lavaretus. The sequence continues at coordinate 21,159,207 of NC_140003.1, forward strand.
ATGGTCCCAGCTGCCTTGAGATCAAGATCCTCCTGTGTAGTTCTGGGCTGATTCCTCACCGTTCTCATGATCATTGCAACTCCACGAGGTGAGATCTTGCATGGAGCCCTAGGCCGAGGGAGATTGACAGTTCTTTTGTGTTTCTTCCATTTGCGAATAATCGCACCAACTGTTGTCACCTTCTCACCAAGCCGCTTGGCGATGGTCTTGTAGCCCATTCCAGCCTTGTCTAGGTCTACAATCTTGTCCCTGACATCCTTGGAGAGCTCTTTGTTCTTGGCCATGGTGGAGAGTTTGGAATCTGATTGATTGATTGCTTCTGTGGACAGGTGTCTTTTATACAGGTAACAAACTGAGATTAGGAGCACTCCCTTTAAGAGTGTGCTCCTAATCTCAGCTCGTTACCTGTATAAAAGACACCTGGGAGCCAGAAATCTTTCTGATTGAGAGGGAGTCAAATACTTATTTCCCTCATTAAAATGCAAATCAATTTAACATTTTTTACATGCTGGATTTTTTTGTTGTTATCCTGTCTCTCACTGTTCAAATAAACCTACCATTAAAATTATAGACTGATCATTTCTTTCAGTGGGCAAACGTACAAAATCAGCAGGGGATCAAATAATTTTTTCCCTCACTGTATGTAAACTTCTGACCCACTGGAATTGTGATAGTTAATTATAAGTGAAATAATCTGTCTGTAAACAATTTTTGGAAAAATTACTTGTCATGCACAAAGTAGATGTCCTAACCGACTTGCCAAAACTAAACTATAGTTTGTTAACAAGAAATGTGTGGAGTGGTTGAAAAACGACTTTTAATGACTCCAACCTAAGTGCATGTAAACTTCTGACTTCAACTGTAGATATTCCATTAAAAATCAGCCGTTTCCAGCTACAATAGCCATTTACAACATTAACAATGTCTACACTGTATTTCTGATCAATTTGTTATTTTAATGGACAAAAAATTGCTTTTCTTTTGAAATCAAGGCCATTTTTAAGTGACCCCAAACTTTTGAACGGTAGTGTACCTGTATTCCAAATTCTACATTTCAGAAATGTGACTGATGCATACAATTATTTAGAAAGTAGCATAAATGTAAGAAGCCTGAAAGCATAGCATTTCTGCTTGTATGTAATCAACCTCCCAAGTTCCAACAGCCTGAATTAGACAGATTTGATTGTTTGCATGGAGTCTACGAGGCTCTCTTTAAGTATCAAGCATGTTGGAATGAAGTGCACAGGTACAGTCTGGTCAGACTGGTATCATCCCTATCAATCAATGGATATCCATGGCAGGAGAACTATAATGACATCATCATTGGTCCTCTGTAGCTCAGCTGGTAGAGCACGGCGCTTGTAACGCCAAGGTAGTGGGTTCGATCCCCGGGACCACCCATACACAAAAAAAATGTATGCACGCATGACTGTAAGTCGCTTTGGATAAAAGCGTCTGCTAAATGGCATATTATTATTATTTATCATGAAGACCAGACGGAAGCTATCAACATGACCAGTTAGTGGCGCTGTTGCTAAACGGAGAGGATACAGTAGTTCATACAGTAGATATTTGGTCTGATTGAAATACTTTTTCCACTGACTACCATGATGCAGTTTAAAAATGTACAATTGAGGAATAATCTATGACCGAATGTACTGACTCTCTAGAAAGTATCTACTGGTTTGTCCAGTCCTCATAAAATCGGCATAATATGATACAATATGATAATACAAACTTGGGTAGATGTATTTGTAATGCGGTTCATGATTAGCTACATTGTAATCTCATGATCACTACTATAGAAACGCCCAACAATAGAAATATAATTCAATTTCTATGCAGTCGACCAATGACTGCACTCAACACCCTAATGTCCCTTTAAATGCAAATAGCAGTTTGTTTTGGATTTATTATGACGTCAGTTCCTGAGGGAAATCTTGCCTCCCTCTTTTCTTGGGACTTGTGAAAATTATCCCGTTAGAGTATCGATCGAGTAGGAAATACAGTAGAAGACTTAACAACCATGGAAACGTATTAGTTTTCATTTTGTAAAAGTGAACCATGCAAGTGGATTGGTTGTTACTTTAGGCAAGTCTTTCGTGAGTAGCTATTCCTTTCGGATCTACAAGTGGCCATCCGCGACAACAGCAGCAAGTGTATGTCGCCGGATTTCTTTCATCTGTTGCTTCAGTAAAGCGTCGTTTCACAAGAGGTAACGTTAGATTGCTAAACCTGTTGCTCTTGTTCATGATGGGGCTAGTCAAATACAATTTGTCGAGTTATTCTTCAATAGTTAATGCTGTAATGAAACGTATGAAATTTAACTAAGATAAAAATTAATACAGTATTTATTCGGGCAAAACTTCTAGCTGACTACTAATTGGTTAGTTAACGTTACTAGTTAGCTAGCTAACCAGCAAGTTAACTAGCATAACCAACCATCTGGTACCGCAGAACTAGCTAACTAGTAGCATAGTCTGCTAACTAGCAGTGATAAGTCACACCATTTTGATTTGCATACTAATGTGGCTTCTGTCACAGTACAGTATTTAACAGATTGTTTTAACATCACAGCCCTCTGATTGAGGAACACAACAGATTGTATCACTAATCCTTCCTCTCACATGAGCAGGTAGTGTTCACTAGGCCACCACCATGCTGAGTTTCCTCCGCCGGACGCTGGGCCGGCGGTCCATCCGTAAGCATGCTGAGAAGGCCCGGCTGAGAGAGGCCCAGCGGGCCACCACACACATCCCTGCTGCAGGGGAGGCCAAGTCCGTCATCACCTGCCGTGTGTCACTGCTGGACGGCACTGACGTCAGTGTGGACCTACCGGTGAGACTTTACACTACAAACTTTACACATAACACAGTGGGAAAGATTCTGAATCTAACCTGCTGTTCGAGGTTCAACTGATGTCAAGGCATGCCTCATGAGAAAGTAACAGGTGGGTATTGGGTCATCAAAAGTTATTTCAAAAGAAGGAAGACAGAGTAGGAGCATTTTTGGCATGGCAGATGCTCTCGCTCTGTGTGTCTGTGTTGGTTGATTGCCGTGTATAAGGTTCTGCTGTATAGTACTTGCTGACCAGCTCCCTCAATTGCTCCGAGATCCTGATCATGTTGTGGGGGTGGTAGCTAGTTGCCCTCCTCTCGCTGTGCTGTTAATGATTTACTGAGAGAGTCACCGTCAGGTCTTGGCTCACTGAGGTGTGACTAGGCCACATGAGAGGTGCGTGCCAGTGTGTTTATGTATAGGACAGTGTGTTGTTGTGTTGAGTGCTGCTGATCACCTGTAATTCCATGATCCCTCTACAGCACACCTGGTCACATGACCCACCCACTGCCAGGAGCCAAGTGAGTGGAGATACTCTTCTCAAATGGGAAGACTTGCTCTTGTCCCACAATGTCCTCTGATTTCTCAGGGTTGGAATTTCTAAGGCATTCCAGCTGTCAAACCAGTTGAATACGTGATCGTCTGATCCCACTCTGGTATTCTCCCGAGTGGCGCAGTGGTCTAAGGCACTGCATCGCAGTGCTAGCTGTGCCACTAGAGATCCTGGTTCGATTCCAGGCTCTGTCGTAGCCGGCCGTGACCGGGAGGCGGCGCACAATTGGCCCAGCGTCGTCTAGGGTAGGGGAGGGAATGGCCGGCAGGGATGTAGCTCAGTTGGTAGAGCATGGCGTTTGCAATGCCAGGGTTGTGGGTTCGATTCCCACGGGGGTATGAAAAATAGTATGAAAAATAATGTATGCACTAACTGTAAGTCGCTCTGGATAAGAGCATCTGCTAAATGACTAAAATGTAAATGTATTCCCACTCTGGTATTCCACTGTAAATGCTATAGGTCTATTGTTACAGAGCTTCTCCAATAGTTGATTCTGTTTTTTTGCAATGCCTCTGATTGCAATGCTGGTGGAGAGCTATTACAACATGGGATAGGCCAACCATGTTTATGTCTGACGAGTTTGTGGAGTTCAGGACATGAGACAGTGTGCCGTTTACTAATAGCTTTGTCATAGTCATGTGAAAATACATTTGAAAGGAACATTGAGAAATGTTAGGCTACCTGTATGTCTGGATCTATAGCTCTGCTATGTATGAGTTCTAGGCTAATTGATATAGTCTGATGACCGTTTATTCACTTGGTGGCTTTGATTAAGTGTTACAAAGCAGAACTGCTGGGTTGCATAAAACTGTCATTGTTTAGGCTGCCAATGGGCTCCCCAGGCAATAACTCACTGACTGATTTTGATTATCAAGGCCTTATGTTTTCTTTGTTCTTCTGAGACAGCTTTGGGCCTAATGGTCTTCGGGCCTAATGGTCTGTCCCTGTTGTTTAGATATTTTGTGTGATCTCTGACATGCATGTTGCTACTGTTCAGCAGCCACACTCGGGACTAGCTGGAATAGTGGGATTGAACAGAGTGAATAAACATGTTGACAAATAGGGCTAGTACAAGATGCTGGGTTTGGATTGATGAAACATAACATCTTGGACTTATTTCAGTAATAGTACAGTAGTCTCCTTTTTACTGTAAAGATACTTAGCTGACTCGAGCTGTGGATAGTCATTACCTAACCAGGCTAGGCCTTTGGTGAGGCCTATTTATTTTGATTAATGATGAGTCGGGTTTAGTGCTAGTCAGTAAACTGTCCAGAATGACTCTTGAAGAAAGAGTGTGGCGTAGCATGTTTATTGCTCTTACCAAGATGGTTGAGTGCTTGGTAAGTCAGCGCAAAGGGTTTCCTAGGGTTACTCCTCTGAAGCAGCAGCTATCCCTTTTGACGCAGACAGCACTGTAAATAACCTAGGAATAACCGTCTCTCCTCTGACACCACCAGTTCCAGGACTCAGTCCAGTCTGAATAAGGGAGCCTCAAGCTTTTAAAACTATGGGTGGGAAGAAGGAGGAAGGCTGCCATATTTCTTCCTCAGTCCTCCCCTCAGTGGCACTCCTCTGACTTGCATTCGGGGAGCAGCCTTAGGAATGTAACTGTGCCTCCAAAGGCAGATAGTTGGTTGGGCAGGCTGGAAACCTCTGGTGAACAATGCGACAGCGAGGCCTGGGGTTCACTGGAGCGCACAATGGCTCCTTTGTGTCCATTCTCCCTGGCCGCAGGGGCGCTTTGTGAGCTATGCCAACTCTATGGGGCCTGTGTGAGCGTCCGGCAGGCTTGGATTAACACTGGGGACTGAGGACTGTTCAATGGCAGCATCCTCTCCTCTCTACCCATCACGACCTCTCCCCCTGTATAACATACTGGACCAGAGCATGGCAGTGCAGGCCTGTGTCCTCACTGCTCATGTCAATGTTTGTTCCCCTGAAGGGTATTGTGTGTTTCACTGTGTGCTTTATCTATGTGCACACAGCAGTGTCACAACCAGTAATATGCTTGTTAGGTTTCAGCAATGCTGTTGCAGACTTTACTGTATGTGGTAACTTTTTATGCTTAACCTACATCTTTCCTGTTTTGAGTTTCCATTGTTGGTGGACTTGAAATCTGACGTTGCTTTTATTCATCTGAGAAACTCGAGGCAAAGCTCCCCATTTGAGCAGAATGGCAGTGAACTCTCCCAGCCACTGCAAGGGTCATTTTCACCCCTTCTATAAGCTTTGATCATTCAGTCACCTTGAACACAAATTAGCGCAGTCATTCAGCCCAGTGGAGTGACTGACCAACCACAGCTTTTGTTTTTGCCGTGTCTCACTCTGCTCTCTGGTGATGTGAGGCAGGACAAAGGGAGTGGGAGCGTTTTGTTTTCGTAGGCTGGCCTGTGGATCACTCATTAGCTGAGACTTCTCTACACGGCTACAGACTGTACTGTGTAGTCAGGCTACAGGCTGTACTGTGTAGTCAGGCTACAGGCTGTACTGTGTAGTCAGGCTACAGGCTGTACTGTGTAGTCAGGCTACAGGCTGTACTGTGTAGTCAGGCTACAGGCTGTACTGTGTAGTCAGGCTACAGGCTGTACTGTGTAGTCAGGCTACAGGCTGTACTGTGTAGTCAGGCTACAGGCTGTACTGTGTAGTCAGGCTACAGGCTGTACTGTGTAGTCAGGCTACAGGCTGTACTGTGTAGTCAGGCTACAGGCTGTACTGTGTAGTCAGGCTACAGGCTGTACTGTGTAGTCAGGCTACAGGCTGTACTGTGTAGTCAGGCTACAGGCTGTACTGTGTAGTCAGGCTACAGGCTGTACTGTGTAGTCAGGCTACAGGCTGTACTGTGTAGTCAGGCTACAGGCTGTACTGTGTAGTCAGGCTACAGGCTGTACTGTGTAGTCAGGCTACAGGCTGTACTGTGTAGTCAGGCTACAGGCTGTACTGTGTAGTCAGGCTACAGGCTGTACTGTGTAGTCAGGCTACAGGCTGTACTGTGTAGTCAGGCTACAGGCTGTACTGTGTAGTCAGGCTACAGGCTGTACTGTGTAGTCAGGCTACAGGCTGTGTATCGTGTGTGTGTAGTCAGTCAGGCTGCTCGGCAGAGAGTAAAGACTGACTGGGGTCACGCTGACTCGCTGTGCTGCGGCCTACTAACAAGTTGCCATGGCGACCCCAGTGCTGCCATTCTTCCTGCTGTTTTGAAGTATGCAGAGTACTGAACTAGCTAGTACAGCAGCAGGCTACAGGAGTTGGGCAGCTAGCACCCCGTCTGAGCAGTGCGGACTAGAGACTGGTACGACCTGTCAGACTGACTGCAGGAAACACTGAATCATAGAGTTCAAACTGCTCACCAGAACAGAAGGGCAAGACTAGACTAATACATGTGGCAATGTGCCTGATTTTAAAGTAGGTGAAGCCAGCAAAATAATGTGTTCTACTTAGCTCTTGTCTCTTTTTTTGTTTGTTTTCTAATCAGTTATAGAGGCAATGAAATCAACACTGTGTCTGGGGAATGTAGTGTCAGGGAAAAATACACAAACACCTAAAACAGATCTATATTTTCCCTTTTCCACCAGTGGTGACTTAGTGAAACTTCACTACAATTGCTCATTCCACTTGTTTTGTTTTGACCATAATAAATAACATTGAGCAACAGTTTACAAATATTTGAAATATTTAACTATTATTAAGATGCTAAAGAGAACACAGTGAAAAGTGTAGACCTAGTCTGTTGAATGATTGATGCCATTGCTTCCAGACTAATGACTGTGTGTGTGATGTGACCTCTGACATCTCTCCTGTCCTGTCAGAAAAAAGCCAAGGGTGAGGAGCTGTTTGACCAGATCATGTACCATCTGGACATCATAGAGAAGGACTACTTCGGACTGCGCTTCATGGACTCTGCACAAGTACCGGTAAGACCAGAGTGGCAGACGGAGTGGCAGACGGTCCTAGAGACAGACATACTTTTATTACCACCCACCCAACCTTATTCTGATTAGGAATTAAGAAGGGGTTTGTAATGGTTAGATTTATTCACTCAACTTGAATTGCTCTTCTCTGGAATAGTGATTTGAATAACAGTGTGTGCAGTTTACGTACAATCTGGGTTTTCTAATGTAGGGCTGTTCTTATGGAAAGTTCAAGTACAGTTCTTTGCAGAAAGTAATTTTTAAGTTCACAGACCCAGCAGCCAGGGCAAGCTGATATGGTGTGAAGGGCATGGAAGGAGTGAGAGAGGTAGTAGGGAGGGAGAGCTGGAGAGAGGAATGTGGGGGAGAGAAGTGTGAAAGAGGGCTGTGGCAGAGACCTTCCGTTCCCTCATCAGCATGAGCATCACCCCCCCACCCCTCTACTCACACACTCACTCCTAAACCCCCGCCCCTCCCTCCTACATTGTTCATGCCTCACAGACTCCCAACTCCCAGACAAGAGTTAGAAATCAGAAATTCACTTTCTAGTGACACAATCAAACTGTGTGTGATATCCTAAGTGAGGCTGCTGTCAAATTAATTCGTTGTTGGCCTTTCCAATGACGTGAATGCCCTTGAGCCTAGATAGTTGATTCTTTCCTGTCATTGAAATATGTTGTTATTTTCTCATCTCTTTTGCAGCATTGGCTTGACGTTACAAAAAGCATAAAAAAACAAGTCAAAAGTAAGTATATGTTCTTTACCTCGCAATCACTGGAGATACACAAGCTATATACCTTCTATTGCCTATTTTCTGTACCAATGTAGACCTAGAGATGTATAATGGATAAACTATTAACAGATGGGTGTGTTGATGGAACAGCCAGAAACAGATTGATTTCATTAGTGCCATTCTCATTTCAAACCTTTATTTTCTTCCGTTCCTCATCTATCTCTCTGTGCAGTCGGACCCCCATACTGCCTTCACATGAGGGTCAAATTCTACTCCTCAGAACCCAACAACCTGCATGAGGAGTTGACCAGGTCATCTTATTGTTGTCTTGTTATTACTATTCAATAATCATCTATTGTTTTTACAACATGATTTATGTTGATGAACATTGTATTTATTGTGGACATTTCTCTGGACTTTTTATAAACAAATGACCCTTTTATTCCCGCAGGTATCTATTTGTATTACAACTAAAACAAGATATCCTCAGTGGCAAGTAAGTAACCCTCCTCATTCAGACTGTTTTGCTCTTCCTATATTAGATATACAGTATATTAGATTAGTGTAGACTTCATGTGCTTCAATATGTTTAACATCGCTGATGTCTATAGGCCAAGTACATCATTAGATACATTACATGTTAGTTATATATGTTCTGTTGCATCATGCTACAGATGCTAAGAGGCTTACCTGCAGTAGTGGATTACACGTGATGTTTTAACGAAACTATTTACATTGATTAATAGATTGTGAATATTAGTATACATTTTCACTACATAGGGATTAGTGTTCATGTTGTCTGTCTGGCTATCCAATAACACAGGGTTGTTGTGTGTTAGCTCTGGAGAGAGAAACAGGCTGTTAGAAACAGGCTGCTATATCCTTGCCTAGTGTGTACTGTACCTTGTTGAAAGCAACAGCACTCAGACAGCAGCATTGTTTTCTAATGAACACTCTCCTCCTTGTCTCACAGGTTAGAATGTCCTTTCGACACAGCAGTGGAACTGGCGGCCTTCTCATTGCAAGGTAAGAACAACTATGGCCCAATGTCTTTGTGTGGTTGTCATAACTCTTCTTGAATGAGAACCACTGAGTTGCAGTTTTCTGAGGGGGTGGAATCTTTGCTATCAGCAGGAAGAGACCATAGCGCCACAGTAGCCTTTCAGAGCATGTAACATGGTGGAGTATTCATGGTAATAAAATATAGTTTGGGCTTATCGCTACCCTCTCTTCAAGAATGTGTGTGCTACTGCCGCACTGTCCAAAGGAGTTGGCACAAATGCTGGGGCTGCAGTCCTTGCTCAGTGTTCCATCTGTAAATGGGCCCTCCAGGGTTGTTCTTAATGGAAGTGAGCCCCCCCTCTCCCTCCCTCTCTTCCAGCTCCTCTGTGGGGTAAATGCAAGCTCATTAGAGCCCAGCTCTTTGCAAAGGCCCCCCTAATCCAGCCCTCTCCCTCGTCCCGCTCTCTCACTCCCTCTCTCTCGGTCTCTCTACCTCCCCTCTGAGTTCGCATGAAAATCATCCACAGCTCCAACACAGACCCTTTGACATACAGCAAAACCACTTTTTTTTCTCCAAACTCACTCTTTTTAGCCAGAACTCCAAATGGCCCTTCCCGAACAAAACTCACGGTTTGTCTTATGAATTTTAGGTAGAATAGATATCAGGATTTCAGACTGTATTCTGTTCTGCTAAATGGCGTAGCAAGTCAAATAATGGACACTCAAGCAGTTGGTCAAAGCCTCAGGTTTCAATGTAACACCAACTGAATGTCCGGTCGGTAGCTAGACTCCACTCTTTTTGGGAGCTAGGCTGGATGTCTGTCCATATTTCCCACACTGAATTTGATTTGTTGACCAATGACCAGGAGGAGGTAAGGCATTCCCTTCTCTGCCCTGTTAGAAACATCCATCCCTGTCATGGCCCCGCCCCCCTGAACCTTAGCCCCACGCTGAGCTCTGTGATGCATCACTACTCTGCCTTGGTCTGCAGCAGCACAGAGCTGGAGCACATCACTGATAACAAAGAGCCTCTCCTCACCTCCATTACCCAGATAACATACTGCTGCCCTATTTATCCCCCTGCCTGCAGAGTCAGACACGGTTATCTCCATGATGCTATGTAAGGAAAGAGTGAGGCGTCATTGGAGGTCTGTTGCTCCACTTAAATGTGATTTGGATGTCTTTTAATGTTGAAGGGGGCAACTTTAAAGGAATTATTCAAAATTACAAATGTCATTAATAGCTAACAGGTCATCTATAAATCCTAAATCAGTGACCAAAATGATGGGGAGAGAAGAATATATATACAGCTTCTCATTAGCATTACTTTCATTGCAAAACAAGCCCAGACCCCAGATAGCATGCCTTAATCAACCTTCTAGAGTGATTCAGAGAACTCATGTCTACGGTTGTGTTCCAGCTGAGCTGGGAGACTAACCCTGCGGAGCATGCTCTGGACCTAGTGTCTGAGTTAGGGTTAAAGTACTCAGTATGTAACCTGTGTTCCAGCTGAGCTGGGAGACTAACCCTGCGGAGCATGCTCTGGACCTAGTGTCTGAGTTAGGGTTAAAGTACTCAGTATGTAACCTGTGTTCCAGCTGAGCTGGGAGACTAACCCTGCGGAGCATGCTCTGGACCTAGTGTCTGAGTTAGGGTTAAAGTACTCAGTATGTAACCTGTGTTCCAGCTGAGCTGGGAGACTAACCCTGCGGAGCATGCTCTGGACCTAGTGTCTGAGTTAGGGTTAAAGTACTCAGTATGCAACCTGTGTTCCAGCTGAGCTGGGAGACTAACCCTGCGGAGCATGCTCTGGACCTAGTGTCTGAGTTAGGGTTGAAGTACTCAGTATTTAACCTGTGTTCCAGCTGAGCTGGGAGACTGTGACCCTGCCGAGCATGCTCTGGACCTAGTGTCTGAGTTAGGGTTAAAGTACTCAGTATGCAACCTGTGTTCCAGCTGAGCTGGGAGACTAACCCTGCGGAGCATGCTCTGGACCTAGTGTCTGAGTTAGGGTTGAAGTATTCAGTATTTAACCTGTGTTCCAGCTGAGCTGGGAGACTGTGACCCTGCCGAGCATGCTCTGGACCTAGTGTCTGAGTTAGGGTTAAAGTACTCAGTATGCAACCTGTGTTCCAGCTGAGCTGGGAGACTAACCCTGCGGAGCATGCTCTGGACCTAGTGTCTGAGTTAGGGTTGAAGTATTCAGTATTTAACCTGTGTTCCAGCTGAGCTGGGAGACTGTGACCCTGCCGAGCATGCTCTGGACCTAGTGTCTGAGTTCCGCTTCATGCCAGAGCAGACTGAGGCCATGGAGCTGGCCATCTTCAACACCTGGAAGGAGTGCAGGTAAGACATTGATATCACAGCAAATGTCTCAGTAACAATTTATGATGTCACCATTAAAAGGCTATTTATAAGGCATGTGTTAATGGTAAGGTATTGTAAAGTGTTACCATTGTCTAGAGGTTGTATAGCCCATCTTATACAGCAGAGATGTTCACAAGTCTTTGAGGTAAAATCCAAGTCAAGTCTCAAGTCTTTTATAATAATAATAATAATAATAATATGCCATTTAGCAGACGCTTTTATCCAAAGCGACTTACAGTCATGTGTGCATACATTTTTACGTATGGGTGGTCCCGGGGATCGAACCCACTACCCTGGCGTTACAAGCGCCATGCTCTACCAATTGAGCTACAGAGGACCTTTTGGCAATGGCTTTCTGCCTGATGTGGGTTAGGTCTATAAACCTTGTAAATTATTTGAAGAGACTCCCTTGTTCATTAGTCCATACTTGTATGAAAGTAAGCACATCAGGCACTATTTAAATCAAAATACATTTCCTTTTAAAATGTAGACAGTTTACATTAATAAAAGTAATTGTACCGGAAATGAAAAAAATAAGACATAATATTTAAAAGTGCATGGTAGTTTGTGGCAGACATGGTCTATATTTCACTTCATTCAGTCACACAAACAGAAAATCTGTAGGTGAGGGATGTATGAATGTAAACCAAAATGACAGACAACTGTTGAATAACTGCACTACTAAAGTGTCCTATTTTTCAAACGATCCCTAAAATATACTTACTGACCTGGACACTTAACAGAAATACAATTTCCTGTAACAAGTTGCAAATTACGTCCTGTGCCCTAAGACAAAGAACATTTCTGTTGCAGACAGGTTACATTTCAGATCAAGTTAGTGAGCCTGACATGATGAGGCCTCCATGACTAAACACTCTCTCCACTGGGGCACTGGTGGCAGGCACAGCCAACACGGTCATTGCTACCTGCTTGAGCCTTAAAGTCTTTTGCATGGATTCTCCCAAAATCCAAACAATCAACTTCATTTTCATCAGAAGATACTTGAATGTAGCGAATAATCTCTGCTCTGACAGATGACTTTATGTCTCCTTTCTTCTTGCTGATCTTGTTGCGGTAGCCAGAGAACAGTCTGGAGGTTTTGGCAGGTGGTTGTTCTTCTTCTTCTCCACTACTGCTCTCCGTAACGGTGACTTTCTGTGCCTCAGCCAAAACAAGGTCTGAAATAAACTCATAAAATGATGTATATGATTAAGAAATAACAATTTTCGTGGTCAAAAGTTTTGAGAATGACACAAGTATTGGTCTTCAAAGTTTGCTGCTTCAGTGTTTTTAGATATTTTTGTCAGATGTTACTACGGTATACTGAAGTATAATTACAAGCATTCCATAAGTGTCAAAGGCTTTTATTGACAATAACATTACATGTATGCAAAGAGTCAATATTTGCAGTGTTGACCCTTCTTTTTCAAGACCTCTGCAATCCGCCCTGGCATGCTGTCAATTAACTTCTGGGCCACATCCTGACTGATGGCAGCCCATTCTTGCATAATCAATGCTTGGAGTTTGTCAGAATTTGTGGGTTTTTGTTTGTCCACCCGCCTCTTGAGGATCGACCACAAGTTCTCAATGGGATTAAGGTCTGGGGAGTGTCCTGGCCATGGACCCAAAATGTCGATGTTTTGTTCCCCGAGCCACTTAGTTATCACTTTTGCCTTATGGCAAGGTGCTCCATCATGCTGGAAAAGGCATTGTTCGTCACCAAACTGTTCTTGGATGGTTGGGAGAAGTTGCTCTCGGAGTATGTATTGGTACCATTCTTTATTCATGGCTGTGTTCTTAGGCAAAATTGTGAGTGAGCCCACTCCCTTGGCTGAGAAGCAACCCCACACATGAATGGTCTCAGGATGCTTTACTGTTGGCATGACACAGGACTGATGGTAGCGCTCACCTTGTCTTCTCCGGACAACCTTTTTTCTGGATGCCACAAACAATCGGAAAGGGATTCATCAGAGAAAATGACTTTATCCCAGTCCTCAGCAGTTCAATCCCTGTACCTTTTGCAGAATATCAGTCTGTCCCTGATGTTTTTCCTGTAGAGAAGTGGCTTCCTCGCTGCCCTTCTTGACACCAGGCCATCCTCCAAAAGTATTCGCCTCACTGTGCGTGCAGATGCACTCACACCTGCCTGCTGCCATTCCTGAGCAAGCTCTGCACTGGTGGTGCCCCGATTCCGCAGCTGAATCAATTTAAGGAGACGGTCCTGGCGCTTGCTGGACTTTCTTGGGTGCCCTGAAGCCTTCTTCACAACAATTGAACCTCTCTCCTTGAAGTTCTTGATGATCCGATAAATGGTTGATTTAGGTGCAATCTTACTAGCAGCAATATCCTTGCCTGTGAAACCCTTTTTGTTCAAAGCAATGATGACGGCACGTGTTTCCTTGCCGGTAACCATGGTTAACAGAGGAAGAACAATGATTTCAAGCACCACCCTCCTTTTAAAGCTTCCAGTCTGTTATTCTAACTCAATCAGCATGACAGAGTGATCTCCAGCCTTGTCCTCGTCAACACTCTCACCTGTGTTAACAAGAGAATCACTGACATGATGTCAGCTGGTCCTTTTGTGGCAGGGCTGAAATGCAGTGGTAATGTTTTTTGGGGATTAAGTTAATTTTCATGGCAAATAGGGACTTTGCAATTCATTGCAATTCATCTGATCACTCTTCATAACATTCTGGAGTATATGCAAATTGCCATCATAAAAACTGAGGCAGCAGACTTTGTGAAAATGAATGTGTCATTCTCAACTTTTGACCACGACTGTACATTATGCATGGGAAACAAAAGCATGATTATTTGAATGCAAGTGACATAGAAAACGTTGCATGTTGCAATGCATTGTACCTACCAATCAGACTCTCCTTCAATTCAGCTTCATCTTCATGTGGTATGAGGACATCATGATCAAGCCAGAACAGGCAGAAAGATGGGTCCAGCAGCCATTATGTATACATTGTCACCAAATGGACGTTTTGTTGCCTGTTCATCCGTGTGCTCCATTCTGACATTCCCAAACACCCCATGGAATCGGCGTTTGAGGGACTGCTGCAGTGCTTTTACTAGACTGACTAGGTGACGACTTGTGCTCAGTATACTTTGCAGATGATAGTTGAGTGACAGTACACAAGGAAGGGCAGCACTGAGAGTCACCACTTTCACCCCAAGAGTAAGGTCGGTGGCCTGGACAAAAGGGTCCAAAATGTCCACTAGCTCCAATAGCTGGCTCCATTCCCTTGGTGATAAGCAGAGCTCCTTGTGTCCTTGGGCCTCAAGTAGAGAACTGAGGCTTTGTTGATTCAGATAGGTGACTGCTTTAACAAGCCGGAGGATGGAATTCCATCTGGTGGACACAGCAGCAGGGATACTACGATTGGCTCCGAACTCAGCTTCAAATGCTTCTTTCAGACCACAGGTAGTATGTAGTAAGCTGCAAAGTTTAGTTACCTTAGCCATCACACTGTTTATGATTTTTGTTTCCTTTAGTCCATCTCTAATCACCAGTTGTAATGAATGGGCAAAGCAGTGTAAGTGCTGTTGCCTGCAGTTGGTTTGGATAGCTTCAACATCAGCATTGTACTCTTCACCAAATTCTTCCTGTAGGCTGTGGTTATCCACATCATCATGATCATTGCTTGCTTTGGGGAAACAAACTGTGAAAGCCTTTTTTAATATTTGCAGCGTTATCACATATGATATAATCTCATTTATGTTTTAAGCCAAAATTATCACTGATTCTTTCCCCAGTGTGTGACCCTGTGAATCTATCACAGCTCAACAGAACTGACTCCAGTCTGGGAGTTTTCTTCTCTTCCATGGCCATGTAATGGGCCGTTACTCCCATGAAGCCCCACATGGTCCTGTCAGTCCATATATCTACAGTGACAGACACTGATTCCATCTTCTCTAACGCACTTTGTTCAGTCATGCAGGCACCTGGTCAACGTGGGCCTACTTACTGGTCTATATTTGTCATCTACCACTGACATGAAATGCCTAAAGTGAGGGTTGTCCACTAAGGACATAGGCAGGTTGCAGGAAATGATCAGGTCTTGCAGTATAGCCTCTGTTATGGCCTTCTGCCTGGGATGGCCCTGGCTGTACACATGGATACCTGTGGTGGTCAAGAATGAGTCAATGCTGCTCTGTCCTTCTGTCCCTGCGCTGGCCACCTTTCAGTGAACCTACAGATGAACAACATGATGGATAGTTGTTGCTGACTTGAGATGGAAGTACAAGGACACAAACAAATATATATGGTCTATTGGATTTTTCAGCAGAAATGTCCAAGAAGTTGCATGCTTTGAACTCTCGTTTTATACTAAATTACTTCCTAGGACCAGGCTACAACAGAAAGTATATTAAATCTCAGTGATTTGCATATCGCCGAGATGTAACTAAATCATCTCTGCTAAACAAGTAGGCCTAGCTATCTGACAACTCGCTTCTTAACCTTTCAAGAAATATTCTACAGTAATACATTTCTTGTTAGCTAAAAGATGACACATAAGAAAGCTAGCTATATCAAGCTGGCATCTGCTAAACAGGCTATTATTAGTCTAACCACATTGTAACGTTGTTAGCTAGCTAACCTAACTGACCTTTCGCGGTGAGTTTTCAAATGTCGGATGAAGTTAGATGTAGTTGCGCCAGCATCTTTAATGTTAAGTCCACAAGTTTTGCAAACAGCATTTCGTTTTTTGCCACTGGCATTATACTGCAGGTTCTTGTAACCAAATGTAATAATGAAAGCCTCACCACCTGATGACATTGTTGCTGATTATTGTTTAGCTGAAGTACTACAGTGACGTACAAATGACGCAGATGTTCTAGAACGCTTTTCAGCCCTCTGTATTAAACTACTTTCTCTGTGTTATAATGCCACCTGTTCCATGTTATCTGACAGAATGCACAACAGAAACGTATCCCAGTACTGACTTGCATTGTTCACGAGTCTCTCATCTAGAGTCCAAGTCAAGTCTCAGTTTTTGTTAGGTTACAGCCTTATTCTAAATTTTTTATTTTTTTTATTGTACTAATCAATCTACACACAGTACCCCATAATGACAAAGCAAAAACAGGTTCTTAGAATCTTTTGCTAATTTATAAAAAAATTAACGGAAATATCACATTTACATAAGTATTCAGACCCTTTACTCAGTACTTTGTTGAAGCACCTTTGGCAGCGATTACAGCCTCGAGTCTTCTTGTGTATGATGCTAATTTTGGCTTAAAACTGTTTTCGCTTTGTCATTATGGGGTAGTATGTGTAGATTGCTGAGGAAATGGTTTTATTTAATCCATTTTAGAATAAGGCTGTAACGTAACAAAATGTGGAAAAAGTCAAGGGGTCTGAATACTTTCCGAAGGCACTGGTTACAGCCAGGAGTTTGTCCTGTATTTGGGTGCCTATAGGGTTAGGCTATTTAAGCTACTCACGTAATGACCTTTCCTTGGGGAGCATAGGTCATCCACCGGCTATAGGGCACCTATATTATTTGATCACCCTTGATGTACTGTGGCTGGGGTATTCCCAGGAAGGGTTAGGTGCAGTTATTAGTTTTTATTGATTTTAAAGCATGTGTCAGTGTGGGCCGGTCTTGACCGGTGGTTACCCTGAGGTTACCTTGATGTAACAGATGCTAAATCTTGACAGTGCTTGCTCTTTAACCTGGAACACATGCATGAGCTACCTGTGATGTATGACTTCGTCATGGTTGAGATTTTAATGTCACCTATATGATTTATAATCAACAGTCGTGGTTAATCTCAAGAGTCAACATTCTTTGTATGTGACCTTATCTCACACACACCTCATCCCCTGTTTAACCCAGTATTCTGCCTCTTCTGCTCTGTCCCAGGGGCCAGATGCCATCGCAGGCAGAGATTAACTACCTGAACAAGGCCAAGTGGCTGGAGATGTACGGGGTGGACATGCACATGGTGAAGGTGAGGACAACAGAATGGGAGTCTCTCCAGCTCTCTCTCGCACTCTCTGTCTCTTTTCTGTCTCTCTCTCTCTATGCCTCTTGCTCTCGTGTTATACAGGGCTGTACTGGTATGAAAACAAAACGCTAGTGGAGATTAAGGATGGTGAGTAACATAAACGGTGACACTGCGCTGAATGGGTGTCTACTGTCCCTCCAGGCTCGAGATGGTAATGACTACCAGCTAGGACTGACCCCCACCGGAGTGCTGGTGTTTGAGGGAGAGACCAAGATAGGCCTGTTCTTCTGGTAAGACCATTGGCCATACTTGATCTCTACCTGTGTC
Source organism: Coregonus lavaretus (assembly GCF_964263955.1). Taxonomy (NCBI): domain Eukaryota; kingdom Metazoa; phylum Chordata; class Actinopteri; order Salmoniformes; family Salmonidae; genus Coregonus; species Coregonus lavaretus. The sequence continues at coordinate 21,176,896 of NC_140003.1, forward strand.
TCTACTAGTTCAAGAACTAGTGGGTGTTGATCACTATCTCTTGTTTAACTGTCCCTATAATTGTGTTTTTCCATGTGTGTGTCTCAGGCCCAAGATCACCCGTCTAGACTTTAAGAAGAGCACACTGACCCTGGTGGTGGTTGAGGATGACGGAGAAGAGGCTCAGGAGACAGAAGAGGTAATGAACCAACCCTCCTCTGCCACAAACACACACAGTGGGGGTAGCCATGGTCCCTACTCTTACCTCCGACTCTTTACTACTGGGCCCTCTTCCCGTACACTTATCCACCCACTCAGACTCAGTCTCTCTGCTCTGAGGGCCCTAGTGTAGCTGGGGATTGTTTGTTCCGCCTGGGTCTGAATCTGACCTATCCATGCATCCATCCATATCCTGTTCTGTTTATCATGCTGCATCACTCTTTCTCTTCCATCATGCTGTTCTGTTGTGCTACCTTAGTGAATTATAGTGGCTGGTGTTGAAATGCGGTCCATTTTCTCCCACTGCTTTTCAATACAACCCAACGCCCCTGTACTTTTCTGTACAAGCTCCCGTCATTGCGGAGATATCCCTGCAGTTTTCCAGTCTCATCATGAATGGTCCTAAGGTCACTTGTTACTTAGTCATAGATATCATTTTCAGTAAATAGACTCTGTCATTCAGTTTTCAGTCAACGGATAGTTGATTACTCATGCTCTTTATATTGTGGTAGCGCTATTTGAAATGTGTAGCCTATACTCTCTGACCCTGTTTCTGTTCTGTTCTGACCAGATCATGTCAGTAAAGGCAGTTACTTTGTTCCAGTCCAATAAAACGGCTTTGTATTGAAATGAAAATGAAAACCCCTTATTATAGTACACCACCGGAGGCTAGAGCAGAGCTGTACAAAGCTGCTTTTATAACAATGTGCTGTGGTGGGGTGGGCCAGTCCTACATGGAATGTACTTAGTTTCACCTGTAGCAGGGATACAGTCAAGGAGGTAGGCGGGCATGCGGGGAGACAGGCGGGCGGGCATGCAGGGAGACGGGCGGGCGGGCATGCAGGGAGACGGGCGGGCGGGTGGGCAGGCAGGGAGACGGGCGGGCAGGCAGGCAGGGAGGGAGGGAGGGAGGCAGACTGGCAGGGAGGGAGGCTGGCAGGCAGGGAGGGAGGGAGGGAGGGAGGGAGGGAGGGAGGGAGGGAGGAAGGCAGACTGGCAGGGAGGGAGGGAGGCAGACTGGCAGGCAGGGAGGGAGGAAGGCAGACTGGCAGGCAGGGAGGGAGGGAGGGAGGGAGGCAGACTGGCAGGGAGGGAGGGAGGCAGACTGGCAGGCAGGCAGGGAGGGAGGGAGGCAGACTGGCAGGGAGGGAGGGAGGGAGGGAGGGAGGAAGGGAGGGAGGCTGGCAGGCAGGGAGGGAGGGAGGGAGGGAGGGAGGGAGGCTGGCAGGCAGGCAGGGAGGGAGGCTGGCAGGCAGGGAGGGAGGGAGGGAGGGAGGCTGGCAGGGAGGGAGGGAGGCAGGCAGGCAGGCAGGCAGGCAGGCAGGCAGGGAGGGAGGGAGGGAGGGAGGGAGGCAGACTGACAGGCAGGGAGGGAGGGAGGGAGGCAGACTGGCAGGGAGGGAGGCTGGCAGGCAGGGAGGGAGGCAGACTGGCAGGCAGGGAGGGAGGGAGGGAGGGAGGCAGACTGGCAGGCAGGGAGGGAGGGAGGGAGGCAGACTGGCAGGGAGGGAGGCTGGCAGGCAGGGAGGGAGGCAGACTGGCAGGCAGGGAGGGAGGGAGGGAGGGAGGCAGACTGGCAGGCAGGGAGGGAGGGAGGGAGGCAGACTGGCAGGGAGGGAGGCTGGCAGGCAGGGAGGGAGGCAGACTGGCTGGCAGGGAGGGAGGGAGGCAGACTGGCTGGCAGGCAGGGAGGCAGACTGGCAGGCAGGCAGGGAGGGAGGCAGACTGGCAGGCAGGCAGGGAGGGAGGCAGACTGGCAGGCAGGCAGGGAGGGAGGCAGACTGGCAGGCAGGCAGGGAGGGAGGGAGGCAGACTGGCTGGCAGGCAGGGAGGGAGGCAGACTGGCAGGCAGGGAGGGAGGGAGGCTGGCAGACTGGCAGGCAGGCAGGCAGGGAGGGAGGGAGGGAGGGAGGCAGACTGACAGGGAGGGAGGGAGGGAGGCAGACTGGCAGGGAGGGAGGCTGGCAGGCAGGGAGGGAGGCAGACTGGCAGGCAGGGAGGGAGGGAGGGAGGGAGGCAGACTGGCAGGCAGGCAGGGAGGGAGGCAGACTGGCTGGCAGGGAGGGAGGGAGGCAGACTGGCTGGCAGGCAGGGAGGGAGGCAGACTGGCAGGCAGGCAGGGAGGGAGGCAGACTGGCAGGCAGGGAGGGAGGGAGGCAGACTGGCAGGCAGGGAGGGAGGGAGGGAGGCAGACTGGCTGGCAGGCAGGGAGGGAGGCAGACTGGCAGGCAGGGAGGGAGGGAGGCTGGCAGACTGGCAGGCAGGCAGGGAGGGAGGCAGACTGGCAGGCAGGGAGGGAGGGAGGGAGGCAGACTGGCTGGCAGGCAGGGAGGGAGGCAGACTGGCAGGCAGGGAGGGAGGGAGGCTGGCAGACTGGCAGGCAGGGAGGGAGGCAGACTGGCAGGCAGGGAGGGAGGGAGGCAGACTGGCTGGCAGGGAGGGAGGCAGGCAGGAAGGGAGGGAGGGAGGCAGACAGACTGGCAGGATGCAGACTGGCAGGGAGGGAGGCAGACTGGCAGGCAGGCAGGGAGGGAGGCAGACAGACATATGGGTAAGGAGGGAGACAGAGGGAGGTAGGCAGGCAATAGCTGAAGCAGCCCATGTAGTGTAGACGTTTGCAATCAGCTGGCTGTCTGCCTCAACCCAGGAATCAGGATGTGCTCATTAGCAGCTAAGGAGAGCTGTGTGAGGAGGGCATTTAGAAAAGAAACATTGTCTGCAGGACTGCTAATGTGTGCTCTGAACTAGGACGTTTGCGTAGCTGTGAGGGTATGTGTGTGCGTGTATGGGGATTAGTATAGCCTAGGTCAGTTCTGAAGCAGAGGAATATCCTTGAATTTCCACACACCTCTAGGACGATATGTTTTGTCTATCTCCGAGGCTGCCTGGCTGGGCTGGCTCATCTCCAGGGATAGTTAATTAAAGCGTAAGCTCTTTCCCTCAGGCATCTGTGGCATCCACAGCCCTTACAGCAGCTCCTAGCACTCCATTAAACCAGGCTGTAGAGCTGTTAACATGGAAACACCCCCCGCCTGGCTGGGCCGGCACTAGACAGGCTAACAAGGCTTTGGCACTGGTTGTCTTTCTGTCTGTCACCTACACACTGCTGAACACCTGGGAGTGAGAGTTCTCTCCATGGTCAAAGATACTTCACCTTGTCAAGATGTTTTCAGACATCTAAAGTCATTTGTTGTGTGGATGCAGTTATACGCTATACCTCAAACCCAAATGATTTGGGAAAGAACTGAATGAGGTTTATTTGAAGCAGTAGTCAAAGGAATCGTACAATACATATTACATGGATGTGACTCGTACTATGCTATAGTGTTGCAACATGTACAGTATGTAGATGGAATCCCCTCAGAGAGGAAAGGCTAGACAGACAGTGTTGGAATGGGACAGTAGACTAGTTCAAATCATGACTAGTAGTTGATGGGGACTGCTGCTCAGCCATTCTGACAGGTGACCACTTGGAATGTGTTGCACCATCGGAATGTGGCCAGTGTCTTTACTTTGGGACATTTCACTAATCTCTGATGTGTGTGCATGTCTATGGAGGATGTGTGGGGGTCTGTGTGTGTGGGGGTCTGTGTGTGTGGGGGTCTGTGTGTGTGCATGTCTATGGAGGATGTGTGGGGGTCTGTGTGTGTGCATGTCTGTGTGTGTGCATGTCTGTGTGTGTGTGCATGTCTGTGTGTGTGTGCTAAGCCTATGCACATCCTGTGTGTGTCCGACACTGGACTGCACTTTCTCTCTCTCAAAGGTATTCTGGTTCTCATCTCCCGAGGTCTTTGTTTTCACGTCTTAATCCTCTGTACCCTGTTCCTGTGTCTGAATTAATGAAGCAGTGTTAGTAGAGCACTGAATAGGGCTGGCTAGCAGCAGGACAGAGCACTGAATAGGGCTGGCTAGCAGCAGGACAGAGCACTGAATAGGGCTGGCTAGCAGCAGGACAGAGCACTGAATAGGGCTGGCTAGCAGCAGGACAGAGCACTGAATAGGGCTGGCTAGCAGCAGGACAGAGCACTGAATAGGGCTGGCTAGCAGCAGGACAGAGCACTGAATAGGGCTGGCTAGCAGCAGGACAGAGCACTGAATAGGGCTGGCTAGCAGCAGGACAGAGCACTGAATAGGGCTGGCTAGCAGCAGGACAGAGCACTGAATAGGGCTGGCTAGCAGCAGGACAGAGCACTGAATAGGGCTGGCTAGCAGCAGGACAGAGCACTGAATAGGGCTGGCTAGCAGCAGGACAGAGCACTGAATAGGGCTGGCTAGCAGCAGGACAGAGCACTGAATAGGGCTGGCTAGCAGAAGGACAGAGCACTGAATAGGGCTGGCTAGCAGAAGGACAGAGCACTGCTGAGAAAGTTGCTACGCTGGCATAACTGATTAGGACACGAGAAGGGATTTAATTTGCCTCATCGAGGCCTGATGGAAAATTGCATTCATGAGCAAGTTATTGGAAACTGCACTGCAAGCAGCTTCTTCTCTGCCTGGCCATGCACTGACTCAAATGAAGGTTGGAATCACAGGGAATAGGGTTGTTTTATATTGTCAAGTTCATCCAAGGAGACATACTGTACTAACCCGTTCTTATTGCAAAATACATTTGTGTTCAATGAGCTTGTCTGAATCCATAACCGACCAGTTAAAACATGTCTACAACCAGACATATTTTTCCTGGCCAGCATATGCTGTCCTATGGCCAGTTTTTATTCTGGAAAAACATTAGGCCCTAGTTAGTTATAACATGCATGTATTATCCCACTGTCTAGTCCTACCACTGCTTCATGTCAATGCGTTTCCTCTGTCTCCCGGTCTCCTCTTGCTGTGACACTGATAGAAAAGTTATGCTAATGCTATGTTCCTGTCTGTCTCTCTCTCTCTTTCTCTCTCTCCGTCTCAGGGTAAAGAGCAGGAGCACACGTTTGTGTTCCGTATGGACCACCCCAAGGCCTGTAAGCACCTGTGGAAGTGTGCTGTGGAACACCACGCCTTCTTCCGGCTCCGCGGCCCCGTCCAGAAGGGCTCAGCACGCTCCGGGTTCATACGCATGGGATCACGCTTCCGCTACAGGTAGCTATTGAACAGCATATGTACACTACACTCTGCTTAGCATACTACTAACAGTATTCACTCCACACTACACAAGTCTCCACACAATTCAATCCCCAGTTCATTTTTATAATGCATGTTTCATCAGCTTATTAAAATTCCAACAATTTGCACATAAGACAAATCCACAGATTATAATTGTAATAGGACTCAACCCACCATATGCGCTCGTTAAGCTGACTGTGCCTAGTGAAACTGGCTAAACTTCCAACATTCAACTTGGCCCGTTGTGTAATAATAAGTTGTCCTGCTGCAGTGTAAACTTCGGACTGCTGAAACAGCAGCTGCAGGCTCTCTCTGGGGCCTTGTTGTTTCAAGGTGGGGTATTTCTAGTTGGATGGTTACAGAGTTCAGCAGGGGTCAGTCCCATATCCCAACACCTTGTCGAGGTGTTGAGCACTGAATGCCACCCTGGGGGTATGAGGGAGGGCTGGGGGTGAAGGATGGGAGGGGACAAGTAACGGCACACTGCACTGGTACACCCTCTGTTTATCTTTTCTCTGGAGTACCCCAGCGGTGGTTACAACAACACTGCTTCTCTGTCTGCTCCACTCTACCACTTGGCTATAGTCCATATTGCCAGGTGTGTTTCCATCCTGACCATGTGGCCTGACCAGTCAAAACTCTGGGATCAACCTAAACCATTCTCAGCGATTTTAAGGAATCTGATCACTTGCTGCCTGTGCCTTTGTGTTTTCATGTAGTCTCTTTTATTTGTTTCTCTATCTGAAGTCTCTTCCACAAACTGAACCTGACTCCAGGTCAGACACTCTTACCCTCTTTTTCTCATTACAACCATTACAATTACATGTGGTCAATTTCCAAGGCTCGCTAGCTCTTTTCATTTTAACAAAAGCTTTTCAGGGTGTCTGTCTCTGTTTGAATACAAGCTTTCTCTTCAGCTGGATCTAGCTAAGGATTTTCAATATGTTTAAGTAATTAACTAAAACAGTTTCCCTTTGTGGAATCTGAGCCCCAACAGATTCCACAAGTTCCAGTCATTATCTGAATCAGTCCTGGCAGTCTGAACCTCCCTATCTCTGCCTGTTTTCAGTCTTCACTGGGCACTCACTGCCTGACTGTTCCCTGCCTGGTGGTGGGTTGGTTGGTTTCACTCTCATTCCCCCTCCTCCTTCCTGTGTGTTGTTCTGGGTTGTATTCACTAGGAACGAAACCGAATAAAAAGGGCAGAAATGGGGAGGGGACTACCTGAACTTGTCCAATAATAAATGCTTGTTTACATTTCCCATTGTAAACCATTTTGCTACGGTGTGTACTAACGAATATGACCCTGTTATCCCCAGTGGGAAGACTGAGTACCAGACCACCAAGGGCAACAAAGCCAGGAGGTCTGCATCGTTTGAGAGGAGGCCCAGCAGACGCTACTCCAGGAGGACCATGATGAACCGGGGTGGGTGGATACACAATTTATACAGTACACACACAGTGTAATATATCGCTTATGGGTCTTATGGGTCTTTCTATAAACTAGGGTACCAGTGAGGATTTCCTACACTGGACAACTTGTTACAGCTGTTGATAAGGCATTTATAATAATCAACCAATTTCTTAATGTCATTACATTAATATATAAGGGGATTCAATACAATTCACGAGTTGATTTAAAGCCTATGTTTAACCCTTTATCATAGTTGGTGTCTGGATGGATTTGTCCAAAATTGTGTGACATAAAACATGTACTTTTCTGTCCTTACATTTATGGCAGTGTAAGTTGTCGTTATACCATATATTAAGCATTCATCAGTTAAATTAGACATTGACCTTGTTAGAATCCTGGATCTAGTTGTCGGACAGTTTTTTTGTATAGAGATCTCAGAATTACAGCGTAAGTACGTGTCTCCTTATGTTACGGTGTGTAAACAGTTTTCATGGGCACACAAATCCAAAATGATATATGCGATTGCAAAATCGAATGCTTCTAACTGAAAGAGTCGCCTTACCTTAATACTTAACCTAGATCCTGGCATTAACTTGGTTCTTCAATAATTATGCATGATACTTGTTGGATGCGCATTTGGGTTCCAGCAATTTTTCCGAATGACTGTCAAGTGACAAACAGATTTTGTGATAGCACTGGTTTAAGTGAGGAATGTCCAAAATATGTTTGTGTCTCATTCGTTACAAAGACAGTTGTGCCTGGATCCATGTTGGATCTAATATCCCTAGCCAATTAATGTTGATCATCTGTTGTCTGCAATGAGTTCTGGATATAATGACAACAAATTACATTACCTAGTGGGCTTATTCACAATATGATCTAGTAATGAAATAACATGACAAATACATGTTTTCCATGTTACACCTGCAATTAAAAAAAAAGGGGCTTGAAGTAGCTTACTTGAATTTGGAGCTCAGGACTGCTTGGAAAGTCCTTGTAATTATTGTAGCCAATTTATAAGTTCTCCTGCTCCCTTATAATTATCAGTGAATTTATTTATGATCAGTTTTTGTGAGAGATGTGGCCACTTTCGGTTTTTTCCCGCCACTTCAGTTGAAGGGTGTTCAGATAAAACCACGTGCGGTTATTATGAGGACGATAACATTTAATGTTGGCTTCAACTTGGCTTTCCATACAAATATAGTTTTTTGTCACTTTCTCATGATAAAAACAGTGACGGTGAGATGAATGCTACCGTTACTAATGGCTTTATTATGTGTGCCTGCGTCGGCCACATTGGCTACAGAAACATCACAGTGCATCCAATCTATTTATTCAGGCAATGTCCACATTATTTTCAGATATTTTAGAATGTAATAATGAATATCAATGCATTGGCAAGGCCAAAAAACCTAATTGTTCTTAATGTTATTGGCCTACTTTTTTTGACACTTTTTGCTTAAGGGGGGAGGTTCTATATGAGGCCCTATATGTATAATTATATAAATTATACAATTGTATAACATTGAGGTCCTTGAAAATTACAATTAAGTGCTTGAAAATGTCCCTGAAAGTCCTTGAATTTGACTTGCCAATGTCTGCATGAACCCTGCTTAAAGGATGCATGTTCCTAGGCCTATGTTGTATAGGTAGAGGGCAATTTGCATATATTCAATTTGCATATTCACAAAATGTTTCAAAGCATTATTACATTTTTATCCCAGTGTCACACATTGGCCTCATTATTTATAGAAAGACCCTTATACATCATACCTGACTCACTTTGATGTTCTTTCTTGTATTATTTCCCAGGAGCCAACAAGCCCCAAGAGTAAGTAAACATTTTTTCAGAACTGAATGTTTGGAATGGGCACTGATTAGTGATCCATGAGTAATCTCTTCCTCTAGCTGTTTATTATGGATATCTCTCCTCTGTCGTTGTGTGTAAGACTTGACTCATCTCAGTGTGATAAACATGACACACACACACAGTGAGAGACGTGCGCGCACACAAACTATATCAGAGTTTGTCACACACAGTCTGTACCCCTCTGGTGTGTAACCTCCTCCAGGCTTGCCTTCCGTTGGGGGTCTTTATCTCTCCTGTGTGCTGGGGAGGAGAGTACTGGTTATCATCACAACCACACAGAGTTCTCACAGTCCTCACTGTGCTGTCTGCCACAATAAGTTATTGCTCTCTGTACACTGTCTGTGATCAGTGTGCGTTATGTTTTCTTCCAAAGAGTTATTTGTGTGTGTGCTTCTGTGCTCTTTCAGGTAGTGACCTTTTTACATAGCAACAGCAATAAAACTTTGGGAATGAAATGTATACAGTGCCTTCGGAAAGTATTCAGACCCCTTGACTTTTTCCACATTTTGTTACGTTACAGCCTTATTCTAAAATTGATTAAATTAATGTTTTTCCTCATCAATCTACACACAATGCCCCATAATGACAAAGCGAAAAAACAGGTTTTCAGAAATGTTTGCAAATTTATAAAAAAATACAAAACTGAAATACCTTATTTACATAAGTATTCAGACCCTTTGCTATGGGACTCGAAATTGAGATCAGGTGCATCCTGTTTCCATTGATCATCCTTGAGATGTTTCTACAACTTGATTGGAGTCCACCTGTGGTAAATTCAATTGATTGGACATGATTTGGAAAAGCACACACCTGTCTATATAAGGTCCCACAGTTGACAGTGCATGTCAGAGCAAAAACCAAGCCATGAGGTCAAAGGAATTGTCTAGAGCTCCGAGACAGGATTGTGTCGAGGCACAGATCTGGGGAAAGGTACAAAAAAATTCTGCAGCATTGAAGGTCTCCAAGAACACAGTGGCCTCCATCATTCTTAAATGTAAGAAGTTTGGAACCACCAAAACTCTTCCTAGAGCTGGCCTCCCGGCCAAACTGAGCAATCGAGGGAGAAGGGTGACCAAGAACCTGATGGTCACTCTGATAGAGTTCCTCTGTGGAAATGGGAGAACCTTCCAGAAGGACAACCATCTCTGCAGCACTCCACCAATCAGGCCTTTATGGTAGAGTGGCCAGACGGAAGCCACTCCTCAGTAAAATGCACATGACAGCCCGCTTGGAGTTTGCCAAAAGGCACCTAAAGACTCTCCGATCATGAGAAACAAAATTCTCTGGTCTGATGAAACCAAGATTGAACTCTTTGGCCTGAATGCCAAGCGTCACATCTGGAGGAAACCTGGCACCATCCCTACGGTGAAGCATGGTGACGGTAGCATCATGCTGTGGGGATGTTTTTCAGCGGCAGGGACTGGGAGACTAGTCAGGATCGAGGGAAAGATGAACGGAGCAAAGTACAGAGAGATACTTGATGAAAACCTGCTCCAGACCTCAGACTGGGGCGAAGGTTCACCTTCCAACAGGACAACGATCTTAAGCACATAGCCAAGACAACTCAGGAGTGGTTTCGGGACAAGTCTCTGAATGTCCTTGAGTGGCCCAGCCAGAGCCCAGACTTGAACCCGATTGAACATCTCTGGAGAGACCTGAAAATAGCTGTGCAGCGACACTCCCCATCCAACCTGACAGAGCTTGAGAGGATCTGCAGAGAAGAATGGGAGAGCTCCCCAAATATAGGTGTACTAAGCTTGTAGTGTCATACCCAAGAAGACTTGAGGTTGTAATCGCTGCCAAAGGTGCTTCAACAAAGTACTGAGTAAAGGGTCTGAATACTTATGAAAATGAGATTTCAGTTTTTAAAAATAAATATGCAAACATTTCTATAAACCTTTTTTTGCTTTGTCATTATGGGGTATTGTGTGTAGATTGGGAGAGAAAAAACTAAACAATTTAATCAATTTTAGAATAAGGCTGTAACGTAACAAAATCTGGAAAAAGTCAAGGGTCTGAACTTTCCGAATGCGCTGTATATGTATAAGCTGGAAGTAGAAGCCTAAGTGTTTACTCCAATTAGGGAGTGGTGGTAGGGTTAGGGGAAAATAATCAAGGAGAATATATTTAAAATAATATATATTTACGCAAATAACAAATATATGGGGGATTGGAAATGACGCAGACAATTACATTGATAGAAGCCACAATCTATCTGCAATGTTAGTTGATCTACCCCTAAAAGAAACTTGGGAATGAGTAATGGCGAATGTCATGGAGGGAAGGGGTAGGCCTAATTATAGAATACAATAAGCCTGACATCCTCTTCTCACCATTCGTCATGTTCATGTTATCATGCATCAGGGTTATATCATGTGACAATTACGTAATAGTTAGTTAATTAGCAATGATGTCATGACTGGGATTGATAATGCTCACTTCAAGTGGATTGTCATGGCAACGAGTGATTAATCAAAGGCATAGCACTCTGTGACATTGCATGCCAAAAGCATGGGTCCTCCATAGCAGCCTTGACATGGCAGCCATGTCTTATAGTGAAAGGAAAGTGTGAAATGTGATTTGCTTCAGGGTTATATCAACATAAGCTCTTAAGGCTGAAAGGTCAAACTGTTAAAAAAAAAACAATATGTCCATTGACTGTTGATTTTAATGCTCTCTCTCCTCTCCCACCTCTCCTCTCTTTACCAGTCAAAACAATGGAGTGAACCCCAACAAAGACGCTAAGGTATGTTGCGCTCCTCTTCTTGAACTGGACAGACACTAGTGGCAAAGAGCTGGTTTCCCAGACACATTAAGCCTGGTATTGGACTAGGTAGCACTTTCTATGGAGAATCTCTATTTTTTATACTAGAACGAGGCATAATCTGTGTCTGGGAAACCGGTCTTTGGACTCCCACCCATGGTCCAGTGTCCTAACCCCTGCCCCTCTGTGTCTCCCCCAGCCCCTCCACATCAGAAGCCCCTGGTCTCTTCCCGTGGTCAGCCCTGCTCCCTCAGCCTCCACCAGTAGCCCCATGGAAATCGAAACCCTCCCCAGGAGTCCTGGCGGTGGCCAATCAGAGAAGAGGAGGTGAGCCGCTCGCTGTTCTAATGCCATAAGAGCGTTAAGCTGCCTAATCTGTCCATCCTGCTGTAACTTGGTACTGGGTGGTTGACACAGAGCCTGCATCCCAAATCACACCCTATTCCTATATAGTGCACTACTTTTCATCAGGGCCCATTTTTTATTGTCACATACAATGCCTTCGGAAAGTATTTAGACCCCTTGACTTTTTACACATTTTGTTACGTTACAGCCTTGTTCTAAAATTGATTATATTGTATTTTTCCCTCATCAATCTACACACAATACCCCATAATGACAAAGCAAAAACAGGTTTTTAGACATTTTTGCTTATTTATTAAAAATATTAAACTGAAATATCACATTTACATAAGTATTCAGACCCTTTACTCAGTACTTTGTTGAAGCACCTTTGGCAGCAATTACAGCATTGAGTCTTCTTGGGTATGACGCTACAAGCTTGCTATACCTGTATTTGGGGAGTTTCTCCCATTCTTCTCTGCAGATCCTCTCAAGCTCTATCAGGTTGGATGGGGAGTGTCGCTGCACAGCTATTTTCAGGTCTCTCCAGAGATGTTCAATCGGGTTCAAGTCCGGGCTCTGGCTGGGCCACTCAAGGACATTCAGAGACTTGTCCCAAAGCCACTCATGCGTTGTCTTGGCTGTGTGCTTAGGGTCGTTGTCCTGTTGGAAGGTGAACCTTCACCCCAGTATGCTGTCCTGTGCGCTCTGTAGCAGGTTTTCATCAAGTATCTCTCTGTACTTTGCTCCGTTCATCTTTCCCTCGATCCTGACTAGTCTCCCAGTCCCTGCCACTGAAAAACAGCCCCACAGCTTGATGCTGCCGCCACCATGTTTCACCGTAGGGATGGTGCCAGGTTTCCTCCAGACGTGACGCTTGGCATTCAGGCAATAGAGTTCAATCTTGGTTTCTCATGGTCTGAGAGTCTTTAGGTGCCTTTTGGCAAACTCCAAGCGGGCTGTCATGTGCCTTTTACTGAGGAGTGGCTTCCATCTGGCCACTCTACCATAAAGGCCTGATTGGTGGAGTGCTGCAGAGAAGGTTGTCCTTCTGGAAGGTTCTCCCATCTCCACAGAGGAACTCTGGAGCACTGTCAGGGTGACCATTGGGTTCTTGGTCACCTCCCTGACCAAGGCCCTTCTCCCCTGATTGCTCAGTTTGGCCGTGCGGCCAGCTCTAGGAAGAGTGGTTCCAAACTTCTTCCATTTAAGAATGATGGAGGCCACTGTGTTCTTCGGGACCTTCAATGCTGCAGACATTTTTTCCCCAGATCTGTGCCTCGACACTATCCTGTCTCGGAGCTCTACGGACAATTCCTTCGACCTCATGGCTTGGTTTTTGCTCTGACATGCACTGTCAACTTTGGGACCTTTATATAGACAGGTGTGTACCTTTTTCAAATCATGTCCAATTTGAATTTACCACAGGTGGACTCCAATCAAGTTGTAGAGACATCCACATAGCAAAGGGTCTGAATACTTATGTAAATAAGGTATTTCAGTTTTTATTTGTAATACATTTCTAAAAACTAGTTTTTCGCTTTGTCATTATGGGGTATTGTGTGTAGATTGCTGAATTTTTTTTTTTATTTAATCAATTTTAGAATAAGGCTGTAACGTAACAAAGTGGGAAAAATCAAGGGGTCTGAATACTTTCCGAAGGCACTGTACACCGGAAAGTTGCAGTGAAATTTTGTTATACAGGGTCAGCCATAGTAGTATGGTGCATCTGGAGAAAATTAGGGTTAAGTGCCTTGCTCAAGGTCACATCAATAGGTTTTTCACCTTGCCGGCTCAGGTATTCGAACCAGCGACCTTTCGGTTACTGGCCCAATGCTCTAACCACTATGCTACCTGCACTCCCAAAAGTAGTCAAAAGTAGAGGGAATAGGGTGCCATTTGGTATGCACATGGAGGCTCTGCCTAGTGCCTGCTCTGCTCTGGGACAGCTAGTGACCAGACGGGATACCTGGGCCGTGTTCATTAGGCAACAATTGGAAGAAATTGGACTGCAACAGGAGTGGGACTACCTGGACTTGTTCAATAAGAAACACACATTTTTGTTTTCCCTTGAAAAATGTTTTGGAACGTTTCCCATTGCATGCCCTAATGAACATGACCCTTGCTGCACTATGCACATCCTGGAGCTCTCAGGAAGTAGGGTGGTGGTGGTTTTGTCTGTGTGTGTTTGTCTGTGAGGATGGGGTACAGTGAGTGACTAGAATGTGAAGGGGGTGCATGTTTGGCAGTGTGCTCTGACACTGAGCAGATGGCTAGTGGTGGTAGTCCTGCTACTGCTGCATTGCTGCTGGCCATGGCCCCCGCTGGCTTGGCAACAACAAACTCTTGCTCTTCTAAGAAATACCTCATCCCTTTCCTCAACCCCCTCTCTTCTCCTCTTCTAAACTTTATCCCCAGAGGATTACTGCGCAACGAAAGGGGGTCTGCTTTAACTTCCTGAAATATGTCTGTTTCCTGTATTTGGTTGACTTTGAAGCTGTTCTCTTTTACGTTAAATCCCCATTTTAAAGCTCTACCTTTTTGTTCTAGTATGATGATGTACTGAAACCAAACAGGCCTTTTCTAAAGGCAAGGTATGTACCCTCCAAGTTATCTGTAGATTTGCTTTAACCAATCAATTTCTCTGGGCCTTCTGGGTCCTGTGATTCAGGACTGGTGACTGTCTCTCCTGCGGTAAACAAATAATCTTCCAGCCATGGTAATGCTTGCTCTCTGTGCATTGATCCTCCTTCAATACCAACCCAATCAGTGTAGATGTCATCACAGCTATGCCAATACTCTAGTGACCTTTGGTCTCTTTCCATGACCACCACTTGTTGTGATCTACTAATGATACTGTACACTTCTCCTCCTCCCCCTTTGTAAGTGAAATTTAATTTTGCCTCAATACCTGACATTGCTGCGGGGACTTCCTTCCATTCAGCCACGAGCATTAGTGAGGTTGGATGCTGATGTTGGGCGATTAGGCCTGGCTTGCAGTCGGTGTTTCAATTAATCCCAAAGGTGTTCAATGGGGTTGAGGTCAGGGCTGTGTGCAGGCCAGTCAAGTTCTTCCACACTGATCTCAACAAACCGTTTCTGTATGGACCTCGCTTTGTGCACGGGGGCATTGTCATGCTGAAACAGGAAAGGGCCTTCCCTAAACTGTTGCCACAAAGTTGGAAGCACAGAATCGTCTAGAATGTAATTGTATGCTGTAGCGTTAAGATTTCCCTTCACTGGAACTAAGGGGCCTAGCCTGAACCATGAAAAACAGCCCCAGACCATTATTCCTCCTCCACCAAACTTTACAGTTGGAACTATGCATTCGGGCAGATAGGGTTTTCCTGGCATCCGCCAAACCCAGATTCATCCGTCGGACTGCCAGATGGTGAAGCGTGATTAATCACTCCAGAGAACGCGTTTCCACTGCTCCACAGTCCAATGGCGGCAAGCTTTAAACCACTCCAGCCGACGCTTGGCATTGTGCATGGTGATCTTAGGCTTGTGTGTGGCTGCTCGGCCATGGAAACCTATTTCATGAAGCTCCCGACGAACAGTTCTTGTGCTGACGTTTATTCCGGGGGCAGTTTGGAACTCTGTAGTGAGTGTTGCAACCGAGGACAGACTATTTTTATGCGTTTCAGCACTCGGTGGTCCCGTTCTGTGAGCTTGTGTGGCCTACCACTTCACGGTTGAGCCATTGTTGCTCCTAGACATTTCCACTTCACAATAATAGCACTTACTGTTGACCGGGGAATCTCTAGCAGGGCAGAAATTTGACGAACTGACTTGTTGGAAAGGTGCTATCCTATGACGGTGCCATGTTGTAAGTCACTGAGCTCTTCAGTAAGGCCATTCTCCTGCCAATGTTTGTCTATGGAGATTGCATGGCTGTGTGCTCGATTTGATACACCTGTCAGCAACGGGTGTGGCTGAAATAGCCGAATGACCTAATTTAAAGGGGTTTCCACATACTTTTGTGTATATAGACTTCATTACGTTGTTAATGCAGTACTTTAGCCTAGTTGTTGCCGGTGTGTTTTGCTCTGCCACAGAAATAAGTCTAAGATTTGAATATAGCAACGACTGAGGAAAGATAAAAATGTCAGCCCCGGCCTATAAAAACTTAATTCACACTTGGTGCATATTTCATGACTCCGACCAAACAAGCCTGAAGCGCTCGGTGTAAACAGGCGATTAGAATTTAATGGAAGTTTACTGAAGGCCAGGAGATGTCTTCAGAATCACTTCATAGGCGCTGAGGCGATCAGATCAGGTGGTGGCAACTAAAATCCTCCTGTGATCTAATTCACCGTCAGTGGTAACTAGCAGGTCAAACATCAGTTCTGTATACATGCATGTATCTTATCTATGCTACTGAGGACGGCAGGGTTTAGTCTCACACACTTTCTCCGCAATAACCTGGGGACCATTGAACAATGTTTGATCTAATAATGAATCCCTTTGTTGTAAGGCTAGAGCAATACACTGAGTGTACAAAACATTAACAACACCTGCTTTTTCCATGAGACTGACCAGGTGAATCCAGGTGAAAGCTATGATCCCTTATTGATGTCACTTGTTAAATCCACTTCAATCAGTGTAGATGAAGGGGAGGAGGAGATGTGTTAAATAAGGAATTTTAAGCCTTGAGACAATTGAGACATGGATTGTGGATGTGTGCCATTCAGAGGGTGAATTGGCAAGACAAAAGATTTACGTGCCTTTGAACGGGTTATGGTAGTAGGTGCCAGGCGCAGCGGTTTGTGCCAAGAACTGCAACGCTGCTGGGTTTTTCACACTCAACAGTTTCCCGTGTGTAACAAGAATGGTCCACCACCCAAAGGACATCCAGCCAACTTGACACAACTGTGGGAAACATTGGAGTCAACATGGGCCAGCATCCCTGTGGAACGCTTGCGACACCTTGTAGAGTCCATGGCCCGACGAATTGAGGCTGTTCTGAGGGCAAAAGGGGGTGCTTCTCAATATTAGGAAGGTGTTCTTAATGTTTTGTACACTCAGTGTATGTACATGTAGCATGTTATACCTCTGAGTAAAGCAAGGTTTTCAAGGGAATTTTACTGTAAGGAGATTCAGAAACACTTTTAATGGAGACTATGTAGTAGAATTGAAGGATTTAGATCAGTCAGTGAAATTATTTACTGGTAGGCTATAGCTTCTACTTACTGTTTCCTAATAGCAGCTGTGGCCATAGCACAGTGGTAGGTGGGGAATTCACATTGATAAATGAGGCAGGGATTTGGCTGGAGCTCTGCATCTGATCATGTGGAGCTGACACACACACATACCAGGACCAGAGCATAGCCTTTAAGGACTAGTATCATGACTAATTTGTTTACTGATAGGGGTTTCAGAGGTCAGGCTCACTGAATAGTTAATTTGTTACTGTGTGTTTTTCAGGGGGTTTTGGTTTTGTTCCTTCCTTTAATTTGATAATCTCTTGCAATGATTCATGTTGAGATGAGAATTTGTTTGTTCAGTTACTGGCAATTAAGTAGACCTGCTAGATACATTCCTTAGGTTCTGTGCTGACTGCTTAGCGGTCCTGGCTTTACTTTGGAAGATATTCAAGATAACGTCATTGGTTGCGGTTTCAGTTGTTGAGCATTCACATAAGTGAGTAATAAGATGTAGGTAAGGCCTGTGTTCATTTTCAAGCCCTAAGAAATGGAATCTTACAGAAGCATAGGAGTTGCAATGAATTGGTCATTAGGTTACACCCCCCTCCCCACCCCAACCGGTGGTTGATTCTACATACTAACCTCAATCAACCCTTTTCTCCCTTCATCTTCTCTCACCCTCAATTCACCTGCATTAACCTCGACCGAACACACTCCCACTCACTCATCTGCCTGCTTTTCCACTAATCTAACCAACGCATGACAACCGCTTCAGCATGCAACACAAAAAGCACATTTATAGCTAGCTAGCTACCGTAGCTCCACGTTTGCTTAAGCCTGGTTTAGTTTATTTGCTGTCAAACTGTCCAACATGTCTCTGTTTGATGTGTAATGTCATCTTCATCTGAGTCCCCATCTGTTTTCCTGTTACCACCTCTTTGACCTCTGTTTCCCACTCAATAATACACACCTCATCATCCACCTTCTATAGAAGTACTGGAAACATATCATATTAAGAATTCAAACCCCTAACTAACATATACATGATTAGTAAAGCAGCACTGGCATGCATTTATTTAGCTTTTTAATCCCGTCTCTTCTCTAAAGAGAGGTTAGCCTAATGTATGGGTATTAAGAATGTACTATTTCTCCTTTTGAGTTGACTGAAGTGCTTGTTAAGCGGCATGCATAAGTATGAGAAACGCTCCCACATTGGTAGAGATGTTTCCTGTCTGCCTATAATCTGTGATTTGATATGCAGTGCTTCCATTCCACTGACATAGTTATGTTAGTAAAACACACTGAAGAATGTCAAGATTTTTCATGTGTCATAGAGATCATAATGGAGTGATATGTCAATATAATGTATGTAGTGAAGGAGCTGATGTAGGGTCTTTCCATCACTCAATAGGTTCATTTCAGCCTTTTCAACAGCAATGGTGACAGTGTAATTGGAAACAATCTCAAACTCTTTCTCAATGCTATCGTAAAACTATCATGTAAGGGAAGGCTAGCTTCAGGACATCCAGTTCACCTCTCTCTTGTACTTCATCACATAGTTTGCAGAAAGAATAGTCACACACAACAGATAGTCACTGAACACCTAATACAGGCAGGTTAAGTCCTATTCTGTACATTCTGCTATATTTCCTCCCTCTCCTTATCTGCTCTGCCACTCCCTCTCTTCCACACACTCCTCTTTTTGACTTCTACATTCCTCCCATCTTGTGTTAACTGTGCCATACCTCCTCCTCCTCTCTTTTCCTTCACCTTTCTGTCCAGGCCACTCCCCCCTCTCACCACCCAATGCTGACCCTCTCCTTCTCCTCCTGGAGGTGGGTTGGCGGACACCACTGGACCTTATCACAACCCTTCCCCTGTCTCACTAGCCTAATCTTCAACAAGAGACCGACCAGACAGAGACAGAGCTCTGTGGCTCTGAGCTCAGGTGACGTCACACTACCTAGACTTGTTCACTCCCCCGTATACCTCCTCCTCAGTCAACCACTGAAACTGCCATGCCACCCCCCACACCCCTCCCCAGTGAAACTTTCCAGGGCTGGCAAGATGGTACCGAGGGAAAGAAAGATTGACAATAACCAGCCTGTTGACAGGAGCCAAGAGGAGACCGAGAGAGAGCCTGAACTCACTGGACCACTGTTCTGTTCCATTATAGACAGACATCTATCTCTCTGAAGAATGACTTTATATTATCCAGGGTTATTAAATGTTCCTTTTTGGCCTTCACTGCCCCAAGCAGTTGGTTTTATCTGTTATATTTCATATGACTGTCTGCTGTCTGTGTCTAGTCTTAATCATCCAAAGATTTGATTCAACCCACGTTTTATGAGTGTTGATTTTTATCTATGTTGGTATGTTTTATGGATCTGCACGTTTCTAATGTCTAAATCTTGCCTTTTCTATGTTGAATTAATCCACAAATTATGAATACAGATAGAAGATGGAATTAAAAACTTATAACAGTGTACTGTTAGTTCCTAGCTGGTTAATTTGAATGTTCTCTATTATTTGTAAATGTTGACACTACTGGTACTTGCACAGCTCTACCAATGAAGATGATTTTTTATTTTAAATTAGCTTCCTGTTTACATTAAGTCATGTGACCAAATATTGTCTCTGTATCGTACTTTGAGACCTTTTGATAATGAACAGCAATAAAAAAGAACTCCACTTGTGAGTAGGCAGTTGTTTATGGTTTCAGTGTAGAGGGTCTGCACTCAGTTATTATTATGCTTATTTATTATTTTTCTAGAGGCAGCAAGTGCTGTTTGTGGCTGAAATATGGCCATGCTGTCACACTGGTCCCTGTGGGCTAATTATTAGCAGCAGGCAGCATGTTCTTTACCATGAGGGAGGGAGGGAAGGTGTCTCCTCTGTGAAAACTGAAACCAGTTGTATCAAAGCTTCTTACAGCCTGTAATCTCACTGCAGTCACTTATGGAATGTGTCTCACTAGCTAGTACACCTCCCCCACTGTCTACTCCCTCTACCCCTCTCTCCCTCCCTCCCTCTCCAACTCCATTCTCTTGCCTGTCTCCCTTTCCCTCCCAAACTGTCTGTGTGTGTGTGAGAGAGAGATTTTTCTAAGACCATCGTTCTCCCGACGTGGAGTTTGTATGGATGAGGCCCATGTCATCTAACATGATGCCTGGTGTGTCTGGTCTACAGGTCTTAAGGCAGTATGTGTGGTAATATTCTTCTAAGCTTTCACCAGGTCACACTTCCAGGCCCTCTGATGGAGGGAACAAGCTATTTCGTCATTCCCATACAGTGTATTCTTACTTGCGCTAACTTGAGGGCTGATAAAGCAACTTGAGTTACAATCGTAGTTATGGATATGAGGGCATTTCTTTCATCCATGTTTACCTGAGTTGGAGCCAGGTTGACTCCTGCATGGTGCTGAGCCTCATGCACTGTCAGTATGGCAAACTCTTCAGTCTTTGTCTTCCAGAGTGTTCAGGTAAGTCATACTTATGTTAAGGCCCTGGGTTTTTCCTGACCCTACATGTTGGTGTATCAGTGTGTGCCTCTGTCTGTCCTCATGTCCTGCCCTCCTCTCCCCCCTGCAGCATGCCGCTGCCCCTCGTAGCTGATCTGCTGGAGACATGCATCGATGATGTCATCCAGACACCTGTTCCCATGGTGACAACAGGTCTGCCTGAGGAGGCGGGGCCAAGCATGGCAGCCTCCGCCCCCAGCCTCACAGCAGACGACACCGTCTCTCTTGCCGGTGAGCTTACACACACACACACAGACAACAGTCATGCAAATACTAGGCTTACTGTAGATAACCGTAGTAGTAACAACCTCCATAAAAAGTACTCCCCCTTGCAAATTAAGTTATTTGGTAAGGTTGTATAATGTTAAGAAGAACAAAGGCATATTTTGTAATGGGAGGCTGAGTACACCAAAAACGGTCAAATTTTTTCTCCAATGTTATTGAAATGGAACTATGAAATGTATTCAATAGTTAGATTTTCTCTGTGTGCTCCACCAGGATTGGTGTTGGTGTATGTGCTGCGAGTAAAGACTTGTCTGTGTTTCTCCCACAGAGGCGGCAGCGCGGCTGAAGCAGCTGGAACTAGACAGTGCCCCGCTCCCTGTCCCTTCCAGAGCTAACGTCAACCTCAACATGAACAACCAGGTCAGTGCACTGAGCTGGGTGAGGGAGAGAGAAAGACAAAATGAAAGGGCGGATAGATTCTACATGCCCTCTGTGCTCAAATACGCAGAGACATGCATACTGGGTACACTCTCAGACACATGCACTCACACTACCAGGAACACAGACACACCACACTCTAAAGGGGAAAAAGCCTGGTTAGTGTCACTCACGCGAGCAGCGCTGCATTATAACATATGGGAACGGGAGCAGAGAGCTGCATGGACAGTCTCTGGTGGGAGTGGGACAGTTTGTCAAAAGCAAATGTGGGATGATATTTTATTTTGTATGTAAGGGCAGGGGGTTTGCCACTAGTTCTCAGGGAACCTAATGGGTTCCATATGCTGAGGCAAACAGTAGGTAACTATGACAGGCTAATGTATGGAAACAATGGCAGACAGGGAGCACCCCAGCTGGGTATGGGCTGGGGTGGCGAGCCATTGTATGGCAAGGGGGGCACAGTGTATCTGACTGCTCATAAAAGTTATTGGTAATTTGACAATGGTTACTAAAGTGTGACACTTCCTCATGTGTGCATCTGTGTATATTAGAAGGGTATGGCTAGTTTTAGGTACTAGTTTTCGACTATGCGTCGCAAATAAACATTTTCTGAAATAGTTGCCGCCCGAATGTGGGAGGCCAGACAAGATGTGAAGCTCCAACCTCCCGCCTCCTCTCAGCCTATCAGACCTCTCTTCTGTAATTTTACTATGTTTATTTCTCTTGAGAGAGGTGGAGGGCAAAGGAGACCACCTAACTACAATCTTTCCAGGAAGTGAATGACAAATAATGTAGCCTAACTCATCCATGTCCATGTCCATGTCCGTCTGTGTGTCTGTGTGTGTGTGTGCGCGTGTTTGTGTCCGTCTGTCTCGTTGTCCGTCCGTGTGTCTGTCTGCACGTTTGTGTGCGTGTGTTCCCCCCCACAAGGAGGACGTGGTGAAGCTCACAGAGAAGTGTCTGAACAGTGTGGGTAGCAGCAGCAGCCCTGTGCTCGCTCCATTGCGCCCCCCAGATGACCTGAAGAGCAACATCCTTAAAGCTCAGGCAGAGGCTGCCCTCAAGGTACTTCACTAGCACTCTGTCAGTGGACACTCAGAAATGATCTTGGTTCAACATAGAAATTGCATAGGGATGCTTTGAATTCTTAGATGTAGATGAGGATGTGTTGTATGAGTACTGTAAACCCTTGGATTACTTGGAATTTTGATACAGCTGCAATTTTATGTTTGAAAGACATGCAATCAGGCATATTGATTCTTCTAGACCTCTACTCAATGTACTGATGTTCTGTGCTGTATGCTTTAGGGATCACTGGAGGAGCACGTTGTGATCGGGGACAAGAACACCAACCTACAGGAAGCAGCAGCCAGGTGAGTGAGGTCACAGAAAGACACTATGGTTGTGTTCCTAGTCTCTACCCTTCACACAGAAATGTGCAGTCTTTCGCTCCCCCTCGTGCATTAAGAGCATTGGACGACCAGGCTTTATTGTACAGTATTTGATGACAAAGGAAACCCCTATCTAGGAATGATGGGCGGCTGGTAGCCTAGCGGTTAAGGGCGTTGGGTCAGTAACCAAAAGGTCACTGGTTCGAATCCCCAATCCGACTAGGGGAAAAAACATCTGTGCCCTTGAGCAAGGTCCTTAACCCTTGTCGCTCTGGATAAGAGAGTCTGCTAAATGGCTAAAATGTAAATAGATGTCACCAAGCCTCCGCTGTCTCCATCTCCCTGAGCCACCCCAACACTCCACAGCCAGCCTCAGCCAATCATAACCTCCCTGCCGTTCAAGGCCATTAACGGCTAGAATATTAATGAGGACTCTTAACATAATTATGTTATGACATCACTCCCTGAATCAACAGCTCATTCCCAGGGGCTGACCACTTGTCTGTGGGGCTGGACTCTTGCGGTTGATAGACAGTAGTGGTTCTTGCATAGAGGTAAAGATTTGTTTTGAAAGAGCTCAAAGCAAACAATGTGCACAACAACAAGAATTGATGCAACTTGTGTAATATAGTACAGTGTGACTCACCAAACTGAAACTGTGACTCATTGAAAATCTCAATTAGCCTCTACAAATAGTGAATGTCTAGGCTGAGTTTTGGTGTGGTGTAGATCTCTCTAAATGTCCGCTGCTCGTCTGTCCCAGGCTGAAGGTGCGTAGTGGGCGTATGGGCAGCAACTCGTCTCTGACTGGACGTCCTGAGAGACAGGAGTCATGGGACCTGCTCAAACCCACACTGCTGACCAATGCTGGGGCAAGGTGAGACTGGAAAATAAAGACCTCACACTCACTACAGTGCTATGAAAAAGTATTTGCCCCCTTTCTAATTTTCTCTACTTTTACATATTTGTGATACTGAATGTTATCAGATCTTCAACCAAAACCTAATATTAGATAAAGGGAACATAAGTGAACAAATAACACAACAATTACATTTTGATTTCATTTATTTCATAAACAAAGTTATGCAACACCCAATTCCCCTGTGTGAAAAAGTAATTGCCCCCTTACACTCAATAACTGGTTGTGCCACCTTTAGCTGCAATGACTCCAACCAAATTGTTGATCAGTCTCTCACGTCGCTGTGGAGGAATTTTGGCCCACTTTTCCATGCAGAACAGCTTTAACTCAGTGACGTGTGGGTTTTCAAGCATGAACTGCTCGTTTCAAGTCCTGCCACATCATCTCAATTGAGATTAGGTCTGGACTTTGACTAGGCCATTCCAAAACTTCCAATTTGTTGCTTTTTAGCAATTTTCATGTAGACTTGATTGTGTGTTTTGGATCATTGTCTTGCTGCATGACCCAGCTGCGCTTCAGCTTCAGCTCACAGACGGATGGTCTGACATTCTCCTGTAGAATTCTCTGATACAGAGCAGAATTCATGGTTCCTTCTATTAAGGCAAGTCGTCCAGGTCCTGAGGCAGCAAAGCATCCCCAAACCATCACACCATGCTTGACCTTTGGTATGATGTGCTTACTGTAGAATGCAGAGTTTGGTTTTTGCCAGGCATTACTGGAACCATGAACTTATGAAAAGGATCAGGCCTGCCTTTTGAACGTTTTTTCTATTGTTTTTTTTTGTGTTCTTGCTTAATTCTTCTTGAAGTGCCTTTGACGGTGCCTATGGGATGCTAATCTCCCTGTGTGTGCATGCGCGCTTGTGTGTGTGTGTGTGTGTGTGTGTAAAATGGTGTATGCGTGTGAGACGGAGGGAGGGAGTGGGCCACACCCAGATTAGACGGGGCCACCTGTCCCGTGTTTTCCCGGCCATAGGGTACCACGAGGCAGCCTCATGCACTCAGGATTACAGCTCCATCTGAGAGAATCATTTGAGGATATATACTGTATGTTACTACTTAGTTTCTAGTAGTTTTTAAGAGTACTCGAGGACTGGAGTTGGGAAACACGGTGGTAAGCTATTAGGCTATATGTCGCAGTACTCAAGACAAAAGCCCTTGTTTCTACACAGCTCTCTGCTGCTATCTGGTGGAGCATATGAGTCATGCGTGTGCCCATGTCACATGACTCAATTCTGCCTGGATACATATATTTTAGGGATGTGCATCTTTCCCTTTTACATCTACATTTTAGTCATTTAGCAGACGCTCTTATCCATCTAGATATTAACATTAAAATAAATGTGTACTATATATATATATATACATACATACATACATACAGTGAGGGAAAAAAGTATTTGATCCCCTGCTGATTTTGTACATTTGCCCACTGACAAAGAAATGATCAGTCTATAATTTTAATGGTAGGTTTATTTGAACAGTGAGAGACAGAATATAACAACAATCAATCAGAAAGATTTCTGGCTCCCAGGTGTCTTTTATACAGGTAATGAGCTGAGATTAGGAGCACACTCTTAAAGGGAGTCCTCCTAATCTCAGCTTGTTACCTGTATAAAAGACACCTGTCCACAGAAGCAATCAATTAATCAGATTCCAAACTCTCCACCATGGCCAAGACCAAAGAGCTCTCCAAGGATGTCAGGGACAAGATTGTAGACCTACACAAGGCTGGAATGGGCTACAAGACCATCGCCAAGCAGCTTGGTGAGAAGGTGACAACAGTTGGTGCGATTATTCGCAAATGGAAGAAACACAAAATAACTGTCAATCTCCCTTGGCCTGGGGCTCCATGCAAGATCTCACCTCGTGGAGTTGCAATGATCATGAGAACGGTGAGGAATCAGCCCAGAACTACACGGGAGGATCTTGTCAATGATCTCAAGGCAGCTGGGACCATAGTCACCAAGAAAACAATTGGTAACACACTACGCCGTGAAGGACTGAAATCCTGCAGCGCCCGCAAGGTCCCCCTGCTAAAGAAAGCACGTATACAGGCCCGTCTGAAGTTTGCCAATGAACATCTGAATGATTCAGAGGAGAACTGGGTGAAAGTGTTGTGGTCAGATGAGACCAAAATCGAGCTCTTTGGCATCAACTCAACTCGCCGTGTTTGGAGGAGGAGGAATGCTGCCTATGACCCCAAGAACACCATCCCCACCGTCAAACATGGAGGTGGAAACATTATGCTTTGGGGGTGTTTTTCTGCTAAGGGGACAGGACAACTTCACCACATCAAAGGGACGATGGACGGGGCCATGTACCGTCAAATCTTGGGTGTGAACCTCCTTCCCTCAGCCTGGGCATTGAAAATGGGTTGTGGATGGGTATTCCAGCATGACAATGACCCAAAACACACGGCCAAGGCAACAAAGGAGTGGCTCAAGAAGAAGCACATTAAAGTCCTGGAGTGGCCTAGCCAGTCTCCAGACCTTAATCCCAGAGAAAATCTGTGGTGGGAGCTGAAGGTTCGAGTTGCCAAACGTCAGGCTCGAAACCATAATGACTTGGAGAAGATCTGCAAAGAGGAGTGGGACAAAATCCCTCCTGAGGTGTGTGCAAACCTGGTGGCCAACTACAAGAAATGTCTGACCTCTGTGATTGCCAACAAGGGTTTTGCCACCAAGTACTAAGTCATGTTTTGCAGAGAGGTCAAATACTTTTTTCCCTCACTGTGTGTGTGTGATATATATATATATATATATATTATACACACACAGTGGGGAAAACAAGTATTTGATACATTGCCGATTTTGCAGGTTTTCCTACTTACAAAGCATGTAGAGGTCTGTAATATTTATCATAGGTACACTTCAACTGTGAGAGACGGAATCTTAAACAAATATCCAGAAAATCACATTGTATGATTTTTATGTAATTCATTTGCATTTTATTGCATGACATAAGTATTTGATCACCTACCAACCAGTAAGAATTCCGGCTCTCACAGACCTGTTAGTTTTTCTTTAAGAAGCCCTCCTGTTCTCCACTCATTACCTGTATTAACTGCACCTGTTTGAACCCGTTACCTGTATAAAAGACACCTGTCCACACACTCAATTAGACAGACTCCAACCTCTCCACAATGGCCAAGACCAGAGAGCTGTGTAAGGACATCAGGGATAAAATTGTAGACCTGCACAAGGCTGGGATGGGCTACAGGACAATAGGCAAGCAGCTTGGTGAGAAGGCAACAACTGTTGGTGCAATTATTCAAAAATGGAAGAAGTTCAAGAATTTTGGTCAATCACCCTCGGTCTGGGGCTCCATGCAAGATCTCACCTCGTGGGGCATCAATGATCATGAGGAAGGTGAGGGATCAGCCCAGAACTACACGGCAGGACCTGGTCAATGACCTGAAGAGAGCTGGGACCACAGTCTCAAAGAAAACCATTAGTAACACACTACGCCATCATGGATTAAAATCCTGCAGCGCACGTAAGGTCCCCCTGCTCAAGTCAGCGCATGTCCAGGCCCATCTGAAGTTTGCCAATGACCATCTGGATGATCCAGAGGAGGAATGGGGGAAGGTCATGTGGTCTGATGAGACAAAAATAGAGCTTTTTGGTCTAAACTCCACTTGCCGTGTTTGGAGGAAGAAGAAGGATGAGTACAACCCCAAGAACACCATCCCAACCATGAAGCATGGAGGTGGAAACATCATTCTTTGGGGATGCTTTTCTGCAAAGGGGACAGGACGACTGCACCGTATTGAGGGGATGATGGATGGGGCCATGTATCGCGAGATCTTGGCCAACAACCTCCTTCCCTCAGTAAGAGCATTGAATATGGGTCGTGGCTGGGTCTTCCAGCATGACAACGACCCAAAACACACAGCCAGGGCAACTAAGGAGTGGCTCCGTAAGAAGCATCTCAAGGTCCTGGAGTGGCCTAGCCAGTCTCCAGACCTGAACCCAATAGAAAATCTTTGGAGGGAGCTGAAAGTCCGTATTGCCCAGCGACAGCCCCGAAACCTGAAGGATCTGGAGAAGGTCTGTATGGAGGAGTGGGCCAAAATCCCTGCTGCAGTGTGTGCAAACCTGGTCAAGACCTACAGGAAACGTATGATCTCTGTAATTGCAAACAAAGGTTTCTGTACCAAATATTAAGTTCTGCTTTTCTTATGTATCAAATACTTGTCATGCAATAAAATGCAAATGAATTACTTAAAAATCATAATGTGATTTTCTGGATTTTTTAGATTCCGTCTCTCACAGTTGAAGTGTACCTATAATAAAAATTATAGACCTCTACATGCTTTGTAAGTAGGAAAACCTGCAAAATCGACAGTGTATCAAATACTTGTTCTCTCCACTGTGTGTATGTGTATATATATGTGTGTATATATATATATATATATATATATATATATATATCTCACACACAGTACCAGTCAAAAGTTTGGACACACCTACTCATTCAAGGGTTTTTCTTTATTTTTACATTGTAGAATAATAGTGAATACATCAAAACTATTAAATAACACATATGGACTCATGTAGTAACCAAATAGTGTATATTATATATTTTAGATTCTTCAAAGTAGCCACCCTTTGCCTTGATAACAGCTTTGCACACTTTTGGCATTTTCTCAACCAGCTTCACCTGGAATGCTTTTCCAACAGTCTTGAAGGAGTTCCCACATATGCTGAACACTTGTTGGCTGCTTTTCCTTCACTCTGCCGTCCGACTCATCCCAAACCATCTCAATGGGTTGAGGTCGGGGGATTGTGGCGGCCAGGTCATCTGATGCAGCACTCCATCACTCTCCTTCTTGGTAAAATAGACCTTACACAGGAGGTGTGTTGGGTCATTGTCCTGTTGAAAAACAAATGATAGTCCCACTAAACCCAAACCAGATGGGATGGCGTATCGCTGCAGAATGCTGTGGTAGCCATGCTGGTTAAGTATGCCTTGAATTCTAAATTAATCACAAACAATGTCACCAGCAAAGCACCCCCACACCATAACATCACCTCCTCCGTGCTTTACGGTGGGAACTACACATGCGGAGATCATCCGTTCACCCACACCGCGTCTCACAAAGACACGCCGGTTTGTACCAAAAATCTCACATTTGGACTCTAGACCAAAGGAAAAATGTCCACCGGTCTAATGTCCATTGCTCGTGTTTCTTGGCCCAAGCAGATCTGTTCTTATTGGTGTCCTTTAGTAGTGGTTTCTTTGCAGCAATTTGACCATGAAGGCCTGATTCACACAGTCCCCTCTGAACAGTTGATGTTGAGATGTGTCTGTTACTTGAACTCTGTGAAGCATTTATTTGGTCTGCAATTTCTGAGGCTGGTAACTCCTAATGAACCTATCCTCTGCAGCAGAGGTAACTCTGGGTCTTCCATTCCTGTGGCAGTCCTCATGAGGGCCAGTTTCATCATAGCACTTGATGGTTTTTGCGACTGCACTTGAAGAAACGTTCAAAGTTCATAATTTTCCGTATTGACTGACCTTCACATTTCTCTTTGCTTATTTGAGCTGTTCTTGCCATAATATGGACTTGGTCTTTTACCAAATAGGACTATCTTCTGTATACCCCCCCCCCCTACCTTGTCACAACACAACTGATTGACTCAAACGCATTAAGAAGGAAATAAATTCCACAAATTAACTTTTTAGAAGGCACTTGTTCATTGAAATGCATTCCAGGTGAAGCTGGTTGAGAGAATGCCAATAGTGTGCAAAGCTGTCATCAAGGCAAAGGGTGGCTATTTGAAGAATCTCAAATATAAAATATATTTTGATTTGTTCAACACTTTTTTTGGTTACTACATGATTCCATATGTGTTATTTCATAGTTTTGATGTCTTCACTATTATTCTACAATGTAAATTTTTTTACAAATAAAGAAAAACCCTTGAATGAGTAGGTGTCCAAACTTTTGACTGGTAGTGTAACAACACCTGCACAGGATTGGTACATCTGAACATGCGGGACGGGTACAGGATGGCTACAACAACTGCCCGAGTTACACCAGGAACGAACAATCCCTCAATCAGTGCGCAGACTTTCCGCAATAGGCTGAGGGAGGCTGGACTGAGGGCTTGTAGGCCTGTTGTAAGGCAGGTCCTCACCAGACATCACCGGCAACAACGTCACCTATGGGCACAAACCCACCGTCGCTCGACCAGACAGGACTGGCAAAAAGTGGTCTTCACTGACGAGTTGCGGTTTTGTCTCACCGGGGGGATGGTTGGATTCGCGTTTATCGTTGAAGGAATGAGCATTACACCGAGGCCTGTGCTCTGGAGCGGGATCGATTTGGAGGTGGAGGGTCCGTCATGGTCTGGAGCGGTGTGTCATAGCATAATTAGACTGAGCTTGTTGTCATTGCAGGCAATCTCAACACTGTGCGTTACAGGGAAGACATCCTCCTCCCTCATGTGGTACCCTTCCTGCAGGCTCATCCTGACATGACCCTCCAGCATGACAATACCACAAGCCATACTGCTCGTTCTGTGCATGATTTCCTGCAAGACGGGAATGTCAGTGTTTTGCCATGGCCAGCGAAGAGCCGGATCTCAATCCCATTGAACACGTCTGGGACCTGTTGGATCGGAGGTTGAGGGCTAGGGCCATTCCCCCCAGAACTGTCCGGGTACTTGCAGGTGCCTTGATGGAAGAGTGGGGTAACATCTCAAAGCATGAACTGGCAAATATGGTGCAGTCCATGAGGAGGAGATGCACTGCAGTACTTAATGCAGCTGGTGGCCACTCCAGATACTGACTGTTACTTTAGATTTTGACCCCCCCTTTGTTCAGGGACACATTATTAAATTTCTGTTAGTCACATGTCTGTGGAACTTGTTCAGTTTATGTCTCAGTTGTTGAATCTTGTTATGTTCATACAAATATTTACACATGTTAAGTTTGCTGAAAATAAACGCAGTTGACAGTGAGAGGACGTTTCTTTTTTTGCTGAGTTATACACAGTGGGGAGAACAAGTATTTGATACACTGCTGATTTTGCAGGTTTTCCTACTTACAAAGCATGTAGAGGTCTGTAATTTTTATCATAGGTACACTTCAACTGTGAGACGGAATCTAAAACAAAAATCCAGAAAATCACATTGTATGATTTTTAAGTAATTAATTTGCATTTTATTGCATGACATAAGTATTTGATACATCAGAAAAGCAGAACTTAATATTTGGTACAGAAACCTTTGTTTGCAATTACAGAGATCATACGTTTCCTGTAGGTCTTGACCAGGTTTGCACACACTGCAGCAGGGATTTTGGCCCACTCCTCCATACAGACCTTCTCCAGATCCTTCAGGTTTTGGGGATGTCGCTGGGCAATACAGTCTTTCAGCTCCCTTCAAAGATTTTCTATTGGGTTCAGGTCTGGAGACTGGCTAGGCCACTCCAGGACCTTGAAATGCTTCTTACTGAGCCACTCCTTAGTTGCCCTGGCTTTGTGTTTCGGGTCGTTGTCATGCTGGAAGACCCAGCCACGACCCATCTTCAATGCTCTTACTGAGGGAAGGAGGTTGTTGGCCAAGATCTCGCGATACATGGCCCCATCCATCCTCCCCTCAATACGGTGCAGTCGTCCTGTCCCCTTTGCAGAAAAGCATCTCCAAAGAATGATGTTTCCACCTCCATGCTTCACGGTTGGGATGGTGTTCTTGGGGTTGTACTCATCCTTCTTCTTCCTCCAAACATGGCGAGTGGAGTTTAGACCAAAAAGCTCTATTTTTGTCTCATCAGACCACATGACCTTCTCCCATTCCTCCTCTGGATCATCCAGATGGTCATTGGCAAACTTCAGACGGGCCTGGACATGCGCTGGCTTGAGCAGGGGGACCTTGTGTGCGCTGCAGGATTTTAATCCATGACGGCGTAGTGTGTTACTAATGGTTTTCTTTGAGACTGTGGTCCCAGCTCTCTTCAAGTCATTGACCAGGTCCTGCCCTGTAGTTCTGGGCTGATCCCTCACCTTCCTCATGATCATTGATGCCCCACGAGGTGAGATTTTTTATGGAGCCCTAGACCGAGGGTGATTGACCGTCATCTTGAACTTCTTCCATTTTCTAATAATTGCATCAACAGTTGTTGCCTTCTCACCAAGCTGCTTGCCTATTGTCCTGTAGCCCATCCCAGCCTTGTGCAGGTCTACAAATGAATCCCTGATGTCCTTACACAGCGCTCTGGTCTTGGCCATTGTGGAGAGGTTGGAGTCTGTTTGATTGAGTGTGTGGACAGGTGTCTTTTATACAGGTAACGAGTTCAAACAGGTGCAGTTAATACAGGTAATGAGTGGAGAACAGGAGGGGTTCTTAAAGAAAAACTAAGAGGTCTGTGAGAGCCGGAATTCTCACTGGTTGGTAGGTGATCAAATACTTATGTCATGCAATAAAATGCTAATTCATTACTTAAAAATCATACAATGTGATTTTCTGGATTTTTGTTGTAGATTCCGTCTCTCACCGTTGAAGTGTACCTAGGATAAAAATTACAGACCTATACATGCTTTGTAAGTAGGAAAACCTGCAAAATCGGCAGTGTATCAAATACTTGTTCTCCCCACTCTATATGTGTGTGTGTATGTATGTGTGTGTATATATATATATATATATACATACACACACACACACACACACACACACACACACACACACACACACACACACACAGTGAGGGAAAAAAGTATTTGATCCCCTGCTGATTTTGTACGTTTGCCCACTGACAAAGAAATGATCAGTCTATAATTTTAATGGTAGGTTTATTTGAACAGTGAGAGACAGAATAACAAAAAAAAATCCAGAAAAAAGCATGTCAAAAATGTTATAAATTGATTTGCATTTTAATGAGGGAAATAAGAATTTGACCCCTCTGCAAAACATGACTTAGCACTTGGTGGCAAAACCCTTGTTGGCAATCACAGAGGTCAGACGTTTCTTGTAGTTGGCCACCAGGTTTGCACACATCTCAGGAGGGATTTTGTCCCACTCCTCTTTGCAGATCTTCTCCAAGTCATTAAGGTTTCGAGGCTGACGTTTGGCAACTCGAACCTTCAGCTCCCTCCACAGATTTTCTATGGGAATAAGGTCTGGAGACTGGCTAGGCCACTCCAGGACCTTAATGAGCTTCTTCTTGAGCCACTCCTTTGTTGCCTTGGCCGTGTGTTTTGGGTCATTGTCATGCTGGAATACCCATCCACGACCCCTTTTCAATGCCCTGGCTGAGGGAAGGAGGTTCTCACCCAAGATTTGACGGTACATGGCCCCGTCCATCGTCCCTTTGATGTGGTGAAGTTGTCCTGTCCCCTTAGCAGAAAAACACCCCCAAAGCATAATGTTTCCACCTCCATGTTTGACGGTGGGGATGGTGTTCTTGGGGTTATAGGCAGCATTCCTCCTCCTCCAAACACGGCGAGTTGAGTTGATGCCAAAGAGCTCCATTTTGGTCTCATCTGACCACAACACTTTCACCCAGTTCTCCTCTGAATCATTCAGATGTTCATTGGCAAACTTCTGACGGCCGTGTATATGTGCTTTCTTGAGCAAGGGGACCTTGCGGGCGCTGCAGGATTTCAGTCCTTCACGGCGTAGTGTGTTACCAATTGTTTTCTTGGTGACTATGGTCCCAGCTGCCTTGAGATCATTGACAAGATCCTCCCGTGTAGTTCTGGGCTAATTCCTCACTGTTCTCATGATCATTGCAACTCCATGAGGTGAGATCTTGCATGAAGCCCCAGGCCGAGGGAGATTGACAGTTCTTTTGTGTTTCTTCCATTTGCGAATAATCGCACCAACTGTTGTCACCTTCTCACCAAGCTGCTTGGCGATGGTCTTGTAGCCCATTCCAGCCTTGTATAGGTCTACAATCTTGTCCCTGACATCCTTGGAGAGCTCTTTGGTCTTGGCCATGGTGGAGAGTTTGGAATCTGATTGATTGCTTCTGTGGACAGGTCTTTTATACAGGTAACAAGCTGAGATTAGGAGCACTCCCTTTAAGAGTGTGCTCCTAATCTCAGCTCGTTACCTGTATAAAAGACACCTGGGAGCCAGAAATCTTTCTGATTGAGAGGGGGTCAAATACTTATTTCTCTCATTAAAATGCAAATCAATTTATAACATTTTTGACATGCGTTTTTCTGGATTTTTTTGTTGTTATTCTGTCTCTCACTGTTCAAATAAAATTATTAAAATTATAGACTGATGATTTCTTTGTCAGTGGGCGTACGTACAAAATCAGCAGGGGATCAAATACTTTTTTCCCTCACTGTACATGTATGACAGCCATTCCATTCCAGTGTCTGTTGAATTCCAACACGGGCACACCTCATTCTACAGAATTAGGTACTGATTAGGTGATCACATGAACCAAATCTTATTTAACGAGGAAAAGTATAAAAACCACTGCTGTGGTCATCACTATCCGCTTGCAATAGGACCAGCTGGATGGCAAAAACAGTGCTAATAGTACCTCAAAAGTAATATGAATCAAAAAATAACTATTGACCATGCCAAAAAAGTTGAAAAGGAAAGTGTTGAGTGAGGAAAAGAAGGGTTCAATTCTGGCTTTACTGGTGGTTCATAAAAACAAGGTCAAGCAGCAGACATTGTGGACAACAATGCTACAGACCGGCAGAGGGCAAAAATGACACTCTACTGACCGGGATGACCGCCAACTCATTCGAATGTCACTCAACAACCGTAGAATGACATCAAGTGACCTACACAAAGAATGGCAAACGGCAGCTAGGGTGAAGTGCATGGCGAGGACGGTTCGAAACAGGCTCCTAGGGGCAGGGCTGAAGTCATGCAAAGCCAGAAAAAAGCCCTTCATCAATGAGAAGCATAGAAGAGCCAGGCTGAGGTTTGCAAAAGACCATAAGGATTGGACCGTAGAGGACTGGAGTAAGGTCATCTTCTCTGATGAGTCCAATTTTCAGCTTTGCCCAACACCTGGTCGTCTAATGGTTAGACGGAGACCTGGAGAGGCCTACAAGCGACAGTGTCTCGCACCCACTGTGAAATTTGGTGGAGGATCTGTGATAATATGGGGGTGCTTCAGCAAGGCTGGAATCAGGCAGATTTGTCTTTGTGAAGGAGGCATGAATCAAGCCACGTACAAGGTTGTCCTGGAAGAAAACTTGCTTCCTTTTGCTCTGACATTGTTCCCCAACTCTGAGGATTGGTTTTTCCAGCAGGACAATGCGCCATGCCACACAGCCAGGTCAATCAAGGTGTGGATGGAGGACCACCATATCAAGACCCTGTCATGGCCAGCCTAATCTCCAGAACTGAACCCCATTGAAAACTTCTGGAATGTGATCAAGAGGAAGATGGATGGTCACCAGCCATTAAACAAAGCTGAGCTGCTTGAAATTTTGCCCCAGTAGTGGCATAAAGTCACCCAACATCAATGTGAAAGACTGGTGGAGAGCAAGCCAAGACGCATGAAAGCTGTGATTGAAAATCAGGGTTATTCCACCAAATATTGATTTCTGAACTCTTCCTAAGTTAAAACATTACTATTGTGTTGTTTAAAAATGAACATGAATTTATTTTCTTTGCATTATTCGAGGTTTGACCAGTTGTTATTTTCTGCAAATAAATGCTCTAAATGACAATATTTTTGGGGGGAATTTGGGAGAAATGTCAGTAGTTTATAGAATAAAACAAAAATGTTACTTTTACCCAAACAAATACCTTTAAATAGTAAAACCAGAGAAACTGATAATTTTGCAGTGGTCTCTTAATTATTTCCGTAGCTGTGTGTGTATATATGTATGTGTGTATGTACAGTGGGGAGAACAAGTATTTGATACACTGCCAATTTTGCAGGTTTTCCTACTTACAAAGCATGTAGAGGTCTGTAATTTTTATCATAGGTACACTTCAACTGTGAGAGACGGAATCTAAAACAAAAATCCAGAAAATCACATTGTATGATTTTTAAGTAATTCATTTGCATTTTATTGCATGACATAAGTATTTGATCACCTACCAACCAGTAAGAATTCCAGCTCTCACAGACCTGTTAGTTTTTCTTTAAGAAGCCCTCCTGTTCTCCACTCATTACCTTTATTAACTGCACCTGTTTGAACTCGTTACCTGTATAAAATACACCTGTCCAAACACTCAATCAAACAGACTCCAACCTCTCCACAATGGCCAAGACCAGAGAGCTGTGTAAGGACATCAGGGATAAAATTGTAGACCTGCACAAGGCTGGGTTGGGCTACAGGACAATAAGCAAGCAGCTTGGTGAGAAGGCAACAACTGTTGGCGCAATTATTAGAACATTGAAGAAGTTCAAGATGACGGTCAATCACCCTCGGTCTGGGGCTCCATGCAAGATCTCACCTCGTGGGGCATCAATGATCATGAGGAAGGTGAGGGATCAGCCCAGAACTACACGGCAGGACCTGGTCAATGACCTGAAGAGAGCTGGGACCACAGTCTCAATGAAAACCATTAGTAACACACTACGCCATCATGGATTAAAATCCTGCAGTGCACACAAGGTCCCCCTGCTCAAGCCAGCGCATGTCCAGGCCCGTCTGAAGTTTGCCAATGACCATCTGGATGATCCAGAGGAGGAATGGGAGAAGGTCATGTGGTCTGATGAGACAAAAATAGAGCTTTTTGGTCTAAACTCCACTCGCCATGTTTGGAGGAAAAAGAAGGATGAGTACAACCCCAAGAACACCATCCCAACCGTGAAGCATGGAGGTGGAAACATCATTCTTTGGAGATGCTTTTCTGCAAAGGGGACAGGACGACTGCACCGTATTGAGGGGAGGATGGATGGGGCCATGTATCGCGAGATCTTGGCCAACAACCTCCTTCCCTCAGTGAGAGCATTGAAGATGGGTCGTGGCTGGGTCTTCCAGCATGACAATGACCCGAAACACACAGCCAGGGCAACTAAGGAGTGGCTCCGTAAGAAGCATCTCAAGGTCCTGGAGTGGCCTAGCCAGTCTCCAGACCTGAACCCAATAGAAAATCTTTGATGTATCAAATACTTATGTCATGCAATAAAATGCAAATTAATTACTTAAAAATCATACAATGTGATTTTCTGGATTTTTGTTTTAGATTCCGTCTCTCACAGTTGAAGTGTACCTATGATAAAAATTACAGACCTCTACATGCTTTGTAAGTAGGAAAACCTGCAAAATCGGCAGTGTATCAAATACTTGTTCTCCCCACTGTATATATGTATGTATGTGTATATATGTGTGTGTATATACAGTGGGGGGGAAAAAGTATTTAGTCATCCACCAATTGTGCAAGTTCTCCCACTTAAAAAGATGAGAGAGGCCTGTAATTTTCATCATAGGTACACGTCAACTATGACAGACAAAATGAGGAAAAAAAATCCAGAAAATCACATTGTAGGATTTTTTATGAATTTATTTGCAAATTATGGTGGAAAATAAGTATTTGTTCAATAACAAAAGTTTCTCAATACTTTGTTATATACCCTTTGTTGGCAATGACACAGGTCAAACGTTTTCTGTAAGTCTTCACAAGGTTTTCACACACTGTTGCTGGTATTTTGGCCCATTCCTCCATGCAGATCTCCTCTAGAGCAGTGATGTTTTGGGGCTGTCGCTGAGCAACACGGACCTTCAACTCCCTCCAAAGATTTTCTATGGGGTTGAGATCTGGAGACTGGCTTGGCCACTCCAGGACCTTGAAATGCTTCTTACGAAGCCACTCCTTCGTTGCCCGGGCGGTGTGTTTGGGATCATTGTCATGCTGAAAGACCCAGCCACGTTTCATCTTCAATGCCCTTGCTGATGGAAGGAGGTTTTCACTCAAAATCTCACGATACATGGCCCCATTCATTCTTTCCTTTACACGGATCAGTCGTCCTGGTCCCTTTGCAGAAAAACAGCCCCAAAGCATGATGTTTCCACTTCCATGCTTCACAGTAGGTATGGTGTTCTTTGGATGCAACTCAGCATTCTTTGTCCTCCAAACACGGCGAGTTGAGTTTTTACCAAAATGTTATATTTTGGTTTCATCTGACCATATGACATTCTCCCAATCCTCTTCTGGATCATCCAAATGCACTCTAGCAAACTTCAGACGGGCCTGGACGTACTGGCTTAAGCAGGGGGACACGTCTTGCACTGCAGGATTTGAGTCCCTGGCGGCGTAGTGTGTTACTGATGGTAGGCTTTGTTACTTTGGTCCCAGCTCTCTGCAGGTCATTCACTTTCCCCCCGTGTGGTTCTGGGATTTTTGCTCACCGTTCTTGTGATCATTTTGACCCCACTGGGTGAGATCTTGCGTGGAGCCCCAGATCGAGGGAGATTATCAGTGGTCTTGTATGTCTTCCATTTCCTAATAATTGCTCCCACAGTTGATTTCTTCAAACCAAGCTGCTTACCTATTGCAGATTCAGTCTTCCCAGCCTGGTGCAGGTCTACAATTTTGTTTCTGGTGTCCTTTGACAGCTCTTTGGTCTTGGCCATAGTGGAGTTTGGAGTGTGATTGTTTGAGGTTGTGGACAGGTGTCTTTTATACTGATAACAAGTTCAAACAGGTGCCATTAATACAGGTAACGAGTGGAGGACAGAGGAGCCTCTTAAAGAAGAAGTTACAGAAATCTTGCTTGTTTGTAGGTGACCAAATAC
This sequence comes from Coregonus lavaretus, assembly GCF_964263955.1. Taxonomy (NCBI): domain Eukaryota; kingdom Metazoa; phylum Chordata; class Actinopteri; order Salmoniformes; family Salmonidae; genus Coregonus; species Coregonus lavaretus. The sequence goes on from NC_140003.1 coordinate 21,214,900, forward strand.
TTATTTTCCACCATCATTTGCAAATAAATTCATTCAAAATCCTACAATGTGATTTTCTGGAGAAAAAAAATCTCAATTTGTCTGTCATAGTTGACGTATACCTATGATGACAATTACAGGCCTCTCATCTTTTTAAGTGGGAGAACTTGCACAATTGGTGGCTGACTAAATACTTTTTTTACCCACTGTGTGTGTGTGTATATATATATATATATATATATATATATATATATATATGTATATGTATATGTATATGTATATGTATATGTATATATATATATATATATATATATATATATATATATATATATATATATATATATATATATATATATATATATATATATATGTGTGTGTTTTATATATACAGTGGTGTGAAAGTGTTTGACCCCTTCCTGATTTCTTATTTGTTTGCATGTTTGTCACACTTAAATGTTTCAGATCATCAAACAAATTTAAATATTAGTCAAAGATAACACAAGTAAACACAAAATGCAGTTTTGAAAAGAAGGTTGTTATTATTAAGGGGAAGCAAAATCCAAACCCACATGGGGCAAACACTTTTTCACACCACTGTATGTGTGTGTGTGTGTTTATATTTTTATATATAAGGATATTTTATGCTGAAACCCTCATATTAAACACCAATGGTATTCACTAAGATGTTTTTTTTTAAATGTTTTACAACTTTGGCATTCTGTTTTATTTTAAATCATGTTATTTAATTATTTCATATATTTTACATGTGTTAAGGCCACACAGAGGACAAGAGATAATTAGACGCCTGTGATAATCTGTAGTACCCAAAGGACACTAGATGTAATTTTATAGACTTACAAATAAACCTTGAAAGTTACCAAAATTCGGATAGTTTACTGGTAAACCTTGAACGTTTCCAGTTATATACCCTCCTTTTGCAACTCTAGACATAGCCAATGAATATATAGCACAATTTTGGATTTCACACCCATCTCAAAATCGAATGGTATTGACCGTTTGGATGTGATTGCTGTCCTCGTTATGAAATTAGTAACTTGACCCTGTATATCTACATATGACCATATACACTGACTATTTAAAGCAAAACTACCAAAACTATTGCTGATGGTGAACCTGAACAATCACAAAATCAATTGTAAGCCCCGTTCAGCAGGTATAGCCAGATGAGTTGTCTCCAGTAGCTTACTTTTATTCCGGTAAACACCATTTTCAACAGCAGATAGATAACAATATCCTAGCAAATTACAGGTTGTCACTCTACTAATAAAGCCTAATATCACGAAAACCATTTTAGTATTTGAATGTTGAATGTGCCGTGCAAGATCAGGAACAGGCCACCAAGCTCGTGTTGGTCAGCGCGTCAAGCTGTTAGACTAGGCTACTGATTTCCTGGTGTTGTTCGGCATGCAAAATTACGTATAGATCAATGACTGTCAACACAGTTGCATGCTTAGTTCGACACTGAAGGAGAGGACGCATCAGTTCTCACAAAAGATGAGATGTATTTTCAGAAAGTAGAAAGAAAGTAATATGAGCAAAAAAAATGTGAATCGTGATTCGTAACGTTTTGAATCTATTTTTTCTGACAGATGCATGCTACATTTTGATCGGTTTGGGGTCCACGGACCGATGCACTGCTATCTTAAAGATTTTAATCGGGGACCGATGTGTATTGGTGAATCGTTACATCCATGTCTTAGCAAATTAAGCACATGTCAGTATTGTTTCCATTGATAATGTGCATGATAGCCTTGCAATGTTTCAGGACCTCATCAGACCCCAAAGGAATGAAAGAAACTCTTATCCATCTGTCCTCTGTCTTGTCCCTCTGTTCTCTTCAGTGTTGAGATGTTGGCTGAGGATCTCATGCCGTTAGCACCCATGATGGCTGCTGAAATACTTAATGAAGGACTGACAGCAAAGGTATCCAATTTAAGCTGTGTTTTTCTTTACCAGTTTCTCGCTTGCATTGCATATAGCAAAATACATCTGAATGCACAGAAAGAATTGTATGCCATTTGTGTGTATGTGTAAGCTGTTGGCTTGTCGCTACGCAGGCCAAACCTGAGGAGCTGGAGATGCCCACCCTGCCGCCGCTGCTGGCCCCGCTGAGCGATAACCTGATAGATTTCTCAGACCCAACCCCAGTAGTAAGTCTCTAGACCCCCATCTGCCATAAAATAACCCTCACTGTCTCGTGTTTTAGCTACTGTAGCTGAATGCTGTTGTCCACAACAGTCAAGGCTTAATAATAAACCAGTGTCCTAGACTTAAAATGTCTATCACAATAGGCCTACAGTATGTTGACAGATGTGATGCTTTGAGTGTAACTCTTGAATGTGAATCTCTTGTAGTTACCACCACCACCACCAGTGCAACCTAAGCCCATGATATCACCTCGCTGGATCGTCCCTGCTGCTGCAGTGAGTACTGGTGTCCTCTGGGCTTTAGTGCTCCTGTCTGTCTTTAGTCTGCCTGTTTGTCCATGATGGACTGTCCTCTGGGCCTAAGTCTCTTTTAGTCTGTCTCTAGACAGTCTATGTCAGTCTGTCCATAGTCCATCCCTCATGTAGTTACATCATGTAGAGACTGACCCAGTCCACTTTCCTTCTCCTCCCATTCTAATGCAGCCGCCCACTGCCATCTTTACTAACGGCCTCCTTGACCCTTCTGCAAAGACTGCCACCCCTCTCCAACCTGAAGGGGGGGCTCTTGCCCCAGCTCTGCACCCCCATCTCTTCTCTCAAACTCACAATGTGATTGCCACAAGGTAAATCAGTCATGACACATCATCATCACTGCCTTGACCTACTGCTCTTTTGATCATCTCATCTGGCCATTGTGGTCATGGTAGCAAGTCTTAGTTGCTATGTGCTTTTGGCACCATGTCATATGCTATGTTTAGTATGTTGTGTAGAGAGTAGACCATATAATTCCCCTTCTTGTTATTAATTGAAGCTTGTAGTGATTAACATCCCCATTGACTTAACTATGTTCCTGATGAGCTTCCATATCTTGTAATAATAGCATGGTGTAGGCTGGAGCTCGATTTTTCATTTTACACTACATCTCTGCAGAAGTTGTACAGTTTGGTTATACTGCTGAATAAAATCTGTTAGTTAGGGTTAATGTTGTGAACTCTAGAAGGTAGTAGGCTTTCTCATTAGTAGGGTTTCTCATTTTACAATTACATAAAAGCAGCGCTCGCATCAAGTAAATGGTATGATTTCTGCTGCAGACAGGTCTCCTGAAACAATATGCATAGGATGATGGATATGCACGTTCTCATTTTGGTTTCTCATTACATTGTGTTCTCTTGCATCACATTATACTGGTTAGCAATACAATATTACTATTATACATTACCGTATGTTGTGCACACTGAAAGGTAGGAGGACCAGGCTTTTCATTTTGTTGTGTTCTCCTCTCACCAGCATTGCGGCCCAGCCACCCAAGAAGGACTGCACAAAGCCCAAGGGTCTGTTGACCACTGAGCTCTGAGAGGAAACCGGGGTTCTAGCTTATACCCTGCTCACAACAAGTATGTCCTATTCCTGGGATTCCCAAACTAGGGGGCTACTTCCCACCCTGAACACAAGATTCATATTTTACTGCATTTCCAAAACTGGGGAAAGTTCCTACCCTAGTGACAACCAGCAACTCCTATGGCATTCCCAAACCAGCTGCAATCATGAGATTGGATTATTGGATTTCCTTCTCTCACTACATTCCAGTTTGGAGAAGTATTTATTCTCTTTTTTTTCTTCAGAATTTTAGTACTACAATTGTGTGTCACTGGTCCTCTCATAAGCATTCCTAATTATCTACACAGTGCACACACAGTTCTTTTAGATATGTTTTAAAGCAGGAAGGGACTGCAATAAATGCTAAGAGCTAATGAGGAGGACATCAAAGGACAAAGCAAAGATGACTATGTCTGACTGGACTCTTTGAGACAATTATTTGACATCCTTTGGCATTGGGTACATTCCTGTGTTCAGAACACCATCTCCACACAGCCCATTCAGGTAGATGATCTGTCAACCTGAGGCTGCCTACCTGGAGGAAGAACCACTGTCTCAAAGAACCTAGCCTCATCTCTGTACCTCAAACCACTGGATTAAATTGGAGCACTGGACCTGGACTCTTTTATAGGATAGGCAATGACTATCTAATGACATTTTACGATTTGTCCTGTTCTTTTTTCCCTTTGCATTTTTAAGTGAGTTGAATTGATCAAGCGCCAGCATTTAGTGTTCAGTTAGGACCTGGCTTTCACTCGAATTTTTTTATCCAGATTTATGACTCAAATCATCTGAGGATGACAACGGCAAGCTGTAGCATGCAGGAATGAATTGAGCCATGAACAAGTCATATCTAAAACATTATTCTGTATCCATATAAAAACACTGTAGCTACGACTTGCCTTATTTAGCTAGCTGACTGTGAAATTTTGATTTGTGTATCTTTATACAATAAGGAAATACTACTAATACTTCTACTATTACTGCTGTGTCAAGGCCTATACTGTACTTTTGTTTTTCATGTTAGTTACTGTAAGCCCACTGTATACTGTATGTGATGGTCATTTCTCATCATGTAATCTTGACACCGTTTCTGGCTGTGGTCATCAATGACTCTCATAGGCTGACACGGGAAATAGGCCTATCACAAACCGGCGCTCCATTGGTTCTTCTCCAGACTTAGCCGATCACATCTAGGATCTCTGGTGGTACGAATGAGTCAGTCAACTGTATTATTGACTCCCATAAGAAAATGTATTTCAGATATCAGACATTTTATATGTTGCCTCTGTGGGCGGTAGATCAGAAGTAGCTATTTTGTGAGACTGTGCAGTAGAGGTAAAAGCAGAAGTAATTATTTTAAATACTGCTAATTAGAACAAGTGAACTGTGAGCTATGAACAACACCCATCTCAATGGAAAAGTGGTAAACATCACATTTATTTTATTTTTGTGAAGTTCCAGATAAAATATTGATGGTTTCTTCTTGATTAAGTTTTCGCTGGAATACTTAAAAGAACCACTCAGCTAAGCTTTGTAATATTCTCTCTTTCTCTCTATTTGCTGTATCATGAATTATCTAAACTGATTTGCCTGGCAAGAACAGTGTAGCTTTTTTTTAGGCTCTATCTGAGATGAAACTTTTCTTAGTTAACTATATAAAAAAAATCTCTGCTGTTAGAAATTATACTTCACCATGTAAGTGCAATTTTGCTGTAGCTCTTACGTTAATTTATTCCTCTTTTTTTAAGAGCACCCTCATTCACACTGTATTTAAGTGTATTTTAGATGTAAAAACTGCTCTAGATATTGTCACCACACCAATTTGTATCATGTATGTACATTGATCATCATTACTCTTGAAGGATATGTAGACTATTATGCCAGTAGCAATTTTGTACAATGTAGTAAATTCTTCAAGTAAAAAAGTATAATAAAAATGTAAAAAGTTTGAATTATTCCATTTTAATATATCTGGGTCTCTACTACTACAAGTGAAAGAAATGTGAATCATATGTCCATCAGCATCAATTGGAACTATTTCTTGGTACTGCAGGAGCTGTAATTCTGTGTTAACATTCTAACACTAGATGGCAACATTAGGTGATGTTGGACTGCAGCTTCATCAAGCTTTATTATCAACCCTGTCTGTTATTAAGTGCTCTGGTTTAACCCCACAATGCATTTGACCCGTGGGATTGGTCTTTAAAAATATATATTTAATAATTGTAATTTTGTCATGTGAAGGCAAGGCCTATTTCTTAACATGTAGGCTAAAGTGTAGATTGATACCAAGTACCGTTTATGTAGTAGTTGTGTTGTCTAATATAGTATCAGGTCAACAACCACGCCAGGCTGATACTGATCACTTTCTTTTACATGTTCATTTTGAATGCATAAAAGGTACCATTTGATCACTTTGTTTTTTTCTATACAGTACTGAGCATAATAATGAAGTCGTTCCAACAATAGTCGCCCACTACCTTATCCCCAGAATAGCCTGCATTCTGCTTAGGCTCCCGTGGCTCTCTCACTCACACTCTCTGTTGGTGTCCTGTCAAGAGAATTTACGCTCGAGACCCAGCAGTTCACTGGAGGCGCAGGCTCTGTTCTGGCTCAGTGCTTCTCGTTCGCGCATGGTTGGTTGGAGTTGCCAAGTACCTCGTAGTGAACACTGATCTTGCGCAAGGTTTTTGAACTCGTCTAATGGACTGTGTAATCTTTGACTTGTCCAGCCGCGATGGTAGCTGCATTCATTTAAATGATAACGAATCTATTTCTTAAAGACAACTGACCGGATAGGTTCGGAAAGGGAACTCCTGACGACCCGAACCATGTGTACGTCTCCGGAGTTTTTTTGCGCAAGGTGATAGTGACCGTGACGACAGTTGAGCTGCCTTTTATAGTTGGCTAAAAGGAACGAGTCAAATACTTATGGATTACTACCCAATGGTTCTTTGACAGGGTCGTCTCGATCTTAAAGTGGAACATTAGGGAGGACAATTGTGAGGCTTTATCGTCTGTTTTACACATTTTAACGCTTTTCCAACTTCTAGCATTGGACAACAGTTTTGAAGGAAGACCATGGCATCGGATACCACTCCAGTGTTGTCGAAACAGGTGTTACTTTGGCTGGTTGTAGGTGAGTTTTGGAGAGACGCACAAGCGTAGCGCAGGCCATCGCTATCCCTACATCCCTCTCAAGGCGTTTGTTCCTTTTCTACAGCTGATGGCCTGACATGAATGGGATATCATTTATGAATGATGACCAAAACATGCGATAGAAACTGCAAAAGTGATTATCATAAAGTATTGAAATAACCCTTTCCAGGTGGGGTAACAATAGATGCAACCGAATAATATTATTCAAAAATAGATTATCTTATATTCAAGAATAATAGAAACATGCGAAATAATAGATTCATTCTAACGAGCAGGCCTACATTTGCTTGTCTGATGCCATATGGTTGACTTATATGGAAAGTAATTCTCATGAAGCCTAATTATAAAATATCATATGTGTATTTGCATAACATTTCGTGAAAGGAGGATGATCCAGACAAGAAACTTAGGTTTACGGCTTGTCAAAATTGCATGTCTTTGAATAGGACAACATTTTGACTTACACTCTAAAAAGTAAAGGTTCATGGAGGATCCTTTAGGAGATCTTCATATTGAAACTGTGGGGGAACCCCTATAAATTCTTCGAAGAACCCTTTAAAAGGGTTTTAATGGATCCTCAAATAATATTTTGAAGAACCTTTTGGGGTTAATTTTGAAAGACTCCCCCCTCCCCTATTATTAGTAGTAGTAGTAATACGCCTAACAATAACACAATATTTTAGTTGTCAGTGTTTATTATGATTTTAGTGGCAAAGCAGAATTAAAAAATCAAAATATAAGGTAAACTCCCAGCAGAGCACCAAGTCCAATGGTAATATCCTCTGGCATGTTGATGTTAATGTGCTGATGTTCTTCGTATCCATAGTCATAATGATTTTGCAGTATATGGTGATCGAAGAGGTTTCCTGTTATATTCATCAGAGGTGTAGGGAGGGTGAAGTCTGTGAATCCAAAAAATAGTAATTATACAGATGTTTAACAAAACATGCACACAACAGTATTCATATCTTAGTTTTTGTGGTAAATGTGAATGGAAAAAACTATTTTGATAATGGTTTTCATACACATACCAAGTCCATAATGAAGAGGCCTATGGGATTTTCATTGAAGAGGTAAGGGAGGAGGATGGTACATGTGATCTACATAACATACCAATACCAATTGACTTACCTTTGTATGCCTCCTCGTCTGTATACCTGCAGACACAGACACAAAAGTGAGCAGTTCATTCATCTGCACCCAATACAGCTAGCCTTGAACATATTCTTATAGCATACATATTGTTACCTCTTTGTTGATTGATATCCATTGAATTATGTCAATTTTCTGTTTTAGAAAGATTTGCACAAATGTGAAAAGATAGATGGTATTATCATAAAATAATATACATTTAGATCATACAAGGGACAAACCTTACCTTCAATTGAGGAGATCTTAAAACATTTAGTTAAGTGCCTGCACCTGCTGTCCTTTCAAATCCAAATGTTTCAGTTGGGCAGTTAGGTTCCTGCAAGAACCCCCACCAACTAAGGAGGTACCTCGATGAACCCCACCTCCTGTGGTGTTCTTGGAAGAACCTTTTGGGGGCCATTTTCAGTGCCAAGAACCCTAAGGTTATTCAAAGAACTTTGAGGATCTTAGAAGAACCCTTGTTGAATCCCTAATTTTTAGAGTGTAACAGCAAGTTGGAGGTGCTCAAAACAGACCTATCCACACGGGTCAATTATCTAATGTTTTAATAATGCATGGGGCCCTCCTGCTGTAGAGAAATTGTGCACACTTATCTTAACCAGCCTGCTGTGCTGAGGGCTGAAGTCTGACTAGGTGTGCTGCTGTCTGTGCACACCTAAGGGTCCAACTCAAAGTGTCATAAAAACGAAATGCCCCCCAATGTAAAAAATATTTTCATATGACCCTCCCCTTGTGCTGAATTAACTCAAAATGATGTTTACGACCACAAATAACAATATCTGTAGTGACCCTGTGTTTATAAATGTGGAAATCGATTTGTTTCTATTCAGCTTGCTTTTGTGGCACAGTTAATGCCACGCAGGGCTACGGGCCAGAAGGTTGAGGGTTCACCGACGAGCTCACTCTCCCTGCCTGTTTCATTAGGCCTACACTACGATCTGAGCCGGCTGCAGACAATGATCAGCTGTGGAAAATCAGATGTTCAACATTTTGATGCCATATTTATAATTATATAAAATATATGCAATGAATTTTCCACCAACAGGTTTCTGTGCCAATGCACCACACAACCAATAAACAAATCATACCGACTTCAGGAGCTTCAATATCATGGTTTGTGTTTTCAACAACACATTAAATAGACTATGTCAATCTCAACCAAAAAAAGAATGCATCCCTCCCTACCTTGTAGGCATACCCAGTATCAATGGTTTGGCAATCTCCGAATGTCATTCAACTTGGGGGCGTTTGGTAACATGTCTCCTTCCATTCATCAAATACCCACTGCACAGTTTGGATTGTTTGATTAATTTTATCTGACAGTTAAAAACAACTATACATAGATTTTAGTACAAAGATTTTAAAAAGCTACCAGGATTGAGCAATAAAGTCGGGGATTTATTTCCATTCTGGTCCCTATTTTGTTTTACATAAATACCTATACAATTACATAGATATAGACACAGTTCAGAGATATAGACAAAAAAAGGTTATACTGTTCACACCTTAGCCAGCTTTTGACATTATTTTTAAAGTGGTTATGGTTGTTATAGCTTTGAGTTGCTGTGTTAGTGTGTTCCACTTAACAGCGCAGGTATATAAAAATTTGTTCTTATCAGATAGACTCATATTTAAAACTGTGAATATTAGAGTCTCTGGCTCTGGTATTATACTGGTGGACATCTCTAACAAATGAAAAATAGTTGGATATCAACCTGGGGGCTGAGTCCGTGATAATTCTGTGGACCAGACCAAGTTGAAGTAATACTACAATTTTTTTCCACAGATAGCCAGCCTAGCTGCTTAGAATGCTTGACCTCCAGATGAGTATGAGGGGGAGTTTAAGTACAATTCTTACAAGCTTGTTTTGGTTGGTCTGTACACTTAGAAAAAAGGGTTCCAAATGGGTTCTTCAGCTGTCCCCATAGGATAACCCTTTTTGGTTCCAGGTAGAGGCCTTTTTGGTTCCAGGTAGAACCCTTTCGGGTTCTATGTAGAACCCTCTGTAGAAATGGTTCTACATGGAACCCAAAAGGGTTCTACCTGGAACCAAAAGGGTTCTACCTGCATCAAATGGTTCTTCAAAAGGTTATCCTATGGGGACAGCCGAAGAACCCTTTAAGGTTCTAGATAGCACCTTTTTTTCTAAGAGTAGCTTATTCTTTAGATGTTTAGGGCTGCTGGTGAACCATGATGTGCACGCATAATCAAAATGAAACTGGACTAGCGCACTTGCCAGAGTCTTTAGGGTGTCTACAGTTAGGTTTCCATCCAATTGGCGACCGATGTTCATGTAATATTCTAAAATCTGCATAAAAACAATATGCGCATTTTCCCATCAGTGTTGTTTCCATCTAATTGACTTGTTGCAGATAAGTCTGAGCATAAATACTTTGTGCACATAAAAATAGCTTTTGCAGTAACATTTTCATGTACCAAATAAAAAATACAAGAAGTATAGTGACGCACCCGTGCGTCAATCTAATTAACATAATAAAAAATCCCCATTAAAATCGTCAGTTTAAGCTAGAGATCTGTTTATTTTTGCATGGGTTGTGTCGGCCTTCCACATCTGCGGTGGAAAGTGGCGAGCTATATCGCTGTTTGTCAGACCAGGAGACATACCGAAAATCGGTCTTCTCACGAAAACGTGTGTAGCGTCCGAACGTTATGGCCTGTTAACTAATAGGACCCCATTATAGAAAGACCCATTATGACTCTCAAAAGGACTTGTCTGAAGTTAACCCATACAAATGAATGGAAGTATGGCGTTAGTTTTGTGCCAACAAAAAAGGGGTTAAATATGTGTCCCAAAAATTTTTTTCCTGAGCTTTCTTATATCTCCTAGATATAGGACACTTCAAAAACGAATTCCTTATGATTTTTTTTTACTGTCTTTTTTGCCATTTATGAATGTGTTATTCAATGTGTTTCTATGGGCTATAGTAGTAAAGGCCAAATTCAATATTTTTATATATTATTTTATACATAAAATTCAAAATAAAAAAGCTTAATGATCCATTGTATGACCATCTTAAAACAATTCCATATGCTAGCTGGTTGTGTTTATGCCGCATATAAAAAGTAATGCATTTAAAAAGTTACAAGACAAATATTTAGGCTATATTGAAGCATTAGGTTCTAGGTTCGCAAGGAATAGCCGCTCAGATTGGAGAGGAGGCCGAACTTGCATTAAGCTTTCCTGAATAACTGGGCCTGCCAGGAGCATATGTGGCCACACTATTATAGGACGACTTGGGAGAAGGAGGATCTGAAACAGACAGCACATTCAGTATCAGAAGTAAAAATACAGCCAGACTGGCCTGCTACTGTGCCTGTCTAGACCTTATAAACTGTCGAGAGTAGACCCACAACTGATCCAAATGGAATTAAACATTCAAATCACAGGGATTTTGCGTCATTATTCAAATAACATTTTCACTGCTGCCTAGAGTATAATTTTGTACTCACTTGAAAATAATAATGCAATTACTCATTGCATTGTGGTGTTCTAGGCTAGTGCAGGTAGGATAATTGTATTGTCCCTAAACAAGATCAATAGGGGAGATTTTTGAGCGCATCTCATGTCTTCGCTGTTCTTGTGGATTCATATTGGAAATTGATGCAGCTTTGAATGCTTTCACGTGTGGTATGATTGCTAGTTAGTCTATTGCAGATATGGACAAACGATCCACCTACCACTATTGTCACTATGAATGGTGGATGGAGGGCAGGATAGACAGTTAGACTGGTAGACTATTGACCTGGGCAGGATAGACAGTTAGACTGGTAGACTATACTGACCTGGGCAGGGTAGACAGTTAGACTGGTAGACTATACTGACCTGGGCAGGGTAGACAGTTAGACTGGTAGACTATACTGACCTGGGCAGGGTAGACAGTTAGACTGGTAGACTATACTGACCTGTGATATAGTAAAAGTTAGCACACGAAAAGCGTAGTGCATAAGGGAAGTACCAAATGTAAGGGTTGGGGTGAGGTGTGACCCAGGTGCGGCGCAGGATATACAGTAGGCAGTAGGCAGAGAAACAAGGATCTTTGCTGGTGGTCCCGAAGCCAAAATACAAAATAACGAACTTATCACACAAAAAAAAGGCGCCGCAAATAAGTCTCCAAAAACCATCCGACAGAAATATGAAATACTACTACGACGAACCTGGGGGACAGGTTCCTGGACTCCACGCGGAGTTAGATCCCACGTGGAGAGTCACACCCTCTGTCCCGGGCGAAAGACCGGGGCCGGGCGACGCCTGCGGTTGGCCTGATGTTGAGTCCTGACCCGAGGTCCGCTTAAGCGCCGCCCGTACCTGCCTCCAGGTGCGGCGACAGCGACTGATGTGGGCCTGGACCGACGGGACCACCTCCTCCTCTTGCTTGGGGAATAGGGGGGGTTGGTACCCGTATTGGCACTGGAAGGGGGACAGGCCGGTGGACGAGCAGAGAAGGGTGTTGTGGGCATACTCCGCCCACGCCAGTTGCTGTCTCCACGTAGCTGGGTTGCTGGACGCGTAGCACCTCGGCACCCCCTCCAGATCCTGGTTTACGCGCTCCGTCTGCCCGTTCGACTGGGGATGGAAGCCAGAAGACAAGCTGACGGAGGCGCCGAGGCAGGTGGCGAACACCTTCCAGAACCTGGAGGCGAACTGAGGGCCCAGAGCCGACACCACATCTTGGGGAAGGCCATGGACCCGTAAAACGTGCTGCACCACCAACTTAGCCGTCTCCCGGGCCGACGGGAGTTTGGGAAGGGGAATGAAGTGGACAGCCTTCGAAAACCGGTCCACAACGACCAGGGTGACTGTGTATCCATCAGAGGGGGATAGGGCGGAAATTAAATCCAGCGAGATGTGGGATCAGGGGCACTTGGGGATAGGCAGGGGTCGGAGCTGAGATGGTGAACCGGATCATGGTGAAGAAAAACGCCCACCTGGCCTGGCGCGAGTTGAGCCTCTTGGCCCCCTGAATGTAGGCTAAGTTCTTGTGGTCAGTCCATACGACGAATGAATGGGCGGCCCTCTCTAGCCAATGCCTCCACTCCCTCAGGGCGAGCTTGACCGCTAGCAGCTCACGGTTCCCCATGTCATAATTCCGCTCCGCCGGGGACAGCCGATGGGAGAAAAACGTGCAGGGGTGAGTCTTACCGTCCGTGAGGAACCGCTGGGACAGGATTGCTCCCACCGTAACGTCTGAAGCATCCACCTCCACAATGAACGGCAGGGACGGATCAGGATGCCCGAGGACCGTGGCCGATTTAAAGCGCCGCTTAACCGCATCAAATGCGTTCCCCGCTTCCGGGGTCCAGGCGAAGGAACGTACGCTCATCTGGGTGAGGGCTGTCAGGGGAGCGGCTAGGGAGCTAAAATTGCAAATAAATCGGCTATAAAAATTAGCGAACCCTAAAAACCATTGTAGTTGCTTGAGGGATGAGGGTTGGGGCCAATCCAATACCGCGCTGACCTTGGCTGCGTCCATCCGTAGGTCCCCCTGGGTGACGATGAACCCCAGGAAGGAGACTGTCTCTGTGTGGAACACACACTTCTCCGCCTTGATGTAGAGCTGGTGATGAAGAAGGCATGGAGGACCTGCCGAACGTGCTGCTGGTGTTCACTCATGTCCTTCGAAAATATTAGGATGTCATCCAAATACACGAAGACGCTGTAGTCGAGGAGGTCCCGGAGCACGTCATTGACCAACGCCTGGAACACCGCAGGTGCGTTGGCTAGACCGAACGTCATGACTTGGTACTCGTAATGCCCACTGGCTGTATTAAAAGCCGTCTTCCACTCGTCCCCCTCCTGAATCCTCACGTGATGTCGTTGAGCGCCCGGTAATCAATGCACGGCCGCTGCCCACCGTACTTTTTCCCCATGAAGAAGAAGCCCGCGCCCGCGGGTAAGGTAGGGGGATGGATGTGACCCTCGACGAGTGCCTCGTCGATATGCTCCCTCATAGCCAGCGTCTCCGGCAGGGACAAGGAAAACAATCGCCCTTGTCAACTGCAGTAGGCCACTGTGTGATATGACCCATACCACAGCTCCTACCTTTAAATGAGGCTGTCTCACATGTCTCATTTAAACTCTCAAAACTGAGAGCATAGAAATGGGAAAGTGTCATGCCAAAACATTCCCCCCTTGTGTTTTGTTCATTACAGAACCTCAATCAATACCCATGACCTTTTGTGCTAAATGCTGTGTCCACACACTACGAGTCTCATTTAAACTCTCAAAACTGAGAGCGCAGAAATGGGAACGTGTCATGCCAAAACATTCCCCCTTGTGTTTTGTTCATTACAGAACCTCAGTCAATACCCATGACCTTTTGTGCTAAATGCTGTGTCCACACACTACTGTACTCAGAGCCCTGGCTGAACATCACAAGAAAATCCCATTCAAAATGAGCTCAAATAGCATTTAAATGGCCTGTCTCGGTCTCTATCATCTATTTCCCTGTTGTCTAAATAAAGCTTTTAAAAAATACCTGAGGGTGGAATTCCACTCTCCTTTAAAAAAGTAAGTTAGCAGTTTGTTTTTGAGGAGGGTGGAATTCCACTCTCATTTAAAAAGGGAAGTTAGCAGTATGTTTTTATAGTTTGTGATATCCCTCCTGAACTGGGGTTGATCCATGCTTATAGCTTAGCTGCAGTGTGCTTCTAATAAAAAATGTAAAATGTAGAAATCACAAAAGGGCTCCTGCTCCTGAATAATGAGTGACTGTGAGGGCCGGTGCTGGATTAGAAGTAGCATTCTTGGGTGACGCAAACACTTAAAATAATAAACACTATAATGCATCTTTAAACCCAGATTATGCTGCATCCTCCCCATGAAGCACACCAGCATTTCTTTCCCATATGAGGTTATGCTCTGGCAAGGACTAAAATCTCAAACTGAATTAAGTTTATATGCATGTTGTCATGTTGCAAAGCCATCTCTCCTGTTATTTCTCAGTTCTGTTTCTTTGGAACATACCTTTGAACCCTGTTTTTCATCATTACATGACCACTGAGAGGGAGTTTATCAAGCGTTCAATCAGAGGTGCTGACAAGGCTGAGGTATTGACTTGGAGCGGAGGAGGAGGGGGTAGGAAAATTAGAGGAGGAGAAGGATAAGGAAGAGGGAGGTGAAGCTAAGTAGCTTAGGAGACAGAGCGATGGTCTACCGCTGGTAGGGAATAAAACCATGACCCCATGGGGATGACGACAGCAGGGAGAGAAATGTCAAGTGTTCCTCTCCTCCCATTCAGAGCTGGCTTTGTGTGGCAGTCACCATTGAGCCTCTCATAGATTTATTACCCTCACAGGAGAAGCAAGTGGCCTCCCCACTACTCTCTCTGGCCCTCTCCCTAACACACATAGACATACAGTTTAAGTCGGTCTTCTGTCTTCACTAGTGTGGGGTTCTTTACATTTGTTTTGGACACACTTTGCCCCTCTCCAACAAAGCATACTTCACTATTCCTGGGAGAAGGAATCAGATGACGTGCAAGAATCTGAATAAATCTCCCTGTTTGGCGAAGAGAATTCCTCTTAACAGGAGAGAATAATAAGAAATGGTGGAGGCGGGACCGAGGTAGGCAGGATGAACAAGTGGAGATTGATGTTTTGCTTGTTTATGACTTCACAGTTGTCAGCTTTGCTTTGTTCTCATATCCAGTTGGACTCGTGAGACAGGTCCACCCACTTGTCATTGGACTGATTGGATTCATCTGGCATAACCTACACTAGGTGTGGAGAGATCAGAAATAAAACCATGCCTTCTTTTGTGTAGTTGTGCTCAAGTGTAACATGATAAATACAATGAGGGAAACAAGTATTTGATCCCCTGCTGATTTTGTACATTTGCCCACTGACAAAGACATGATCAGTCTATAATTTTAATGGTAGGTTTATTTGAACAGTGAGAGACAGAATAACAACAAAAAAAATCCAGAAAAACGCATGTCAAAAATGTTATAAATTGATTTGCATTTTAATGAGGGAACAGGGACGGCCTGTTCAATAGGGCGATATGGGCGACGCACTGCCAAACGGGAAAAGGAAGGGATTTTTTTTCTAATCAATTATATCACTGCAACAGTAGTTATCAGTGTTGTAATCTATACGTCTGATCTGCCACAGTGCCACACTGCCACTAAATGTCGAATCAGGCTAAAGTCGTGCTTCAAATGGCTCCACCCCCTTTTGGGGCGATTTCAGTCAGATTGAAAATCGCCCAGAACTTCTGTCATAGACTCCCATGTAAAATCTATTTTTTTCAAATTTCAGAGCCTTCAATACAATCTCAATGGGTGTCTGTGGGCTTGCACTTACGCGCTTTCGTCATACGTTACGTAACCATGAACGTAACTGAGAAAAGAGTGGATTGTTTGAAAGAAGTTCCTTTTTGTCGGCGAACAAATTAAGATAAATTGGCAACGAAACAATTAGGACCTCCCAGACCAAATTTAATAATTCAACAGGTTTCTACTAAAGGCGGAAAGTCCTACACCCGAGGATTTTCCAAAAATTGGTACGAACGAAAAAAGACATTGCCACTCACTCAACTGGATGACGAGGGATACAGGCTAGCTGTCCGCCGCCACAACGATGAGGTTAGTGTTGATAATCACAAGTTTACTGGATGTGGATATGGTGTAATAAAGGCAGTTTATTCAGAGGTAAATATATCTGGAATCGCGTTCACGGACCCGTTCGTCAAACTCTTAGGGAGCTATAAATTAAGCCCCATTACTTACCATATCAGATAAGAGAAATTGCTGCAGCTACATATATTTTACATCCTGGCCCTACATAGTTCACTATTTGCATCACTTACCAAAATATTACATGTG
Source organism: Coregonus lavaretus (assembly GCF_964263955.1). NCBI lineage: Eukaryota > Metazoa > Chordata > Actinopteri > Salmoniformes > Salmonidae > Coregonus > Coregonus lavaretus. Next base: position 21,231,584 of record NC_140003.1, read on the forward strand.
GTCATATATGCTTGGAAAGTGGAGATGCCATAGAACGTCAAAAAAGTAAACATTGCTGGAGACACATTGCCGTTTTGGAGAAGACATCGCGTTTGCTAGCGAAGAGATTTGTGGCAAATGAATTTGGGCTGGGAATTGCCAGGAACCTCACGATAAGATATATGCATCAGCATTGCGAGTATCATGATTCTATACGTATTGCGATTCGATACTGTGATTTTATTGCGCACCATATGTCTGTTGCAGAGGGATCAGAAAGCCATGAGAACGAGTTTTGATCAGTAATGGAAATAAAAGTGCTGAAAACAAATTGGCTCCCAATGTGAAAAGATTGAGAACAAGCTATGAAGGAACAATAATGGTGTTTTGGTGCAGGTACAGCCAACTAGCGCTAAAATATTGCGATATTGTCAATACAGTATATCGTAAAGTATCACTATGTAACTCGATTTCTTTCACCCCAATCCCTCAAATTAACGGTAAATAACTGAATTGTTTGCCCCACATTTAGCTAAGATGATTAGCTAGCCAGCTAAAATGTTTTAGTTAGTTAGCAGTCGCATCTACAATAGTTTACTGTCAATAACATGTCTCCAAAAATGACGTGGTGTCTCCAATTGTGTTGACATTTTACAATTGCAATGCGCATCCATGAGTATCCACTTTCTGTAGCTCAGCTGGTAGAGCATGGTGCTTGTAACGCCAAGGTAGTGGGTTCGATCCCCGGGACCACCCATACACAAAAATGTATGCACGCATGACTGTAAGTCGCTTTGGATAAAAGCGTCTGCTAAATGGCATATTATTATTATTATTATTATTATTATTATCTGAAGAGAGCCCCGAAACATTGTGTGCAGACATTTTATGCAATAAATGAAGTAGGTTCAATCTAGTAGTTCTGATCTTCTGATTGGTCCTGATGAGTTGGGCGAGGTCCCCTGCAGGCTACTGTCACTGTTGCATTGGCTCTGAGTCGGGTTCTCTGTCTTCAAATGTTCAGCCTAAGAGAGGGGATTTTTGTGTGTGTGTGTGTGTGTGTGTGTTTAACAGTGATGATGTGTGTGTGTGTGTGTGTGTTTAACAGTGATGATGTGTGTGTGTGTGTGTGTTTGTGTGTGTGTGTGTCCTCAGAGCAAGAACTCGTGAGTTGGAAGAACTGAGAGGCCTATGGCGTGGGTGTTGTCCTTGGCCACCTGCTGACAAGGCTGACAAGATAGGACCCTTTTGTCCATTGTTATTGGATAGGAACAGAACTTATAACCAGCTCCTGACCTAAATAGATCTTAGCACAACATTTTACTCAACATATCATATTCCATATTCACTATAACAAATATATTTACTACGACATTAGCAAGAACCGCCACATCCTCAGCCGGCTAATCCAGTGTGTGAAGTTTTGCGGAGTGTTTGAGTTAGCTTTGCGAGGCAAAGATGAAACTGAGGGCTCCACCAACCCTGGTAAGCCAACACTTTTGAGATCAGTCAATAAATGCTTCTGGTATTGACTTATATGCTGCCCCTGTCTTCATGTTGTTGCTGGACATATCTTTTTTAAAATGTGTGTAGGTCACCTAAATCATCAGAAAAATTGCCCCTCCTGAGAATTTTTTCAGGAGCCGCCACTGTGAGGGAAATAAGTATTTGACCCCTCTACAAAACATGACTTAGTACTTGGTGGCAAAACCCTTGTTGGCAATCACAGAGGTCAGACGTTTCTTGTAGTTGGCCACCAGGTTTGCACACATCTCAGGAGGGATTTTGTCCCACTCCTCTTTGCAGATCTTCTCCAAGTCATTATGGTTTCGAGCCTGACGTTTGGCAACTTGAACTTTCAGCTCCCTCCACATATTTTATATGGGATTAAGGCCTGGAGACTGGCTAGGCCACTCCAGGACCTTAGTGTGCTTCTTCTTGAGCCACTCCTTTGTTGCCTTGGCCGTGTGTTTTGGGTCATTGTCATGCTGGAATATCCATCCACGACCCATTTTCAATGCCCTGGCTGAGGGAAGGAGGTTCTCAACCAAGATTTGACGGTACGTGGCCCCGTCCATCGTCCCTTTGATGCGGTGAAGCATAATGTTTCCAAAGCATAATGTTTCCACCTCCATGTTTGACGGTGTGGATGGTGTTCTTGGGGTCATAGGCAGCATTCCTCCTCCTCCAAACACGGCGAGTTGAGTTGATGCCAAAGAGCTCGATTTTGGTCTCATCTGACCACAACAATTTCACCCAGTTCTCCTCTGAATCATTCAGATGTTCATTGGCAAACTTCTGACGGGCCTGTATATGTGCTTTCTTGAGCAGGGGGACCTTGCAGGCGCTACAGGATTTCAGTCCTTCACGGCGTAGTGTGTTACCAATTGTTTTCTTGGTGACTATGGTCCCAGCTGCCTTGAGATCATTGACAAGATCCTCCCGTGTAGTTCTGGGCTGATTCCTCACCGTTCTCATGATCATTGCAACTCCACCAGGTGAGATCTTGCATGGAGCCCCAGGCCGAGGGAGATTGACAGTTCTTTTGTGTTTCTTCCATTTGCTAATAATCGCACCAACTGTTGTCACCTTCTCACCAAGCTGCTTGGTGATGGTCTTGTAGCCCATTCCAGTCTTGTGTAGGTCTACAATCTTGTCCCTGACATCCTTGGAGAGCTCTTTGTTCTTGGCCATGGTGGAGAGTTTGGAATCTGATTGATTGATTGCTTCTGTGGACAGGTGTCTTTTATACAGGTAACAAACTGAGATTAGGAGCACTCCCTTTAAGAGTGTGCTCCTAATCTCAGCTCGTTACCTGTATAAAAGACACCTGGGAGCCAGAAATCTTTCTGATTGAGAGGGGGTCAAATACTTATTTCCCTCATTAAAATGCAAATCAATTTATAACATTTTTGACATGCGTTTTTCTGGATTTTTTTGTTGTTATTCTGTCTCTCACTGTTCAAATAAACCTACCATTAAAATTATAGACTGATCATTTCTTTGTCAGTGGGCAAACGTACAAAATCAGCAGGGGATCAAATACTTTTTTCCCTCACTGTACCTGCCTTTCTCTTTAATAACTACAATATCTACAACTCTTTGTAAGGTCATTCTTACATATCGATAGGCCCATGTTTTAAGTTTTAACTCTGTTTTTGGGGCCCCACAAAACTTAGAAACAGCAGCATTATTTATTTCACTTTCAATTTTACAGCCCATTGGCTTTAATGCCTGTCTTATAAATCACATTTAACCTTACATAACAAAAGGCACAGCAGCACTGTTAGCTGCAGACAGAGACAGCCAATGGCTTCTCATTAGTGACCCAAAGTCCCCCAGGTAGAGAAGTAAGGAAAAGAGACTCCTCTCTTCCATCACCACCTCCGTATTTAGATACAGTATTGCTGCAGCCTAAATGGCTCTATATTCCCATTATAGTGCACTACTTTTGACCAGTGCACTACATAGGGAATAGGGACGCAAGCTACATCTCTCCACAGTTTAACTACTGGTCACAGCTGGCTGGGAGAGAGAGTCAGTACAATACTTTCAGAGGCCATTCATTCAGTGAGCAGCCAGCCACATATCTGGGCCTTAAAGGTAATGAAGTGTATTTGTGGAGCCTGGCTGCTTGGCTGTTTCCCATTGAAGCCATGCTTCAACTCTCTCTGAAGCCCCCTGTGTGTGCACATAGCAGCACTGCTTCAAGCACTTAGCTGGTCAACTCATTGGGTACCGCTTGCTCTCTGATCCAAGGGAGCTGCATGCTACGTATTAAGAGATTGCACACAGCTCACAAAAGTATGCTTAGAGGCACGCACACACGGACACACATATTTCTGTCAATTTGTGGTTTTGTTCTGCTTTTACCAGATTGCTCAGGACAGTTTTTTTCCCTAGATTGTTATAATTTATGTAATGTTGAGTATCTTGGCACATGAAGGTTATGACTGTCTTTGTAGTATTCTCACTGAGTTAACATTTGAGTGAAGAGCAGTTTATGACGATAAAATACCACAATGAATGAGTGAGCCATAAGCAAAAACCAGTGGCACCTGTCTCAATGGCTGAGTACAACAGGTAGCCATGAAAAGCAAAAACGAAAACCTGTTCACTGAAGGCTCAATGGAACTCCTGAAAGATTCAGGATGGGGCTATCGTTTAGCTGCTTTAAGGGACAGGTGGAAGCTTAGTGGCTGGTGAATATTTTATGAATATTTTATGGGCCCTGTTCAAAAGTAGTGCACTATAGGGAATAGGGTGCCATTTGGGACACAGCAGAGCATAGTTCAGTGGGCTGGTTCCTGGCTGGCAGCTCCCTGCCTTAGCTAATTATTCATTATGCAGATCTGGGCTCACCCAGTCTCATGTCGGCCCAGCGCTGCTGCAGCACAGCGTTAATTTATTGAGGACAGAAAAGAAGGAGAGGCAGGATTCATCTCTCTCTCTCTCTCTCTCTCTCTCTCTCTCTCTCTCTCTCTCTCTCTCTCTCTCTCTCTCTCTCTCTCTCTCTCTCTCTCTCTCTCTCTCTCTCTCTCTCTCTCTCTCTCTCTCTCTCTCTCTCTCTCTCTCTCTCTCTATCTATATATATATATATATATATATATATATATATATATATATATATATATATATATATATATATATATATATATATATATATATATATACAGTACCAGTCAAAAGTTTGGCACACCTACTCATTCAAGGGTTTTCTTTATTTTTTATTATTTTCTACATTGTAGAATAATAATGAAGACATCAAAACTATGAAATAACACATATGTAACCAAAAAGGGGTTAAACAAATCAAAATACATTTTATATTTTAGATTCTTCAAAGTAGCCACCCTTTGCCTTGATGACAGCTTTGCACACACTTGGCATTCTCTCAACCAGCTTCACCTGGAATGCTTTTCCAACAGTCTTGAAGGAGTTCCCACATATGCTGAGCACTTGTTGGCTGCTTTTCCTTCACTCTGCAGTCCAACTCATCCCAAACCCTCTCAATTGGGTTGAGGTCGGGTGATTGTGGAGGCTAGGTCATCTGATGCAGCACTCCATCACTCTCCTTCTTGGCCAAATAGCCGTTACACAGCCTGAAGGTGTGTTGGGACATTGTCCTGTTGAAAAACAAATTATAGTCCCACTAAGCGCAAACCAGACGTGACTTTCAAAGTTCTTGATGTTTTCCAGATTTTTTTACCTTCATGTCTTAAAGTAATGATGGATTGTCGATTCTCTTTGCTTATTTGAGCTGTTCTTGCTATAATATGGTCTTTTACCAAGTAGGGCTATCTTCTGTATACCACCCCTACCTTGTCACAACACAACTGATTGGCTCAAACACATTAAGATGGAAAGAAATTCCACAAATTAACTTTTAACAAGGCACACCTGTTAATTGAAATGCATTCCAGGTGACTACCTCATGAAGCTGGTTGAGAGTCCCCTGTAGCTCAGTTGGTAGAGCATGGCGCTTGCAACGCCAGGGTTGTGGGTTCGTTTCCCACGGGGGGCCAGTATGAAAATGTATGCACTCACTAACTGTAAGTTGCTCTGGATAAGAGCGTCTGCTAAATGACAAAAATGTAAAATGAGAGAATGCCAAGACTGTGTAAAGCTGTCATCAAGGCAAAGGGTGGCTACTTTGAAGAATCTCAAATATAAAATATATTTTGAGTTGTTTAACACATTTTTGGCTACTACATGATTCCATATGTGTTATTTCATAGTTTTGATGTCTTCACTATTATTCTACAATGTAGAAAATAGTAAAAATAAAGAAAATTCCTGGAATGAGTAGGTGTGTCCAAACTTCTGACTGGTACTGTATATACATACAGTGCCTTCAGAAAGTATTCATACCCCTTGACTTATTCCACATTTTGTTGTGTTACAGCCTGAATTAAAAAATTGATTAAATATTTTTCTCTCACCCATCTACACACAATACCCCATAATGACAAAGTGAAAACATTGTTTTTAGAAGTGTTTGCTAATTTATTGAAAATGAAATACAGAAATATCTCATTTACATAAGTATTCAGACCCCTGAGTCAGCACCTTTTTGTACTCCTGAACTTATCTAGGGTTGCCATAACAAAGGGGTTGATTACTTATTGACTCAAGACATTTCAGCTTTTCATTTTTAATTAATTTGTAAAAATTTAACATTATGGGGTATTGTGTGTAGGCCAGTGACAAAAAAAATCGCTACTTAATCCATTTTAAATTCAAGATGTAACACATTGAAATATAGAAAAAGTAAAGAGGTGTGAATACTTTCTGAAGGCACTGTCTCTCTCTCTCTCTATTCAATTCAATTTAAGGGCTTTATTGGCATGGGAAACGTATGTTAACATTGCCAAAGCAAGTGAAGTAGATAGTACACAAAAGTTAAATAAACAATAAATATTAATAGTAAACGTTACACACAGAAGTTCCAAAAGAATAAAGACATTTAAAATGTCATATTATGCCTATATACAGTGTTGTAACAATGTGCAAATAGTTAAAGTACAAATGGGAAAATAAATAAACATAAATATGGGTTGTATTTACAATGGTGTTTGTTCTTCACTGGTTGCCCTTTTCTTGTGGCAACAGGTCACAAATCTTGTTGCTGTGATGGCACACTGTGGTATTTCACCCAGTAGATAAGGGAGTTTATCAAAATTGGGTTTGTTTTCTAATTCTTTGTGGGTCTCTGTAATCTGAGGGAAATATGTGTCTCTAATATTGTCATACATTTGGCAGGAGGTTAGGAAGTGCAGCTCAGTTTCCACCTCATTTTGTGGGCAGTGTGCACATAGCCTGTCTTCTCTTGAGAGCCAGGTCTGCCTACGGCGGCCTTTCTCAATAGCAAGGCTATGCTCACTGAGTCTGGACATAGTCAAAGCTTTCCTTAAGTTTGGGTCAGTCACAGTGATCAGTTATTCTGCCACTGTGTACTCTCTGTTTAGGGTGAAATAGCATTCTAGTTTGCTCTGTTTTTTTGTTAATTCTTTCCAATGTGTCAAGTAATTCTCTTTTTGTTTTCTTATGATTTAGTTGGGTCTAATTGTGTTGTTGTACTGGGGCTCTGTGGGGTCTGTTTGTGTTTGTGAACAGAGCCCCAGGACCAGCTTACTTAGGGGACTCTTCTCCAAGTTCATCTCTCTATAGGTGATGGCTTTGTTTGGGAATCGCTTCCTTTTAAGTGGTTATATAATTTAACAGCTCTTGTCTGGATTTGGATCATTAGCGGGTATCGGCCTAATTCTGCTTTGCATGCATTATTTGGTGTTTTCCATTTTACACAGAGGATATTTTTGCAGAATTCTGCATGCAGAGTCTCAATTTGGTGTTTGTCCCATTTAGTGAATTCTTGGTTGGTGAGCAGACCCCAGACCTCACAACCATAAAGGGCAATGGGTACTATAACTGATTCAAGTATTTTTAGCCAGATCCTAATTGGTATGTCGAATTTTATGTTCCTTTTGATGGCATAGAAGGCCCTTCTTGCCTTGTCTCTCAGATCGTTCACAGCTTTGTGGAAGTTACCTGTGGCGCTGATGTTTAGGCCGAGGTATGTATAGTTTTTTGTGTGCTCTAGGGCAACGGTGTCTAGATGGAATTTGTATTTGTGGTCCTGGCAACTGGACCTTTTTCGGGAACACCATTATTTTGTCTTACTGAGATTTCCTGTCAGGGCCCAGGTTTGACAGAATCTGTGCAGAAGATCTAGGTGCTGCTGTATGCCCTCTTTGGTTGGTGACAGAAGCACCAGATCATCAGCAAACAGTAGACATTTGACTTCAGATTCTAGTAGGGTGAGGCCAGGTGCTGCAGACTGTTCTAGTGCCCTCGCCAATTCGTTGATATATATGTTGAAGAGGGTGGGGCTTAAACTGCATCCCTGTCTCACCCCACGGCCCTGTGGAAAGAAATGTGTGTGTTTTTTGCCAATTTTAACCGCACACTTGTCGTTTGTGTACATGGATTTTATAATGTTGTATGTTTTTCCCCCAACCCCACTTTCCATCAATTTGTAGAGCAGACCCTCATGCCAAATTGAGTCAAAAGCTTTTTTGAAATCAACAAAGCATGAGAAGACTTTGTTTTGGTTTGTTTGTTTGTCAGTTAGGGTGTGCAGGGTGAATACATGGTCTGTCGTACGGTAATTTGGTAAAAAGCCAATTTGACATTTGCTCAGTACGTTGTTTTCACTGAGGAAATGAACTAGTCTGTTGTTAATGATAATGCAGAGGATTTTCCCAAGGTTGCTGTTGACGCATATCCCACGGTAGTTATTGGGGTCAAATAGGGTGATCAGTCCTTGGTTCCAAATATTGGGGAAGATGCCAGAGCTAAGGATTATGTTAAAGAGTTTAAGTATAGCCAATTGGAATTTGTGGTCTGTATATTTTATCATTTCATTGAGGATACCATCAACACCACAGGCCTTTTTGGGTTGGAGGGTTTGTATTTTGTCCTGTAGTTCATTCAATGTAATTGGAGAATCCAGTGGGTTCTGGTAGGCTTTAATAGTTGATTCTAAGATTTGTATTTGATCATGTATATTTTTCTGCTGTTTGTTCTTTGTTATCTCCAAAAAGATTGGAGAAGTGGTTTACCCATACATCTCAGTTTTGGATAGATGTCTCTTCGTGTTGTTGTTTGTTTAGTGTTTTCCAATTTTCCCAGAAGTGGTTAGAGTCTATGGATTCTTCAATTACATTGAGCTGATTTCTGACATGCTGTTCCTTCTTTTTCCATAGTGTATTTCTGTATTGTTTTAGTGATTCACCATAGTGAAGGCGTAGGCTCAGGTTTTCTGGGTCTCTATGTTTTTGGTTAGATAGGTTTCTCAATTTCTTTCTTAGGTTTTTTCATTCTTAATCAAACCATTTGTCATTGTTGTTACTTTTCTTCGGTTTTCTGTTAGAGATTTTTTAGATTTGATAGGGAAGCTGAGAGGTAAAATATACTGTTTAGGTTTTCTACTGCCAAGTTTACACTTTCACTATTACAGTGGAACGTTTTGTCCAGGAAGTTGTCTAAAGGGGATTTAATTTGTTGTTGCCTAATTGTTTTTTGGTAGGTTTCGACACTACTTTCCTTCCAGCTATAGCATTTCTTAATATTATTCAGTTCCTTTGGCTTTGATGCCTCATGATTGAGTATTGCTCTGTTCAAGTAGACTGTGATTTTGCTGTGGTCTGATAGGGGTGTCAGTGGGCTGACTGTGAACGCTCTGAGAGACTCTGGGTTGAGGTCAGTGATAAAGTAGTCTACATTACTACTGCCAAGAGATGAGCTATAGGTGTACCTACCATAGGAGTCCCCTCGAAGCCTAACATTGACCATGTACATACCCAGCGTGCGACAGAGCTGCAGGAGTTGTTAACTGTTTTTGTTGGTTATGTTGTCGTAGTTGTGCCTAGGGGGGCATATGGGGAAGGGAATGCTGTCACCTCCAGGTAGGTGTTTGTCCCCCTGTGTGCTGAGGTTGTCAGGTTCTTGTCCAGTTCTGGCATTTAGGTCACCACAGACTAGTACCTGTCCCTGGGTCTGGAAATGATTGATTTCCCCCTCCAGGATGGAGAAGCTCTTCATTAAAGTATGGTGATTCTAGTGGGGTGATATAGGTAGCACACAGGAGGACATTTTTCTCTGTTGAGATAATTTCCTTTTGAACTTCTAGCCAAATGTAAAATCTTCCTGTTTTGATTAATTGAATAGATGAGTTAGGTCTGCTCTATACCAAATTAGCACACCCCCTGAGTCCCTTCCCTGTTTCACACCTGGTAGTTTGGTGGATGGGACTACCAGCTCTCTGTAACCTAGAGGGCAACCAGTGGGTCTGTCTCCTCTATACCATGTTTCTTGTAGGATGACAATGTCTGTATTTCTGATTTATTTGGTGAAGTCCAGGTTCCTGCTCTTTAGCCCAAAGGCAGATGACAGGCCTTGGATATTCCAGGATGAAATAGTGAAGGCTTTGTGTTCCATAAAGTGTCTAATGTCGTGTGGTTTGGCCTCTCTCTCTTTCTCTCTCTCTCGCTCTCTCTCTCTCTCTCGCTCTATCTCGCTCTCTTGATGTGGCCCATGTTGACTCCAATGCTTCCCACAGTTGTGTCAAGTTGGCTGGATGTGCTTTGGGTGGTGGACCATTCTTGATACACATGAGAAACAGTTGAGCATGAAAAACCCAGCAGCGGTGCAGTTCTTGACGCACTCAAACCGGTGCGCCTGGCACCTACTACCATAGTCCGTTCAAAGGCACTTAAATATTTTGACTTGCCCATTCACCCTCTGAATGTCACACATACACAATCCATGTCTCAATTGTCTTAAAGCTTAAAAATCCTTCTTTAACCTGTCTCCTCCCTTTCATATACACTGATTGGAGTGGATTTAACAAGTGACATCAATAAGGGACCATAGCTTTCACCTGGATTCACCTGGTCAGTCTATGTCATGGAAAGAGCAGGTGACCCTAATGTTTTGTATGCTCAGTGTATATATATGGACTCTGGAGCACTGGAAACACGTTCTCTGGAGTGATGAATAACGCTTCACCATCTGGCAGTCCGATGTTCGAATCTGGGTTTGGCAGATGCCAGGAGAACGCTACATGCCCGAATGCATAGTGCCAACTGTAAAGTTTGGTGGAGGAGGAATAATGGTCTGGGGCTGTTTTTCATGGTTCGAGCTAGGGACCCTAGTTCCAGTGAAGGGAAATCTTAATGCTACAGAATACAATGACATTCTAGACGATTCTGTGCTTCCAACTTTGGGGAAGGCCCTTTCCTGTTTCAGCATGACAATGCCCATGTGCACAAAGCGAGGTCCATAAAGACTTTTGGCTATGTAGTGTATCTCTGTTTGTCACAAAGTTTATCTTTCTCTCTCTCTCTCTGGATCAGCGAGCTGCTTGCATGCGTGTGTGTGTGGAGCTGAATGTGCCCAACGCTGCTTCTTAACACTGTGCTAAGAGAGGATCATTCTTGATGGTTGCCAGGGTGGCCAGTGGACCCAGTCCATTACACAAAATGGCACCCTATTCCCTATACAGCTCACTACTTTTTCCCCAGGGCCCCAAAATGTAGGCATTAGGGTGCCATTTTGGATGCACCCCTATCCTTATCTCATCACTGCACCTCTGGCTAGTGCTACTCCCTTTTTACAGTCTGCAGTGTCTCAAGTAAGTGTACTTCACCCTGGTGAGATTGAGCTGTAGCCTGACTTACTTTGTGTAGCCTAGCATTATCTATTTTCTGCACCTCTGTCTACTCTCTTCTCCAGTAACTGTGTAGGGCTGAGAAAAGAGATCCTTCTCAAAGCCCAGAGAGAGAAATCTGATCCACTTGACTGGTCTCTAGTCTAGTGTTTACCAACTCCGTTCCTCAAGTACTCGCAACAGTACATATTTTGGTTGTGAGTGGCGCAGTGTTCTAAGGCACTGCATCGCAGTGCTAACTGTGCCACTAGAGATCCTGGTTCGAATCCAGGCTCTGTCGCAGCCGGCCGCGACCGGGAGACTCATGGGCGGCGCACAATTGGCCCAGCGTCGTCCAGGGTAGGGGAGGGAATGGCTGGCAGGGATGTAGCTCAGTTGATAGAGCATGGCGTTTGCAACGCCAGGGTTGTGGGTTTGATTCCCACGGGGGGCCAATATAAAAAAATATGTATTCACTAACTGTAAGTCGCTCTGGATAAGAGCGTCTGCTAAATGACTAAAATGTAAAAATGTAAAATGTTGTGGCCCCGGAAAAGCACACCTGATTCAACTTGTCAACTAATCATCAAGCCCTTCAGGTGTTTTTCTCCGGGACCGGAGTTGGGAAACGCTGCTCTAGTCTATTGCCCCTAAGTGTTAAGCCAGACAGCTGGACATGGCAACAATAGAGGTGTATTTATTTCTCTTTGGATTGTACTAGGCAGGAAACATGAACACAAATGTTCTGTCAGTCAGGGTAATTCAGTATTCTGTCCACCACGCACAGCAAGCTGAATTTTCGACAAAGCTTTGTGAGTCACTCTACCTTGAATTGATCTGGCACCCACCCCTCAAAAGCCCCTTGTGTGAGCAAATCGTAGTGTCACCTTAATTAATGTGTAGGTGTATTCATGTAGAGACCATAGAAATGCACTGAAAATGAAAGCCTAATTTCTGGCCGGACTCCAAAGTTTATGAATATATGTGTCTGTGTGAATGTTGCAAAAGTTTCTGTTGACAGCTCGTATCAAATAAAGAGAGCACAGAGAGGGCTCCTGGCAGCTAGGGACATTGTGTAATTGTATTCTTCCACCGTCATCCACCTCTCCTTCTCCTCTGTGTCTCTCTCTGTTGTGTCTCTGTCGTGAGGTGTCTCATCCAGTGGTGGGAACAACCCCATCTCTCGGTCTGTCTCTCTGTACTCATCATGTATTGTAGCATGATGCAACCAGGAAGTGAAATCTCAGACTCTGATAGCTCTTTTCTTTTTTACTCTGAATCTTAATCTATTGTGTACAGCAGAAAGAGAGTAGCTGCAGGCTTTTTTTCAGTCAAACGTCTGCCACTGCCGTGTTGAAACAATTACATTTGCCTGATGCTGTATGAGTTATGAATTTAATCACTTCCAAGTGTCACAGTAAAATGTTGAAGTAGTCACAACATTATTATATAGGCTACCTGCTCACTTCTCTGAAATGGACACAGAAGCTTTGTAGAGGCTGTGTATGGGTTGCATGTGTGGTTAGTCGTGTGTCCATTGTCTATCCCCCAACAAATTGTGCGCAATTAGAATGGCGCGAGAGAGAGAGAGAGAGAGAGAGAGAGAGAGGGGCAGGCAGTCTGTGTTTAATTGCTGGCTGCTGCAGGCCTAATGGGGATGTGGAAGGTGTAATGGATGTCAGTGATCTATCATCAGCAATGCACAGAGAGGTGATAGATCAGTGCCACAGTAATTACCATAACACATAGGGTAGACATCACAGAGATCTAATTTGTGGTGTGCGTGTCTGTCTGTGAGTGTGTGTGTATGTTTGTGTGTGTGTGTGAGAGAGAGAGAGAGAGAGAGAGAGAGAGAGAGAGAGAGAGAGAGAGAGAGAGAGAGAGAGAGAGAGAGAGAGAGAGAGAGAGAGAGAGAGAGAGAGAGAGAGAGAGAGAGAGAGAGAGAGAGAGAGAGAGAGAGAGAGAGAGAGAGAGAGAGAGAGAGAGAGAGAGAGAGAGAGAGAGAGAGAGAGAGAGAGAGAGAGAGAGAGAGAGAGAGAGAGAGAGAGAGAGAGAGAGAGAGAGAGAGAGAGAGAGAGAGAGAGAGAGAGAGAGAGAGATTGAGAGAGAGAGAGAGAGAAAAATATAGGTGTTTATGGGGTCATTAACTTTGTCATTGTGCAGTTTTTATGACCTCTTCAAAACGGCAGGCCTATAAAATGTAAAACCAATTTAAACTGATTAGAATGTATTTTCTTGCATATAAATGGCAGCTCTCAAACAGTCATACGTTTGCCATTTGACTCTTGGAATTACCTTGTTTGAACGACTTAGTATCTCATTCAAATGACTTAGTATCTCATTTGAATGGCTTAGTATCGCGTTTGAAGACTTAGTATCTTGTTTGAATGACTTAGTATTGCGTTTGAATACTTTTTTAAACTAAGTCGTTCAAACGTGATACTAAGTTGTTCAAACAAAATACTAAGTCGTTTTAACAAGATACTAAGTCGTTCAAACAAGATAATTGTTATTTTGTCTAATTAGGCCTAATTTGTTATGCAGCTTGTCAGATCATGTACTGGTTGCTGCAACCATTCATTCACTGATTCCATCCATTGATATGATTTGACAGTTCTTTGATAGCCTAAAGCATGGCTGCTTTTGAATACCAGAGCATGTAAGTGGGCAAGTGTGGAGCGAGTAGCAGAGCTAATTGAGCAGATTTTTTTATGTGTCTATTGTGCTATTTTGGGGGGGATTTAGAGAAAGAAAACAAGTAGACTGCCAGTATGGTGCAATAAACATTAGTGAACGATTTACAGAAAATATATACAAAATAATACATATAGGAGCAAATCAGCCTGAATATCAGGACGCACAAACTGCAACGTGTTTCGACTACTAATTCAAATGCATATTGCATCTGAAACTGTTCTTTAGAGATTGCAACCCCGCTGTCCACACGAAAAGTGTGTTTAGGGCTCCATCTACGTTCATTCCACCTGGGCTTATTGACTTAGTTGTGGATACGAACAGTACTACAGACTGGTGCGTAAAGACATATCCAAGCTAGAGGCAATAGAAAATGTCAGGAATAACTTTACCCGCTCTGAGAAACAACCCCTTAAATCTCCAGAATGACACATCTATAGTCATCCTCCCAGCAGACAAGGGAGGCGCTGTTACTGTACATGACTACACTGTCTATAAGACTGAAGACCATGGTGCTTGCCTATGGAGCTGTGAGGGGAACGGCACCTCCGTACCTTCAGGCTCTGATCAGTCCCTACACCCAAACGAGGGCATTGCGTTCATCCACCTCTGGCCTGCTGGCTCCCCTTCCTCTGCGGAAGCATAGTTCCCACTCAGCCCAGTCAAAACTGTTCGCTGCTCTGGCACCCCAATGGTGGAACAAGCTCCCTCACGACGCCAGGACAGCGGAGTCACTCACCACCTTCCGGAGACATTTGAAACCCCACCTCTTTAAGGAATACCTGGGATAGGATAAAGTAATCCTTCTACCCCCCCCCCCAAAAAAAAATAAAAAAAAATAAAATAAAATAACAATTGTAAAGTGGTTATCCCACTGGCTATAGGGTGAATGCACCAATTTGTAAGTCGCTCTGGATAAGAGCGTCTGCTAAATGACGTAAATGTAAATGTAAATGTAAGTACTCAGGCAACTGATTGATCAGAAGTTCTATAAGAGACTCACTACTAACCCCACAAAACAGGTTTTGGCTGTAATCGAACAGACTGTCATCAAGGGCATGCACAATGGTGATATCACCAAAAGAAAACACAGATTATTGGTGTATAAAAACAGCTACTCACCAGTAATCTGCAGTCCCTAAATTACTGTTTAATTATCTAAATCCCAAAAGGGACAGGACATATCTTATTTGCGATTTCAGATTAGGTTTGGCAGAAGACATGAAGATCTCTGCTTGGCTTCAAATGCCCTGATTGATAAATATGCCCCTATGTATTGTGTCACTTTTGTTTACCAAAGACACAATTAGACAATAGTTCAACTTCTTCCCGCTAATAAAAACGACTCCACACAACATTATTGTCCAAATAATCTGTGCGCACCTCCAAATCTTTTTGCACAGTAGGTGGCTTTTGACTATAGCTTGAAGTATTTAAAATAGCCTAATTGGTCAGCGTCAGCCTGCGCAGAATAGTAAGGTAGTAATAGTTTATTATTATTATTATTATTATTATTATTATTATAACTGCTACTAATGCATGAGGCTATAAAACTGCATGCCACAGCAAGTTGATCCCTGCAATGGGAGAATATATTTTGCAACCCGTCTGCCAAATCCATCCATTATGCATGGTTCACCCTTATCATCAAATTAGGTATTTCTCATCGGTGCTATTGAAAATCGGATAGCTTCCTTATGTTTCAGTAAACCATTAGCCAACACTTCAATGATTAAACGAAGTGTCATCATGAAAGTTTGCTATCTCTTCATTTTGTTTTGGTGAATACATTTATTTTTTCCTGTTATTGTGAACTGTAGGCTATAACAAGTTAAACCTTTTAATTGAAGGCCTATCACGAACCTCTTTTTGTTGGCGATTCTGGTAGGCTAATAAAAGCATGTTGTTCACAGCATAAATCAGCCTATTTTTTCTGAAGTTCATTCATTTATTGGTGATGGATACTTTAACTGTACGTTTAAGCTACTGTTAAAGAGCTCACAGGCTACTTTTCTGCCAGAGCGTGTGCGGTCTAAGCAATTCCCTTAGGATATCACCTTAACCCACTACACATAGGTGGCGTGTCCATAAGGTTAGGGGAAGCTTTCCCTAAAGTAAATTGACATATTTGCCTAAATTATAAAGCCTAATTAGCCTAATCCTGTCTATACAGAAGTAAATACAATAATTCAAAATAGGCTACTAAAGCATGATTTGGCCACAGAGGATCATTAGCTTCTTAAAAAAGTAATATTTGTGGATTGTTTTGAATCGCATTGCCTACAGTCGGAAGGAAAGGTAGCATGAGCAATTTGGGCAGCTCGCACAGCAAATACCAAATAGATGATTGATAAGTTGTGACTGTCAGTGAAAAGTAGAGAGACCCAGCCAGGCATTTCGCAATATTTCAAAATACAATCGCGGGAAAACATAGTTTGGAAAGCAAATGGCTATTGCTGTAAAGAGAATACAATGAAAAGACTAATCTGTCTTTTAGTTATCCAAATTCTGAACTTAATTAAGCAAACAACAGTATAGCCTATCTTATTGGCACCAGTGGAGAGCATCGGCCATATCCCCGGTGAGTGCGCACTGTGCATATTCACACCTTATCATTGTTGGGTCAGTGCCACTTAAAAATGTCCTCCTCCATTTTAGATGGACGTCATATTCTATTTGTGGCTCCCCTTCTCATAGGCCTATTATATGGACAACGTCATTTTTATTGATCTGTTTGTCAGTGTCAGCAAAGTAGGCTACCCTGTAATTTGTCGTATTAAAAAAGATTCTGCTAATGTCTCCAGCCATATAAAGTGTAGTAGAATTGCATAAAATGTGTTTATAAAAAGGCACATTTTTTCTTGTGCAAAGAAAGAAGAAACGTATTTGATATAGGCTAGCTATAGCCTAGGCCTGCGCTATTGTATTTGTGGTCAGCCATGCATTGAACGGCAAGGTGCCTCAGCTGAGCTCCTTTACGCATAGATTTTCCTTCGTACCATTTGTTTGCCATGCGTCCTTGATAAAAATAGCCTTTATTCCAATGCATTAGATTTATCCGTTGATTTATCATTGTTTGCTTTTGTCAGTCAGCTGTTTAGAGCGCTCATTGTATTGGTTTTCAGGTGAGCGCGGGTACTTGTGTTTGCTGTGCCATCCGTTGGCAGAAATAGTAGACCATTTATGTAGCTTTATTATTTTCTATCAATATTTGTTTTATTTCCTGATGATGGTTGACAATATCCCTAGACAACTAGCCTACAGCTAGACACCAATGCACATCCAATCCATCCAACAAGTAGGCTATACTTTAATGACAGTAGGCCTATAAGGTGACTCTTTCGGTTAGAAGAGTTTTTAACGTCCGGTTAGAATCATTCGATTTTGCAATGGCATAGGACTACATTATTTTGGATTTGTGTGCCCATGAGAACTGTTTTCATGGCGAAACATACATAAATGTTACGTAGGCATAGTTGCACTAACATTGCATTTTACGAGATCTCCAAGATCCATGATTCGTACAAGGTTTAAGTTCAATGTTTTAAATCAATTGTTAAATGCTTAATAGTGTAACTAATGTAAAGAAAGAAAGGTAGTGTTTTATGTCACACGATCTGTGAAGACTCCAAGCGTTAACTCATGAATTATGGACAACTCTGAATTAGGGTGTAAGACATGTTTTGATTCAGCTCATATTAGAATGTCAGGACACCTGAAATGTAGGCTACCTGTTCTGCATATATTCATGTGTGTAAAATTGCCTTGGCTGAGAGGGTAGGCTACCGGCAAGTGGTGTAGGCCTAGTGGAGGGTAAACGCTGTTTACCCACCTTTTTCAGAAAAATGCATTGTATAGGGAGAGCTACGTTTTTTTACTGCGACAGAGTTTAACCACCAATCTTTTTTACCACTACATCACTGGCTACCGGTAGGCTTCTTTGAAGTTCATGGTAATACACATTGCAGCCTATTCTAGAAAGTTGACCATGTGTGTTAGGGTGACCATCCCATTTTTCCCGGGACAGTTTCAGCCCCATTTCAGGTGTCCCGACTTTTCATGCTACAAAAAAGGTAAATGTGTTCATATAGGCCTAATCAATGGCATTAGGCACACTTTTTGGTGTTTTGTAACAGATGTCTATTTCCATTCATCAAATAGAGCAAATATACATGCAGTTTGGATGCTGGAATTATTGGACGGCTTCATCTCAATGTATTTTTTAATTTGAGGCTTTTCGAATTCCATTTTCCTTTCCTCTTGTTCATATTATGGCTGTATTCCCACCAATATTATTTTATTTAACGAAGCTTTTACATGTGTAAACTAGATGTAGGCTACTGTGAGTGTGGTAGGCTAAATAATTACAACTGAATGGGCCTAATTAAAAGAATAGTGATAATGGAAATGAAATATTCTAGGCAGAGCATGCCTAAAGCTTGTGGCGGAGCAGTACCAGAGCGAAATTGAAGCTGGAAAGAAGGCCGACAGCTTCAGGGCTGTCAGTTCTGTCAGTCAGACTACTGTTTTTCCCCCAGAGGATTCCTAATTAAATTATATGTCAAAATATTTTTTTCTGCATCTATGCATTATGTAATGTTGAGATTAGTATATCTAAATTGTTCACCCTATGGCCATAGAGCTGTGCTGAAACAATATTACACTATCTGTGTCTGACAGACTCTATTTGCTCTAGCACACAAAGGACGGGGTTGGGAGGTGGTGGTGATGGGGACATCCAACACCGGAGGCAGTTCTTCCACCAATTATTTGGTTGTTACTTTCCCCAGAGCACGATTGCTTGTCAAGGTGACAAAAACCAATTTGATGGTATCTTGATGAATCAGGGCACATTTTGCTATGCATATAACTCTTTTTCCCTCATAGCAATTGTGGTGGCTTGTTGCTGAATGTAATGGGTAAAACATCCTTGATGTGTGATTTGATCTAGGACCAATTAATTTCTGTGAAGGTTGAGATATAGATGGAAATGCTTGTGTTCTTATTGACTCAAAGCGACAGGCTTTTCCCTCAAATCTCAACTCACTGAACATAACCACTTTACCATTTCTCATGATTGTATTTAGTAGAAATAGACCAATGGAATTGTGAACCATATACTATACTCAGTTTGTGTGATGCAGTCATGAGTTTGAATCTATTTTATGCCTAAATAAGGAATTTGGACAGTCCAGAATAAATGAAGGTAAACAGATAACCAGTCCGTTCTATAAACAACAGGTTTTGAATAAAACAATTATATGAGATAATGGTGCTCTGCAAGGCATCTCTCTGGGTTATTTTGGTCTGAGTTAGTCTGGTTCTGCTGGGTTGCTAATGAGAAATAGCTTGTTCATAGGGGAAGCAGTTATAGTGGTTGTATATCCTATAGGACACTTGTGACTGTGTGAAGTGTCCGTTCATGTAAATGTTTTAAACACTGTAAACACATTTAAACTCATTCTAAACATGGTACTTGTCTGGTGTGACAGTATCTCTCCATCCAAACACAGTGGACATTTAAAGCGTGTCTCCCTTTGCACCAGTGGATATCCTATACTGTACATTTAAGCCCTGTGTACTGTACAGGCTTTCTGCCCTATTTAAATTCACTGGCTTGTTTGTGTGCTTTATGCAACTGTTAAAGAGCGCTGAGAGAGAGCTGAGAGAGCACTGAAAGAGAGAGAGAGAGAGGTAAAAATGCATGATTTCATGTGCATCCCACACACTGCAGTCCTGATGAATGATAGATGTTGGCCTACTAATAGGAAGAGTTTTAGGGATCAAATGTTCATTTTGAAGCAAGCCAGAGATACTCTCCCTCTTACTCTTGCTCTTATTCAATGTCTATGACTGGCTTCATTCAATTCTAAGGATGTAAAAATACATTCTTAGTCAGAAGTGGTGTTGCCATGAGACCCATCTGTCTGTTTGGAAGTAAAGCAGTTCTTATTGGTATAAGAATGAGGAGTATTCAGACCCCTTGACTTTTTCAACATTTTGTTACATGACAGCCTTATTCTAAAATGGATTCAATTAAACGTTTTCCTCATCAATCTACACATAATACCCAATAATGACAAATCGAAATCAGGTTTTTATAAATCTTTGCAAATAGAACAAATAGAAATACCTTATTTACATAAGTATTCAGACCCTTTGCTATGAGACTCGAAATTGAGCTCAGGTGCATCCTGTTTCCATTTATCATCCTTGAGATGTTTCTACAACTTGATTGGAGTCCACCTGAGGCAAAAAGGACAGGATTGTGTCGAGGCAGAGATCTGGGGAAGGGTACCAAAACATTTATGCAGCATTGAAGGTCCCAAGAAACACAATGGCCTACATCATTCTTAAATGGAAGAAGTTTGGAACCACCAAGACTATTCCTAGAGCTGGCCGCCCGGCCAAACTGAGCAATCGGGGGAGAAGGGCCTTGGTCAGGGAGGTGACCAAGAACCCGATGGTCACTCTGACAGAGCTCCAGAGTTCCTCTGTGGAGATGGGAGAACCTACCAGAAGGACAACCATCTCTGCAGAACTCCACTAATCAGGCCTTTATGGCCAGGCAGAAGCCACTCCTCAGTAAAAGGCACATAACAGCCCACTTGGAGTTTGCCAAAAGGCACCTAAAGACTCTCAGACCATGAGAAACAAGATTCTCTGGTCTGATGAAACCAAGATTGAACTCTTTGGCCTGAATGCCAAGCGTCACGTCTGGAGGAAACCTGAGACCATCCCTACGGTGAAGCATGGTGGTGGCAGCATCATGCTGTGGGGATGTTTTTCAGTGGCAGGGACTGCGAGACTAGTCAGGATCGAGGGAAAGATGAACGGAGCAAAGTACAGAGAGCTCCTTGATGAAAACCTGCTCCAGAGTGCTCAAGATCTCAGACTGGGGCTGTTATGATGAGTTTCTGGTATCGAGAGGTTCAGTATGTAAGAGAATATGGGACACAGATGGAGAGTTGATTCAGTCATTATTTAATGGGTACAATAATGTATTCAATGACAGGCGGTACGGACGTAGCCTCCTGCCATCTGAATGACTTCCCTATAAAATCTCTCAGTTTATATAATGCTCTCCGAGCTGCTTCTTCCAACATCTGCCAACCATCATTGAGTGTCACTCATCTACCACAATAGCATCCCCATACTTGGTATTGTCACCCTAGACAGGCCATTCTATCACATACACCTTCTAAGATTAGCACAAGTGGCCCCCAATCTATCTTGGCACGCAGACCTTCTGTCCATCACCAGTGACCTCTATAACACATGGCGTGTCCTTGTCCTCTCTCCCTCACATACATCTTATGAGTTTTACAGACATTAATGAATCTTGTATCACAAGTCATTATAACAATCCCTAATTTTCTTTCTTTTTGTTATTGCAAGAAGAATTCCATTAATATAACATTAATTGAACCATACAAACAAAACATACAAATGAATTCCTAACCTCCTGACATCATCCCAGAAAATACATTGATTCATGACAATTTGTAAGTTGCATGGAAATTATAATATATTCAAATGAATATATCCCAATAAAATAACTTCAGTCTTGCCATCCATGTTCCTATTGAATTATCACTAAAAACCATGAAAAGACACCAACAGCGTTTAAATTACCATATTTCCCCACAATCTTTGCATCTCTATTCGTACTCTTAATACCTTCCTGTATGTCTCTAATATTTCTCATAGCTTTAGTTAAATTCCCAAGACCTTCCTATTTTGATGGCAATTATGTACAACCTGATTCTCCCCCTATAATCACATACATTCCCCCTTTATCTACTATAATAGCATCCAATGCTATGCGATTATCAATTGCATAGTGTCCCATGAGTGACATTTCAGACCCAATTGCTTGAAAACCCAAAACTGTTAATAGTTACAATATTCAACTCTGTTCAACCCTGACTCTGTTCCCCTAATATGCCTGAGATAGAGATAAAGGATAACACTTTGTTTTCAGTCCCTGTTAAATCAGTACAGCCTTGAACTAGTTAGGATTGAGTAATTCAACCAAAGGTCAGATCAAATGGAAATATAATAAACATTCCTATGTCACAAATATCAAAACCCCATGATAGGAACCAATTACGTTCTTGCCTAGCAACAGAGATATGTACCACTCTAAACATCCATATCAATACCACCCAACACTTCAAATGTATATAGTGACTAATATGTGAATACGGTAACTTAATAATCAACATGTTCATGATATCCGTCATAATCCTTACATTAATTTACATGTTTCAAACAGTAAGATTCAAAAATGTCTACTCAAAATACATCATATAAGAGTATCCTAATACATTACCATAATCTATCGCTGTTTTAACCATAAAATCTATATAAGACAGTTATCTCAATTGTACAAGCAATACCCCTCATGCTGAAAATAGTTAGTTACTAATATATACTAATGATTTACTTAAATCACTCAGTCATCTTATGCATTATAACCAAAACCAAATTACTTAACTCAACCAAATTTAGAATGACAATTCTTATTGATTCACTTGGCCCTTATCAATCAAAGTTAAAACCCTCAACTTTATCACCCATTACAACTGTCACAATGTACACTTACTCAGTTGGTAGAGCATGGCGTTTGCAACAGTGGACTCCTGTCACACTCTCTCGATATAAAAACATGAGAAAATCAGTTGATAGCTTCGATTGGCTGTTGTACACCGGTTGCAGGTAGAAGTGGTGCTGTATAGGAACGTCTTCAACGCCTCTTATGTTCATCTTCAGCCGGTTCAGAGATTGTTTCTTTTTATAGGTTCACACCATTCTAGACCAAATTATCCATGCTATGCGTCAATACACCATCTGTATTTACCTCACTAGAAGACAGAACATAACAGTTTAGTTGGTCTGCTAAATGATGTAAATGTAAAAATTTCATTTCTAATCCAAGAAACCATATAAGCATTGACTATATGACAAATTATTATGTTTTACCAATTATTCTTAATACCAATTTCTAATATACTTCCCAATTTCTGTTAGGTAAACCCTCCAAATACAGAGAAATTAATGATGTGACAGTCGATTCTTGAAATTCTGGAAGATCTTGAAGTTCTTGGATGTTCTTGTAGGTCCGTCCATCCACCCAGAGAATCAGCCATCACCCGTAGCTCATCAGTAGCATCCCCTTATAATCGTCTCCCATCACCTGATCCTTGTCAGCTCCTGCATCCTCATCTCCCTCATCTCTAGGTCATTGGTTTCCTCTTAGTACTCTGTTGCATTGGTTTAGATGATACCAGATCAATCTCCCCTCTATCCATACATCCGTTGGTGTAGACTGGGTGACGATGTATGCTCCTTTTAGATCTGACCCTTCTTCCTTCACTATGGTCTAGGATCATGCAGAGTCCTTCTCCATTTATCAACATCGCTCTGTGGAGTGTGTCCTTCTTGCAGCGTACCAATAGGGAAGTTGAGAGTCCCTGCTGCAAAGACACATAGACAGACACAAAAGAAAACAATGCTCCGCAGTGGCGATGCCATCTTCCTCCTCTGATTTGGAATACTCCTACAGTGGGACAAATAGATGCAGGTATCTCTCTCTGCTACTTTCCCCTCCATCGAGATAGCCAGCAACACCTAGTACTGACCTCCCCACCTAGGTTTTGTCCATCTCTGACTACTTTAATCCTTTACCGCCAGTCTCCCAGGTGCATACAATGCCCAGATTCTCCTGCTAGGTTTGGCAGAGAAGCCTTCACCCTTTGGAAGAAAGTCTTAGCAACATTGTTAGGTGAGACACCATATGCTACTATATCCTGTCTTCATATCAGTCAGTAGAAACCTTGATATTAGGAAGTGCACATCCTTGCAGCTTGTTATAGGTCACTAGTTTCATAGACAGGCTTCCTCTACATACTGCCTTATACCACAAATACACTTTCACCTAAAAAATGTAGTCTAACCCATAACACATTAATTACTACTGCTCATATTCTTAATACAATTAGCATATTTACCCAAAATCCTCATGCGATCAGTACTTCCCCCCTGTGGACACATGACTCACATCATGATTCATGCGTTCAAAAACAAAACAACAACATTGTTTGTTAAACCAAAATAATAAATGAAATTAAAATGACAACCTTTGATAATACCTTAACTTAATTGTATCCCATAAGGTAATTCAATAATAGTAACACTGACTAGTGACAGGTATCCCTCATTCAGGGATAGCGCTCTCTCTCTGTCCTTGTCATCGTCCGAATCATATATATATATATATATATAAGACTATTGCCAAATTATAAACTTCTTCATAATTATCAGTATTATAAATGTTCCTCAACTCGGTATAATAAATTACCTTAAAATCCTAATCCCATGCCTCTAGGCTTTCCAGTGTGGGTGATCAAATCACACTAGAAAGTCAGGACAGAGTTCAGAGGTCATTCAAACCCTTCAAAGAAATGTTCCATTTTATAGTATAAACTAATCAGTAACAACAGTCAAAACATTTCATAAATGTTATGTATCCCAAGCATACAGTAAGTCCTCATGACATTTATTCTCAAAAGAAATCACGTGTTTACCCGAAACGTACTCATAAAAGAAAAAAACGTCATAAAGCTCAGTGTGTGTGCTCCTTTAAGGCTTATCATCTTTGACCCGTTAAAACCCCCTAAATTCAAAATAACAACCCTATATTACCATTGTAATAGGTGGGTTGTGTGTGGTTATTTGAAAAACCCAATTGGAAAACAACAAACAAAAATAGCCAGGCCTGACTTAATTAGGTAACTCCCTTTTACGACCTAATTATAAAACTGCCTAATTTTACTAACTGCTCCCCCTAGCCCATAGACTTAGGAAACATCCCAATGAGAGATAAGGAAATCCCCATTTTCCTGGAAGAGAAAGTATACATTTCGTTAATGTTAAATTATAATCAACAATCCAAAAAGATAAATTACACCCCAAAACATGATGCATATATACCCTGTCCTATCTCACATCAATAATCGTTTGTTTTAATCTAATTCCTCATAACTACTCCAGAAGAAGATGACATACAATCTCTCAAAAGATGAAAACCACTCAAATGTCTCTGAGTTTACAATGAGTATGTTTAATTGATTACCCTTCAGACTTCATCCTCTGTAATTCTCACAATGATTATTCAACCCCTTTTGATCCCATATCAAATTATCCTAGTATCATTACTTGATCAACAACATAGGAAATATCTGTTTCCCATTATATTGTTCCTGTCACCCCTCATATTTTATTCATTCGCCAATATATTCAATTACTCTGCGTAAGGAAGCCGTGATATCTTATCCCAGGCATCTATTAAAACATTTGTTTGAGACGTTGTCTCCTACTTTCCCTTAACATATACTGTAGGGGACTTCCATCTCTCATTGTTCAACATACCAGAAACAGATAATCGTTTTTAGAATTAATTAACTGTCTGCATAACTCACTGGTGTTTAAACAAACTATAGAATTTAATAATAATAATTACAAATTGTCAAAGAACGTTCCCTATTCAACTATCTAGATGTCTGCTCCACATTACCCTCTGCGTCCTTTACATCCTGATATAGCACAGCCAGCCCGACTCTCTTTCACCCAATTTCAAAATCATGGCATTAGTAAATTATATCCACAAACCACTACTACATAATAAAATATTTTAATTGACCTTACTAGAAATAATTATTTTAATACCAGTCTACTTAAACAATCCAATGCAACATTTCTCATCTTCCAATTAACCTACTTTCTTTTTAACACAGAAAACCCTCTACAATCTCTTTTATCCTCTACCGCTGTCTTTCTATCTAATGGTACTTTAGCAGATGACAAATAGTCAAAACAAACAAAACATCTATTCACAGGTATGCCACTTTAATTACTATGTTATCCTATGCCACAATGGGTTGGTAGGACAATCTCTTTCGTATAATCTTATCAATTCACCCAGTGATCTAGGTCAATAGCATCAATGTAACAGTTTTGCTTCTTTCCCTACATGGGCTTGAACCAGGTACCCTCTGCACACATTAAAAATAGTCACCCTCGAAGCACCATTACTCGTCATTCAAGTAAGTTACGTCTATAACTTCCACTCCTTATGGGCAGTTAATTTCTTAAACCTTATCTCTATCAAAGGATCTAACAACGGTACAAATTTAGAAAACCCGTATTCATTATTTCCCACCCATGACGTACGTCTACGTCTGGGTGAGCAAGTTAATACATACATAGCACTCTAATTATGATTTTCTCACTTCTCGAGTAATCGATTACACACATAAACTTCATCCTATTTTCACATCGTCACAAACTCCATATAGAACGTTAGAAACGTCTAGGTACTCACATCAAACAATCCCTTCGTGTTTTATTAACGATCCTCACTCAACACAAATCAACTTCTTCAAACATACTCCCAGCGGAACCAAAAAAACAGACTGTAGTTTCAAGGACACTGACCTTCCTGTCATTGGATCCTCACCGGTTCTCTAACCTTCAGGAAACCCCTTCAAAGTCAAGCCTCCCCTTAAAACATATACTTTTCCCCTACACTCTAGAATAACCTCACGTTCTCCATACCACTCCTTGATATTATATGATGGGCATTGATGTACGGAACCACAATATAATGTTATATCAAAGCTTATTATCCAAACTTATATCAACCTATCATACACATTCATATAATTTATTATGCACCCTTTCAAATTAAAATTACTTTCTGTTTTTTGTTCATAAAATAGCCTGTTGTTCCATATACCTCGGTTGCATCGAGTTTACTTAAAAGGTCTCTTCCCATGAATGCCATAGTAGTTGTAGCGTTTACTATAAATGAATGTTGATCATTAATATCCTCCAAATCAATTTGTAATGGGAGAGATATTGTCACGCTCGTCTAAGGAGGAGGACCAAGGCGCAGTGTTGAAGGCAAACATCTTCTTTATTTGATAAATGATCACACGATCAAAACAACAAAACGAAACCGTGACGTCCCTGGTTACATACACCAACCAACACGGAACAAGAAACCACAAACACAAAGTGAAAGACAGACAGTTAAATATGGCTCCCAATCAGAGACAACCAGCTGACACTCGTTGCCTCTGATTGGGAGTCACTCAGGCCAACATAGAAATACAAACATAGAATTACACACCCTGGCTCAACATAACAGTGTCCCCAGAGCCAGGGCGTGACAGTACCCCCCCCCTAAAGGCGCGGACTCCGACCGCGCCAACTAAGTACCACAGGGGAGGGACCGGGTGGGCACTCCGCCTAGGCGGCGGATCCGGCTCCGGGCATGATCCCCACTCCTTCTCTAACCCCCCAAAGTACCCCTGGTCCGGTCTGGCCCTGCTGACCAGAGCTGAACTGAACACTGGTGGAGCGGATTGCTCTAGCTCCGGCGTGACGCAGCACCTGACCGGTGCCGGACCCGCCACCGGTGGAACAGGCACGGGCCGTGCCGGACTGACGACGCACACCACTGGCTTGGTGTGGGGAGCAGGAGCGGGCCGAGCCGGGCTGACGAAACGCACCACTGACTTGGTGCGGGGAGCAGGAGCGGGCCGGACCGGGCTGACGAAGCTCACCACTGACTTGGTGCGGGGAGCAGGCCGTGCCGGGCTGACGACGCGCACCACTGACTTGGTGCGGGGAGCAGGAATGGGCCGGACTGGGCTGGCGACGCGCACCACAGACTTGGTGCGGAGAGCAGGAACGGGCCGGACAGGGGCTGACGAAACGCACCACTGACTTGGTGCGGGGAGCAGGAATGGGCCGGGCCGAGCTGGCGATGCGCACCGTAGACTTGGTGCGAGTGGCAGGAACAGGCCGGACCGTACTGGGAACACACACCACTGGCCCTACGTGGGGATCAGGAACAGGCCGGACCGGACTGGCAACACACGCCAGTACCTCTCGCCGTGCCTCTACATCTTCCACCCCCTCTTCGACCAGTGGCCCCCGTAACCTGGCGGCCTCCTCTGCCAATCCGCTGGGCCGCTCTGCCGCGGTCTCCTGCTGGCCCGTCGTCCACGGCGTTAGCCCCCCCCTAAAAATTTTCTGGGCTTCACTCCTACCCGTGGCCAAGGTCTCCATGTCCCTCGCCAGCCGTTCGCCCTTCTGCCACAATGTCAAGCCCCTCTCCTCCTCATCCGGCTTGACCCAGTCGAGGAGGCGAAGGAGATCTGTTAGAGATCTCCCTGGTGATGGCTCCTGGACACGCTGCTTGGTCACATCTTGGTGGTTTCTTCTGTCACGCTCGTCTAAGGAGGAGGACCAAGGCGCAGCGTTGAAGGCAAACATCTTCTTTATTTGATAAATGATCACACGATCAAAACAACAAAACGAAACCGTGACGTCCCTGGTTACATACACCAACCAACACGGAACAAGAAACCACAAACACAAAGTGAAAGACAGACAGTTAAATATGGCTCCCAATCAGAGACAACCAGCTGACACTCGTTGCCTCTGATTGGGAGTCACTCAGGCCAACATAGAAATACAAACATAGAATTACACACCCTGGCTCAACATAACAGTGTCCCCAGAGCCAGGGCGTGACAGATATATGATCAATTTGCGTAGTTCCACTAATTCTGATACACTGGACTTTCTGTTTACTTAAAGGACACCTTCAATCTTGTTGAATATATCACCCAGCTTCTCCTCTCTAGGTTTATTCGGGGAATTAGGGTGCGGTTGGGCAGGAGTCCAATTTCCCCCTCTCTATCTCCCTCGATTATTATCGTTCCCTTGCTTCAATGAAAAATTCATAATTTAATTTGCTAATCTATTGTTTAAATCGACATTTTGGTTTTGTTTGATTATTGTAAATATCATGTTATATTCATTTCCCACACACTCTCTAGTAGATCTAATTTTTTCAATGTTTATTCGTCCTGTATGACCTCTAAACTTTCTTTCTGTCGTTTCAAAAGCTCTACCAAACCTTTGTAACCACAATGCCCTGCATTCCTCGCGCCACAGTCTGACCTCAAAGTTATCTGTTTTAGCTATAGGAAGCATGTATGTTGACCTGATTTTAGGAATAGCCCATGTGGACTGACTCTTTTCATAAGGTAGATTATGTTGCTCCATTACCAAATTACGTAATGTCTTAACTGACTTTTCCTCCTTCCTAATTATATTTACCAGCCATTGTGCACTCATTAAATTCCATGCTTTATACTACTCTTTCATATAATCTAAATCCCATTTTGGGTTGCTTATGGCTGTATTATCAATCATATACTTTTGCGCTACTTGTAATTTATCCCTTTTAAAACTACCGTCTTGAGGATAGTCATTATCTGTCCATGCTGACCTATCACTAAGATATGGTTCCACATAGAAAAACCCTAATTTAATTTACATCCATTTGCACATTGTCTGATTTTCACTACTTTTACAAGAGACTTGTTCTAAATGCGGATTTGCCTGTAATAATTTCGTCATTTCCTTTCTCTCTCTTTGAGGTAAATGAAGCTCTGCTTTACTCTCAATGGTGACTGTTTTTCCAGATACCGGTCTACTAAGCTGGCCATTCATTACTTCTATTAGTTCATGCAATATTAGTAATCAAATACTTGAATCAAATCCCCAACTTGATCTTTATTAAAATTTTGTTTGCCTATTTTGCCATTGGTGCCATGATTCAACATGCTTAATTGTATCTGCTCTGATTCTTCATACAGTATGAGTTATTGTTCACTCTCTCTCCTCTCCTGACCATTTTGAGTAATTCACACAGGACTAATTCTCTCTTCACCAAAGTGCTCTACCTCTTAGAGGATTGAACCTCCTTAAGTTATACTTTTCCTCTATAGTGCGCTTAATCAATGATGTCTTATTTTAACTGTAACCTTCTACCAAGGACTTTAATCTTCATCCCTAAGCTTGCTGATGACTTGAACCTCACAACTTTTCACATTATAATGTTGTCTTTCTACCAAGGACTTTAACCTTCAAACAAGGACTTGAACCTTCAACAAAATACTAATTTTCCTAAGCTTGCTGAGGACTTGAACCTCACAACTTTTCACATTACAATGTCATCTTTTTACCAAGGACTTGAACTTTCAACCAAGGACTTGAAACTTCAACATTAACCTTCAACCAAGGACTTGAACCTTCAACTTTAACCTTCAACCAAGGACTTGAACCTTCAATGGTTGAGGCCTTGAACCTCTTCACATCTAATATATCTCTCTCACTTAGGACTTGAACCTATCTTATCACTTATTTCATGACTTATTCCATGATGATACTACACATCTCTTTAAGTCCTACACCCACTCCTGTATTCTCTTTTGTCTTTGTACTCATTACTCTTAACACACCCTGTTTCGAATCATAGCACCATGTCATTGTGTAATTTGATATTTCTCCTTACATCTATTTACGTACTCGAATACCACTCATCTGTTCCCATAAAAAAAATTGAATTTTAAACGTTTGTTACAGCTCAGCTTTACCACAGATAAGCTGAATTTGACATAATCAAAAAAATGACAGTCTGCTTACCTGTTAGTACGGCTGTAAACTGCATCCTGTTCGTTTAGACGTCAATCTGTTATGATGAGTTTCTAGTATCGAGAGGTTCAGTATGTAAGAGAATATGGGACACAGATGGAGAGTTAATTCAGTCATTATTTAATGGTTACAATAATGGATTCAATGACAGGCGGTACGGACGTAGCCTCCTGCCATATGAATGACTTCCATACAAAATCTCTCAGTTTATATAATGCTCTCCGAGCTGCTTCTTCCAACATCTGCCAACCATCATTGAGTGTCACTCATCTACCACAATAGCATCCCCATACTTGGTATTGTCACCCTAGACAGGCCATTCCATCACATACACCTTCTAAGATTAGCACAAGTGGCCCCCAATCTATCTTGGCACGCAGACCTTCTGTCCCTCACCAGTGACCTCTATAACACATGGCGTGTCCTTGTCCTCTCTCCCTCACATACATCTTATGAGTTTTACATACATTAATGAATCTTGTATCACAAATCATTATAACAGGGGCGATATAGCACATCTTCCAACAGGACAACGACCCTAAGCACACAGCCAAAACAACGCAGGAGTGGCTTTGGGACAAGACTCTGAATGTCCTTAAGTGGCCCAGCCAGAACCCAGACTTGAACCCGATTGAACATCTCTGGAGAGACCTGAAAATAGCTGTGCAGCGACACTCCCCTTCCGACCTGACACAGTTTGAGAGGATCTGCAGAGAAGAATGGGAGAAACTCCCCAAATACAGGTGTGACAAGCTTGTAGCGTCATACCCAAGAAGACTCGAGGCAGGAATCGCTGCCAAAGGTGCTTCAACAAAGTACTGAGTAAAGGGTCTGAATACTTATGTAAATGTTTTTGCTTTGTCATTATGGGATATTGTAGATTGATGAGGGAAAAAAACAATTTAATCAATTTTAGAATAAGGCTGTATCATAACAAAATGTAGAAAAAGTCAAGGGGTCTGAATACTTTCCGAATGCACTGTATATACACACCATATACACACTCACTCACACACACTACATTGACACTCGCACACGATACCCACAAACATTCACATACAATACATATCCACATACACACACACAAAGCACACACACGCATACCGACACAACACAAACACATATACATACACATTAAACATTCACACACTCACAATTTTACACTCATAATTTGCTTCTTCTACACTGTTCTTTATTTTACTCTTATTATTATCTATCCTGATGCTTAGTCAGTTTACCCTGCCTTCATGTACAAACTGCATGTACTTCAAATACCTCGTACCTCTGCACGTTGATCTGGTACTGGTACTCCCTGTATATAGCTCCATTCTTGTGTATTTTATTTTATTCCTCTTGTGTTACTACTTTATTATTTGTAAACTCGTAAGCAAGCATTTCATGGTAAATAAAGTCTACACCAGTTTTATTTGGCGCATGTGACAAATAAAATTCGATTTGATTTTGATTTCACTTCATTTGATTAAGACGAATGTACCAATGTAACAATGGATGTGGAAATTGCCTTTTCCATTTTATTGGGTGTAATTGCCAATTGGGTAATTGTATGGTCCTGGGAGGGGTCAAGTATTATAAACTCAGCAAAAAAAGAAACGTCCTCTCACTGTCAACTGCGTTTATTTTCAGCAAACTTAACATGTGTAAATATTTGTATGAACATAACAAGATTCAACAACTGAGACATAAACTGAACAAGTTCCACAGACATGTGACTAACAGAAATTTTATAATGTGTCCCTGAACAAAGGGGGGGGGGGGGGGGTCAAAATCTAAAGTAACAGTCAGTATCTGGTGTGGCCACCAGCTGCATTAAGTACTGCAGTGCATCTCCTCCTCATGGACTGCACCAGATTTGCCAGTTCTTGCTCTTCCACCAAGGAACCTGCAAGTTCCCTGACATTTCTGGGGGGAATGGCCCTAGCCCTCAACCTCCGATCCAACAGGTCCCAGACGTGCTCAATGGGATTGAGATCCGGGCTCTTCGCTGGCTATGGCAGAACATTGACATTCCTGTCTTGCAGGAAATCACGCACAGAACGAGCAGTATGGCTGGTGGCATTGTCATGCTGGAGGGTTATGTCAGGATGAGCCTGCAGGAAGGGTACCACATGAGGGAGGAGGATGTCGTCCCTGTAACGCACAGCGTTGAGATTGCCAGCAATGACAACAAGCTCAGTCCGATGATGCTGTGACACACCGCCCCAGACCATGACGGACCCTCCAACTCCAAATCGATCCCACTCCAGAGTACAGGCCTAGGTGTAACGCTCATTCCTTCGATGATAAACGTGAATCCGACCATCACCCCTGGTGAGACAATACCGCGACTCGTCAGTGAAGAGCACTTTTTGCCAGTCCTGTCTGGTCCAGCGACGGTGGGTTTGTGCCCATAGGCGACATTGTTGCCGGTGATGTCTGGTGAGGACCTGCCTTTCAACAGGCCTACAAGCCCTCAGTCCAGCCTCTCTCAGCCTATTGCGGACAGTCTGAGCACTGATGGAGGGATTGTGCATTCCCTCACTGTATATAGTGCACTACTTTTGATCAGCGCCCAAAAGTATTGCACTATATAGGGAATAGGGTGCCATTTGAGACGCAGCTGGGCTCTCCTCTTCAGGTTCAGGTTACACATTCTAAGCACCTGGGTCTCTGTGCTCCTTAGTGCAATGTCCATGTCCCATTCTCCCTGGGCAGCCTCAGGGTGATGTAGAAGGGACACACTGACAGTCAGACAACTTTGCCTTGGTCTCCTCCTGAGAGCTCTCCTTTATCTACACAGCTGTGGACATTGGAAGTTGAACTACTAATATACAGAGAATGTTCACTGAAAATATGTTAAGTGCTCTGACTTTTCCCCTTCTCTTAGTACAGGAGTTTATTTCCAGTGATATATGTTCATGTGTTTCCAAGCTGCTAAAGGCAGGCAGAATTCACTTGACAATCTAAGTTTGTGCTTTGCCAACATCCACCAAATGTTTGCATTTCAACAATGCTTGTCATCTTCCTCAATTAGTAAAGGCAACCAAATTGGACAGAGGGGTTGATTGTGGACAGAACGATTTGATTGTGAATGAATGTTTATGTATGAAGCTTATCTGCCACCAAATTGAAAACAGCACAGGACATTTTCCTTGAAGACACTGACTAGAAATAAACGTTGGCTATGATAAGACATTTCTTTCTACTCTAATATTTTGTGTATGGGTGAATCAGATGTTCTTTGCTTCGTTGCTCCTCCGTTTCTTCTTTCTCCAATCTCTCCTCAAGTCTCTCACATATCTCAGCTTGGATTTCTTATGAGAAAAATATTTTCCTGTTAAAATTTTATTTTCGTAGGCATGCATCCTCTCTTGGCAAAGCACCAACACCGATAAAAGGCAAGAAGCGAAGCACTCAATGATGTGATAGTTTTGATAAATTCTGGAGTCTCTATATGCGGTGCGCATACTGAAGCCTTTGAATAAGCAATACGCTTTGAAGAAATCAAAAGGCCTGGGTCAGAGGAAGAGGATGGAGGAGATGTTATATTTGTAGCCAGATACAGACTTAACACACTCCGTATTCACCGCCTTCTGAGTCTTACAGCACACTACAGTGTAAATTAGCTGCTGGCAGGTTCCTATATAAAAGAACAAACCATGTTGAGACATCTTTCTGTTCATCTTAATAGTCGAGAGGTGAAGAAGGAAGACCTTTTGTCTCTCTCATGACCATGCCTTCCACAGACAGATGTTATATGTGTTCTTACAGATGTAGGATCTTAATTTGATCACTCTTTTGTTTCTGATCATTTTTCTGCA
Organism: Coregonus lavaretus; assembly: GCF_964263955.1. Taxonomy (NCBI): domain Eukaryota; kingdom Metazoa; phylum Chordata; class Actinopteri; order Salmoniformes; family Salmonidae; genus Coregonus; species Coregonus lavaretus. Next base: position 21,265,862 of record NC_140003.1, read on the forward strand.
CAGCAGGAAATGCAAACCTGTAGTGTATTTGAGGTTTAAAAAGGCTTCTAAAGTTTGTCATTTCCACTTTCAAATGCCAGACTTGATTTGCCCTAACAAAAAATTCATCAACCCTGAAAAAATTGCCATTAATTATAATCCACAAAATAATGCAAATTGTATGTTGCTGCAGAATTATTTTCCTGCTCTAGAAAACTGGATCAAATTAAGATCCTACATCTATAGAACACTGTTCTTCCTAGAACATCCATTCAGTGAGTTCACTTTGTCATTATGGGGTATTGTGTGTAGATGGGTGGGTAAAAAAATCTATTTAATCCATTTTGAATTCAGTCTGTAACACAACAAAATGTGGAATAAGTCAAGGGGTATGAAAACTTTCTGAAGGCACTGTAGCTAGAGACAGGGAGGGAGGGAGGGAGGGAGGGAAGAAGAGATAGAGAGAGAATAAAAATATGAAATAATAGCGTTGGCTGGCGAGTCAAACCGTCAACAGTCATTTGAAAAGGTAAGCCCATTCTGTCAGAGTTAATTAGATAAGTCTATTGTTCTCTCTCTCCACTTTTTCTTTTTCTTTCCTTTCTTTCTTCTGTACAGACTATGCTATACCATCTCGGCACTCTGCTCTCTGTACCCCCAGCTTCTGTCAATGCTTTTCACCATTAGCTGCAGGAATTTAAAGGAATAAGTTTGTATGCATTGTAGTGCACACAAAATGTACTCATTCGCTAAAGTTTTCATGTACCGAATAAAAATCTAAAGTTCAATGTGTTTCCATCGCATTTTGCGTTAAATAGCAAATGTGTCTACTCTGGTCTTGGCACATGCGCTCTAACCAACAGCTCGCAGATACAGTGCGGGTAGGCTAGTCTACATGATGAGATTATTATGGATAAGAGCAATAATATTTGTATTTGTCAAACGGCAGTCAAGCACCGATCAGCATGTCGCCAGAATCAGACCCTAAATATTTATTGTAAAGGAGCATCAAGATCACCTTGCACTTTCACCACCCTGTGAAGGTCATCCTAACTTATTTCATCTGTAGCCTAATAAACTGCATGGTTTCCCGAGTCAGTGGGAGGACCACACAACATATCACAGCGTGACTCGATATGATGGTTATTATATCAATATTTGCATAATTAATTTTACTTACACAAAAAGATCCCACCATGTTGAACTAATTATCAGCATTTATACAATTTGACCGAAAATTCCTGTTTCCATCACAGCTGTTGCGATAAAAAAAAAAAAAGGTATAACTTTACTCGCATAAAAACTGTGGATGGAAACGTGGGGTTATGTCTGTGATATATGGTTGTCCCACCTAGCTATCTTAAGACTAATGCACTAACTGTAAGTTGCTCTGGATAAGTGTGTCTGCTAAATGACTAAAATTGAAATGTAAAATGTTAAGGCTGAAAATGTTCCCCCAGACTAAAGATTGAGTCAGCAGAACTGAGTGAGCTCAAACAAAGAGGACATTTGGCCATAATGACCATCGTTATGTTTGGAGGAAAGGGGGGGGGGTGGCTTGCAAGCCGAAGAACACCATCCCAACCGTGAAGCACGGGGGTGGCAGCATCATGCTATGGGGGTGCTTTGCTGCAGGAGGGACCGAGGCACTTCACAAAATAGATGGCATCATGACGAAGGAAAATTATGTGGATATATTGAAGCAACATCTCAAGACATCAGTCAGAAAGTTAAAGCTTGGTCGCAAATGGGTCTTCCAAATGGACAATGACCCCAAGCATACTTCCAAAGTGGCAAAATGGCTTAAGGACAACAAAGTCAAGGTATTGGAGTGGCCATCACAAAGCCCTGACCTCAAGCCTATAGAAAATGTGTGGGCAGAACTGAAAAAGTGTGTGCGAGCAAGGAGGCCTACAAACCTGACTCAATTAAACCAGCTCTGTCAGGAGGAATGGGCCAAAATTCACCCAACTTATTGTGGGAAGCTTGTGGATGGCTACCCGAAACGTTTGACCCAAGTTAAACAATTTAAAGGCAATGCTACCAAATACTAATTGAGTGTACAGTGGGGAAAAAAGTATTTAGTCAGCCACCAATTGTGCAAGTTCTCCCACTTAAAAAGATGAGAGAGGCCTGTAATTTTCATCATAGGTACACGTCAACTATGACAGACAAAATTTGAAAAAAAAATCCAGAAGATCACATTGTAGGATTTTTAATGAATTTATTTGCAAATTATGGTGGAAAATAAGTATTTGGTCAATAACAAAAGTTTCTCAATACTTTGTTATATATCCTTTGTTGGCAATGACACAGGTCAAACGTTTTCTGTAAGTCTTCACAAGGTTTTCACACACTGTTGCTGGTATTTTGGCCCATTCCTCCATGCAGATCTCCTCAAGAGCAGTGATGTTTTGGGGCTGTCGCTGGGCAACACGGACTTTCAACTCCCTCCAAAGATTTTCTATGGGGTTGAGATCTGGAGACTGGGTAGGCCACTCCAGGACCTTGAAATGCTTCTTACGAAGCCACTCCTTCGTTGCCCGGGCGGTGTGTTTGGGATCATTGTCATGCTGAAAGACCCAGCCACGTTTCATCTTCAATGCCCTTGCTGATGGAAGGAGGTTTTCACTCAAAATCTCACGATACATGGCCCCATTCATTCTTTCCTTTACACGGATCAGTCGTCCTGGTCCCTTTGCAGAAAAACAGCCCCAAAGCATGATGTTTCCACCCCCATGCTTCACAGTAGGTATGGTGTTCTTTGGATGCAACTCAGCATTCTTTGTCCTCCAAACACGACGAAATGAGTTTTTACCAAAAAGTAATATTTTGGTTTCATCTGACCATATGACATTCTCCCAATCCTCTTCTGGATCATCCAAATGCACTCTAGCAAACTTCAGACGGGCCTGGACATGTACTGGCTTAAGCAGGGGGGCACGTCTGGCACTGCAGGATTTGAGTCCCTGGCGGCGTAGTGTGTTACTGATGGTAGGCTTTGTTACTTTGGTCCCAGCTCTCTGCAGGTCATTCACTAGGTCCCCCTGTGTGGTTCTGGGATTTTTGCTCACCTTTCTTGTGATCATTTTGACCCCACGGGTGAGATCTTGCGTGGAGCCCCAGATCGAGGGAGATTATCAGTGGTCTTGTATGTCTTCCATTTCCTAATAATTGCTCCCACAGTTGATTTCTTCTAACCAAGCTGCTTACCTATTGCAGATTCAGTCTTCCCAGCCTGGTGAGGGTCTACAATTTTGTTTCTGGTGTCCTTTGACAGCTCTTTGGTCTTGGCCATAGTGGAGTTTGGAGTGTGATTGTTTGAGATTGTGGACAGGTGTCTTTTATACTGATAACAAGTTCAAACAGGTGCCATTAATACAGGTAACGAGTGGAGGACAGAGGAGCCTCTTAAAGAAGAAGTTACAGGTCTGTGAGAGCCAGAAATCTTGCTTGTTTGTAGGTGACCAAATACTTATTTTCCACCATAATTTGCAAATAAATTCATTAAAAATCCTACAATGTGATTTTCTGGATTTTTTTCCTCAATTTGTCTGTCATAGTTGATGTGTACCTATGATGAAAATTACAGGCCTCTCTCATATTTTTAAGTGGGAGAACTTGCACAATTGGTGGCTGACTAAATACTTTTTTTCCCCACTGTATGTAAACTTATGACCCACTGGGAATGTGATGAAAGAAATAAAAGCTGAAATAAATCAGTCTCTCGACTATTATTTTGACATTTCACATTCTTAAAATAAAGTGGTGATCCTAACTGACCTAAGACAGGGAATTTTTACTAGGATTAAATGTCAGGAATTGTGAAAAACTGAGTTTAAATGTATTTGGCTAAGGTGTATGTAAACTTCAGACTTCAACTGTATACACCTGTTCTGAAAGGCCCCAGAGTCTGCAACACCACTAAGCAAGGGGCACCACCAAGCAAGCGGCACCATGAAGACCAAGGAGCTCTCCAAACAGGTCAGGGACAAAGTTGTGGAGAAGTACAGATCAGGGTTGGGTTATAAAAAAATATCAGAAACTTTGAACATCCCACGGCGCACCATTAAATCCATTATTCAAAAATGGAAAGAATATGGCACCACAACAAACCTGCCAAGAGAGGGCCACCCACCAAAACTCACGGACCAGGCAAGGAGGGCATTAATCAGAGAGGCAACAAAGAGACCAAAGATAACCCTGAAGGAGCTGCAAAGCTCCACAGCGGAAATTGGAGTATCTATCCATAGGACCACTTTAAGCTGTACACTCCACAGAGCTGGGCTTTATGGAAGAGTGGCCAGAAAAAAGCCATTGCTTAAAGAAAAAAATAAGCAAACAAGTTTGGTGTTCGACAAAAGTAATGTGGGAGACTCCCCAAACATATGGAAGAAGGTACTCTGGTCAGATGAGCTTTTTGGCCATCAAGGAAAATGCTATGTCTGGCGCAAACCCAACACCTCTCATCACCCCGAGAACACCATCCCCAAGGTGAAGCACAGTGGTGGCAGCATCATGCTGTGGGGATGTTTATCATCGGCAGGGACTGGGAAACTGGTCAGAATTGAAGGAATGATGGATGGCGCTAAATACAGGGAAATTCTTGAGGGAAACCTGTTTCAGTCTTCCAGAGATTTGAGACTGGGACGGAGGTTCACCTTCCAGCAGGACAATGACCCTAAGCATACTGCTAAAGCAACACTTGAGTGGTTTAAGGGGAAACATTTAAATGCCTTGGAATGGCCTAGTCAAAGCCCAGACCTCAATCCAATTGAGAATCTGTGGTATGACTTAAATTATACAAACCCCCCAAAAATCAATTTTAATTCCAGGTTGTAAGGCAACAAAATAGGAAAAATGCCAAGGGGGGTGAATACTTTCGCAAGCCACTGTGTCATGTAGTAAAAGTCGTAAAATAGCTTGGTGTCTTTCTGTGGAGGTTTGGTGGTAATACTTGAACTACTAAAGTTCAGCAACAGAAGAAGAAGTCTGTAGAAGTAGGAGATTTTTAAACATTCTCTGCTGACAATAACAGTGTTCTTTTGAAGTATTCTAAAATATTAATACTATTTTAACAGTAGATTTTCTTAGGAACCACTTGTGACCTAATCCCGGAACCCAGACCAAATCTTGTGTGAACTGGCCAGCTAACAGTGTGCCATGAAGGAGTACTTGAGAGACCTAATTAATCTTTTTAGCCAGAAGCCAACTTTTTGCCCTATGATTCCTCCCTTTGTTTCTACTCCTCTCAGAGGTTCAGTTTGGGCTGACCCTGAACTGGCCAATTTGTAAATTCCTCCCCTATTACAGAGATATCTCTAACACAGAGTGCTTTTCCCAGCTCTGAGCCCTGGGGCAGTGATGCTCTGCTCCTTGGAGTTGAGAGTGTGTTTGTGCCCTTTTAACAGTTTAAAGCAATCTCCCAGTCCAGCAAGCCTTGTCAAACAGTGAGAAACTGCTACCACATGGTGTAGTGTAGACCGCACTTAGAAAGCCTCTCAAAGCCAGAGCTCTGAAGCTTTCTACAGCATCTACGGGTATGAGGTTTTAACCTGTCAGCACTGTGTCAGGTGAGATCTTTCCAGAGCTCTGTTGGATCTCAGAGATAAAATGTTAAGCAGTGTCCTCTATTTAATATATAACTGATAGATCCCCATACCTCTGCTCATCAATATGAAACATCTGTGAATGAGAGCTACACTGGCTCAGACCGATAAGGTGTACCATGTGGCTATTGAGATGTAAGTCTATGGTGTGAGACTACCATGTAGATAAAGGTAAAAAAACAAGACATTTATCTGAGTCTCTACACTACATCTCTGTTCTAACCCTCTGTCCCCTCTCTCTCTCTGTTACCTCAGTGTGTTATGCTGTTTTGGTCTACAGTACATCTCTGTTCTAACCCTCTATCCTCTCTCTCTCTGTTCCCTCAGTGTGTTATGCTGTTCTGACCCTTTCCTCTCTCTACTCCCCAGCGTGCCAGTCTGTGTCGGTGATGGCTTGTGGCGGGACCTATGAGTACGCCATCGAGGAGTTCTGCCTGGGGAAATTCAGACTGGACATGGAGGAACTTGACCAGCATCACTGGTGCAGCTGGGAGGATACAGTGGAGTGAGTATTCTATGTAGCACTAATGTAGTATCTTAGTAGTATTCTATGTAGCACCTATGAAGTATTCTTATATTCTACAGATGTAGGATCTTCATTTGATCACCCTGTTGCAGGAAATGTAAAACTTGTAGTGTATTTTCGGTTTAAAAAGGCTTCTGAAGTAGACTTGGTTTTCCCTTACGAAAAATGTATCAACCCCAACAAAAATGTCCATTAATTATAATTTCATAATAATTCACATTTCCTGTTGCTGCAGGATCATCTTCCTGCTCTAGCAAACTGGCTCAAATTAAGATCCTACATCTGTATAGCATTCTATGTGTTGTAGCACCTCCATGTCATTAACATTACAGTCACTCCTCTACTGGGAGGGAGGTAATAGGGATATGTAACGTTTATTTAATTAGTATGTGCACAACCTTTGGCCTGACAATACTTGCAATTTGAATATGCTGGCGATAGGTTTTCACCTTTTCAACTTACCACCCTCTCTTGGCATCTTATTTGCATATCATTAAACTCTTGGAGGGTGACCAAAATGAATCCAAATGTAATAAGCGCAGCCAGTTCATATTTTAGTCATAAATGGCAAGTTCAGGGAAGGTCAGCTTCTTCTTTAGGCTCATATGGTTGAACGTTTTCGGGAGGATCTGAATGACTTAAGGCGGGCTGTTAACTCTAGGAGTAGCATCTTAAATGGAGACTGGGTCTGTGTCCAAATGGCACCCTATTCCCTATTTACTGGGGTACCACATACTATGCTAGTATACACCACTACGGTGGTCATCAGTCCAGTCTAGTGTCCTCCCACCATGAACCAGGAATGCTGGGTTGACAGGTTGTTTGTTGCCTGTTTGTCTGCCCCCATGGCTGGGGTTTTTCCTCTCTGGCTGTAATGTTAGTCTGGATTTGTCAAGCGGAGCCTTCTGGAGGGTGACACTGGCGTCACAGCTGTCAGAGCAGGGCCAGGACACTCAGCCCTCTCTTGTCATTGACAGAACAGTCACCTGTCCCCCTCCCGTCTGTGTACTTACATAAAAATTACTCTTCCCTATTTCTCTCCCTCTATCCGTCTCTCCTTCACATCATCCCTCCGTCATTGAGGCTGGAAATGTTGATTTCTCATCAGGGGAATTATCTGTAAAGGTGTTTATTTTTCTAAATTCTTTGTGAATGGCTGCACTGATACAGTGCTCTGGGGATATGCAGCTCAGAGAGTATCTAATGCGGAACAGCTCAGCAACATCCCCAGTTCAGTTACTTGTCTTGGACATACACACCAGAACAGTACCAGTGTCTGTCGTAAGGCAAGGCAGACCACCCAGTGTTCACCACAGGAACCATGGGGAGCAGTCTCCTGATCAAGATGCAGTAAGGGCTACAGTAACCTTTCACTGTCTATATCACATCTTGGCAGGCCCTTTTATATTTATTATTTTAGTCAAATCTAGTCAGGTTCATGCTTAGAGGGGGAGATAAACCCACACTGGGTAAGGGAATAAACCAGTTTCAAGCAGTATTTGTATATGTTTTCTAGCAGCCAGTAAGAGTATTTGTGTATGTCAGGCCAGTGTTTTCATGCACACAGCCGGTGAGAGTGTTTATGTCATTCAAGCAGGCAGGCAGGGAGTCAGACAGGCAGGCAGGGAGTCAGACAGGCAGGCAGGTAGTCAGACAGGCAGGCAGGGAGTCAGACAGGCAGGCAGGTAGTCAGACAGGCAGGCAGGGAGTCAGACAGGCAGGCATGGAGTCAGACAGGCAGGCAGGGAGTCAGACAGGCAGGCAGGGAGTCAGACAGGCAGGCAGGTAGTCAGACAGGCAGGCAGGTAGTCAGACAGGCAGGCAGGGAGTCAGACAGGCAGGCATGGAGTCAGACAGGCAGGCAGGGAGTCAGACAGGCAGGCAGGTAGTCAGACAGGCAGGCAGGGAGTCAGACAGGCAGGCAGGTAGTCAGACAGGCAGGCAGGGAGTCAGACAGGCAGGCATGGAGTCAGACAGGCAGGCAGGGAGTCAGACAGGCAGGCAGGGAGTCAGACAGGCAGGCAGGTAGTCAGACAGGCAGGCAGGGAGTCAGACAGGCAGGCAGGGAGTCAGACAGGCAGGCAGGTAGTCAGACAGGCAGGCAGGGAGTCAGACAGGCAGGCAGGGAGTCAGACAGGCAGGCAGGGAGTCAGACAGGGAGTCGGGCAGACAGGCAGTGTCAGTGAGGGGCTGTTGGTTGCTGTTTTAAACACAGGTTGTTCCTCAGGGCAACGAAGACCCCCTGGTGTGTGTTCTGATGTACCCAGGGAGAAATGACCCCTGTCAATGCCTCTCATTTTCAAACCAACATATTGAGTCTCTTTGCTTATAGTATTGTGAGCTCACAGACACTTTCATTCCTGTCTTTCAATGCAGACATAATTAAAAGTTTGTTCTGTTTCGCAGCATGTGTATGTACTGTGTGTGCGCGTCCACCCCCCTACACCAGAGTTGACCTAGACAGTGATGGCATGTTATTGTTGTATCATGTTAGCGTTACCAACACTGCAGTAGAACAAACACAAGAGTGCAGGGTGAAAGGCACAGCCTCCTTAGTGATGATATATCTTTGTTGTAAAAATGTGATTCAATTTCATCACACTTTGACAGGCATATACTGACCTAATTTTATGACCTTACACGTCCCATACAGTAACGTAATACAGTATTTTACAGAATTTATTAGATATGTAAAAACATTGTCATGGGTCTTTTAACATAGGTCTGGCACTCCCTGTTATGCTCAGACTGGCAAAAGCAATAGGGAAAGCAACAAGTCACAAAGCCTGTACAGCTATGAACCGATTCCCAGATAGGATTCTTTCCAAACTATTTTATACATTCTCCGCTCATCAACAGTGAGAACAAACAGGGCTAGTATAAATTAATAGTTAGCGTGTCATGCCTGGCTTGTCTGTGTGTGGTCCTTTGAGGTGAGGTGGTTATGCTTGGCTTGGGCTCCAGTCCCACTTGGTCTCTCAGCCGTGAAAGGACTCATTAAAGTATGCATAGCCCCCTGGCTGCCTCAGCTCCTCCATAATACACACTGCACTGTTAGCATTGTTTTCAGGACAGTCAACCCATCACTGTTCTGAGAGGACTGCCTAGCAGGTTTAGTTAGCACTGGTGACTCAGCATAGACTGTCAAACCCACCTTAGCAAACCTGCACCAATGTGACTTGACGATTGAACCTCAGACACAGAACTTCACTTATTGTGAGAGTACAGTGAGCAGGCAAGATGGGCTCCTTTTCAATGTTGTAGTGTTTCTGCAGTCTCAGTCCCAACAATACAGAAACCCATTCTCTATCACAGAAAAACACATCTAGCAGAAGGCTGCACACCACTCCACTAGCATCATTATAGAGACAACCTGCTGGCCACAGTGTAGAATACATCACGCACTCTGCAGAGTCTAGTAGCTAGCGTAGAGCTGCACTGCTCCAAAGGTCCCTTCGCGTGCAAACTGCATGGGGCCACATCACCTGCCCCAGGCCTGAGCTCTGTAAACTCCACTCTGTCTTCTCTCAGCAGATTGCATCTCCCTCTCTCCCTCTCCCTCTAAGCACGCTATGATGACCAATAGGCTAAACAATCTCCCTCAGCTGTTAAATCACACACAAAAAAACCCAGGACCATATCACCAGGGTTGACATGATGTAGAGAGAGAGAGAGGAGGATAGGACAGCGTTAAGCACCCAGGCTCTGTGTCACACTTAAAACATTTCCTAAATTTGCTGTGTGTTACAGGACCCGCAAATAGCTGAAGTAGTGTATTTGTTATCTTCACCCAGCCTCCCTTGATATGAAAGTTTGATCTTTGTTCCTGAGGTAGAGGATGTGTTCTATGGCCATCTGAGAATGAGGTGACCTTCATGTTGGGTCAAAGAACGCTATAATTTAACTAACTAACGAACGGGCAGACGGACAGACAGACGGACTGACTGACGAACTATCTAACTAACAAAATTTGCTATTTTCCTTGATCCACTCTTCCCTTTCCTTCTCACTCTCTCCATTCAGCTCCAAGTTCATGTTCTATATAGTTTATGATCAACTCTCTGTGATCAGTCTGTTGAAAGCTGTGGTTGTCTGTCATGCCTGTTTGGGAATCATTCATGATGTAGATATGCCTGTATGAGTTTACTGGCCAATAAGCTTCATCATATCGGCGCCAAATCTTATGAGCTCAGTTGTTTGGAAATAACTGAGGTTCTTGAACCCCTATGATTGCATCGCTAATTACACTGTAATCAGAGGAATTAAATTGTGTTTTTACACAGCTCTCCAGATGGCTGCTAGCCAGAGAGTTAGCCTACTGCTCTAAAATAAGGCGGCCAGGTGGTTTATTCTCTTTGTCTCTGTCCCAAATGGCACCTTATTCCCTATTTAGTGCACTGCTTTTGACCAGGGCCCATATGCACTATATAGGGAATAGGGTGCAATTTGCAGCTCTTAATCCAAGCAGCTCTTTCTCTGTGCTCTCCTGATCAATAGCCAGAATGTTCACCTTGGGACCTAATGTTCCCACTGGATCTTCGTTCAGGGAAAAGGTAAAGTCGGATGCTATTGCCAGGGATATCAGAGACTTGTCTTGTCTGTCTCCACATCCCCTGCCTGCCTTTAGTTGAAATCAGTCAGAGTTGCTCAGGAAAGATTAGTTTGGCTGGTGGAGCGTCTCCGGCCAGATCTGAAGGCTCAGCTTTGATTCCCCTGTTTTTGGTTGATAAGTGTTCTCTGTTTTGATGTCTCTCTGATCTGGCTAATGGAACAGTATGTTAAGGGACGCAATATAAATTATTATTCTTTCAGCAATGGGTCAACACGACTTAGTACTCTGGTCAGGAGGCACAGTTTTTTAATGTTTGTTGAGTCATGACTCGTGACTTGATTTCATTTTGTGACAGTTGAGGGAATCATTTTTAAACCTTTATACCATGGCATTGTTGAATACTCGTTTCTGATTGGCTTGAAGGGCATTCTAGAGCGTGCATTATTTAAGAGATAATGCCCGAGAAGCCGGTGTTTGGAGGATATATTGGCACGGGTGTTGTTAGGCCGAGACGAAGTGCCAATATATCCTCCAAACACCGGCTTCAAGGGCATTATCACTTTTATACAACGGGTTACCAACATATTCAAATAATGATTGACATATTTTCATTAAAAACATTATTTTCATGAATTTATTCACACTATTTCATCCTTCCACAAGACATAGTCCCGACATACAGTATATCTAGGGTTGCTACCCAAGCCGGCTGGTCGTTCTACCCAGTCGTTCAGTCTTTTGGTTCTGTATCTAGTCATTCATTCTTAATGTTCCATTGCCATACTGGCTGGCAACATTCGTATCCCTTGTTTGCTAGCTAGCCAACTACAGATAATTTACAGCCAGAATAACAGCAAAGCTGCATTTGAATTTGTTTAAGCTGTTTTTTAGTGACATTTATTTGGATACATCCACAACAAGGAGCTAATGAGGCGCGATTTCGCCTGCCATTGAAAATCTGCTAATTCATCAGGACGCTGATGTTCAGAAGAGCTAGCCAACAACACAGCTAACACAATCACTTCAAACTTAAGCTGGAAAGACCGCAAACTAGCTGCACTTCGTTTAGTTTGAGCTTTTTTCAATTGACATTTCCTTGTATATATCCATAAAAATTATGCCAGCTGATTCATGATTTCGACTAGCTGAGAAACACTGTCTGCCTGTCTGTCTCATCCTGACTGCTGACAAGTTCATTACTATGGGACAGCTGGAGATCGAATTTGAATATTGAAACAATGTTGCAAATGTCGGAGAGACAGACAGCAAGGTTTATACAAATCTCTGCTGTTGAAAACTAAATGTTAGTCTAAAAGAAATGTGAGATAATAATAATATAATAATATGCCATTTAGCAGACGCTTTTATCCAAAGCGACTTACAGTCATGCGTGCATACATTTATTTTTTGTGTATGGGTGGTCCCGGGGATCGAACCCACTACCTTGGCGTTACAAGCGCCGTGCTCTACCAGCTGAGCTACAGAGGACCACGATAATGTCTAGATGCTTTTTGTAGTGAAGATCAAGTTTATAAATTGCCTGGCTGGGCTGATGAGACAGGGAATTGCGCAGTCAGATGGAACAGAGTAAATAGTCATTTTAACGTCATAGATTTAGCCGGTGGTAACTTGTGGAATAGACACCGGCTGGGATGCGCTTTTAACCAATCAGCATTCAGGATTAGACCCATCCGTTATATAATTCCCTATAACGCACAGTATATTTGCATGGTAGAATTCAATGGCTATGGGTCATTCTTACATGTTTTATGTTTGAGCTGCTCTTGAAAGTAAAAGTCGAAGTGAAACATTGTTGAATTCGATTTTCATAATAGCAAGCTTGGACTGATGATTTGGTTAGCTAAACTAGCAAGTCTGTTTGGTTACCAAGGCAACTACTGTTGCTATCTAGTAAACTTGCTAGCTACTTCAGTGGATGTTGAACACATTTCTAGTGGCACATGTGTTCATTTCTAGCCTTGGTATAAAATGGATAATCAACTTGTGGCTCTATGTGTTCTCTGGAAAATAATGCAACTGTGTGGAAGGTAAGTTAATGGGGGGTAAAAGTCCATAAACTGTAATTTGTCTTGCTTTTTCATGAATTTGTATGTATGATGTTATGTTCTTCCTATCACAGTGCATTTTCTTATATTCAAATATTTGTGAAAAACAGACAAGAAAGAAATATCTAATCGACTCTATTCTGGCAACATTGGCAACAAACTTGACATACAGTACCTAACCACTGAAAAAGTTTAACATCTTTCAATCAAGCACAGGTTTTTAGCTTAGTCTATACAACATGCGCATGTTTGAGATACACAGGTTATGTGTAGGTCCGCACAGATCAACAGATATTTACAATGCCTGGAAAAAAGTCCTATCAAGTGCCATAATAATCATACAGTGCCTTCGGAAAGTATTCAGACCCCTTGACCTTTTCCACATTTTGTTAGGTTACAGCCTTATTAAAAATTTATTAAAGTGCCTTGCAAAAGTATTCATCGCCCTTGGCGTTTTTCCTATTTTGTTGCATTACAACATGAATTTTAATTGATTTTAATTTGGATTTCATGTAATGAACATACACGAAATAGTCCAAATTGGTGAAGTGAAATGAAAGAAATAACTTGTTTCAAAAAATTCTAAAAAAAAGTGGTGCGTGCATCTGTATTGACCCCCTTTGCTATGAAGTCCCTAAATAAGATCTGGTGCAACCAATTACCTTCAGAAGTCACATAATTAGGTAAATAAAGTCCACCTGTGTGCAATCTAAGTGTCACATGATCTGTCACATGATCTCAGTATATATACACCTGTTCTGAAAGGCCCCAGAGTCTGCAACACCACTAAGCAAGGGGCACCACCAAGCAAGCAGCATCATGAAGACCAAGGAGCACTCCAAACAGGTCAGGGGCAAAGTTGTGGAGAAGTACAGATCAGGGTTGGGTTATAAAAAAATATCAGAAACTTTGTACATCTCACGGAGCACCATTAAATCCATTATTCAAAAATGGAAAGAATATGGCACCACAACAAACCTGCCAAGAGAGGGCCGCCCACCAAAACTCACGGACCACGCAAGGAGGAAGTTAATCAGAGAGGCAACAAAGAGACCAAAGATAACCCTGAAGGAGCTGCAAAGCTCCACAGTGGAGATTGGAGTATCTGTCCATAGGACCACTTTCAGCCGTACACTCCACAGAGCTGGGCTTTATGGAAGAGTGGCCAGAAAAAAGACATTGCTTAAAGAAAAAAATAAGCAAACACGTTTGGTTATCGCCAAAAGGCATGTGGAGGACTCCCCAAAAATATAGAAGAAGGTACTCAGGTCAGATGAGACTAAAATTGAGCTTTTTGGACATCAAGGAAAACGCTATGTCTGGCGCAAACCCAGCACCTCTCATCATCCCGAGAACACCTTCCCCACAGTGAAGCACGGTGGTGGCAGCATCATGCTGTGCGGATGTTTTTCATCAGCAGGGACTGGGAAACTGGTCAGATTTGAAGGAATGATGGATGGAGCTAAATACAGGGAAATTCTTGAGGGAAACCTGTTTCAGTCTTCCAGAGATTTGAGTCTGGGACGGAGGTTCACCTTCCAGTAGGACAATGACCCTAAGCATACTGCTAAAGCAACGCTTGAGTGGTTTAAGGGGAAACATTTAAATGTCTTGGAATGGCCTAGTCAAAGCCCAGACCTCAATCCAATTGAGAATCTGGGGTATGACTTAAAGATTGCTGTACACCACCGAAACCCATCCAACTTGAAGGAGCTGGAGCAGTTTTGCCTTGGAAGAATGGGCAAAAATCCCAGTGGCTAGATGTGCCAAGCTTATAGAGACATACCCCAAGAGACTTGCAGCTGTAATTGCTGCAAAAGGTGGCTCTACAAAGTATTGACTTTGGGGGGGGGTGAATAGTTATGCACGCTCAAGTTTTTAGTTTTTTTTGTCTAATTTCTTGTTTGTTTCACCCCAAAAAATATTTTGCATCTTCAAAGTGGTAGGCATGTTGTGTAAATCAAATTATACAACCCCCCCAAAAAATCAATTTTAATTCCAGGTTGTAAGGCAACAAAATAGGAAAAATGCCAAGGGGGGTGAATACTTTCGCATGCCACTGTATATTGTTTTTTTCCCTCCTCAATCTACACACAATACCCCATAATGACAAAGCAAAAACAGGTTTTTATATTTTTTTGCTAATTTATAAAAAATAAAAAACATAAATATCACATTTACATAAGTATTCAGACCCTTTACTCAGTACTTTGTTGAAGCACCTTTGGCAGCAATTACAGCCTTGAGTCTTCTTGGGTATGACGCTACAAGCTTGGCACACCTGTACTTGGGGAGTTTCTCCCATTCTTCTCTGCAGATCCTCTCAAGCTCTGTCAGGTTGGATGGGGAGCATTGCTGCACAGTTATTTTCAGGTCTCTCCAGAGATGTTAGATCGGGTTCAAGTCCGGGCTCTGGCTGGGCCACTCAAGGACATTCAGACTCGTCCCAAAGCCACTCCTGCATTGTCTTGGCTTTGTGCTTAGGGTCGTTGTCCTGTTGGAAGGTGAACCTTCACCCCAGTCTGAGGTCTTGAGCGCACTGGAGCAGGTTTTCATCAAGGATATCTCTGTACTTTTCTCCGTTCATCTTTGCCTCGATCCTGACTAGTCTCCCAGTCCCTGTCGCTGAAGAACAACCCCACAGCATGATGCTGCCACCACCATGCTTCACCGTAGCGATGGTGCCAGGTTTCCTCCAGATGTGACGCTTGGCATTCAGGCCAAAGAGTTCAATCTTGGTTTCATCGGACCAGAGAATCTTGTTTCTTGTGGTCTGAGAGTCTTTAGATGCCTTTTGGCAAACTCCAAGTGGCCTGTCATGTGCCTTTTACTGAGGAGTGGCTTCCGTCTCCTGATTGGTGGAGTACTGCAGAGATGGTTGTCCTTCTAGAAGGTTCTCCCATCTCCACAGAGGAACTCTAGAGCTCTGTTAGAGTGACAATCGGTTTCTTGGTCACCTCCCTGACCAAGGCCCTTCTCCCCCGATTGTGCAGTTTGGCCGGGCGGCCAGCTCTAGGAAGAGTCTTGGTAGATCCAAACGTCTTCCATTTAAGAACGATGGAGGCCGCTGTGTTCTTGGAGACCTTCAATGCTGCAGAAATGTTTAGGTACCCTTCCCCAGATCTGTGCCTCAACACAATCCTGTCTCGGAGCTCTACAGACAATTCCTTTGACGTCATGGCTTGGTTTTTGCTCTGACATGCACTGTCAACTGTGGGACCTTATATAGACAGGTGTGTGCCTTTCCAAATCATGTCCAATCAATTGAATTTACCACAGGTGGACTCCAATCAGGTTGTAGAAACATCTCAAGGATGATCAATGGAAACAGGATGCACCTGAGCTCAATTTCCAGTCTCATAGCAAAGGGTCTAAATACTTATGTAAATAAGGTATTTCTGTTTTTTATTTTTTATATATTTGCAAAAGTTTCTAAAAACCTGTTTTCGCTTTGTCATTATTGGGTATTGTGTGTAGATTTGAGGATTTGTTTTATTTAATTCATTTTAGAATAAGGCTGTAATGTAACAACATGTGGAGAAAGTAAAGGGGTCTGAATACTTTCCAAAGGCACTGTATATTCTATGTATCGTATGCCGCCGCCGCTTAAAAAGAGGGCCCAAGTGCTGCTGGGATTGTTTCCATGTGTACCTCTCCAAGTGAAACGCTTCCGACTGTCGTGGGGAGCTTCTAAAAACATAATCCACCCCCCCCCCCCCCCCCCCACACACACACAGCTCCACTTCCCTCCTCCTCAACCTCCCTTCATCTATATTATCTGATGACCCACGGTGACATTAAAGACTTTGAGCACACAGACAGAGAGACAGAAGGGTGAACAGACAGACAGAGAGAACAATTCAACACTACGAGTCATCTTCAATAACAATAGGCTTGTCGTGCACTACCTACCTCCTTGAATCACTTTGCTGATTGCTGACTGTTGTGGTGAGTTGAAAATGAAAGAGAGATGCCAAATGCTCAAGACCCTCTGAGTTTCTCCCTGTATAATTCACTACACTCTTAGAAAAAATGGTGTGCTCTAGAACCTAAAACGGTTCTTCGGCTGTTACCATAGAAGAACCATTTGAAGAACCCTTTTGTGTTTCAGGTTGAACCCTTTTGGTTCCAGGTAGAACCCTCTTGGGTTCCATATATAGCCCTTTTTACAGAGGGTTCTACATGGAACCCAAAAGGGTTCTCCCTGGAACCAAAAAGGGTTCTACCTTGAACCAAAAAGGATTCTCCTATGGGGACAGCCGAAGAACCCTTTTGGAACCCTTTTTTCTAAGAGTGTAGGAATGAGGGAGCATCAGCAGCACCTCCTGCTTAGACTGAGAGTACTAACAGAGAATATTCCCTTATAGCTAACTCATACTGTCAAATGATATATTTATTCTAAAAAGTACTTGTATTTCTGAATATCTGAATAATTCCATTGGCATTACAGTAACTCATTCCATAGGAAGAAGTCTTTGGCATAATTCACTTGAATCTATGACAATGTGATCATATACAGTAGTATCTTTGAAGAGCTGGCACTAAGCAGCTGCAGGAGTGTTCATTGCTATGCAGACCAGGCTCTGACCAGAACAGAGCAGAGATGAAGAACTGCAATGAATGCAGAACATGTGTAGAGCTTCCGCAGGGCAGCAGAACTGTTCTATGAACATATAGTACTTATAGATATTAGAAGTACAGAAGACAGTGGAGCTGGCTGTAGAACTATTGAACTGTTGAACTCTGTAACTCTATAATTTAAGAACTAGAGATTAAAGTTGCACAACTTTTGTACAGAGCTCTAGTAGAACTAGAGAGGTGGGTTAGCTGCTGCTGCTCCACACATAGACAAGAGAGGGACAAAGCCAGGGTACTGTTTCTCCCATAAACTGCTACAGAGATACAGGCAGCTAACTTGATGAAAGAGTTTGACAGAGTGGCCTGTTTGGGATGCTGCGGTTTGCAAAGAAGACGAGGAGGAGAAGTAATTTGGCATTCTCTGTGCTGCTGCCTCAAAAGAGAGGAGTGTGGCAAACTTTGTGGTGAGGGGTGACAGAAATCCATTTCAGTTTAGATGCTGAATCAAATAAAGTGCTTTGAGAGGTGGCTTTGATGGGAGAAGACTCTCTTGTCATCACACAGTTCCAGTTGAAAGACTGCACTCAAAGTACTTCAATAACACAGATGCTTCCTTCAATACAAAATGCAGGGTTGTGAAAAACCGGTTGTAAAAGATTTCCCCTTAGCAAGACAATGTCCATGTGCATATCAGAAGTACATCAAACACCAGGTCTAGATGATATCTCTGTCTCCTCTGACTTCTCTGTACAGTTGGTACGATGTAGACTCAAACAAACGCTGAGGAAAGAACACTTTAGAAATGAAGAAGTTCATGCAGATGTTAGATAAAAGAAAATGAACATGGAAAAACTATTGACCTGCAAACAGTACTGAGTTGCATGTATAAGGAGTTGTCCCCTATTTCTAGTTGAGAGTAAGTGGAAGTATCTTGCTGCTAAGCTACAGTCACATCCCTCTCTGTGTTGACGTTAGTCCCTATCCCTCCTTGTCCCTCCACCCAGTTATATTTAGTGGTGTTAAACCCTCCTGTAATTCAATCTGGTGACTTATGGAGGGAAAATGTGCCGGAGGATTTTCCCACCTCATGTCCATCTGAATGGAGAGAGCTGGAGCATATCCTGGACCTCCCTGCTTTAGACACAGGAGAACATAAACTGGTCACAGGGAATCTAAACTAGTCACTGTGTTGTCTTGACTCCGTTTCAACAGCTACGCTAACAGCTGAGACTTACAAAGTCAGCTTTGGCATGTTTCAAGGTGAAAAACGACTGTTGAAAAGGTTAGTTAGTAGCGTATCTCACCAAGCAAACGTAATCTTGGAAACCTAGAAACTAAATATTGCGTAATGTTGGGAGATCCGTAGCAACATGTTGCACTGAAGATCCGCTTTATAAAGCGATTGACAATTAAAGGCAATGTTCCCACGGTCACGGAGACTGTATTCAGGGAAAGCACTGCATATATCGGCTCAATCGGAAATGACCTTTACATTTTCACACGGATCTTCCACGATACTTATACGGATTGAATCCAGCCCTACGTAAACTAATCTTTGTTGTTATATTTCTAACAAAACTAACATGATCAGCCTGCTCTAAGTGAAACACACACACAAAAAAAGATTCAATAGAAAATCTCAATAATACAGATAGTAAAATGTAATGTCTTACTGTTACCTTTCAGGATCCCCTTGACCCATGTCTTCTTCTCTGCAGTAAACAAACTCACTAGGGATAATATCTTTCCACTGATGTGAGAATAGAAATTGCATTACATGGATCTGACTACACGTCAGCATTCTTCAATATCCCCTATGTTTATTGCAGGATCTGCCTAGCAGCACAATAGCCTGATCATTCATAACAGAAATATGAATATCCCAAACAAATTTAATGACACAGTGAACCATGATGACAAACACAACAAAGGCTGGTTATAAATACTCTCCAAAATATCCTAGTCTTCGTTTTTATATCAGGAAATAAGAACATCTATTTTTTTCCCATCCAAACAAAAAAACAGAGGCATCAGGAGAATTTCTGTCATTGTTTATTGTTTTGTAAATACAATACAAGGCACCAGAGGGGTATACTACAACTATCACGTTTCAGGAGAAGACCCAGATGCAGACAGTGTTGAAGTAACAAAAGTTTATTACAAAAACAGCGGGCAGAAAAACAACAGGTCAAGGGCAGGCAGCGGTCAGTAATCCAGATCAGAGTCCAAAAGGTAAAGAATGACAGGCAGTCTCAGGGTCAGGGCAGGCAGAGGTCAATAATCCAGGGTGGTGTAACAAGGTACAGAACGACAGGCAGGCTCAGGGTCAGGGCAGGCAGAATGGTCAAAATCGGGAAAACTAGAAAACAGGTACTAGAGAAAGACATGAGCAAGGGGAAAACCACTGGTAGGCTTGACGAAACAAAACAAACTGGCAACAGACGAACAGAGAACAGGTATAAATACACTGGGGATAATGGGGAAGATGGGCGACACCTGAAGGGGGGTGTAGACAATCACAAAGACAGGTGAAACAGATCAGGGTCTGACAACAACACAGGATCAATGAGTTAGCCAGCTAACTTTGATTTAAAAAAACAGATAACTATTGATTTTCTGGTTCATTTTAGAAAGCTAAACTTAGATATGTTTCTTTGGTTGTTGAGTCTATTTGACCATGCCCATTTCAAGCTTATCTTTCAAAAAGATAGGAGAGGTATTTATTCCCATTGTGTTTCCAGTCAGTGGAGCAAACAAACCCTAAACAAACTGGGCTCTTCCTCTATCTCGACAATTACCAGAACACATCTCTTTGTCTCGTTCTCTGTTACAGAAACAACGGTTTCAAAGTAATTTATTTGGAAAATGTATGTGATGTCATGGAATGACATAACAGGTGCAGGAAACAAGTGATCTCAGGAGTTGAAAGACATCTCTTTCAATCATTCAACATTCCGTTTTCAATAGCAAGTAGCAACAGGCAGAGTCAGATACGGCACTCCAAATATCTGTAATGACTATCTTATGGATGTCTGTTTAGTAAAAATCTTGAATGATGAATTGGCAGAGAGACAGTCTGACATACAGTGGGGAAATAAAGTATTTAGTCAGCCACCAATTGTGCAAGTTCTTCCACTTAAAAAGATGAGAGAGGCCTGTAATTTTCATCATAGGTACACGTCAACTATGACAGACAAAATGAGAAAAAGAAATCCAGAAAATCACATTGTAGGATTTTTAATGAATTTATTTGCAAATTATGGTGGAAAATAAGTATTTGGTCAATAACAAAAGTTTCTCAATACTTTATTATATACCCTTTGTTGGCAATGACACAGGTCAAACGTTTTCTGTAAGTCTTCACAAGGTTTTCACACACTGTTGCTGGTATTTTGGCCCATTCCTCCATGCAGATCTCCTCTAGAGCAGTGATGTTTTGGGGCTGTCGCTGGGCAACACGGACTTTCAACTCCCTCCAAAGATTTTCTATGGGGTTGAGATCTGGAGACTGGCTAGGCCACTCCAGGACCTTGAAATGCTTCTTACGAAGCCACTCCTTCGTTGCCCGGGCGGTGTGTTTGGGATCATTGTCATGCTGAAAGACCCAGCCACGTTTCATCTTCAATGCCCTTGCTGATGGAAGGAGGTTTTCACTCAAAATCTCACGATACATGGCCCCATTCATTCTTTCCTTTACACGGATCAGTCGTCCTGGTCCCTTTGCAGAAAAACAGCCCCAAAGCATGATGTTTCCACCCCCATGCTTCACAGTAGGTATGGTGTTCTTTGGATGCAACTCAGCATTCTTTGTCCTCCAAACACGACGAGTTGAGTTTTTACCAAAAAGTTATATTTTGGTTTCATCTGACCATATGACATTCTCCCAATCCTCTTCTGGATCATCCAAATGCACTCTAGCAAACTTCAGACGGGCCTGGACATGTACTGGCTTAAGCAGGGGGACACGTCTGGCACTGCAGGATTTGAGTCCCTGGCGGCGTAGTGTGTTACTGATGGTAGGGTTTGTTACTTTGGTCCCAGCTCTCTGCAGGTCATTCACTAGGTCCCCCCGTGTGGTTCTGGGATTTTTGCTCACACCGTTCTTGTGATCATTTTGACCCCACGGGGTGAGATCATGCGTGGAGCCCCAGATCGAGGGAGATTATCAGTGGTCTTGTATGTCTTCCATTTCCTAATAATTGCTCCCACAGTTGATTTCTTCAAACCAAGCTGCTTACCTATTGCAGATTCAGTCTTCCCAGCCTGGTGCAGGTCTACAATTTTGTTTCTGGTGTCCTTTGACAGCTCTTTGGTCTTGGCCATAGTGGAGTTTGGAGTGTGACTGTTTGAGGTTGTGGACAGGTGTCTTTTATACTGATAACAAGTTCAAACAGGTGCCATTAATACAGGTAACGAGTGGAGGACAGAGGAGCCTCTTAAAGAAGAAGTTACAGGTCTGTGAGAGCCAAAATCTTGCTTGTTTGTAGGTGACCAAATACTTATTTTTCACCATAATTTGCAAGTAAATTCATTAAAAATCCTACAATGTGATTTTTTGGTTTTTCTTTCCTCAATTTGTCTGTCATAGTTGACGTGTACCTATGATGAAAATTACAGGCCTCTCTCATCTTTTTAAATGGGAGAACTTGCACAATTGGTGGCTGACTAAATACTTTTTTCCCCCACTGTATCTCAGAGTCTCAACCTTTACACTGCTGATTAAATCTGTAACCATATACAGTAGCTATGTCAGGAGGTCAGGAGGGCTGATAGGGAGATGAGAAGCAGCTCTCAAGACATTGTCCAGAGCAGGGACTTCAGTAAATGTCACAGAGCCACTCGCCCATTGATATGACTTACATAGGGTTGCCCTCGTGCCCTTTTTAAATGTGGTGTCATGCCATTTCAAGTGGGCAGCTAGCCTGTGTCAGGTTCTGAAGAAAAGCCTGTAGCTGTTATGTAAGCTACATCAAGGAAGGTCAGGGGACTTTAGACCTATTGGTTTATAACCCACTAAATGCAAGGTGCCATTATTTTTGTCATGGAACGGGAACTGGGTGATCGGAGCAGAGGTAGTGAAATGTTAGCTAACCGTTTATAGCAAGCAATGTGAACACTAGGTACAGCTTTGGAGTGTGAATCTTGTTGCGTGGATACATGGTGTGTGTGTGTGTGTGTGTGTGTGTGTGTGAGCGCCTGTCTGTGTGTCAAACTGTCAAACCATCTGTATGTGTGTCTTTCCGTCTGTCTGTCAACAGCTTCCAATGCCTCTCATGTTGCAGTATGGAAAATGGACATTAAAGATGACAGTATGTGAGAGAGGAGGGAGTATTTACACCAACATGTTTCCTGGAAGAGCAGGAAGGACGGGGATCCGTAGAAATAATAAAAGGGGAATAACACTAGCCACTGTTCCAACTATACAGACCAACATTCTACCACACATATTCCATTTGCAAACCTCCACATAGCTCAGCAGGTTATTGTAACACAGGTCACATAACTAAACTGTATTAGAGGAGCCAGTGTCGAAATACTTTACATAAGGTCATGCAAAGGTACGCCACGTACAGATACGATTACAGTTACTGTACTGTACAAGCATGTTTTAGTGGTGTGTGTATGTGTTGAGACAAGATAAGTTAATACTGACAAGAGAAATTACAAATTACCTCGGACCAAGTTAGAGCGCCTTCAGAAAGTTTTCATACCCCTTGACTTATTCCACATTTTGTTGTGTTACAGACTGAATTCAAAATGGATTGAATTTCTCACCCATACACACACAATACCCCATAATGACAAAGTGAAAACATATTCCTAGAAATGTATTGAAAATGAAATACAGAAATATCTAATTTACATAAGTATTCACACTCCTTTGCAATGATGCATCCAATTCCCTTTGATTGTCCTACAGCTTCATTGGAGTCCACCTGTGACCATTTAAATTCTTTGGACATGATTTAGAAAGAAACACACCTGTCTATATAAGGTCCCACAGTTGACAGTGCATGTCAGAGCAGCAACTATACCATGAAGTCCAAGGAACTGTCCGTAGATCTCAGAGATAGAATTGTGATGAGGCATATATCTGGGGAAGGGTATAAAACAATTTCTAGAGTGTTGAAAGTTTCCAAGAGCACAGTGGGAAATGGGAAATGGAAAAAATATGGAACTACCCAGACTCTGCCTAGAGCTGGCCGTCCGACCAAATTGAGCAACCGGGCAAGAAGGACCTTGGTCAGGAAGGTGACCAAGAACCCAATGACCTCTCTGACAGAACTACAAAGTTTCTTGGCTGAGATGGGAGAACCTGCCAACAGTCTCTGCAGCAGGGATCATCAACTAGATTCAGCCGTGGGCCGAATGGTTGAGGGGCCGGAACATAATTACAAATAATTTGTAGACTGCAAATGGACCGCAAGCAGCACAAACAGATATAATATTTGACTAAAACATAATAATTTCAAAACGTATATTTGTTATACGGTCACATGTCTCTCTTATGCGTGGGAATATGTGGGAACAGATTTCCAAAATTAAAATAATTTGGAGCTGATTTCCTGGTGTTTTACAGTCTTATGTTCAACTAAGGAAACAGAAATATATATATATACACATTAACCCTTGAATGAGTAGGTGTTCTTTCTTTATTTTTACTATTTTCTACATTGTAGAATAATAGTGAAGACATCAAAACTATGAAATAACACATATGGAATCATATAGTAACCAAAAAAGTGTTAAACAAATCAAATTATATTTTATATTTGAGATTCTTCAAGTAGCCACCCTTTGCCTTGATGACAGCTTTGCACACTCTTTGCATTCTCTCAACCAGCTTCATGAGGTAGTCACCTGGAATGCATTTCAATTAAAAGGTATGCCTTCTTAAAAGTTAATTTGTGGAATTTCTTTCCTTCTTAATGTGTTTGAGCCAATCAGTTGTGTTGTGACGAGGTAGGGGGGTATACAGAGGATAGCCCTATTTGGTAAAAGACCAAGTCCATATAATGGCAAGAACAGCTCAAATAAGCAAAGAGAAATGACAGTCCATCATTACTTTAAGACATGAAGGTCAGTCAATACGGAAAATGTCAAGAACTTTGAAAGTTTCTTCAAGTGCAGTCGCAAAAACCATAAAGTGTTATGATGAAACTGGCTCTCATGAGGACCGCCACAGGAATGGAAGACCCAGAGTTACCTCTTCTGCAGAGCATAAGTTACCAGCCTCAGAAATTGCAGCCCAAATAAATGCTTCACAGAGTTCAAGTAACAGACACATCTCAACATCAACTGTTCAGAGGAGACTGTGTGAATCAGGCCTTCATGGTCGAATTGCTGCAAAGAAACCACTACTAAAGGACACCAATAATAAGAAGAGACTTGCTTGGGCCAAGAAACACGAGCAATTTACATTAGACCGGTGGAAATGTGTCCTTTGTTCTGGAGTCCAAATTTGAGATTTTTGGTTCCAACCGCCATGTCTTTGTGAGACGTGGTGTGGGTGAACGGATGATCTCTGCTTGTGTATTTCCAACCGTAAAGCATGGAGGAGGAGGTGTTATGGTGTGGGGGTGCTTTGCTGGTGACACTGTCTGTGATTTATTTAGAATTCAAGGCACACTTAACCAGCATGGCTGCCACAGCAAGACTGTTGGAAAAGCATTCCAGGTGAAGCTGGTTGAGAGAATGTCAAAAGTGTGCAAAGCTGTCATCATGGCAAAGGGTGGCTATTTGAAGAATCTCAAATATAAAATATATTTTGATTTGTTTAACACTTTTTTGGTTACTACATGATTCCATTTGTGTTATTTCATAGTTTTGATGTCTTCACTATTATTCTACAATGTAAAAAAAATTAGTAAAAATAAAGAAAAACCCTTGGATGAGTAGGTGTGTCCAAACATTTGACTGGTACTATATATATATATACACTGCTCAAAAAAATTAAGGGAACACTTAAACAACACAATGTAACTCCAAGTCAATCACACTTCTGTGAAATCAAACTGTCCACTTAGGAAGCAACACTGATTGACAATACATTTCATATGCTGTTGTGCAAATGGAATAGACAACAGGTGGAAATTATAGGCAATTAGCAAGACACCCCCAATAAAGGAGTGGTTCTGCAGGTGGTGACCACAGACCACTTCTCAGTTCCTATGCTTCCTGGCTGATGTTTTGGTCACTTTTGAATGCTGGCGGTGCTTTCACTCTAGTGGTAGCATGAGACGGAGTCTACAACCCACACAAGTGGCTCAGGTAGTGCAGCTCATCCAGGATGGCACATCAATGCGAGCTGTGGCAAGAAGGTTTGCTGTGTCTGTCAGCGTAGTGTCCAGAGCATGGAGGCGCTACCAGGAGACAGGCCAGTACATCAGGAGACGTGGAGGAGGCCGTAGGAGGGCAACAACCCAGCAGCAGGACCGCTACCTCCGCCTTTGTGCAAGGAGGAGCAGGAGGAGCACTGCCAGAACCCTGCAAAATGACCTCTAGCAGGCCACAAATGTGCATGTGTCTGCTCAAACGGTCAGAAACAGACTCCATGAGGGTGGTATGAGGGCCCGACGTCCACAGGTGGGGGTTGTGCTTACAGCCCAACACCGTGCAGGACGTTTGGCATTTGCCAGAGAACACCAAGATTGGCAAATTCGCCACTGGCGCCCTATGCTCTTCACAGATGAAAGCAGGTTCACACTGAGCACATGTGACAGACGTGACAGAGTCTGGAGACGCCGTGGAGAACGTTCTGCTGCCTGCAACATCCTCCAGCATGACCGGTTTGGCGGTGGGTCAGTCATGGTGTGGGGTGGCATTTCTTTGGGGGGCCGCACAGCCCTCCATGTGCTCGCCAGAGGTAGCCTGACTGCCATTAGGTACCGAGATGAGATCCTCAGACCCCTTGTGAGACCATATGCTGGTGCGGTTGGCCCTGGGTTCCTCCTAATGCAAGACAATGCTAGACCTCATGTGGCTGGAGTGTGTCAGCAGTTCCTGCAAGAGGAAGGCATTGATGCTATGGACCGCCCGTTCCCCAGACCTGAATCCAATTGAGCACATCTGGGACATCATGTCTCGCTCCATCCACCAACGCCACGTTGCACCACAGACTGTCCAGGAGTTGGCGGATGCTTTAGTCCAGGTCTGGGAGGAGATCCCTCAGGAGACCATCCGCCACCTCATCAGGAGCATGCCCAGGCGTTGTAGGGAGGTCATACAGGCACGTGGAGGCCACACACACTACTGAGCCTCATTTTGACTTGTTTTAAGGACATTACATCTAAGTTGGATCAGCCTGTAGTGTGGTTTTCCACTTTAATTTTGAGGGTGACTCCAAATCCAGACCTCCATGGGTTGATAAATTTGATTTCCATTGATCATTTTTGTGTGATTTTGTTGTCAGCACATTCAACTATGTAAAGAAAAAAGTATTTAATAAGATTATTTCATTCATTCAGATCTAGGATGTGTTATTTTAGTGTTCCCTTAATTTTTTTGAGCAGTGTATATATATATATATATATATATATATATATATATATATTGCTCAGAAAACTTGGGGTGACAAATAAAACCACCCTCGGGAACCCTGCTCTACAGCATTTTACCAATCTGGGCTTTATGGGAGAGTGGCCAGACGGAAGCCACTCCTGAGTAAAAGGCACATGACAGCACGCCTAGAGTTTGCCAAAAGGCACGTGAACGATTCTGAGATAAAAGATTCTGTGGTCTGATGAGACAAAAATGGAGAAAACCAGGTACAGCTCATCACCAGTCTAACACCATCCCTACCGTGAAACATGGTGGTGGCAGCATCATGCTATGGGGATGCTTTTCAGCGGCAGGGACTGGGAGACTGGTAAGGATAGAAGAAACAACAAATGGAGCCAAATGATGTGAGATGTGCAAAGCTAATACAGTAATACCCAAGATGACTCAAAGCTGTAATCGCTGCCAAAGGTGCTTCTACAAAGTATTGACTCACGGGTGTGAATACTTATGTAGATAAGATATTTCTGTATTTCATTTGTAAATTATTTGCCAACATTTCTAAAAACACGTTTTCACTTTGTCATTGTGGGATATTATGTGTAGATGGGTGTGACATTTGTTTTATCCATTTTGAATTCAGGCTGTAACACAACAAAATGTGGAATAAGTCAAGGGGTATGAATACTTTCTGTCGGCACTGTAGTGGAGCTCTTGACATTGTACCATATATTGGCTGTTATACAGTTCTTAGTTCTCAGTACTGAATAGATTCCAGTCAGCAGGCCCTTAGGAGGAAATATACTGTACCAGAGATGTTTTGGAAGAACGTACAGGGAGAGAAAAGGGACTGTCTAGGAACGATCCATTTCCTCCGATGATTAAATGTTGCAGATGACGGGACTTTGGTAAGCATCCCATTTCAATAAAGCAGCGGTAATATAAAGGTAATCAATTCTGTCACGTAAATAATGGTTAATCTGGAGTAATAACATTGGCCATGGTCGTACGCCTGTCATGGATAAATGTCAGAGGAGAGAATAGGGGCTTGCTCATATTTCTATTCCCTGTAGGGGATCTAATTTTACACTCCTTCCTGTCTCTCAACCATACCTCTCTCTCCCCCACGTTCCTTCACTGTCTATGTACCTCTCTCTCTCTCGCTCTCGTCTCCCCGCTGCCCCTCTCTACTTTTGTCATGCTGTTCCAATTTTATTAAATTAATGAATTCATTTGTGCCTAGATATTGTTTATTCCTGTCCATATGTCTGCTGCCACTGTACTGTTGTACACTTTTTGCCAAGTCATTATTGCAAAATAGAAAGTATTCTCATCTCAATAACCTACCTGGTTAAATAGAGGTCATATGATATTGATGATAGTGTTTCCACCAGCTGTGCATCTGAAGATGATTAGCATGCATGGATATAATGTAGTAGGATAGCATGGATATAAATAGTCTGCCTTTTACCCCATGTATCACTCTCCCACTGGGGGAAAGTGCTAGCTGGGACTGGGTGGTTGGTGGGAGCAAGGCAGGGGGCTAAAGTGGGTTGGAGGGAGCAGAGTAGGACCCATTGGTTGTGTAAGGAAACCTGGGGATTATAAAAAGGTCCTAACTATGCCAGACATTCCATGCCAGGGAGGATGTGGGTATAAATAATAGGGCATGTGGAGGGCATGT
The DNA here is from genome assembly GCF_964263955.1 of Coregonus lavaretus. NCBI lineage: Eukaryota > Metazoa > Chordata > Actinopteri > Salmoniformes > Salmonidae > Coregonus > Coregonus lavaretus. The sequence goes on from NC_140003.1 coordinate 21,294,354, forward strand.
TCCGAGGAGAGGGGGGAGAGGGGGCCCTTCAATCAGAGACCTGTCAGGAGGAGGGGAGCGTGTGTGTGCATTTTTGAGAGTTTTTTTTATGTATGGGGTGGACCCTCTGTCATTACCATGGATCATTACTCTCAATCATGGCAGGGCTATACAGATTGGGTGAAGGGGCACACACACACGTTATGTTCTTCCATCCTCGTGGGGACCAAAAATGAATTTCCATTCAAAATCTTATTTTCCCTAACCCGTAACCCTAACCCTACATCATGTGCATTTAGAACACACACTTTGGAGCCCCTAACCTTCCTACATGTCTATTCAAATATGTAGGCTATTATTTACCCTCATTATGATATACATATATTTTTTTTTACATTTTAGCAGATGCTCTTATCCAGAGCGACTTACAGGAGCTATTATTATAAGTGCCTTGCTCAAGGGCACATCAACAGATTTTTCACCTAGTCGGCTCAGGGATTCAAACCAGCAACCTTTTGGTTACCGGCCCAACACTCTTAACTGCTAGGCTACCTGCCGCCCAACAGTATGAACCTTGTCCCCATTCGTTTGATTTGACCTCCTTCTCTCTCTTTGTCTCTCCATACAGACCTTACGGTGAGCTCACCAACTGCACCTACCTGATCGCCCTGAAGATGGACTGTTTCTGGCCCAACCGGCAGGTGGACGAGTTCTTCATCCGCATCCACAAGCAGTACTTCCACGACTGCTCTCTGTCGGGACGGCAGCTGCGTGATCCACCCAACCGTATCCTTGGGCCATTCATTGTGGTGCCCATCCTTGTCACGCTGCTCATGACTGCCCTAGTGGTGTGGAGGAGCAAGCGCAGCGAAGGCATTGTGTAACCGGGGCCAGCCCCAACCTCCAGGCCCCCAGCCAGGGCAGAAGAGGTCTAGAGGAGGCCCCCTCCACCCATGACAGAGACAGGTATACATAACGCTGCTGCTTCTACAGAACAGACATCATGGACCAGGCAAGGGACTGGGAGGACTATCAAAGCCTGTATCAAGGTCAACATTATAGACCATCTATGGTACTGTCACTCTGTTGGAGATGACACTGAGCTACAGCCACAGGATATAGGAAAGGACACAGACTACAAGATGAGGATTCATAGAACTACACTGATTATACCCTGCAGGAGGACTGGTTTAAAAATGGAGTGCCTGCTTTCATTACCTTTTATCTGCAAATCCAATCTAGGTGGAGCATCACAAGCTGTTTTCCATGAAGGACAGATGGTGTCTGATTGGTTTGAAGGACTTCCTGGGCATGAGGTCATTTCCTGTGCAGTGAGTTGGGACACTTTGGCACAGCTCCTGAAGTGGACTTTTGACAGTCAGTCACCGATTGGTTGATAAATAGCATCTTCCTATCATCTCTCTGCTTTATGGATGATGTCTGTGCACTCTGTACTCACCTCATAAACACTGTCTGGATCCAATATCCCCTGTCCCTGCACCTGTCCCTGTCCCTGCACCTGTCCCTGTCTCTGCCCTGTCCCTGTTCCTGTTCATAACTGCCAAGACATTTCTACACTCACCCTTCAAGTCCTTACTTTGGCATTGTGCCAAAATGCTGTCAGTTATCAAAAGAATATAAATAATAAAATGAGCCATGAATAGAAAGTGAATATGAAAAAGAGGTGATAAAAAATGACTGATGTATGTGAGACTGAGGTACAGCATACTGTGCAAATGATGGTTGGGGGTGGGGTTGAACCCCAACTTTGGTGTCATAAAAAAAAGATAATAAAAAAAGAATGATTTTATGTGTGGTATGATTGCTAGTTAGCCTATTGCAGATCTGGACAAACGATCCACCTACCACTATTGTCACTATGAATGGTTGATACAGGGCAGGAAATATCACCCCCCCCCCCCCCCACCCCCACCTCCCCCATGTAAATGTTGACTGTGTACAACAAACTTGGATTAAAAACAAAGACGTGACATTGTGAATCAGTTGCTTTGTAAGGACATGCTCCGGAACTTTGGCGACTAGTAAGTATTTTTTCAACCTCTCGCTTTGGGCTGGTTGTGTCAATGTGTAGTTCATACAGTGCATTCAGAAAGTATTCAGACCCCTTTACCTTTTCCACATTTGTAGCGTTACAGCCTTATTCTAATATTGATTAAATAGTTTTTTTCCTCATCAATCTACACACAATACCCCATAATGAAAAAGCAAAAACAGGTTTTTAGACATTTTTGCAAATGTATACAAATAAAAAAACGGACATATCACATTTACATAAGTATTTAGACCTTCTACTCAGTACTTTGTTGAAGCACCTTTGGCTACGATTACAGCCTCGAGTCTTCTTGGGTATGACGCCACAAGCTTGGCACATCTGTATTTGGAGCGTTTCTCCCATTCTTCTCTGCAGATCCTTTCAAGCTCTGTCAGGTTGGAGATGACCGTCGCTGCACAGCTATTTTCAGGTCTCTCCAGAGATGTTCTTTCAGGTTCAAGTCCGGGCTCTGGCTGGGCCACTCAAGGTCATTCAGAGACTTGTCCTGAAGCCACTCCTGCGTTGTCTTGGCTGTGTGCTTAGGGTCATTGTCCTGGTGGAAGGTGAACCTTCGCTCCAGTTTGAGGTCCTGAGCGCCCTGGAGCAGGTTTTCATAAAGGATCTCTCTGTACTTTGCTCTGTTCATCTTTCCCTCAATCCTGACTAGTCTCCCAGTCCCTGCCGCTGAAAAACATCCCCACAGCATGGTGCTGCCACCAACATGCTTCACTGTAGGGATGGTGCCAGCTTTCCTCCAGAAATGACTCTTGGCATTCAGGCTAAAGAGTTCAATCTTGGTTTCATCAGACCAGAGAATCTTGTTTCACATGGTCTGAGAGTCTTTAGGTGCCTTTTGGCAAACTACAAGTGGGCTGTCATGTGCCTTTTACTGAGGAGTGGCTTCTGTCTGGCCACTCTACCATAAAGGCCTGATTGGTGGAGTACTGCAGAGATGGTTGTCCCATTTCCACAGAGGAACTCTGAAGCTCTCTCAGAGCGACTATTGGGTTCTTGGTCACCTCCCTGACCAAGGCCCTTCTCCCCCGATTGCTCAGTTTGGCCAGGCGGCCAGCTCTAGGAAGAGTCTTGGTGGTTCCAAACTTCTTCCACTTAACAATGATGGAGGCCACTGTGTTCTTGGGGACTTTCAATGCTGCAGACATTTTTTTTACCACAGGTGAATTTTTTACCTCATTGAATTTACCACAGGTGGACTCCAATCTAGTTGTAGATACATCTCAAGGATGATCAATGGAAACAGGATGCACCTGAGCTCAATTTCGAGTCGCACAGCAAAGGGTCTGAATGCTTATGTAAATAAGGTATTTCTTTGTTTAATATTGAATAACATTTTCTAAAAACCAGTTTTTGCTTCGTCATTATGGGGTATTGTGTGTAGATTGATGAGGATTTTTTTTTTTTAATCCATTTTAGAATAAGGCTGTAACGTAACAAAATGTGGAAAAAGTCAAGGGGTCTGAATACTTTCCGAATGCACTGTACATGCATAATCTGTGAGCAGAATTACTGTTTTACCTCAATTAGCCATGAAATCCCTAGTTTGAAAGCAACGGTTTTATGGAAGCTGTGCGGAGCCATTTTGCCTACATTTTCCTCCTCCACGTGGGCCAGCCCCCTAGCAATTCCAGTTCTAGCCAATGAGCTTCAGCTCCTCGCCATTTGAGTGACAGCTCGCAAGATGCACACACAGCAGAGCGATAGAGAAAGCAATGATGTGGTCCACATATCTGCACATAGGTGACGCAGTATGCAATTTTGGCTCATGAGTGATATTTTCAGAATTACTGGCTAAAAAGTATACAAAAGTATCGGAGAATCTCTTAACAGTGGTTTGGTGTGATGACTCTTGTCTGCGTAGTCACACAAGGCATAAGGTTAGAAGATTGTTTAGTAAGTTACTGACACACTGTCATGTCTGTGTAACAGCAGTGTTGAAGATTGGTCCCTTTATTGGGTCCTAAGCAAGGCTAATGGCGTCATCACCCGATAGAGACATTGCCTTTAAGAGCAGAGCATCCTGCTTATGGAATTTTCTGATGTACTCTTTATCTTATTAGTACTGAGAGGCAAAGCGTCTATGTGTCCGGCTGCTTTTCAAATTGCCTTTATATTACTATGGCTGAGACCTGGTTTTGCCGTCTACAAGACCTGGGCTCCCAAAGCCCCCAAAGCTACCAGTTTACTCCTCTTCACAGGGCAATACTCTCTCTCTGATCTCAGCGACCTTTCCACACAGACTTCAAAGCACCTTGATTGCTTTAAGAGATTTAATAACCTTTTCGGTCCTCTGCTCAGCTCCCGTATTCAAAACCCTCCCCTTCATTATGAGTCTTGTCAGGCTCGCATGTAGAACATAGTGTACTCCGGGAAACGGGGTAAAAGACCACCTGAAGGATAACTGCCTGGTACTGGGAATCTTAGTCCAATGAGACTACTGGTCAATTCAGTCTTTAAGGCATAAAATATGGAGGGAATGTTTATCTAATTATAATTTAATGGTGTTTTAATGAGGTCACTCTCCCAATTATAAACCGTCTTACTGAATTGAGAACAAAACGTTTCCTACATATTTCTGTCTTTGTTTGGGGCTGAAGACATCAGCACCTTTTAAAAATAGATAAATATCTGAGACAGGCTATTAATAATATAATAATATGCCATTTAGCAGACGCTTTTATCCAAAGCAACTTACAGTCATGTGCGCATAATTTTTTTTAAACGTATGGGTGGTCCCGGGGATCGAACCCACTACCCTGGTGTTACAAGCGCCGTGCTCTACCAGCTGAGCTACAGAGGAACACTATTAAAATCCTAGAGCATAATCTGCAGATAAAAGTTTACTTCTCACTCTTTAAAACAGTTGCATTCAGCACAATATAGTAAATAGAAAATAAGCCAATATGACTTAAGTATCTCCATACAAATAAAAGGCCCTATCTTCTCTTAGTCAGATGCACAAGCATTGGTTCTCCATTCTGCAATGCTCTGCGCTTCGACATGTGTTGTAGATAAGGATAGGGCTTGTTAGGGTCATACCTTAGCTGTATTAAAAGTTGCAGATTCTCATGCATATTTTATGTAATTTACAACTGATGTGATGACATGATAATTACCAGCAAATCAATAAAACTAAGAAATCTTGAGGAAAGGACTATGGGAAAGCCTGTGGGTTGGGATTGAGGTTGGTAGTGTACATGTAATTACATTTACAGAATGTAGGCAGAGTTACACAGTGCAGTGTCTCATGACAGAGCTGGTACAGAGCTGACAGGGATGTGAGATTTCAGTGTGCTATATTTTCCCTGCCTGTGGAGTGTTACTGGGTTCCTCACAGTAGTTATGCAACCGGGGCAAACCTCTATCTCTTCCTCTTTCCTCTCCCTCTCTCCCCTTCTCTCCCCCTCTCCTCTATTTTCTCTCTGTCTCTCTGTCTCTCTCTGTCTCTCTGTCTCTCTGTCTCTCTGTCTCTCTCTCTCTCTCTCTCTCTCTCTCTCTCTCTATTTCTCTCTCTATTTCTCTCTCTCTCTCTCTCTATTTCTCTCCTCTCCCTTGTCTCTCTCTTAATCTCTCCCTTAGAGTTTCATCAGGCAGAGCCTGACTGTGCTCGGGGCAGAACAGACACAACCCCCAGAGAGGAAGAGAGGGCACTATGGGACAGAACAGAGCAGAACAGCCGTAGAGACCGTGAGACAATCCTAATGAAAGTGCTGCTCACTGTGGCTGTAAAAGCTGAGATGGCACTGACACACACACTTTCATGCATGCTCCAATGCATACTGTAGACACAAAATAAACACACACACATACACAATATACCATTGTGGGTTAAATAGAAAAAACTAGTTTGCTGTGTTTTGATAAACTTTTTTGGATATTTTTTGTATGACATTTCTGTTCCCTCACAGGAACAACTCAGTGAAAGTTTGTTCATGACAGAAATATGCCACAGCCCCAACGGGAGACGGAGATAAATTGGATTTTGCCACACAGACTTAACACTGAGAATAAACTGATATAATGTGATGAAAGACAGACATCTGTAAATGATATTACAGACATGTTATCCACTTTGCCACGGCCTAGTGCCCTACTCTCTAAAGAAACATCACAACTTGACAGGTCTTCCTTGTTGTGTTAGCCAGAGGGATAAAGTCATAATATCATAACGCCACACACCAGCTACTGTCGTTAGAGCGCTCACACTGAACCGATTACGAAATCATTATGAAAGGATAGGTGGACAATGGAACATATGATGGTAGCCTATGTCCAGGGTTGGGTAAGTTACTTTCTAAATGTAATCCGTTACAGTTACTAGTTACCTGTCCAACAATGTAATCAGTAACGTAACTTTTGGATTACCCAAACTCAGTAACGTAATCAGATGACTTTCAGTTACTTTTAGATTACTTTCCCCTTAAGAGGCGCAGGTTAGTGGCTGGCACAGCCACAAAGTCATAAAATCAGATTTGAAACCTAAACCTAACCCAAACCTTAAATTAACACCAAAAATATTTTGGGGATTTTCAATTTTGACTTTGCAGCTGGCCTATCTAGCGGAAATCGCTCAGTTCTGCCTCAAGGACAAGACTCATCCCAAAATACGTCAATCTGCTTAAGAGGCATTAGAAGCAGACAAAAATAAATATGACCAATTGAACAACATCTATTGCAGGATAAATCAATGTTAGAATTGACATAGCTGGTCATAAATGGATGTTGCATTTTACTTTATGGGTTGGTTATGTAGGATTATTCTAACCCATTGCTTTCTACTACAGATACAATTAGGATATCTTTACATTAAAAAAAAAACTGAGTCTGTCAGATTCCAATTAATTTAATACCCCTTGATCTTAAAGAATAGTACTCAGAAATATGGACATATAGATTAACCAAATAGTTTTACTTGAGTATAACCCAAAAACTAAGGACTAATTAGCCTACTCTGTTGTTTATGATTTTGTTGTCATGGAGGACTGATTGGGCTCATTGCTTCTAATTGAAAAATAAATGCTGCTTTCGGAATGTCATGTTTTGAGCACTACCGAAAAGTGCTATTTGCATGTAAAAAATGTATTCCATTTGCTGCATTTGCTATAGGCCCATTGTTTACGCTTTTGTTAGGGACTTCGATAATTTGCAGCTGTTTAAATCTATCTAAAGTGCGCGTGTTTGAGCACGTGCCCGTTAGGCCTATGGATTGGCACGAATTAGATTGACCAATAAAAGCCCCTCTTAAATTAAACTCAATCAATCAATCAAACTTTATTGGTCACATACACATATTTAGCAGATGTTATTGCAGGTGTAGCGAAATGCTTGTGTTCCTAGCGCTTGTAACGCTAAGGTAGTGGGTTCGATCCCCGGGACCACCCATACACACAAAAAAAAAATGTATGCACGCATGACTGTAAGTCGCTTTGGATAAAAGCATCTGTTAAATGGCATATTATTATTATTATTAATACACACAAATCTAAAAGTAAAAGAATGGAATTAAGAAATATATATATATTACGACAAGCAATGTCTGAGTGGCATTGACTAAAATACAGTAGAATACAGTATATACATATGAAATGAGTAAAGCAGTATGTAAACATTATTAAAGTGAGTTGTGTTCCATTTAAAGTGACCAGTGATTCCATGTCTATGTACATAGGGCAGCAGCCTCTAAGGTGCAAGGTTGAGTGGTAGCCGACTAGTGATGGCTATTTAACAGTCTGATGGCCTTGAGATAGAAGCTGCTTTTCAGTCTCTCGGTCCCAGCTTTGATACACCTGTACTGACCTCGCCTTCTGGATGATAGCGGGGTGAACAGGCCGTGGCTCGGGTGTCCTTGATGATCTTTTTGGCCTTCTTGTGACATTGGGTGCTGTAGGTATCCTGGAGGGCAGGCAGTGTGCCACCCTCTGCAGAGCGCTGAGATTGCGGGCGGTGCAGTTGCCGTACCAGGCGCTGATACAGCCTGACAGGATGCTCTCAATTGTACATCTGTAAAAGTTTGTGAGGGTCTTCAAATCAAATCAAATCAAATTGTATTGGTCACATGCGCCGAATACAACAGGTGCAGACATTACAGTGAAATGCTTACTTACAGCCCTTAACCAACAGTGCATTTATTTTTAAAAATAAAACAACAACAAAAAAAGTGTTGAGAAAAAAAGAGCAGAAGTAAAATAAAATAACTGTAGGGAGGCTATATATACAGGGGGGTCTTAGGGGCCAAGCTGCTGTTGCGCCTTCTTCACCACACTTTCTGTGTGGGTGGACTATTTCAGATTGTCAGAAATGTGTACGCCGAGGAACTTGAAGCTTTTCACCTTCTCTAGAGTGTCAGGTAAGGTGGAGGTGATATGATCTTTAACTAGTTTCTCAAAGCACTTCATGATGACAGAAGTGAGTGCTACGGGGCGATAGTCATTTAGTTCAGTTACCTTTGCTTTCTTGGGTACAGGAACAATGGTGGCCATCTTGAAGCATGTGGGGACAGCAGACTGGAATAGGGAGAGATTTAATATGTCTGTAAACACTCCAGCCAGCTGGTCTGCGCATGCGCTGAGGACGCGGCTAGGGATATCGTCTGAGCCGGCAGCCTTGCGAGGGATAACACGCTTAAATGTTTTACTCACGTCGGCCACGGAGAACAAGAGCCCACAGGCCTTTGAAGCGGACCGCGTCGGTGGCACTGTGTTATCCTCAAAGCGGGCAAAGGTGTTTAGCTTCTCAGGGAGCAAGACGTCAGTGTCTGCGACGTGGCTGGTTTTCCCTTTGTAATCCGTGATTGTCTGTAGACCCTGCCACATACGTCTCGCGTCTGAGCCGTTGAATTGCGTCTCTGTACTGACGTTTTGCCTGTTTGATTGCCTTACGGAGGGAATAATTACATTGTTTGTATTCAACCATATTCCCAGTCACCTTGCTATGGATAAATGCGTTGGTTCTCAGTCTCCTGAGTGGCGCAGTGGTCTAAGGCACTGCATCGCAGTGCTAGCTGTGCCACTAGAGATCCTGGTTTGAACCCAGGCTCTGTCGCAGCCGGCCGTGACCGGGAGACTCATGGGCAGCGCACAACTGGCCTAGCGTTGTCCAGGGTAGGGGAGGGAATGGCCGGCAGGGATGTAGCTCAGTTGATAGAGCATGGCGTTTGCAACGCCAGGGTTGTGGGTTCAATTCCCACGGGGGATCAGTATGAAAAAAAAATATATATGTATTCACTAACTGTAAGTCGCTCTGGATAAGAGCGTCTGCTAAATGACTAAAATGTAATGTAAATGGTTCGCGCTTTCAGTTTTGTGCAAATGCAGTCATCTATCCACGGTTTTTGGTTTGGGTAGGTTTTAATAGTCACAGTGGGAACAATATCTTCTATACACTTCCCGATTAACTCAGTCACCGTGTCTGTGTACACGTCAATGTTATTCTCAGACCAGCGTTCAATAGACCTTAGCACGGGTACTTCCTGTTTGAGCTTCTGCCTATTGGGAGGGAGGAGCAGAATGGAGTCATGATCTGATTTACCGAAGGGAGGGCGGGGAAGGGGCTTGTAGCCATCCCAGAAGGGAGAGTAACAATGGTCGAGAGTTTTTGTAGCACGAGTAATGTGTTGATAGAACTTCGGTAGCGTTTTCCTCAAATTTGCTTTATTAAAATCCCCAGCTAAAATGAAAATGCGACCTCAGGATATATGGTTTCTAGTTTCCACAAAGTCCTGTGTAGTTCCTTGAGGGCCGTTGTGGTATCGGCTTGAGGGGGAATATACATGGCTGTGACTATAACTGAAGAGAATTCTCTTGGGAGGTAATACGGTCGACATTTGATTGTGAGATATTCTAGGTTGGGTGAACAAAAGGACCTGAGTTCCTGTACATTATCACAATCACACCATGAGTAGTTAATCATGAAACATACACCAACGCCTTTCTTCTTCCCGGAGAGTTCTTTATTCCTGTCTGCGCGATGTACTGAGAACCTAGCTGGCTGTATGGACGGGAACAGTATATTCGGAGAGAGCCATGACTCCGTGAAACAGAGTATGTTACAGTCCCTGATGTCTCTCTGGAAGGAGATCCTCGCCCTGAGCTCGTTTACATTATTGTCCAGGAACTGAACATTAGCGAGTAAAATACTCGGAAGCGGTGGATGGTGTGCACACCTCCTAAGTCGGACAAGAAGTCCCTCCGAATACCTATTTTCTGCCGGCGGCGTCTTGGAATAGCCTCTGGGAAAAGTTCAATTGCCCTGGTGGGTACGAACAAAGGATCCGTTTCTGGTTTGCGCCAGACATAGCGTTTTCCTTGATGGCCAAATAGCTCCATTTTAGTCTCATCTGACCAGAGTACCTTCTTCCATACGTTTGGGGAGTCTCCCACATGGCTTTTGGCGAACACCAAACGTGTTTGCTTATTTTTTTCTTAAAGCAATGGCTTTTTTCTTGCCACTCTTCCGTAAAGCCCAGCTCTATGGAGTGTAAGGCTTAAAGTGGTCGTATGGACAGATACCAAGCTCCGTGGGATGTTCAAAGTTTCAGATATTTTTTTATAACCCAACCCTGATCTGTACTTCTCCACAACTTTGTCCCTGACCTGTTTGGAGAGCTCCTTGGTCTTCATGGTGCTGCTTGCTTGGTGGTGCCCCTTGCTTAGTGGTGTTGCAGGCCTTTCAGAACAGGTGTATATACAGTGGGGAGAACAAGTATTTGATACACTGCCGATTCTTCAGACAGCATTGAGGAGTACACCACATCAGTCACTGGCTTCATCAATAAGTGCATCGATGATGTCGTCCCCACAATGACCGTACGTACATACCCCAACCAGAAGCCATGGATTACAGGAAACATCCGCACTGAGCTAAAGGGTAGAGCTGCCGCTTTCAAGGAACGGGACTCTAACCCGGACGCTTATAAGAAATCCCGCTATGACCTCCGACGAACCATCAAACAGGCAAAGAGTCAATACAGGTCTAAGATTGAATCATACTACACTGGCTCTGACGCTCGTCGGATGTGGCAGGGCTTGAAAACTATTACAGACTACAAAGGGAAGCACAGCCGCGAGCTGCCCAGTGACACAAGCCTACCAGACGAGCTAAACCACTTCTATGCTCGCTTCGAGGCAAGCAACACTGAAGCATGCATGAGAGCACCAGCTGTTCCGGATGACTATGTGATCACGGTCTCCGTAGCCGATGTGAGTAAGACTTTTAAGCAGGTCAACATTCACAAGGCCGCAGGGCCAGACGGATTACCAGGACGTGTACTCCGAGCATGTGCTGACCAACTGGCAAGTGTCTTCACTGACATTTTCAACATGTCCCTGACTGAGTCTGTAATACCAACATGTTTCAAGCAGACCACCATAGTCCCCGTGCCCAAGAACTCTAAGATAACCTGCCTAAATGACTACCGACCCGTAGCACTGACGTCTGTAGCCATGAAGTGCTTTGAAAGACTGGTCATGGCTCACATCAACAGCATAATCCCAGAAACCCTAGACCCACTCCAATTTGCATACCGCCCCAACAGATCCACAGATGATGCAATCTCTATCGCACTCCACACTGCCCTTTCCCACCTGGACAAGAGGAACACCTACGTGAGAATGCTATTCATTGACTACAGCTCAGCATTCAACACCATAGTGCCCTCTAAGCTCATCACTAAGCTAAGGATCCTGGGACTAAACACCTCCCTCTGCAACTGGATCCTGGACTTCCTGACGGGCCGCCCCCAGGTGGTAAGGGTAGGTAACAACACATCTGCCACACTGATCCTCAACACGGGGGCCCCTCAGGGGTGCGTGCTCAGTCCCCTCCTGTAATCTCTGTTCACCCATGACTGCATGGCCAGGCACGACTCCAACACCATCATTAAGTTTGCCGACGACACAACAGTGGTAGGCCTGATCACCGACAACGATGAGACAGCCTATAGGGAGGAGGTCAGAGATCTGGCCGTGTGGTGCTCTCCCTCAACGTGACCAAGACAAAGGAGATGATTGTGGACTACAGGAAAAAAAAGAGGACTGAGCACGCCCCCATTCTCATCGACGGGGCTGTAGTGGAACAGGTTGAGAGCTTCAAGTTCCTTGGTGTCCACATCACCAACGAACTATCATGGTCCAAACACACCAAGACAGTCGTGAAGAGGGCACGACAAAGCCTATTCCCCCTCAGGAGACTAAAAAGATTTGGCATGGGTCCTCAGATCCTCAAAATTTTTTACAGCTGCACCATCGAGAGCATCCTGACTGGTTGCATCACCGCCTGGTATGGCAACTGCTTGGCCTCTGACCGCAAGGCACTACAGAGGGTAGTGCGTACGGCCCAGTACATCACTGGGGCAAAGCTCCCTGCCATTCAGGACCTCTATACCAGGCGGTGTCAGAGGAAGGCCCTCAAAATTGTCAAAGACTCCAGCCACCCTAGTCATAGACTGTTCTCTCTGCTACCGCACGGCAAGCGGTACCGGAGTGCCAAGTCTAGGTCCAAAAGACTTCTCAACAGCTTCTACCCCCAAGCCATAAGACTCCTGAACAGCTAATCATGGCTACCCGGACTATTTGCACTGCCCCCCCACCCCATCCTTTTTACGCTGCTGCTACTCTGTTAAGTATTTATGCATAGTCACTTTAACTCTACCCACATGTACATATTACCTCAACTATCTCAACTAGCCGGTGCCCCCGCACATTGACTCTGCAACGGTACCCCCCTGTATATATAGCCTCCCTACTGTCACTTTATTTTACTGTATATATAGCCTCCCTACTGTCACTTTATTTTACTTCTGCTCTTTTTTTCTCAACACTTTTTTTGTTGTTGTTTTATTCTTACTTTTTTTGTTTAAAATAAATGCACTGTTGGTTAAGGGCTGTAAGTAAGCATTTCACTGTAATGTCTGCACCTGTTGTATTCGGCGCATGTGACCAATAAAATTTGATTTGATTTGATTTGATTTTTGCAGGTTTTCCTACTTACATAGCATGTAGAGGTCTGTAATTTTTATCATAGGTACACTTCAACTGTGAGAGACGGAATCTAAAACAAAAATCCAGAAAATCACATTGTATGAATTTTAAGTAATTTATTTGCATTTTATTGCATGACATAAGTATTTGATCACCTACCAACCAGTAAGAATTCTGGCTCTCACAGACCTGTTAGTTTTCTTTAAGAAGCCCTCCTGTTCTCCACTCATTACCTGTATTAACTGCACCTGTTTGAACTCGTTACCTGTATAAAAGACACCTGTCCACACACTCAATCAAACAGACTCCAACCTCTCCACAATGGCCAAGACCAGAGAGCTGTGTAAGGACATCAGGGATAAAATTGTAGACCTGCACAAGGCTGGGATGGGCTACAGGACAATAGGCAAGCAGCTTGGTGAGAAGGCAACAACTGCTGGTGCAATTATTAGAAAATGGAAGAAGTTGAAGATGACGGTCAATCACCCTCGGTCTGGGGCTCCATGCAAGATCTCACCTCATGGGGCATCAATGATCATGAGGAAGGTGAGGGATCAGCCCAGAACTACACGGCAGGACCTGGTCAATGACCTGAAGAGAGCTGGGACCACAGTCTCAAAGAAAACCATTAGTAACACACTACGCCGTCATGGATTAAAATCCTGCAGCGCACGCAAGGTCCCCCTGCTCAAGCCAGCGCATGTCCAGGCCCATCTGAAGTTTGCCAATGACCATCTGGATGATCCAGAGGAGGAATGGGAGAAGGTCATGTGGTCTGATGAGACAAAAATATAGCTTTTTGGTCTAAACTCCACTCGCCGTGTTTGAAGGAAGAAGAAGGATGAGTACAACCCCAAGAACACCATCCCAACTGTGAAGCATGGAGGTGGAAACATAATTCTTTGGGGATGCTTTTCTGCAAAGGGGACAGGACGACTGCACCGTATTGAGGGGAGGATGGATGGGGCCATGTATCGCGAGATCTTGGCCAACAACCTCCTTCCCTCAGTAAGAGCATTGAAGATGGGTCGTGGCTGGGTCTTCCAGCATGACAACGACCCGAAACACACAGCCAGGGCAACTAAGGAGTGGCTCCGTAAGAGCATCTCAAGGTCCTGGAGTGGCCTAGCCAGTCTCCAGACCTGAACTCAATAGAAAATCTTTGGAGGGAGCTGAAAGTCCGTATTGCCCAGCGACAGCCCCGAAACCTGAAGGATCTGGAGAAGGTCTGTATGGAGGAGTGGGCCAACATCCCTGCTGCAGTGTGTGCAAACCTGGCCAAGACCTACAGGAAACGTATGATCTCTGTAATTGCAAATAAAGGTTTCTGTACCAAATATTAAGTTCTGCTTTTCTGATGTATCAAATACTTATGTCATGCAATAAAATGCAAATTAATTACTTAAAAATCATACAATGTGATTTTCTGGATTTTTGTTTTAGATTCCGTCTCTCACGGTTGAAGTGTACCTATGATAAAAAATTACAGACCTCTACATGCTTTGTAAGTAGGAAAACCTGCAAAATCGGCAGTGTATCAAATACTTGTTCTCCCCACTGTGTACTGAGATCATGTGACAGATCATGTGACACTTAGATTGCACACAGGTGGACTTGCACCAGATCTTATTTAGGGGCTTCATCGCAAAGGGGGTGAATACATATGCACGCACCAATTTTCCGTTATTTATTTTGTAGAATTATTTGAAACAAGTTATTTTTTTTATTTCACTTCACCAATTTGGACTATTTTGTGTATGTCCATTACATGAAATCCAAATAAAAATCTATTTAAATTACAGGTTGTAATGCAACAAAATAGGAAAAATGCCAAGGGGGATGAATACTTTTGCAAGGTATTGATAGGTATTACTGGGCTATATCAGCGAATAGGCTAGACATAGTTTGAAGACAGCTGAGTTGGATAGACTCTTGAGCTATGTTTTGTAGCCTACCTTTTAACGGCGCTTCATGGTCAATCCGACATCTGCATTGGCCGTGCAGCATTTACAGTGATATGGCCTCTGCAGAAGTCAGAGCATTCATACTTCTTGCGCTTTGCCGAACAGCACAGAGCTGTTGTGAAGGAAGTTGTCAAGGAAGTGTGTTTGCGTTTATATAGAGACATCCTACCCTCACCTACCGACAACAAATCATGTCAATGTGGAGCTATACAGAGCCCTCCGCACTACAAAATTTGAGAGGAATTTGAGAGGCGCACAGTGATGCGGTATGGAGCTCAATTTGGCCTCTGCGTGCCTCCAGAGGCACTGCAATTGCGTCACACCATCCATAAGGCACCTTCGACCACATTTTCGGATTAGGCATAAATTGGTTGTTAGTAGTGGGACGATTTTCAGATGGAGACAAATATGGGTGATCAATATTTACTTATTCTAGGCAATGTACAGTCGTGGTCAAAGGTTTTGAGAATGACACAAATATTGGTCTTCACAAAGTTTGCTGCTTCAGTGTTATGAGATATTTTTGTCAGATGTTACTATGGTATACTGAAGTATAATTACAAGCATTCCATAAGTGTCAAAGGCTTTTATTGACAATTACATTAAGTTTATGCAAAGAGTCAATATTTGCAGTATTGACTCTTCTTTTTCAAGACCTCTGCAATCTGCCCTGGCATGCTGTCAATTAACTTCTGGGCCACATCCTGACTGATGGCAGCCCATTCTTGCATAATCAATGCTTGGAGTTTGTCAGAATTTGTGGGTTTTTGTTTGTCCACTCGCCTCTTGAGGATCGACCACAAGTTCTCAATGGGATTAAGGTCTGGGGAGTTTCCTGGCCATGGACCCAAAATGTTGATGTTTTGTTACCCGGGCCACTTAGTTATCACTTTTGCCTTATGACAAGGTGCTCCATCATGCTGGAAAAGGCATTGGTCGTCACCAAACTGTCCTTGGATGGTTGGGAGAAGTTTAGACCAAAAAGCTTTTACGTTCTTAGGCAAAATTGTGAGTGAGCCCACTCCCTTGGCTGAGAAGCAACCCCACACATGAATGGTCTCAGGATGCTTTACTGTTGGCATGACACAGGACTGATGGTAGCGCTCACCTTGTCTTCTCCGGACAAGGTGTTTTCCGGATGCCCCAAACAATCGGAAAGGGGATTCATCAGAGAAAATGACTTTACCCCAGTCCTCAGCAGTCCAATCCCTGTACATTTTCAGAATATCAGTCTGTCCCTGATGTTTTTCCTGGAGAGAAGTGGCTTCTTTGCTGCCCTTCTTGACACCAGGCCATCCTCCAAAAGTCTTCGCCTCACTGTGCGTGCAGATGCACTCACACCTGCCTGCTGCTATTCCTGAGCAAGCTCTGCGCTGGTGGTGCCCCGATCCCGCAGCTGAATCAACTTTAGGAGACGGTCCTGGCGCTTGCTGGACTTTCTTGGGCGCCCTGACGCCTTCTTCAAAACAATCAAACCTCTCTCCTTGAAGTTCTTGATGATCCGATAAATGGTTGATTTAGGTGCAATCTTACTAGCAGCAATATCCTTGCCTGTGAAGCCCTTTTTGTGCAAAGCAATGATGACGGCACATGTTTCCTTGCAGGTAACCATGGTTAACAGAGGAAGAACAATGATTTCAAGCACCGCCCTCCTTTTAAAGCTTCCAGTCTGTTATTCTAACTCAATCAGCATGACAGAGTGATCTCCAGCCTTGTCCTCGTCAACACTCTCACTTGTGTTAACGAGAGAATCACTGACATGATGGTAGCTGGTCCTTTTGTGGCAGGGCTGAAATGCAGTGGAAATGTTTTTGGGGGATTAAGTTCATTTTCATGGCAAAGAGGGACTTTGCAATTAATTGCAATTTATCTGATCACTCTTCATGACATTCTGGAGTATATGCAAATTGCCATCATCAAAACTGAGGCAGCAGACTTTGTGAAAATTAGTATTTGTGTCATTCTCAAAACTTTTGACCACGACTGTAGAAATAGCCTAATCATTTAGGAAGTGCATTTCCTTGTAAAGATAACTGCCCTGTGCTTCTCCGCACATGCATAGGCAGCCTAGTCTATTTCATTGAGACCACAATATAGGCCTATTCGGTGTGCTTGATCTAGCACGCCCAACTAGGAGAGAAGAGGTAGTCTACTTAACTTGAAGTAGCGAATTCTGAGTGTGTGAATAATGTGACAAAGATGTGCTTTTAATACAATAGGTAGGCTAACGCATACAAAGACATTTCCAAATAATCTGTAGGACAACAAAAATATTTGCATCCCAAAGTTGTCTGATCTGACCGCTGCCTCCCAACTGCAGCATTGAAATGCTGACCGCACCACAATTATCTCTGTCGGACCAGCAGGTCCAGCGGGATGCGAATGCAGCCCTCTACCTCCAAGCATTTATTCAAGTTGGATAATATTTGGATGCCGACAGCAGTCGCACCATTGTAAAACATAGCATGGACTGTAGCCTACAAAAGCCTATTCATGCTCTTTTCCTGTGACACATTAATACATTTGGTGTCTCTGTCATCATAGTGGTCTCTGACATGTGGTCAGACTTGCTCACTAAAACTTTGACCTTTTTTCAGAAATGTGTCAAATATTATTTTCACAAACATCATTTATGAATTTAAAAGTAATGCTAGAAGTAGGCCTAATTATCTAGTTTTTCAAAAGTATCTGTAATCTGATTACAATATTTTTGCTGCTAATTACAGTTCTTTTTTTGTAATCCTTATGTAATCCATTATTCCCCAACCCTGCCCATGTCCACACTACCACAATACAAAACCTTATAATTAATGGACAATATTGCCCATGCTAATCACAACTGCATGATTCTGTGTCAATACACACCTCAGGGGAGACAGTGTTTGACCATTCACGCTTCAACATGCTCTCTGTATCAGACGTCCAGTTGGTTATCTATAGTAACTCCTGTTGGACTTATCAGGACTGGTACAGTATGGCAGATCCAAGGCTGACTTCTCTTATACCAGGAGGCCCAAGCATGTTGGATCTATAATGGCCATATCTGCTACTGTATAAACACACTATGTAGCAGTGTAACACTGATCTTGTTGTTTTAGCAACAGCGATACACATACAGTGCATTTGGAAAGTATTCAGACCCCTTGACCTTTTCCACTTTGTTACATTACAGCCGTATTCTAAAATGCATTAATTAGTTTTTTTCTCCCCATCAATCTACACACAATGCCCCATAATGACAAAGCCAAAATAGGTTTTTAGACATTTTTGCAAATGTATAAAAAAAAACCCCCACTGAAATACCACATTTACATAAGTATTCAGACCCTTTACTCTGTACTTTGTTGAAGCACCTTTGGCAGCGATTACAGCCTAGAGTCTTCTTGGGTATGACTCTACAAGCTTGGCACACCTGTATTTGGGGAGTTTCTCCCATTCTTCTCTGCAGATCCTCTCAAGCTCTATCAGGTTGGATGGGGAGCGTCGCTGCACAGCTATTTTCAGGTCTCTCCAGAGATGTTCGATCAGGTTCAAGTCCGGGCTCTGGCTGGGCCACTCAAGGACATTTGGAGACTTGTCCCGAAGCCACTCCTGCGTTGTCTTGGCTGTGTGATTAGGGTCGTTGTCCTGTTGGAAGGTGAACCTTCACCCCCAGTATGAGGTTCTGAGCACTCTGGAGCAGGTTTTCATAAAGGATCTCTCTGTACTTTGCTCTGTTCATCTTTCCCTCAATCCTGACTAGTCTCCCTGTCCCTGCCGATGAAAAACATCCCCACAGCATGATGCTGCCACCACCATGCTTCACAGTAGGGATGGTGCCAAGTTTCCTCCAGACGTGACGCTTGGCATCCAGGCCAAAGAGTTCAATCTTGGTTTCATCAGACCAGATAATCTTTTTTCTCATGGTCTGAGAGTCCTTTAGGTGCCTTTTGGCAAACTCCAAGCGGGCTGTCATGTGCTTTTTACTGAGAAGTGGCTTCAGTCTGGCCACTACCATAAAGGCCTGATTGGTGGAGTGCTGCAGAGATGGTTGTCCATGTTCTATATTTAAAAAATTGGATTTGTGTTGACTGTGATTAGGGCATGGGAATGTCAGAGAATCTGCTAGGCTAAATTAACAAACTAGAAATGCATAGCTCACTGCAAAGACTGGCCAAGCTCATGTTTCTAAAAGTGAATTCAAAGGAACTTTAGAATGACTGTATAGCCTAACAAGGCATTTTTCTTTCATTTTTCTTTCATTCTAAGTAATCCTTTTTTTTTACATTTCATTTCATACAGCCTAAATGTGAAATTTATAGGCATGTTGTTCAAGTGCTGTTGTTTTCAAAATCTTTGCCAACAAGGGCCTATGCTTTTAGCCATTTTCTTTAACAAAAGCCAAAATACCCTCACACACCCCCTTAATTCGAGCCCTGGTTTTAACTTAACACACCAAGTCCTTCACTGACACTGAAATATTTATTTGTCAAACATGTAGGCCTAATTCTTATTTCTTGAATATGAAGAAATAGGCTCAAACACAAAGCCCTCGTTGTAAGTAGCCTAAAGTCAAATTAAAAGGAAGACTGTTTAAATGAATTAGGCCTTCTTCAATTAGCCTACTTTCAGCACCCATGTGCTGTCCATCTTCGCGGCTGCCACTTCATAGTAATGTAAGTTATGTAAATTACTCAAATATGGCTTATTGTGAGGTCAATAACTCTGATAAATAGCTTCATTATGGGCAAGGAAACATATTGTTTTTATTAAAATCAATTATAGCAGTAGCAAGCTTACCTCCGGTTCCCCTTCTCATCTTCGTGCTCTCCCTCTCAAACTGAACAGGACATCAGTAGGCACAGATATATACTTTTTTGGACAAATAAAAAAAATGTTTTGTACACAGCACAGCCATTGCTGATGCAGCACAGAAGGGTTTACATCAGCAAAGGCAGGGCAGGGCTCATGATTGGGATAGCCTATCCATTGCAGTGTGTAATGCAGTGTAGCCTAGTTTTATGTACACCATCCTAGCAGCACAAAAACTCGGGAAGGTATAGGCTATGGATCATTTGATTGAGACCACACTAGGCACACTTCATATTGCACGCCCAGCAGAGAATCAGGGATGAGGGGCAGCACCGGGCACACATAGAGATATAATACAACTAATTCTCATACACTTTAATAGATTACAAATTACATGACCTTCCCCATGGACTAAATAAAAAATACTAAACCCTCCCCCTGACTGAAATTGAAAAAACATGACCCTCCCCCATTTTCCTCCGGGTAACAATTGCGTAAATGTCGACCGCTCTGTAACTGGCCTATGGTGAGAAACAACATGTATTCAATAGTCAAAACACACTACAGTCAGAGACATCACAAAGATGAAAGACACATTCAGAATCATTAATAAAAGGACAGAAAATATAATCCCTAATCTCCTTGCTAATGATTCA
Organism: Coregonus lavaretus; assembly: GCF_964263955.1. NCBI lineage: Eukaryota > Metazoa > Chordata > Actinopteri > Salmoniformes > Salmonidae > Coregonus > Coregonus lavaretus. Next base: position 21,314,791 of record NC_140003.1, read on the forward strand.
AGGAGTCGTTAGTCAGTGAAGTGGCACAGGCCTAATTGCAATCACACAGCAGTTGTGTTATTTTTGGGGTAGACTGACATGAGAGATTCTGGAGGGGACCCAGCAACGTATTAATTGCCAAAGAGCCAGTTCCACAGAGAGACAGAGAGAGAGAGACAGAGAGAGAGAGAGAGAGAGAGAGAGAGAGAGAGAGAGAGAGAGAGAGAGAGAGAGAGAGAGAGAGAGAGAGAGAGAGAGAAAATAGCGAGAGACAGAGAGAGAAAGATGAGGAGTGGAGGAGAGCAGAACTCACAATGACAGTGTAATTAATCACTTTGATGCATTAGAAATCAGTAAGAACTGAACCAAGACCTGACCTTAGCTGATGACTTCAAAAGGGTAATTGCAGACTGGAAATGCAGCTGTTTAATAATCAGACTTGCAACCAAAGGAAAAGGTCAGTTAGTCTGAATATTTGACATAACACTCATAGTCCACAACATATCTCATCATCATGGGATGAATGTTGTCAGAAAACATAAATATAAAATGGTGAAAGATGTAGTTTGACCTGAATTCATTCTAATATCTTCAATATTAATATCTATAACAATATCCAATAATAACTAGCATATTAAAAAGTGATAAAAAAACTGAAACGGGTCAATAAAATTAAAGTAAACCCTTTGGATAAAAGAGTGCATGGATCAAAGCCCTGGAGGAAGCGAGGAGCATCATCTTTGTCTCCAGTAATATAATCTATCCCTCACACAGACAGCTCAGATTAGCTAGCAGAGGATGAGCACAAATTACATTTTTCAATTGAGCACATTTGGATCAGGCCTTGCAGCTATGTTCAGTGGCCCAGATTCACAAGGCAGAGGCTGAGACTGCTGATATCACAAGACACTCAATTTTGCATCCCAAATGGCACCCTATTCCTTTTACAGTGCAGTACTTTAACCAGGGATCAAAAGTAGTGCAAACAAGTAGTGCACTATTTAGGGAATAGCGTACCATTTGGGATGCAGACAGTCATAGACATTCATATTCATTGAAGAGGATGTACTTTCAAAGTACTACTGTAGGCATATTCATTGTCACATTTCACTTCTGAATCACCTGTTGTTTCAGAGCAGTTATAATAATTTCAGCATTCCATCGTTTCTTTGTGAATGGGGATTGTCTGATATAGAAAACAATGGGGTGATAAAGACAAACTGAGGGAAGGTACAGTATATGAATATTAATGATTAAATTATGATTTTTGTTTGAAATAATACCTTTGATACTTTTCAAAGTGAGTGTGAATGAGAGAGAGCGAAAGAAAGAGAGCGAGAGGGAAAGGGAAAAAAAGAAAGAAAGAGAATATTGAAGTGTATGTACAGTGCCTTCAGAAAGTATTTATACCCCGTGACTTATTCCACATTTTGTTACAGCGTGAATTCAAAATGGATTAAATATTAATTTTTTCACCCATGTACACGCAATAACCCATAATGACAAAGTGAAAACATGTTTTTAGACATTTTTGAAAATGAAATACAGAAGTATCTTTTACATAAGTATTCACACCCCTGAGTCAATACTTTGTAGAAACACCTTTGGCAGCAATTACAGCTGTGAGTCTTTCTGGGTGTCTTTAAGAGCTTTCCACACCTGGATTGTGCAACATTTGTCCATTATTCTTTTCAAAATTATTCAAGCTCTGTCAAATTGGTTGTTGATCATTGCAAGACAACCATTTTCATGTCTTGCCATAGATTTTCAAGTAGATGTAAGTCCAAACTGTAACTCGGCCACTCAGGAACAATCACTGTCTTCTTGGTAAGCAACTCCAGTGTAGATTTGGCCTCGTGTTTTAGGTTATTGTCCTTCTGAAAGGTGAATTCATCTCCCAGTGTCTGGTGGAAAGCAGGCTGAACTTTAGTGCCTTGTTGCAAACAAGATGCAAGTTTTGGAATATTTTTATTCTGTACAGGCTTCTATCTTTTCACTCTTTCAATTAGTTTAGTATTGTGGAGTAACTACAGTTGAAGTCGGAAGTTTGCATACACCTTAGCCAAATACATTTAAACTCAGTTTTTCACAATTCCTGACATTTAATCCTAGTAAATATTCCCTGTCGTAGGTCAGTTAGGATCACCACTTTATTTTAAGAATGTGAAATGTCAGAATAATAGTAGAGAGAATTATTTATTTCAGCTTTTATTTCTTTCATCACATTCCCAGTGGGTCAGAAGTTTACATGCACTCAATTAGTATTTGGTAGCATTGCCTTTAAATTGTTTAACTTGGGTTAAACGTTTCGGGTAGCCTTCTGACAGAGCTGGTGTAACTGAGTCAGGTTTGTAGGCCTCCTTGCTCGCACACACTTTTTCAGTTCTGCCCACAAATTTTCTATAGGATTGAGGTCAGGGCTTTGTGATGGCCACTCCAATACCTTGACTTTGTTGTTCTTAAGCCATTTTGCCATAACTTTGGAAGTATGCTTGGGGTCATTGTCCATTTGGAAGACCCATTTGCGACCAAGCTTTAACTTCCTGACTGATGTCTTGAGATGTTGCTTCAATATATCCACATAATTTTCCTTCCTCATGATGCCATCTATTTTGTGAAGTGCACCAGTCCCTCCTGCAGCAAAGCACCCCCACAGCATGATACTGCCACCAACGTGCTTCACGGTTGGGATGGTGTTCTTCGGCTTGCAAGCTTTCCCCTTTTTCCTCCAAACATAACGATGGTCATTATGGTCAAACAGTTCTATTTTTGTTTCATCAGACCACAGAACGCGTCTCCTTCCTGAGCGATATGACGGCTGCGTCGTCCCATGGTGTTTATACTTGTGTGCTATTGTTTGTACAGATGAACGGGGTACCTTCAGGCATTTGGAAATTGCTCCCAAGGATGAACCAGACTTGTAGGTCTTGGCTCATTTCTTTTGATTTTCCCATGATGTCAAGCATAGAGGCACTGAGTTTGAAGGTAGGCCTTGAAATACATCCACAGGTACACCTCCAATTGACTCAAATTATGTCAATTAGCCTATCAGAAGCTTCTAAAGCCATGACATCATTTTCTGGAATAATCTGTCTGTAAACAATCTTTGGAAAAATGACTTGTGTCATGCACAAAGTAGATGTCCTAACCGACTTGCCAAAACTATAGTTCGTTAACAAGACATTTGTGGATTGAAAAATGAGTTTTAATGACTCCAACCTAAGTGTATGTAAACTTTCGACTTCAACTGTACAATGTTGTTGATCCATCCTCAGTTTTCTCCTGTCACAGCCATTCAACTCTATAACTGTTTTAAAGTCAACATTGGCCTCATGGTGAAATCCCTGAGCGGTTTCCTTCCTCTCCGGCAACTGAGTTAGGAAGGACACCTGTATCGTTGTAGTGACTGGGTGTATTGATACACCACCCAAAGTGTAATGAATAAGTTCACCATGCTCAAAGGGATATTCAATATCTGCTTTTTCTTTTTTTAGCTACCTTCTTTGCGAGGTATTGTAAAACCTCCCTGGTCTTGGTGGTTAAATCAGTGTTTGAAATGTACTGCTCGACTGAGGGACCTTACAGATAATTGTATGTGTGGGGTACAGAGATGAGGTAGTCATTCAAAAATCATGTTAAACACTATTACTGCAGTCCATGCAACTTATTATGTGACTTGTTAAGCAACTGTTTACTCCTGAACGTATTTAGTTTGGCTTGCCATAACAAAGTGGCTGAATACTTATTGACTCAAGACATTTCAACTTTTCATTTTTCATTAATTTATAAACATTTCTATAAACATAATTCTACTTTGACATTATGGGGTGTTGTGTGTAGGCCAGTGACAAAAAAAATCAAAATGTAATCAATTTTAAATTCAGGCTGTAAGACAACAAAATGTGGAAAGAGTCAAGGGGTGTGAATACTTTCTGAAGGCACTGTAAATGTACAGTCACAACAAAGTTATTGGCACCCTTGATAAAGATTAGCAAAAAATACTGTATAAAATAAATAATACAAATACTGAGCTATATTGTATGCTCAAAAAATTTGAATTTTATATTAATACAATTGCTCAAGGGAAAATATTTTGTTTAACAAGTAATACAAACAAATAAATAAAAGGTAAGTGTCAAAATTATTTGCACCGGATAACGACACTTTCTAAAATGGTTTATGAGACTGAAGAACACATTGAAGGGGATTCCTTAATACAGAATCTTTCCAGATCCTTGATATCCTTCGGTCTGCGCCTTTTTCAATGGGGTTCAAGTCCGGAGACTGAGATGGCTATTGCAAAATGTTGTTTTTGTGGTCAATAAACCATTTCTTTGTTTATTTGTTATGTGTGCTTTGAGTCATTGTCTTGCTGGAAGATCCACTTATGGCCAAGTTTCAGCCTCCTGGCAGAGGCAACCAGGTTTGTGACTAAATATCCTAGTTTCTGATGCCATTGACCTTAACAATGGCCCCAGTACCAGTGGAAGCCAAACAGCCCCATAATAGCAAAGATCCACCACCATATTTTACAATAAGTACGAGGTTCTTTTCTGCTTATGCATCCTTCGTTCGAGGCCAAAACCACCACTGGTGTGCGTGGCCAGAGCTCTATTTTCATGTCATCTGACCATAGCACCCAGTTCCAATCCAAGTGCCAATGCCGTTTAGCAAACTCCAGGAGTTCACATTTGTTGGTTGCTCTCAATAAAGGCTTTTTTATGGCAACCCTTCCAAATAGCCCATTGGCATGGAGGTGTCGTCTAATTGTAGATTTGGAGACTTGGTGACCCCAGGATGCGACCTGTAAGTTCTGTAATTCTCCAACTGTGGGCCTTGGTCTTTTCTTTGCCTCCCGAACCATCTTCCTCACTGTGCATGGGGACAAGATACACATGGGTCCTCTTCCAGGCAAGTTTACCACTGTTCAGTGCTTCATTCTATACAGTGCCTTCAGAAAGTATTCATAAACCTTGACTTATTCCACATTTTGATGTGTTACAGTCTGAATTAAAAATATATGAAATCGATTTTTTTTCTCACCCATCTCTACAGAATACCCCATAATGACAAAGTGAAAACATGTTTTTAGAAATTTTAGCACATTTATTGAAAATTAAATACAGAAATATCTCATTAACATAAGTATTCACATCTCTGAGTCAATACATGTTAGAATCACCTTTGGCAGCAACTGTGAGTATTTCTGAGTAAGTCTCTAAGAGCTTTGCACACCTGGATTGTACAACATTTGCACATTATTCTTTAAAAAAGTATTCAAGCTCTGTCAAGTTGGTTGTTGATCATTACTAGACAGCCATACATTGTCAAGCCAATTTAAGTCAACACTGTATCTAGGCCACTCAGGAACATTCAGTGTCTTCTTGGTAAGCAACTCCAGTGTATATTTGTCCTTGTGTTTCAGGTTATTGTTCTGCTGAAAGGTGAATTTGTCTCCCCAGTGTCTGTTGGAAAGCAGACTGAACAAGGTTTTCCTCTAGGACTTTGCCCGTGCTTAGCTCTATTCCGTTTATTTTTATCCTAAAAAACTCCCTAGTCCTTGCCAATGACAAGCATACCCATAACATGATGTAGCCAGCACCATGCTTGAAAATATGAAGAGTGGTACTCGGTGATGTGTTGTGTTGGACTTGCCCCAAACATAATGCTTTGTATTCAGGACGTAAAGTTAATTTCTTAGCCAATTTTTTTGCAGTGGCCTCATGGTGAAATATCTGAACGGTTTCCTTCCACTAGTGCAACTGAGTTAGGAAGGACGCCTGTATCTTTGTAGTGACTGGGTGTATTGATGGTTTCACCTCTTTTCTGAGTATATAACCAGCTTCTCAGGCTCCATCTCAGTGTGCTTCATTCGATAGGTAGAGGACGCCTGATATCTCCAGGAGTGATAAGTATAATTTTCGTATTTATCTGTTGTTGTCTAGAACTGTCTTTTTGCTGGATAGGGCCATCTACTTTAAGTGCTGCCTGTCTTCCCAGTAGCCTACTTAGTGTGTGAACTGCTGACTGCTCATAACTTGCAGATTATTGTTTACACATCAACCAGGATTAAGGGGCAGGGCAATTTGTGACTGTTGTTGTTTTTGTAATCAGTGGCTGTATTGGAGGGGGAGTGGTTTCTCCTCTCCTAGGCAATCAGCAATTGGTACCGGGAGGTGTGCTATTCACCTTTGCAAGGCAATTAGCAATTACCTCAGTGTCCCGTTTTCTCAATGGCAGCTGTAAGCGGTGGACGTGTCAGCGGCGGTTTCGTTGCAAAACTAAGACCGTCACCAAAACAAAGACAGTTCTGCCGAGTTGTTCTGCCGAGTTATTCGAGGAAGGAAAGAGAGGAAGGCTCCACACCACTCTCTCACTTTAGTATCTTACCTAGTTATTTTCAGATGATCTCATTTTACTCTTTTGTAGATTTGGCAACTATGTGTGTGTTTTCTATACCTGTTTGCTCCTCTCCATGTAGGCTTTACAGACACCTTGGCTGCAACCCTTCTGATATAGTGTACCCTGCACGCACAACCCATGTGGAATTCCTGGTCTCTGGCAGCGTTCGGAACGGCCGATCTGCGGTCAAGAACGCCGAGCTCATCTCAGCCTATGCTGCCATTCAGTCCCTTGACTTTTTGGCCCTGACGGAGACATGGATCACCCCAGAGAACACTACTACTCCAGCTGCTCACTCTTCATCTGACTACGTTTTCGCTCATAGTCCGATAGCATCTGGTCATCGCGGTGGTGGCACAGTGCTACTCATTTCTTCTAAGTGGAGATTTTTCTATTTTCTCCCTCTCTCACCTGTCCATCTCCTCATTTGAATTCCATGCTCTCACTGTCACTTGTCCACTCAAGCTTAACATTGTTGTTATCTATCGCCCACCAGGTGCCCTTGGAGAGTTCCTCAGTGAGCTGGACATCTTGAGAAGCTCATTTCCTGACGATGGCTCACCACTCTTCGTACTTGGCAACTTCAACCTCCCGACGTCTGCTTTCGATTAATTTCTTTCCAACTCTCTCTTACCGCTCCTTGCCTCTTTTGACCTCACTCTTTCCCAATCCCCTCCAACTCACAAGGCAGGCAATATGCTTCACCTCATCTTTACTAGAGGCTGTTTGCCTACTAATCTCACTGCAACCCCCCTCCAGGTCTCTGATCACTACTTTGTTTCCTTTTCTGTCTCCCTTTCCTCCAACCCTAACCACTCAGCCCCTACCCAGATGGTCATGCGCCGTAACAATCTTTGCTCTCTCTCTCTCTCTCTCTCTCTCTCTCACTACTCTCTCCTCACTACTCTCTTCTATTCTATCATCTCTCTTTTCTGCTAAAGCCTTCTCCCTCCTGTCTCCTGGTTCTGCCTCTTCGACCCTACTCTCCTCTCTTTCCGCATTCTATGACTCGCACTGTCCCCTTTCCTCCCGGCTGGCTCGGCCCTCCCCTCCTGCTCAGTGGCTGAGTGACTCACTGCGAGCTTACAGAACAGGGCTGCGGGCAGCTGAATGAAAATTGAGGAAAACTAAACTTCCGGAGGACCTATCATCTGTTCACTCCCTCCTTCTCTTCCTCTATCCGCTGCTAAAGCCACTTTCATTCACTCTAAATTTCAAGCTTCTGCCTCTAACCCTAGGAATCTATTTTCCACCTTCTCCTCCCTCCTTAATCCTCCACCCCTCCCTCTCTGTGGACGACTTTGTCAACCACTTTGAAAAGAAGGTTGACGACATCCGCTTCTCATTCACCTATTGAGTCCACTGGTCCACTCACACAGAACTACCCTACGCCTTGACCTCTTTCTCCCCTCTCACTCCAGATGAAATCCTGGAACTAGTGAGGTCTGGCCGCCCGACAACCTGCCCGCTCGACCCCCCCTCCTCCACATTTTGGGATCAAGCATAAATTGTCTCGAACCCTTATTTTAAACATAACCCTAACCGTAACCTTAGCAAGCAGCTGCTTATCAACAGATAGTTTGTGGATAGTATGACCATCTGTAGAGCATCTACGAATGGACAATCCGGACTATCCAAATAAAGTGTGACCATGAGGTCTTTGCCTTTCCCAATAGTGATGGATGAAAAATGGATTACCTCATTTTTATACCCTAGTGAAACAGGAAGCCATGAAAGGCCACAATACAGTTCCTTAAACTGAGATTAACTTAAAAAGTAGAATGTTATTGCAGATTCAATTTTGTTTAATTGTATTTATAAGAATCGTTAGGGGTGCCAATTATTTTGACACCTATCTTTTTTTAGATGTTTTGTATAAGTCTAAAATAATATATCTATTTTAATTTCGGCATACAATATAATATAGCTCAGTATTTCTATTCTTTATTGTATATATTCTTTATCAAGGGTGCTAATAATTTGGGTCGCAACTGTATGTGTGCTGTGAGTGCATGCATGCGTCTCCTTCTTTATCCGCTACCACAGTGTTGAGTGGGGGAGAGACTACAAGTTGCCTCTTCATCAGTTCTAAGTGGAATGTGGAGTCCATAATGACCCTCTCTATGAGACAGACTTCATCCCAACTAACCCTCTGAGGAGTGATCTTGAGGTGTGTGTGTGCGTGTGTTTGTTTGTGTGTGTGTGTGTGTTTCTGTGTGTGTGTTTCTGTGTGTGTTCACCCTAATCAACCCTTGAGGAATTACCTTGTCGTTGGCACCAGGACAATGACAGACACTGAAGAGTGGATATTACTTCTAGACTTGTGTGTGTGCATGCATGCGTGTGTGTGTGTGTGTGTGTGTGTGTGTGTGTGTGTGTGTGTGTGTGTGTGTGTGTGTGTGTGTGTGTGTGTGTGTGTGTGTGTGTGTGTGTGTGTGTGTGTGCGTGCGTGCTTTCAAGACAAATCAGCAGGAGTACGTAGGCTGAAGGAAGAGTAATATAGTAATATAATGTTAGACTTGGAAGAGAAGTCAGTGGTGCTCTCTACAGACTACAACAGTATTAACCTCTATGTCTAACCCTGATCCTGTAGGCCAGAGGTGTCCATCACCCTCTGTTCTCTGTCAGTACAAAGCATACATAGTATCTCTCACATACACGCACATACACGGTCAGTGGGCTGCTTCTGGAGTACCTAAAGCACACTCAGGTATTCTCTTTGATCTTTCTAGTTCTAGTGACCCCACACATCCAAATGCTCTTGTATACTGCTACATCCAGACTCCAACAATTCCTGAGACCAACAGAGCTCCTCTCATCTTTCCTAATATGATCCTTTCAAACTGTAAGTCTCTTCTCTTACCTCACTGATATCCTAGTGGCTAGTGTCACGCTACGTAACCTTGGGGCCTTGCCATTGTAACCTACACCTAATTAAGCCCAGCACTCTACAACACCTCCTCGGTACAGGGAGAAAGATGCCATTCAAGTGTTTCAGTGTCCGTTTAACCGCCACATTGTTTCCTCTACCCAATCCCCTGCTCTATTTCTTCAGTTTAAATTGGCATCGCCAGGAGCTCTTTGTTTGTAGGAAGTCTAATCTCTCCACAATACCTCCCACATGTGGAATACATGTGTGGGTTTATTTTCCCAACGAGAGGACCGCTCTACACAACTCTCTCTCTCCCTTTCCCTACATGTGGGTGGTTTTGATGAGATGAAGAGAGATAATCTAAGTGACTGCCTGACTGGAGATTGGGTGAAGCGAAGCGTCCGGTCGGTTGCTGCACGAGCTAGCAAATCACAATGTCAACATTCAATGCCAGTAAAGTTTGGCTGAGCAATAACACATTGTACACAGCAGGCAGCAGTGCATGATACACGGCATGCAATAACATGTAAATGCCTTTATGTCTGTCTAGACTGTAGTAGGTTAAGTTCTCTATAAGGAACATAACCCCTGCATCATGAACCATGTACAACATGTACTAGCCCTATTGCCTAGTCATTACTTATACTTTCATGCACAGATTAACCATGAACAAAATATAACATTCACTGCAAATTGCTTCAGTGACCCATTTCCAAAGACAGCTAAGCATTGATATCAAAGGGTAAAGTAACAGGAACTCCTATAGAGTTGGACACTGACCCATACAGCAGCTCAGTACAGACTAGTAAAGTGTTCCAAGGGTTATTTTATCCGGGGTGAGGCTGTAACAGGGGTTAGAACACGAACAGAAATAGCCAGCAGGAGCTCTCGCTAACCTTTTCTCACTATCCACGCACGCACCCACGCTTGCACACACGCTTGCACACACACAAACACTTCACTACATAATTCCCCAATGGGCGGCAGGTAGCCTAGCGGTTAAGAGCGTTAGGCCAGTAACTGAAACCTACTACTAGTCATTTAGCAGACGCTCTTATCTAGAGCGACTTACAGGAGCAATTAGGGTTAAGTGCCTTGCTTAAGGGCACATCGACAGATTTTTCACCTAGTCGGCTCGGGGATTAGAACCAGCGACCTTTCGGTTACTGGCACAACGCTCTTACCCACTAAGCTACCTTGCTGGTTTGAATCCCCGAGCTGACTACGTGAGCAAGGCACTTAACCCTAATTGCTCCTATAAGTTGCTCTGGATATGAGCCTCTGGTGTAAAAGTACTACTGAAGTTGTTTTTGGGGGTATCTGTACTTTACTTTACTATTTATATATTTTGACAACTTTTACTTTGACTTGACTACATTCCTAAAGAAAATAATGTACTTTTTACTCCATACATTTTCCCTGACACCCAAAAATACTAATTACATTTTGAATGCTTAGGACAGGGAAATTGTCAAATTCACACACTTATGCTTAATTTGTAATGTGTTGGAGTGTGCCCCTGGCTATCTGTGAAAAAAGAAATAAAAAAAGCAGCTGTTTGATTTGCTTAATATAAGGAATTACAACCCCCCCCCTCCTCCTTTTTTAACCAGATATTTTTAACCAGCTCATGTTGGGGGAAAAAAGTATTTAGTCAGCCACCAATTGTGCAAGTTCTCCCACTTAAAAAGATGAGAGAGGCCTGTAATTTTCATCATAGGTACACGTCAACTATGACAGACAAAATGAGGAAAAAAAATCCAGAAAATCACATTGTAGGATTTTTAATGAATTTATTTGCAAATTATGGTGGAAAATAAGTATTTGGTCACCTACAAACAAGCAAGATTTCTGGCTCTCACAGACCTGTAACTTCTTCTTTAAGAGGCTCCTCTGTCCTCCACTCGTTACCTGTATTAATGGCACCTGTTTGAACTTGTTATCAGTATAAAAGACACCTGTCCACAACCTCAAACAGTCACACTCCAAACTCCACTATGGCCAAGACCAAAGAGCTGTCAAAGGACACCAGAAACAAAATTGTAGACCTGCACCAGGCTGGGAAGACTGAATCTGCAATAGGTAACCAGCTTGGTTTGAAGAAATCAACTGTGGGAGCAATTATTAGGAAATGGAAGAGATACAAGACCACTGATAATCTCCCTCGATCTGGGGCTCCACGCAAGATCTCACCCCGTGGGGTCAAAATGATCACAAGAACGGTGAGCAAAAATCCCAGAACCACACGGGGGGACCTAGTGAATGACCTGCAGAGATCTGGGACCAAAGTAACAAAGCCTACCATCAGTAACACACTACGCCGCCAGGGACTCAAATCCTGCAGTGCCAGACGTGTCCCCCTGCTTAAGCCAGTACATGTCCAGGCCCGTCTGAAGTTTGCTAGAGTACATTTGGATGATCCAGAAGAGGATTGGGAGAATGTCATATGGTCAGATGAAACCAAAATAGAACTTTTTGGTAAAAACTCAACTCGTCGTGTTTGGAGGACAAAGAATGCTGAGTTGCATCCAAAGAACAGCATACCTAATGTGAAGCATGGGGGTGGAAACATCATGCTTTGGGGCTGTTTTTCTGCAAAGGGACCAGGACGACTGATCCGTGTAAAGGAAAGAATGAATGGGGCCATGTATCGTGAGATTTTGAGTGAAAACCTCCTTCCATCAGCAAGGGCATTGAAGATGAAACGTGGCTGGGTCTTTCAGCATGACAATGATCCCAAACACACCGCCCGGGCAACGAAGGAGTGGCTTCGTAAGAAGCATTTCAAGGTCCTGGAGTGGCCTAGCCAGTCTCCAGATCTCAACCCCATAGAAAATCTTTGGAGGGAGTTGAAGGTCCGTGTTGCTCAGCGACAGCCCCAAAACATCACTGCTCTAGAGGAGATCTGCATGGAGGAATGTGCCAAAATACCAGCAACAGTGTGTGAAAACCTTGTGAAGACTTACAGAAAACGTTTGACCTGTGTCATTGCCAACAAAGGGTATATAAAAAGGATTGAGAAACTTTTGGCACAAAAGTGAATAGGATGTGAAAAGTGCCATAACCAAAGTGACTAAATCTGGGTCTGAAAAATGTATCATCCCTGAGTTTTTTATATCTCCTAGATATAGGACAGACACTTCAAAACCTTATTCCTTATTATTTATTTTTTGACCGTCTGTTTTGCCATTCATGAATATGTTATTCAATGCGTTTCTATGGGCTATAGCAGTAAAAGCCAAATGCAATATGTTATTAAATCTTTTTTATTTTTTTATAACTACAAGGGTCCAAAAATGCCATATTTAATAGCTAAATGATCCATGGTATGACTATCTTAGAACAATTCCATATGTTAGCTTAGTAGATATCGAGAACCAAGGGCTTAAACTTACAGGGGGTAAATGCATCACCTTTTATTGAGGCATTTTCTGGCTGAAAGGTTAACCTGTGATCATAACCTTGCCCTACCCAAAAACTCTGCTCTAAGAAAATTAGGAACATGAAAAGAGAAAAAGAGAATCAAAGACTACAGAGACAATGCTACATAAAGACTTGAACATTACCACTTTCAATTACCACTGCCTTAAATAGGTAAATCATTTGGTTAAAAACAAAGCAATGCTGTTTAAGCTCCAAACAGAACAGATCCATGATTGAAGCAGACACCAGTGTTGAGTGATGGAGGCGTTAAGGCAGGGAGACAGCTGTGCAACTAGAAGCTGGCCCATACGCCTACTGGGTCATTACACACCAAACAGACAGAGATAGAGACCAAACACCAACAGAATAAAGAGAAGATTAGAGAGGGAGTCAGAAGCTGTTCTATATCGTGGAGCTCCGCCCCATAGGGGAGCTCTGCTCCTAATGGTTTACCCTCTGCCCTAAGGCAGCAGCAGCCTGAGACAAAATTATGCACACACCTACAGCCAATAGGAGTACAGGTGTCCCTATAAGAGGGGGTGCCTCCCCTCAATCAGCCTCCCTTTTTCTTCAGCGACTGGATGACTAGACTGAAGAGCCAAGAAGAGACGAAGCACGAAGACTCAGGACGAAAACGCCGTTGATATTCCAGTCATCAACGTCGTCTAAATGAGCACACCGGGAGATTTTCCACCCCCAAAAGCTCTTTTCAGAGCTCAGTGCAGATGCACTTCCATGGCGGCCGGTGACCACCACGACTTATGTTTCGTGTGTTTGGGATCCCAGCATGCCAAGGAAGGCGTCTGTAGTCCCCCGAATTGCGCCTCCTGCGCCCTCCTTTCTTTAAAGGAGAGGAAGCAGCGTTGGGCGTTTTTCAGGGAGGACATCCCCCTTGAGGATGTGTTGTCGATACTAGCCTCTGCTTCACAGGCGTCGTCCGACGGCGCAGACTCGGGGGAAGATAGGGATTTTGAGGAGGGGTCTGGCATTCCAATGGAACAGTCGGACCCCGTCCCTCATACTTTCATGCCCCCCTTTCCTTTGGAGAGCGAGAGGGCTTGTAGTCCCTATAGCGAAGGGGATACGAGCTCTGAGAGATCAGAAGCTCTCTCTTTCGCTGCAGCCTCTCTGAGAGCGGATTTTCCGGGTCTCATTGAGAGAGCTGCTCAACGGCAATAAAGCTGCCCCCTCTTCCCTCCGCACCGGAGGTTGATATGATGGAGGGCGGTCCTTATTCCAGGCCAAGGAAGGCGGCAGAGCCAGTGGCTCCTGCCATGCCTTCTTTGGCTAGGTACGTTGGAGGCTCGTGGGAGGCACCTTTAGCGGCGCATTCGCCTGTAAAAGCGTATCTCCCATTCACGAGAGTGGAAGGAAGACTTCAGGGTCAGGGAATCCCCAGGTTAGAGAGCGCCATGGCGGCGTATCTCGTACCGGGTTCGAGCCCTTGGCCCTCTTCCAAGAAGGCCACGTTGCCATCCCAGAAGGACCGACTCACAGCGCCGCTGTTAGAGAAGTCTTTTGGGTTGGGAGCCCAAGCTGTAGCAGCAGCTAACAACATTGCCCTCTTGGCGGCCTCTCTGTCCCGTTTAACCACGGGTAAGACAGAGATGGCACCGGAGGAGGTGGAGGAGGCGTCCAGAATTTCTGGCGCCATACTCCACCTTACACAGGCGTCCGCAGTCTGCGCGGGGAGATCCATGGCCACTTCGGTGGTCGGGGAACGACACCTCTGGTTGTCTTTGACTTCCATGAAAGAGGCAGACAGGACGTCTCTCTTGAACGCCCCCCTCTCTGACGACGGCCTCTTTGGGGTCGCAGTCAAAGAGGCGACGGAGCGTTTTTCGAAGTTGGAGGAGGAGAAGAAGCAGTTGGCCAAGCACCTGCCATTGGCAGGACGACTCGGCCCCCCTCCTCCCCAAAGGCCATCTACCTCCGCCCCTCTAAGTAGACCGGGGTCTACGACGAGGCGGCGTAATCGGCGTCATCCGGCGGCCACGAGCAGCAAGGGAGCGGGCTCGGCCCTCCCAGCAGCTACGGTAGCCCCACTACAGCCAGCGAGGGAGGTGACGAGGACGCCGACCTGGCCCTCCAAGGGAGGCAAGAGGAGGCGTACATGACGGGACACGGGGGAGAGGATGGAGGACGCATCGATGGTGTCGAACGTGCCCACTGTTCCCCCCCACCCTTCGGTTGAAGGGACGGGTGCTGATGTAAATGCTTTTGTTGATGTGTTTAATAAAGAGTTGGCTCCACCTGACTTTGTAAAAAAAGAGCCTCTTTTCCATAATACGTCCGAGAGCGTTCAAATCTCACCCTCTCTTCCTTACCTCTCTAAGAGCCGTTCAGCCCACCGAGGGTGCGTTGCTGAACAGGCACTAAGAGTAGGTATCCAGAAGACCTCAATCAGGTCGTCACATCACACTTCACGTATAAGAAGTGCTTTACATAGAAGGCAGCAGTCCCGGTCAGATTCTGACATGAGGATGCAGCCGCTATTTGGGGATGGCGCACTAGCACAGACTAAGGTCTCCACTAGTACGAGCCAGACCCATGCTGCGTTCACGGAGGGCCCGATTACCGCGGTCACCAAGGTGCCCAGAGTATCGGCGCCCACAGGCATTGTAACACAGCAGCTATCTGGGGACGGCGCATTATCGCAGTCCAAGGTCTCTGTTAATGCGATTCAGACCCATGCTACGTTCACGGAGGGCAGGATTACTAGCGTTATGGGTATAACCAAAGTATCAGCTCCCCTGACAGAACGAGCCAGTACTCACCACACTGAGCGTGAATCAACCCACCAGGGGTGCAGAGTTGAACACACACAGAAGGTGAAAGTTAAGAAGGTATCAAGGCGCCGCCTTGTTTTACCTCATAGAGACCTCATACTACAGACTTCTAGGAGTACTGTAGTGAAGAGGCTCTGATAGCGAATTGCAGTCACCTAAGATGACGCAATCGCTTGCTGGGGATGGTGCCCTGCCGCAGGCTGTGGCCTCGGTCAGCGCAATTCAGACCCGCGATGCGTTCAAGGAGGGCAAGAATACGACGGTTACGGGTTTAACCGACGTCCCTACTCCTCTTTCTTTCTCAGAACGCATTTCCTCTCCCTTTCACGGGAGGCCCACCTTGGGCTGTTCCACCACTTCAATGTTGGGGAACAGTGGCGGTAAGGGCCATAGAGGAATACAGGTCCTTCCTACTGGATGCACCACAGCTTCGCGCCCAGCCACTTTCTCTGCATTGCTGGCAGTGGCGAAGAAGCTGCACCCTCTCACGCTGGCTAGAACAGACATTGCAGAAGGGTTATGCTCTCCAATTCCACCGGACCCCACCCCCGTTCAGGGGAGTGGTGGAGACGGTGATGAAATAATATCCGACAATACCTTTTTAATTCTATGCGCTATACATTTTGCTAGAATTTTTGCATCACAACACTGAAGTGTAAGGGGCCTCCAATTTTTAAAATGGACTGGATCTTTATATTTTCCACTTGTATCCTGTTTCAGTAATAATGAGATCAGACCTTCTTCTTGAGTGTCAGATAATCTGGTTAAAACATAGGAGTGGTTAAAACATGCTAATAGCGGTCCTCTTAGTTTATCAAAAAAGGTTTGGTATACTTCGACTGGTATGCCATCCAACCCTGGAGTTTTTCCAGACTTAAAGTCTTTAATTGCATCCAGAAGTTCCTCCTTTGTAATTTCACCTTCACATGAGTCTTTCTGTTTGGCTGTTAATTTTACATTATCAATAAAAAAAAAATCTCTACAATTAGCTTCAGTTAGAGGAGATGGAGGCGACTGAAATGAAAACATATGCTTAAAGTACCTTGTTTCCTTCTTCAGAATATCATTTGATGAATCATGGGTTACTCATTTGGTTAATCATGGGTAGCATTCCTATGTTGAAGATTAAAAAAGAATTTGGTGCATTTTTCCCCATATTCCATCCTGTTTGCTTTATTTCTATAATATATTACACTTGATCTTTCTTGAGTAAGTTTCTCCATTTCTTTTAGTTTTTCCTCTAATTTATTCTGAGCCTCTATGTTACAGTTTTTATTGCCATCTATCTGTTCTGTTAGACTTTCTATTTCCTTTGTTAGTATAAACTCTTTTGACCTAAATTTATTTTGTTTTCGAGATGAGTACTGAATTGCATGGCCTCTAAAGGCACATTTAAAGGTGTCCCATACAATAAGGGGATTTGCTGTACCTATGTTATGTCGGAAAAAGTCAGTTATAAATTCCTTTGTCCTAGTTAAAAATAAATTATCATCCAATAGGCTTTGATAAAATTTCCAATATCCTTGCCCACGTGGAAATTCAGTAAGAGTAATGTATATGCCAATTATATGATGGTCTGACCGCATTCTGTCCCCTATCAACACTTTTTAAACTTTTGTTGCCAAAGAGAATGAGATAAGAAAGAAGTCAAGACGACTAGCTTGATTGAGTCTCCGCCATGTATATCTCACTAGATCAGGATATTTAAGCCTCCATATATCTACTAGTTCTAATGTATCCATGACATTCACGATTTCCTTAAGAGCATGTGGGTGATTGTTTGTGGTGTGATTTCCTTTACGGTCCATTGAGCTATTTAAAACAGTATTATAATCCCCCACCATAATAATATTGTCTTGAATTGCTTGCAGGGTTGATAATGTATTATATATATTGTCAAAGAAGTGTGGATCATCATTATTTGGTCCGTAAATGTTAATGAGCCATATCTGTTTATTGTCCAATAACATATTTAAAATAATCCATCTACCTTGCGTATCTATTTGGACAATTTGCACATTCGGATCGAAATTGCCCATGGGAGAAGTATATTTCGCTCCCCCATTCCTTTTTCCACACAACTTCATCTAGAATTGTTGAATGAGTTTCCTGTAAACAATATATATTATATTCCTTCTCTTTGAGCCATGTAAATATTGTTCTTCTTTTGTTATTATCAGCTAAGCCATTACAATTATAACTGGCTAATTTCATCATACACCATAATGAGATACAAGTTTCAAGTCTATTTATCATTATATATGTTTGTAAATTTACCATAAAAATGATTGAGTGTCCATATAGCTGTACCATGATATTTGCATTGCTACTAAGTATCCCTTCAATTGTTCTCCACTAATTCCACCGCTAAAGCCCCTCCCCATCCCAAGTTGAGCCGTCATCCCAGTGATCGGCATCCCACCCACATCCCTCCGGATCCCTAGGGTCCCGAGAGGCCAGGACCCATCCATCGAAAACAGCACACAGTGCCACGCACAAAACAGAAGCAGATTAGCCACCAAAAGCATTTCCAATGCTGTCACCTCTATATAAGTACATGTCCAGGCCCGTCTGAAGTTTGCTAGAGTGCATTTGGATGATCCAGAAGAGGATTGGGAGAATGTCATATGGTCAGATGAAACCAAAATAGAACTTTTTGGTAAAAATTCAACTCGTCGTGTTTAGAGGACAAAGAATGCTGAGTTGCATCCAAAGAACACCATACCTACTGTGAAGCATGGGGGTGGAAACATCATGCTTTGGGGCTGTTTTTCTGCAAAGGGACCAGGACGACTGATCCGTGTAAAGGAAAGAACGAATGGGGCCATGTATCGTGAGATTTTGAGTGAAAACCTCCTTCCATCAGCAAGGGCATTGAAGATGAAACGTGGCTGGGTCTTTCAGCATGACAATGATCCCAAACACACCGCCCGGGCAACGAAGGAGTGGCTTCGTAAGAAGCATTTCAAGGTCCTGGAGTGGCCTAGCCAGTCTCCAAATCTCAACCCCATAGAAAATCTTTGGAGGGAGTTGAAAGTCCGTGTTTGTCACGATCGTCTAAAGGAGCGGACCAATACGCAGCGCGTGGAGTGAACATGATGACTTTATTAAATAAAGCACAACACGAGAAAACAAAACAAATGACGATACGTGAAGTCCTCTGACACCGACAGAAACATAGAAACACTGGAACAATAACCCACAAAACAAAGGAGAAAACACACAGAATATATATGGCTCCCAATCAGAGATAACGAGCCGACAGCTGACACTCGTTACCTCCGATTGGGAGTCATATGACTAAACAAGCACAAAACCCAAACATAGAAATGAAACAACTAGATCCCCAACATAGAAATACCCTCAAACAAACGAAAATGAACAACCCTGGCTCAAATATCCAAGTCTATGGAGCCAGAGTGTCACAGTACCCCCCCCTAAAGGTGCGAACTCCGGGCGCACCAACATCAGGACTAGGGGAGGGTCTGGGTGGGCGTCTGTCCACGGTGGCGGCTCTGGCCCCGGTCGTGATCCCCACCCCACCACAGTCACAACCTGCTTCGGTAGCCTCCTCCCAATGACCACCCTCCAACTAACCCCACCTGGACTAAGGGACAACACCGGACTAAGGGGCAGCATCGGCCTAAGGGGCAGCACCGGGATAAGGGGCAGCACCGGGATAAGGGGCAGCACCGGGACAAGGGGCAGCACCGGGCTAAGGGGCAGCACCGGACTAAGGGGCAGCACCGGACTACGGGGCAGTACCGGACTAAGGGGCAGTACCGGACTAAGGGGCAGTACCAGGCTAAGGGACAGCACCAGGATAAGGGACAGCACCAGGATAAGGAGCAACACCGAGCTAAGGGGCAGCACCTGACTAAATGGCGGATCCTGGCTGGCTGGCTCTGGCGGATCCTGGCTGGCTGGCGGATCCTGGCTGGACGGCTCTGACGGATCCCGGCTGGACGGCTCTGGCGGATCCCGGCTGGACGGCTCTGGCGGATCCTGGCTGGACGGCTCTGGCGGATCCTGGCTGGACGGCTCATGGCTGGCTGACGGATCTGGCTGCTCATGGCTGGCTAACGGATCTGGCTGCTCATGGCTGGCTGACGGATCTGGCTGCTCATGGCTGGCTGACGGATCTGGCTGCTCATGGCTGGCTGACGGATCTGGCTGCTCATGGCTGGCTGACGGATCTGGCTGCTCATGGCTGGCTGACGGATCTGGCTGCTCATGGCTGGCTGACGGATCTGGCTGCTCATGGCTGGCTGACGGATCTGGCTGCTCATGGCTGGCTGACGGATCTGGCTGCTCATGGCCGACTGACGGATCTGGCTGATCCTGTCTGGCAGAAGGCTCTGGCTGATCCTGTCTGGCAGAAGGCTCTGGCTGATCCTGTCTGGCAGAAGGCTCTGGCTGATCCTGTCTGGCAGAAGGCTCTGGCTGATCCTGTCTGGCGGAAGGCTCTGGCTGATCCTGTCTGGCGGAAGGCGCTAGCGGCTCCGGTCTGGCGGACGGCTCTGATGGCTCATGGCAGACGGGCGGCTTTGCAGGCTTTGGGCAGACGGGCAGTTCAGGCCCCGTTGGGCAGACGGCAGACTCTGGCCGTCTGAGGCGCATCGTAGGCCTGGTGCGTGGTGCCGGAACAGGAGGTACCGGGCTGAGGACACGCATCTCAGGGCTAGTGCGGGGAGAAGCAACAGGGCATGCTGGACCCTGGGGACGCACCGTAGGCCTGATGCGTGGTGCCGGAACTGGAGGTACCGGGCTGAGGACACGCATCTCAGGGCTAGTGCGGGAAGCAGCAACAGGGCATGCTTGGCCCTGGGGACGCACCGCAGGCCTGATGCGTGGTGCCGGAACTGGAGGTACCGGGCTGAGGACACGCATCTCAGGGCTAGTGCGGGGAGTCGGAACAGGGCATGCTGGACCCTGGGGACTCCCATAACGCCTAGTGCGGGGAGCCGGAACAGGGCATGCTGGACCCTGGGGACTCACCTCACGACTAGTGCGGAGAGCAGGAACAGGCCGGGCTGGGCTGGCGACGCGCACCGTATCCCTGGTGCGAGTGGCCGGAACAGGCCGGGCCGGGCTGGTGAAGCGCACCGTATCCCTGGTGCGTGGAGTAGGAACAGGCCGGGCTGGGCTGGCGAAGCGCACCGTATCCCTGGTGCGTGGAGTAGGAACAGGCCGGGCTGAGCTGGCGACGCGCACCGTATCCCTGGTGCGAGTGGCCGGAACAGGCCGGGCCGGGCTGGCGACGCGCACCGCATCCCTGGTGCGAGTGGCCGGAATAGGCCGGACCGGACTGGCGTAGCACACCGTGGACCTGGTGCTTGGAGTAGGAACAGGCCGGTCCGTACCGGGAACACACACCACTGGCCTCAACCGAGGATCAGGAACGGGCCGGACCGGACTGGCAACACACATCAGTCCTTCACGCCGTGCCACACACACTTCCCTCCTTCCACTCGCCAATGGCTCCCGTACTCCGTTAGCCTTCTCTCCTTTTCTCCCTGTGGCAGCCTCCTGCTGCCCAGCTGCCCAAGCCATGTGCCCCCCCCAAAAAATTTCTTGGGGTTGCCTCTCGTCCTTCCGACGAAAAACCTGCTGCCGCCGTTGCTCCTCTCGTCGTCGCCTCTCCACCGTCTCGCTCCATGGTCGGCGATCCATACCGTCCAGGATCTCCTCCCAAGTCCAGGACCCTTTACCGTCCAACAGTTCCTCCCATGTCCAGACCCTTTGCTCCTGGACGCGCTGCTTGGTCCTTTTATGGTGGGTTATTCTGTCACGATCGTCTAAAGGAGCGGACCAATACGCAGCGCGTGGAGTGAACATGATGACTTTATTAAATAAAGCACAACACG
Source organism: Coregonus lavaretus (assembly GCF_964263955.1). Lineage (NCBI taxonomy): Eukaryota > Metazoa > Chordata > Actinopteri > Salmoniformes > Salmonidae > Coregonus > Coregonus lavaretus. The sequence continues at coordinate 21,336,123 of NC_140003.1, forward strand.
AGAAAACAAAACAAATGACGATACGTGAAGTCCTCTGACACCGACAGAAACATAGAAACACTGGAACAATAACCCACAAAACAAAGGAGAAAACACACAGAATATATATGGCTCCCAATCAGAGATAACGAGCCGACAGCTGACACTCGTTACCTCCGATTGGGAGTCATATGACTAAACAAGCACAAAACCCAAACATAGAAATGAAACAACTAGATCCCCAACATAGAAATACCCTCAAACAAACGAAAATGAACAACCCTGGCTCAAATATCCAAGTCTATGGAGCCAGAGTGTCACAGTGTTGCCCAGCGACAGCCCCAAAACATCACTGCTCTAGAGGAGATTTGCATGGAGGAATGGGCCAAAATACCAGCAACAGTGTGTGAAAACCTTGTGAAGACTTACATTGACGAAATACTTATTTTCCACCATAATTTGCAAATAAATTCATTACAAATCCTACAATGTGATTTTCTGGAAAACATTTTTCTCATTTTGTCTGTCATAGTTGACTTGTACCTATGATGAAAATTACAGGCCTCTCTCATCTTTTTAAGTGGGAGAACTTGCACAATTGGTGGCTGACTAAATACTTTTTCCCCCCACTGTATCTATTCAAATATCTTGCATATCTTATTTTCTATCATTATCAATGAATATGTGTAATAATGTCGGCAGTTCATACGTAGGATTTTAACATATAACCCGGATTGCCATTGTATTACATTTAATTTATTGACAAGCAATTATTATCCTAGCAAATAATTACCGTGGTCCATCCCATACCACCCCCCAACATCCCCACCCCCCACAACAGATGCCGGACAAACACACACGCATATACTCACATACTCCAACACACTCATCCCCCCTCCTCCACAATCCACCATAAAATCAGATACTCAACGGTTGTTATATCCCAGAGCCCAACTCAAGAAAGGACCTGATTTACGAGTGCACATACAGTTACAGCTGATTGAGAAAGCATGCAAGATTGATCAGAAATTGACAACAATGTCAGATTTGATTAATCTACTTAATCTATGTCAAGTGGTCATACTTACCATGTAGGTTTATGGAAGGGGGTGAGGCCTACGAGCCTCCTAGGTTTTGTATTGAAGTCAATGTACCCAGAGGACAGAAGCTAGCTGTCCTCAGGCTACACCATGGTGCTGCCCCAGAGAGTGCTGTTGAAGTTACTATAGACCGTCATTGCAAAACAGTGTGTTTTAATCAATTATTTGGTGACATATGAATATATTTAGAATAGTTTTATCAAAAAATGATCACTTTTTTAGTGTTTCACAATTTTTACTGAGGAGGATGGTCCTCCACTTCCTACTCTGAGGAGCCTCCACTGCAGTAAAGACAATTATCCCTGTTTTACATGGCTTCAACTATGTGAAATTAGTGAAAATCTAATTTTTTAAGTATATAATGATGTGACATAACACACTGCGCACTGCAGACAGACTGTGGTTGGTCGTTAGTTCTGGGATTGGATGTGGTGGTTGATGATGATGGTTATCCACAGATTTGACTGATGATGAGTCATCATACTACACTTCACTGTACTGTTTTTAGAAACTGAGCCCTATTGCCCAGTCATTACTTATACTTTCATGCACAGATTAACCATGAAATAAATAAATAAACATTCACTGCAAATTGCTTCAGTGACCCATATCCAAAGACAGCTAAGCATTGATATCAAAGGGTAAAGTAACAGGAACTCATATACAGTGAGGGAAAAAAGTATTTGATCCCTTGCTGATTTTGTACGTTTTCCCACTGACAAAGAAATGATAAGTCTATAATTTTAATGGTAGGTTTATTTGAACAGTGAGAGACAGAATAACAACAAAAAAATCCAGAAACACGCATGTAAAAAATGTTATACATTGATTTGCATTTGAGGGAAATAAGTATTTGACCACCTCTCAATCAGAAAGATTACTGGCTCCCAGGTGTCTTTTATACAGGTAACGAGCCGAGATTAGAAGCACACTATTAAAGGGAGTGCTCCTAATATCAGCTTGTTACCTGTATAAAAGACACCTGTCAACAGAAGCAATCAATCAATCAGATTCCAAACTCTCCACCATGGCCAAGACCAAAGAGCTCTCCAAGGATGTCAGGGACAAGATTGTAGACTTACACAAGGCTGGAATGGGCTACAAGACCATCGCCAAGCAGCTTGGTGAGAAGGTGACAACAGTTGGTGCGATTATTCGCAAATGGAAGAAACACAAAATAACTGTCGATCTCCCTCGGCCTGGGGCTCCATGCAAGATCTCACCTCGTGGAGTTGCAATGATCATGAGAACGGTGAGGAATCAGCCCAGAACTACACGGGAGGATCTTGTCAATGATCTCAAGGCAGCTGGGACCATAGTCACCAAGAAAACAATTGGTAGCACACTACGCCGTGAAGGACTGAAATCCTGCAGCGCCCGCAAGGTCCCCCTGCTCAAGAAAGCACATATACAGGCCCGTCTGAAGTTTGCCAATGAACTGCTAAGGGGAGAGGACAACTTCACCGCATCAAAGGGACGATGGACGGGGCCATGTACTGTCAAATCTTGGGTGAGAACTTCCTTCCCTCAGCCAGGGCATTGAAAATGGGTCGTGGATGGGTATTCCAGCATGACAATGACCCAAAACACATGGCCAAGGCAACAAAGGAGTGGCTCAAGAAGAAGCACATTAAGGTCCTGGAGTGGCCTAGCCAGTCTCCAGACCTTAATCCCATAGAAAATCTGTGGAGGGAGCTGAAGGTTCGAGTTGCCAAACGTCAGCCTCGAAACCTTAATGACTTGGAGAAGATCTGCAAAGAGGGGTGGGACAAAATCCCTCCTGAGATGTGTGCAAACCTGGTGGTCAACTACAAAAAACGTCTGACCTCTGTGATTGCCAACAAGGGTTTTGCCACCAAGTACTAAGTCATGTTTTGCAGAGGGGTCAAATACTTATTTCCCTCATTAAAATGCAAATCAATTTATAACATTTTTGACATGAGTTTTTCTGGATTTTGTTGTTGTTATTCTGTCTCTCACTGTTCAAATAAACCTACCATTAACATTATAGACTGATCATGTCTTTGTCAGTGGGCAAACGTACAAAATCAGCAGGGGATCAAATACTTTTTTCCTTCATTGTAGAGTTGGACACTGACCCATACAGTAGCTCAGTACAGACTAGTAAAGTGTTCCAAGGGTTATTTTATCTGGGGTGAGGCTGTAACAGGGGTTAGAACACGAACAGAAATAGCCAGCAGGAGCTCTCGCTAAATCAATCAATCAATCAAATGTATTTATAAAGCCCTTTTTACATCAGCAGATGTCACAAAGTGCTATACAGAAACCCAGCCAAAACCCAAAACAATGCAGATGGAGAAGCACGGTGGCTAGGAAAAACTCCCTAGAAAGGCAGGAACCTAGGAAGAAACCTAGAGAGGAACCAGGCTCTGAGGGGTGTCCAGTCCCCTTCTGTCTGTGCCGGGTGGAGATTATAACAGTACATGGCCATTAAGGACAGATTTTTCTCCAAGATGTTCAAACGTTCATAGAATGACCAGCAGGGTCAAATAATAATCACAGTGGTTGTAGAGGTTGCAACAGGTCAGTACATCAGGAGTAAATGTCACTTGGCTTTTCATAGCCGGGCATTTAGAGGTTGAAATAGCAGGTGCGGTAGAGAGAGAGAGTTGAAAACAGCAGATCTGGGACAAGGTAGCACGTCTGGTGAACAGGTCAGGGTTCCATAGCCGCAGGCAGAAGAGTTGAAACTGGAGCAGCAGCACGACCAGGTGGACTGGGGACAGCAAGGAGTCATCAGGCCAGGTAGTCCTGAGGCATGGTCCTAGGGCTCAGGTCCTCCAAGAGGGGAGAGGGAGAGAGAGATAATTAGAGGGAGCATACTTAAATTCACACAGGACACCGGATAAGACAGGAGAATAACACCAGATATAACAGACTGACCCTAGCCCCCCGGCACATAGACTATTGCAGCATAGATACTGGAGGCTGAGACAGGGGGGGGGGTCGGGAGACACTGTAGCCCTGTCCGACGATACCCCCGGACAAGGCCAACCAGGCAGGATATAACCCCACCCACTTTGCCAAAGCACAGCCCCCACACCACCAGAGGGATATCAACAGACCACCAACCTACTACCCTGAGACAAGGCTGAGTATAGTCCACGAAGATCTCCTCCACTGCACGAGCCCGAGGGGGCGACAAACCGGACAGGAAGATCACATCAGTGACTCAACCCACTAGGGGTGTAACGATTCGTTTTAACAACGATTCGATTTGTATCACGATTCGTGGTTGTCGATACGATTCAAGGACGATATTGGTTCATTTAGAACGATACGATCCGAAACGATTCAGTGACTTGAAATCGATTCAGTAACCTTTTAGCCAAAAATTCAACCAGTGTGACTGAAATAAATACCTGGATACTGGACAGTGCAGGTGAAGTTTCCTAGATTCCTGTTTCTTGTAAGGACCGCAATGGTGGCTTGATAATTTCTCGCTCGTCGGCTTCTCCTCTGTCGTCCGCCATGCTATGTTTTGTTGTCTTTGCGCCTTTGCGCTGCTGCTGGCGCGGGGCGATGACGTCACGGATAGGCAGACTGAATCGAGTAATGTTTAAAGCCTTTATCATTAAAAGTGCTAAGAAAAAACATCCATATAAAGTCTGACGTGCTTAAATCCAATGGGTTATTTCCTAGTATCGATACAATCGATTTATTACATTTTAAAACGATATTAGATTGATATATGTTGTCCAAAAGGCCAACTCGCCGAGCACAGATCGATGTAGTTGGATCATAGGAATATAAATCGATACATCGATGTAGTAGATGGATCGTTACACCCCTACAACCCACTCAAGTGACGCACCCCTCCTAGGGACGGCATGGAAAGCACCAGTAAGCCAGTGACTCAGCCCCCATAATAGGGTCAGAGGCAGAGAATCCCAATGGAGAGACGGGAACTGTCCAGGCAGAGACAGCAAGGGCGGTTTGTTGCTCCAGCGCCTTTCCATTCACCTTCGCACCCCTGTGCCAGACTACACTCAATCATAGGTCTTACTAAACTTTTCTCACTAACCACACACACTTCACTACATAATCCCACAGTGATTTATAGGCTGTGTTTCCTGACTGCTGTCGGATGACTGGGGGTCAGGGGAGGTCACGGAGGGACGTACCGATCTCTGCCGTCTCACCCTATCACACTACACCTGCTCAGCACTTCCCAGTGGTGGCGGTCCAGGCGGTGATGTGAGAGGAACAGTGTCTCCTTTCCTTTCCCTGCGCTATGAATGATGCTGGGATCTCCAGGTCAATCTGTGATGCTGGGAGGGAGAACTCTTTCCTCCATTTGGTCAGGATGGACGTCAAAAGACTCAGGTGTGAAGTCCACCTCCTGGCCTGAGTCCTGTTGTTACTATATGTCCTTCAATGGCTATAAAAGTCTATGATGATCATTAGGTAAAATAAGGGTAGATGGATTATGGAAGCTCCTTGTTTGCCCTTGACATGGTACAGTGTCTCCGGCGAACAGCTTATACTAAGTGTTCTAATGCATTATAAGTGCATCATTCGACATTATAAATGCACCTATAAGGCATTGTGTGTGCCTCATAAAAAGTTCCTTGTTTGCCCTTGACATTGTATAGCATACTGTCTCCACTCATGACCTGAGTGTTCTCAGTAAAAACAGTTTACACAGCTAGCTCCTGAAGATCTGTGTTCCCTGTAAAACCATGGCTACTGCGTGACTGGGAATAATTGAGTGTGTTTTTACAGAGGCATACAGAACATTTCATAACATACCCTTACCAAAAAAACAGGCTTCTGGGCAAGCAGTTGTGGCAAACATTTGGCCAATTTGCAGCAAATTTGCGGCAAGCTGTGAACTTCTGGCAAACAATTCTGGGAAACTTGTGGCGAACCTTCTGTTTGCTGCAAACTCAGTATAAATATCCAAATTAGATCAGATTTCTGGTTACTGTTTGTTAACAACATTGAAATGTTGTATCTACATAAACCAAATCACAACTTGAAATGAAATTACTTCACAGAGAAAAAAAAACATACTAAATGTAGTAAATATACTAAACAACATGTATTCAATGTATTTAACAGATACAAATAAATCCAATACATCTTGAAATCAGCATGGTAATAAAGAAAACACTGGATATTTCCCAAATAAATTGTTGAATCTTTCTATGTAGCTACAACATTTACATGAGAGAAATGTGAACACTATGGGGATGTTGATCTTAGGATGTTTAAAGGGACAATTACATAATTATTTACAATAATCTCAAAGTGCATAAAATAAACAAAAACCAAATAGAAATAAAATTGACACAACTAGACAGGGCAACTGACACAAAGAACCCAACTGACGCTACAAGGGACAAGGACACCACAGAGCACAGCTATCAACAGAAAGCCTTCCTAAAGAGAAAAGTCTGATTTAAAGGAGCCCAGAGTCTGTGGTGCCTTCAGGTGGTCCGGGAGGGCATTCCGGAGGATGGGGGGCGGTCGAGCTTAAAGCCCGATCCCCCAAGGAGCGGCGCTTGGTCCAGGGGTCGTGAAGGAGCAGTCTTGACCTGAGGGTGTGGGTGGGGTTATGGCGGGAGAGCAGTTCTTTGAGATAAGGAGGGGCTGGAAAGTCAGTAGGAGGGTTTTGAATTCAATCCGGAATGAGACGGGGATCCAGTGCAGCGATGCCAGGATGTGGGTGATGTGATGGTGTTGCCACACTCTCATCAGGCAGTTTCTACATACAGTTGGGTGTCATCAGTATAGCAGTGGAATGACATTCCATGCCAGCTGATGACACGACCGAGAGGGAGCATGTACAGGACGAACAGGATGGGTCCAAGAACAGATCCTTGTGGGACACCGCAGGTGACATGGTGGGTCCAGTACCTGGAAACACCTAGCGACAAATACTCAGTCCTGTCAGAGAGGTAGGAGTGGAACCAGCTCAGAGCTGGTCCTGACAGTCCGATGGTGTCCTGGAGGCGTTCCAGGAGGATGGGGTGGTCAACTGTGTCAAACGCTGATCAGGAGACAGGGGGTGCCTGCATCAGCCGCCATCAGCAGGTTGTTGGTGACCCTGATTAGGACCATTTCAGTGCTGTGGGCCGGCCAGAAACCTGACTGGAACTTCTCAAAATGTAATAGGTTGTTATGATTGAGATAGGCCTGGAGCTGTACAGCAACCACTTTTTCCAACACCTTGGAGAGGAAGGAGAGGTTGGATATTGGCCTGTAATTGGCCAGCACTTCCAGGTACAGGGTGGGCTTCTTCAGAAGGGGGCTGATGACAGCGGTCTTAAATGCAGGTGGGACACTGCCAGATTGGAGGGAGTGGTTAACAATATGGATTATGCAGGGGTGCATAATTTGAGCAGGGCTGTTGGAATAGGATCCAAGGTACAGGAGGTTTTCATTATGGAGATAGTTTTCTCAATACCTCCCTGGGTGACTTCAAGGAAGCAGGCGAGAGACCGAGGTGCCGTTGGTGGAGGGTCAAGGGTGGGAGGAGAGAGTAGTAGAGCTGGAGATGAGAGACCTTATGTTGCTGACCTTTGTTTAAAAAAAGTAAATGAAGCTGTTAAACTGCTCTTCCGTTGTCTCGATGGGCAACTGGGACTGTGGTTTCAAAAGATGGTTTATGGTGGAAAACAGGTGCTTTGAGTTTCCAGGAATGTCTACCGTGCCTCGTTCAGGGCCTTGGAATAGGCCCTTTGGTGCTCTTGAAAGGTCCGTTTGTAGACGCCGGTCCAGGATGCGTCAGTGGATTTCATTTTTTAGTTCTGGAGTAAACCAGGGAGCTGAGCGAGCAAATGCGACGTCCTGTGTTCTTATGGCATGGAGGTCAGGCACACTGCTCAGGTATTGGTTGTAAAACTTCACAGTTTCATCCACTGACAAAACAAGCTGTAGGAGACAGGTTCAATATGTCCTCTGACAGGCTGGGTCTGTTTTTCCAGTTCCGGAAACACATGCAATGCTTGGACTTGGTTAGAAGGGGAAAGAATGTCAAGTCCAGTGTGGTCAGACACATCGAGGTCATAGACCTGAATGCTTTTGATGAGGGTGGAGTCAGTGATGACCAGGTCAAATATGTGCCCACGGGTGTGAGTGGGGACATCATTGCTTTCATGGCTTCCACTTTGTGAAATGGGTGAAAATCTATTTTGAAAGCAGATAATGTGACAAAACACACTGTGCACTGCACTGCAGACAGACTGTGGTTGGTCATTAGTGCTGGGTTTGGATGTGGTGGTTGATGATGATGGCCACCCTTAGATTTGACTGATGACTCATCATACTACACTCTTCATGGTACTGTTTTTAGAAACGGGAGAGTGGGTGACTGAGTGAGGGAGTTAGGTTTGTATGGGTATAGGCATGACTGACTGACTGTTCAGATACCATGCTCTCCCAGTTTAACACAAACGTTTTTTGCTTTGTTTGCATAAGACCTTCACTTTTCATTATCATCACAATTGCTGTACAGCAATTTAACACCCACCGAAGTGAACTGGCCCAATCAATAAACAACATAATTGTGTATATGAGCACATCTTTAAAGGCTCAGTGCAGCCAAAAACATGATTTTCCTGCGAGGTTGGAATAATACAGTGAAATTATGGAAATGCCCTTTTAGTGTAAGAGCTATTTGAAAGGACCGCCTGAAATTTCAGCCTGTTTTGGTGGGATCAAGTTTTGGACTGCCTGGTGACATCACCAGGCGGTACATTAGTTAATAGAACAATAAGACAGAGTTCCAAACCTCTCTGACAATAACTAAATACATTTTGTTTCTTTTTGACAATTTACATTTAAAACAATCACTTTAAGTTACTTAATTGTTACCCAGAAATGATTTGATATTGAGATAAAAACAGCTGCATTGGACCTTTAATTCTCAGTGCTAAGAGCCTGGATTTGAATCACAAGCTAAAAGAGAATACATTTATTAGGGGAATCAGAATAAAAATTGAATAAATCGAATCTCTCCACTCTGCTTTGTAATGCCTATTACTTTACTAGAGATTCATATTTTGATATAAAAGCATATTATGGAAATAGACTAATGCTACATAGAATTTATATCAGTGCTTTTCAAGGACCCAAAGGCAGTACTATGAATATGGAACATGGATTATTTAAATGAGGACTTGTACAGTAAGTGGGTTGATACATTTTTGAGAGGCATCCTCCTGACGGTTTCTTTCAGGACACCTCTGTGTGTGGGAGTACCACGCATGCGCCAAATCGAGGTATTCGGGGGAATGCGCACGGTGGAGGTACTGTCTGGACTTTCCACCGTGGTTGCACCAATGGAAACACCGAGACACCTACCCTGACACTCCTGCGACCACCCCGTGAGAACCCTCTGCGGCCATGAAAAGGTGGGGTTGTGGAGTGCTAACCAGGGAATACCTAACACAACATGGAAGCAGGAGACTCAATCATAAAAAAAAGTGACTTGCTCGCGATGAGTCTTGTGTGTAACCATAGTGACTGGTGCTGTAACCTCCCTAACGAACCCAGACCCTAATGGTCGACTGTCAAGTGCTCTGATGGGGAGTGGAATGGATAGGGGAACCAATGTAATGCCTAGACTGTGTGAAAATGACCTGTCCATAAAGTTCCCAGCTGCGCCTGAATCGACCAGCGCCTTACTCTGGGGAACTACAATGTAATCAGGAAAGTGGATGGGTAGGGTAGAGTGCAAGGCAGAGGGCTCTGAACAAGTGTTGGTGGTCGATACCTGGGGTGACGCGAGAGTGCCCTGCCTGCCGCCTCCACCTTCTCATTCTACGATGGGGCCGGGCTGATGCTGGAATAGTAAAGCTCCAGTTGGAGGAGGAATCCCTGGCAGAGAGCAGCTGTCCCGTCGAAATCCCGTGGTCGGGATATATGGATCACTCTGGGTGCTGGGGTGTGGGTGGCTGGATCCGGTCGCCCAGCTAGTCCCGACAGATCGGGTCCTCTCCTCTCCAGGCGTTGGACGACCTGGAGAACCTGATCCATCGCTTCTCCCAAGCTGGCTAGCATCGTCGAATGCTCCTAGACCAGTGCCACGACTCCAGGCATGCGCTCCTCTCCTGCTGACTCCATGGCGGGTGTGTGATTCTGTGTTCCGGAATCAATTCTGTATTCTGTGATTTACCCTCCTGCGCCTGACTCCTTCAAAACACCCATCACAGAATCACACACCAGGACAAGAGGGCAGAGGGATACTTATACAAGTACTAATGAGAGAATATGAACCAGGTGTGTATAATAAACAAGACAAAACAAATGGAATGATGAGATGAGGAGCGGCAGTGGCTAGAAGGCCGGTGACGACGAACGCTGAAGCCTGCCCGAACCAGGAGAGGCGGCAGCTTCGGAGGAAGTCGTGACAACCGCGCAGGAAGGAGACACGTTCTGTCTCCTAGAGATGAACGTATTTTGGTGCGAAAAGTGCATATGAATCCCAGGAGAGCAGCAAAGGACCTTGTAAGGATGCTGGAGGTCACAGGTACAAAAGTATCTACAGTTGAAGTCGGAAGATTACATACACTTAAAACTTGTTTTTCAACCACTGCACACATTTCTTGTTAACAAACTATAGTTTTGGCAAGTCGGTTAGGACATCTACTTTGTGCATGACACAAGTAATTTTTCCAACAATTGTTTACAGACAGATTATTTCACTTATAATTCACTGTATCACAATTCCAGTGGGTCAGAAGTTTACATACACTAAGTTGACTGTGCCTTTAAACAGCTTGGAAAATTCCAGAAAATTATGTCATGGCTTTAGAAGCTTCTGATAGGCTAATTGACATAATTTGAGTCAATTGGAGGTGTACCTGTGGATGTATTTCAAGGCCTACCTTCAAACTCAGTGCCTCTTTGCTTGACATCATGGGAAAATCAAAAGAAATCAGCCAAGACCTCAGAAAACAAATTGTAGATCTCCACAAGTCTGGTTCATCCTTGGGAGCAATTTCCAAATGCCTGAAGGTACCACGTCCATCTGTACAAACAATAGTACACAAGTATAAACACCATGGGACCACGCAGCCATCATACCGCTCAGGAAGGAGACGTGTTCTGTCTCCTAGAGAATAACGTACTTCGGTGCGAAATGTGCAAATCAATCCCAGAACAACAGCAAAGGACCTTGTGAAGATAATGGAGGAAACAGGTACAAAAGTATCTATATCCACAGTAAAACTAGTCCTATATCGACATAACCTGAAAGGCCGCTCAGCAAGGAAGAAGCCACTGCTCCAAAACCGCCATAAAAAAGCCAGACTACGGTTTGCAACTGCACATGGGGACAAAGATCGTACTTTCTGGAGAAATTTCCTCTGGTCTGATGAAACAAAAATAGAACTGTTTGCCCATAATAACCATCGTTATGTTTGGAGGAAAAAGGGGGTGTCTTGCAAGCCGAAGAACACCATCCCAACATTGAAGCATGGGGGTGGCAGCATCATGCTGTGTGGGTGCTTTGCTGCAGGAGGGACTGGTGCACTTCACAAAATAGATGGCATCATGAGGAAGGAAAATTATGTGGATATATTGAAGCAACATCTCAAGACATCAGTCAGGAAGTTAAAGCTTGGCCGCAAATGGGTCTTCCAAATGGACAATAACTCCAAGCATACTTCCAAAGTTGTGACAAAATGGCTAAAGGACAACAAAGTCAAGGTATTGGAGTGGCCATCACAAAGCCCTGACCTCAAACCTATAGAACATTTGTGGGCAGAACTGAAAAGTGTGTGCGAGTAAGGAGGCCTACAAACCTGACTCAGTTACACCATCTCTGTTAGGAGGAATGGGCCAAAATTCACCCAACTTATTGTGGGAAGCTTGTGGGAGGCTACCCGAAATGTTTGACCCAAGTTAAACAATTTAAAGGCAATGCTACCAAATACTAATTGAGTGTATGTAAACTTCTGACCCACTGGGAATGTGATGAAAGAAAAAAAAGCTGAAATAAATCATACTCTCTACTTTTATTCTGACATTGCACATTCTTAAAATAAAGTGGTGATCCTAACTGACCTAAGACAGGCACATTTTTACTAGGATTAAATGTCAGGAATTGTGAAAAACTGAGTTTAAATGTGTTTGGCTAAGGTGTATGTAAACTTCCGACTTCAACTGTATATGCTATCTTATTGAACAAGCAACATAACTAAAATAATGATGTGTGCGCTAGGCATCTCTCTCCAGCTCTCTCCAGGTTGTTGTGCTGCTTGGCTGGCCTGCTGCTGCCTGTGCACGAGCTGAGCGCCTGCTGCTGACGTCACTCACAATGCACTTTTGCAGCCAGGCACGTGTGTTGTGACTGAGTGTGTGACAGAGAAAATCGGTTTTGTGTCATTTAGAGGGAAAATGCGTGTATTTTAGCGTTTGAGTCACTTTTCAAAGGTTGCTAAAAGTTCCAAATACATTTTTAAAAGTAGCTACATTTGTTGCTAGGTGGTGTTTAAAAAAAAAGTTGCCAGGGTAGTCTGAAAAGTTGTTAAATCTAGCAACAAAATTGCTAAATTGGCATCACTGGTTGAGGCAAGCTGAAGTTCGGAAACCGAAGTCTACGCCCCTATGTCAGTGACGGGTCAACAGTAGGGATTCTTCAATTAAGTGTTTATCATTCAACGACAGACGAGTCGTTTTCATGCAAATCTTTCACTTGAGAAATTCTGCACCAAACATCTTAGTTAGATGTAAAATTGCAAGACTAAGACCTCTTTTGAAAAAATTGCAGAACTAATGACAGAATTAATTCTACAGCGTCTCAAGATGGACAAACAGTACTATTGATGATATTTCTCATTTTTCAAGTGATGGTCTTTTAAGGGTGTATGTGAACACACTCGTTCGGTTCGCCTAGCCAAGTTTGGCTAAGCGCCAGCCGAATCAAAGCATGTGGAAGCCTTAAGGCAGTTGGGTGTGTGTGGGAGTAACAACTAGCAAACCTAATCTACCGACCATGACAGTCACAGTGGGTCCCCTGAGACTACCCACTGTCAGCAGTCCAGAGGAACCTTCATTCAGGCCCTCTACACAGACAGGTAGGGAGGCATGTTGCCAAATGTCAGTCAGTAAGCAAGTCCGTCAGTGAGTGTGGAGACAGTCCGGAGACAAAGATTTGGAGACACAAACATTTTGGCTCTGTTCTACACAAAATTTATAACATCTCTTTCAGATGGCCGTGAACAAAGGGGCCAGAAAAATTTGACGGAATCAGCACTTTTCCTAAATTAAAACTGTCCTCAAGGTTGTAGAGTGTGCTAAAGAAGGTACAGGCTACGTGCAGAGGAAGCAAAAGTGTGTGGGTGAATAGTTCTGGGTGTATACCCGTTAGGAAGGCAGTAGCAATGAGAGGAATCTTTCATAGGGAGAGGAAGAAGCTTCGATCCACTGTATAAGACAGTACAGCAGGGTGTGACAGAATAAGGTAAGATGGCCTTCTTCCTGACTGCTCTGTACCTGCATGCCTCCTGCCTCAGCACAGCCTTCTCCCCCTTTTTAGAAGAAAGTGTGGGGCGGTACTTATGGAGCCAGATACCTGCCAAAAGGTTGAACGTACGTATCATTAGGATCGTAAGAAAATCCATATGTAAAATGTTAGGATCGTAAAAAAAGCCATGTGTGAAACATGAAACGTAAACATTAAAATAGATCTGTAAACATACAAACCCTATGTTACGACTATGAATTAACATTTACATGTTCAATTCTTACTTTACGTCTCCCTTTACTCGGTTACAGATCTTTTTTATGCGTACAAACTTTTGTCATCTGCAAAGGACATTAACCGAACGTAGCTAGTCAATCAAGCAACTCTAGCCCAGACGTTAGAGTTGCTTTGCAGCTTCCAGTTTCATTTCCAAAATAAAAGTCTAGTGCTGGTTTTAGAACTGCATTCAATATCGACGTTATACCAGTAGATGACGTAGTATAGGCTTGGGCCTTCAGTAAATGACTTGTGTGAGAATGACAAAGACACAGAAGAGCCTTGTCTAGAATAACCGCTTGAGCTGCAAAATAGAAAGTAAATATGATTTAGGCTAGGCCTATTCCACTATCTAAATATGCCATGCTGTTGTGTGTTATTTAATGGCCATATAATTGCATAATTGATATTTTTTATAGCCGTGTGGGGCTATTGTGGTGATCATGTAACCTAATGAATCACACTTTTTCCAGTATTTGGGAACATGGACTGTAGGCCTTATATTAGGAATTTTGACTGTTGTGTTACTGAATTCCACTCCGTATGAAGGCTTGTTATAGCCATTTGCGTTGCACAACCCCATCACACAGAGGTTGTATGAAGGCTTGTTATAGCCATTTGCGTTGCACAACCCCATCACACAGAGGTTATAGCCATATCAATAAATGAGACAGAACAAAATATTGATTAAGTCTTGACTATAACCTGTCCTGAGCGAAATAGCCAAGGGGTCTCAAATGGTCAAGACTATCTATAGCCTATTCTTATTGCCAGATATGTTTTCCCCATCAGCCACTGCACGTGCTTCTTCAACTATTTAGTAAAAAAATTATTTAGAGGCTATATTTAGAGGCCTGTGAGCTAGGGTCTCTTTTCAAAGGGAGCGCTATAATAAAAACAGTTATAAAACACACACAGAGTTCTAAGATTATTCCACAAGACACCAGTACCCAACATGCAATGCATACAGGTTGAAGGCCTATTTCTTATTTGGAAAGGCCTAAATTAAACATTGAATTATTAAAATGATAGGCTTTAGAATTTTGGAGAACTTAGATCATTTTGAATACACATAGATTTCAATAAACAAATGGATAAGACTTATGTTCTCTTTGATTTAGCTCCTATTGCAACTCAGACAAATGACTGAATGGATGACATACTGACTGACTGAACTGAATGAAGGATTAATGAATGGTTCAAATACTTTGCTCTGCACTTTATTTGTCTAGCAGGGGTATAATGACTATGACTGCATACCTCCAGAAGGGCATCTTCTGAGGCTGAGGGGTGCTTTTCCGAAGGCGCATGGTGCTGTGGTGCTGCATGGAGATCACAAGCTCTTCAACTGGGCAGCAGTGTCGCAATGGAGGGAATAGCCTATATGGAGACTACCTAAGACCACTGCAACAGAGTTATTGTGAAGTGTGGGAATAAGCTTATGCCAGATTTAGCCTATGTTTAACCTCTCCCTTGTTCATTTCAAAGTCCATATACTAATGACTCAATTCATATAAATCGCATGAAATTATTTTAAATTCATATTAACCCCTCCTACAGAATAGGCTTTGGCAAGATTTTGAGTGATTAAATAAATATAAAAATATTCTATAAAAAAGAAATATTTTGGGTGGCAAAAACTACAGTCGTGGTCAAAAGTTTTGAGAATGACACAAGTATTGGTCTTCACAAAGTTCGCTGCTTCAGTGTTAAGAGATATTTTTGTCAGATGTTACTATTGTATACTGAAGTATAATTACAAGCATTCCATAAGTGTCAAAGGCTTTTATTGACAATTACATTACGTTTATGCAAAGAGTCAATATTTGCAGGATTAAGGTCTGGGGAGTTTCCTGGCCATGGACCCAAAATTTCTATGTTTTGTTCCCCAAGCCACTTAGTTATCACTTTTGCCTTATGGCAAGGTGCTCCATCATGCTGGAAAAGGCATTGTTCGTCACCAAACTGTTCTTGGATGGTTGGGAGAAGTTGCTCTCGGGGGATGTGTTGGTACCATTCTTTATTCATGGCTGTGTTCTTAGGCAAAATTGTGAGTGAGCCCACTCCCTTGGCTGAGAAGCAACCCCACACATGAATGGTCTCAGGATGCTTTACTGTTGGCATGACACAGGACTGATGGTAGCGCTCACCTTGTCTTCTCCGGACAAGGTGTTTTCCGGATGCCCCAAACAATCGGAAAGGGGATTCATCAGACAAAATGACTTTACCCCAGTCCACAGCAGTCCAAACCCTGTACCTTTTGCAGAATATCAGTCTGTCCCTGATGTTTTTCCTGGAGAGAAGTGGCTTCTTTGCTGCCCTTCTTGACACCAGGCTGTCCTCCAAAAGTATTCACCTCACTGTGCGTGCAGATGCACTCACACTTGCCTGCTGCCATTCCTGAGCAAGCGCTGCACTGGTGGTGCCCCGATTCCGCAGCTGAATCAACTTAAGGAGACGGTCCTGGCGCTTGCTGGACTTTCTTGGGCACCCTGATGCCTTCTTCACAACAATTGAAGTTCTTGATGATCCGATAAATGGTTGATTTAGGTGCAATCTTACTAGCAGCAATATCCTTGCCTGTGAAGCAATTTTTGTGCAAAGCAATGATGACGGCACGTGTTTCCTTGCAGGTAACCATGGTTAACAGAGGACAAACAATGATTTCAAGCACCACCCTCCTTTTAAAGCTTCCAGTCTGTTATTCTAACTCAATCAGCATGACAGAGTGATCTCCAGCCTTGTCCTCGTCAACACTCTCACTTGTGTTAATGAGAGAATCACTGACATGATGTCAGCTGGTCCTTTTGTGGCAGGGCTGAAATGCAGTGGAAATGGTTTTTGGGGGATTAAGTTCATTTTCATGGCACAGAGGGACTTTGCAATTAGTAGCAATTCATCTGATCACTCTTCATGACATTCTGGAGTATATGCAAATTGCCATCATCAAAACTGAGGCAGCAGACTTTGTGAAAATGAGTATTTGTGTCATTCTCAAAACTTTTGACCACGAGCATCTGGCTCCATAGGTACTGCAGTCTACAGTCTCTCTGCAAGCCTCTCGTGGCACATACCTGCAGGCCAGTGTGTCTGTGTCAGTGTGTGTACACTCCGGCCCAAGCCCAGCAACCCAGGAGAAGTTGTGTGTGAGTGATTGACAGCTGTCGGCTGAGAAAGTGTGTGTGTGTGTGAGAGGTTGTCCAGTGAAGTGTGTGTGTGAGAGAGAGGTGAGGGGAGGTTGTCCAGTCTGCTGACACTGATCACCCTCTTTCTCAGGAGACTGACTCACTATCTGACAGCCTGGATTAACATTCTGCTATGGTCATCACTAAACAGTGCTGTGTGAGACCTGGGGTGTAATCATTAGTCTAAAATGTTTTGCAACTAAAACTAGAGTTTCTATTGGACAGATTCAGGTAGGTCCTTCCCTGTTTTGTTTGCTTCTGTTTGGTTCCTAGTGAATACACCCCTGAGAACTAGTGTGCCAACATGAGTAATTAGCTTAATATGTCACTAACATTGTTGTATACAGTACAGTTATAACATTGTAGTTCCATTAACATTGTTGTCAGCCATTACAATCCATGAATGTGTGATAAGGACATTGAATGTGGAAAGAAAGAAAAAACACAATAAGTACATGTTTTTCCTTATTATATCCTCTTTAATATATCTTAAAAAATGGATATACAATCTGAGAAAGAAAATAAGGATTTAAACTGAGGGACAGACAGACCCTCCCGAGCCCCACAGAGAACTAGGCTAGCTGGACCAGTAAAAGAAGGAGTGTGGGGCTAGGAACCAACGCATGCTAACAACAAGTCACACGTGAACCCCTGTCCATTTGAACACACACACACACACACACACACACACACACACACACACACACACACGGGCACAGAAAAGCATGCACACACACACTCTTCAACACACACTCTTCTAACATACCTACTGTAAAATACACCACCTCCTGGTCACATACATTTTGCCTCATGCAAACATGTGAATACAATTTAATACAGTGATGATACTGAATCTTATGTTCCAATATGCACACATACAGGCACAAAGCCAGCCCAGGCAAAGCGAAGCAACAAACCCACACACTCAAAGATATACATACCTCTCATAAACACACACACACACACACATACACATACAGAGAGGGACAGACAGACACACGAGGACATGCATACAGAGGAGATAGGCCTTCCCCCTTAGACACCTCACTTGCATCGAAACAGAGGACTCTCATACACAACCTAGCAGAGAGAGCCCTCGTATTCCCCCTACCTCCATGGGGGCAGAAGAGAATGCATGAGTGGGGTGGGGCCTAAGAGAGTGGAGGGAGAGACGACAGGATGGAGGGATGGAGCAAGAGAAAGACAGACAGACTTTCAGAGGCACAGTGCCCTCTACGTTTGGCTTCCCCAGAGGTCAGGGGAGCTGAGATAAGGTCAAGGTTCAGGTGTGGTGGTACAACTTGTACTGTGGTAAAGCTTGAGTATTTTCCTAGGAGCTTCATCTGGACAGTGTTACAGTGCGTCTGGGGCACCGTTAAATTGTGTGCCCCCGTGGATGAGTGAACAGAACAGACAGGAAGTGGGCGTGTCTGAAATGGTACCCTATTCCCTATGTAGTGCACTACTTCTGACCAGGGCCTATAGGGCTCTTGTCAAAAGTAGGGTAATATACAGGGATTAGGGTGCCATTTCAGACGTATGCTGAGTGAAGTGGACAATAGACTGGGGACTGACTGGGTCGGTGGCACTTGTCATTCACATGCTGTCTGATGAGGTGGGGGTGGGCGGGGGGTGCAAGCCTTGAATGAGTGACATAACAGAGATGTTGTTTTTCCAGCTGTGTGTGTTTCTGTGTGGATGGGTGGGTGTGCATGCACAACCAAGTGCTATGTGTTGTGAGTAGCTAGTTGAGTGTGTTTGCTTTTCAATGTGCGTGAAGGGATTCCGTGTGTGTGTGTGTGCTCGTGTGCATTTTCTTTGCAACCAGACATGGCAGGCACTAGAACTGAGAAATACTAACAGATAATCTTTCTCTTTGATTCGTCAATTCTTAAATAACAGCTAACTGGATTGGTTAAATCCCGGGTCCTCACTGCCACATGGGCTCACTATTATTGGCTCAGACACACAGAGAGGCCCTGTCATTGGACAATCCCTGTGGTGACGCAGCATAATTACTCTAGGCCACTCAGGGCAATTAAAGCATATTCAAACTTTTAAAATTTGTTTTCTCTTTTAAATCATTTTTTCTTTCAGCAACATCGTATTGCAGTCAGGGTGTCAGCAATGCGCAGCGGTTGGTTGGTTGACGAGACGTTAGGGGGCGGGGTTCAGCTGCGCAGTCGAAGAAAGGGGGGTTGCAGGCAGCCGGCGCAGCTGACACAGTCATCATCTGGCATAGTGCTTGATGTAATCTTGAACCTTATTCCGGAAATCCTCCTAGAGCAAGACACACAAACAACAACAGTGAGCTTTGCTGGATCTACTGTATATCCTTGTTTCGTTTTTACAAACATCTTACCTCCAACTGCTCTGAAATTCTTTAGGCCAACATACAGTTCATCAGTTTAAATGACTTTGAGGGAGACATTCAATAACAATGCAGTAAGCGGCATCAGGGGTTGATGCCAGTAAACAGTGGGATGAAAACATTACCGACAAACCCTGCGCACTTCCTGGCACGTAAAAGATGATACGACCACTGAGGGCACGGCAACAGCCAGAGCTATGAAACCATTAACCACAGAGCGTCCGTCCGGCGAGGGAATACGGTCCCCATAGCCAGACTGTGGAGATGGAGGTAGATATGGAGGGCCCTGCTGCACTGCTAAAGCTCTGGCTCCAGGCAAACAGCCTCCAACAAGATGTCTGAGAGCCTGAGAGGAATCCAGGAGGGCCCAGGATTCTTCACATAACTCTGCTGGCCTGTTGTTCTGTACCCAGTACCAGGCTGTAAATAACCCCAGTCTACAGTCTGGAGGAACACAGTGAATGGCCCATCTTTGCACTGTCTTTCTGTCTGTCTGTGACCACCTCTGTTTCCCCAGCTGGTGCATACACAGTGTCTAGGCCTAATTGATCCTTCTGAATGGTATGGAACACTACAGTGCAGTACCTGGGGAGTTATAGCCTGGGCCTGAGTGTGTGTGTGTGTGTGTGTGTGTGTGTGTGTGTGTGTGTCTGCCATGAGGGTGTGTGTGTGTGTGTGTGTGTGTGTGTAAGCGTGTGTGTGTAAGCGTGTGTGTGTGAGAGAGAGATAGAGAGTGTGTGTATTCTGTGCGTGTGTGTAGGGTTGAAATTAAATAAAGTCAAATTAATTCCCATGAGCCTGTCTGGGGACAGTGTGCTAGATGATTGAGAGGAGAGATGGAGCCAGGTTGGCATGGCAGCGTACGTAGCGGCCCAGGTGGCGGGCAGCAGCTCAAAGCGATTGATATCCTTGGCTCTGTTTGTCTCTCCTGGGTCAGCTTGCCCCCTGCCCTTTCCTTTTCCAGGGCCAGCTATATTAAACCACACGAGCTCAGGTCACGCACAGCTCTGAGAGCAACAACAAACGCATCAAACAAAAGCCTAGTTCCTTCTCTTCTCACTAGTGGTCCAGGATTTGGGTTCGATTGGGAATTGATGAGGTTAGTAGGGGGTGGTGTCCGCTAAAAGACTACACAACCCTGGTATCAGGAGCCAAGGCAAGTGAAAGAAGCAACTGTAAACCCTCCTCCAATCTGCACAGGGACCTCCCATTGACATCAATGCATTATTTACCCATCAAGCTCCAGTTTCACAGATGCACATTTCCCAAGATGGGATTAATTCCTTTGAGAATAAGCTCAGAATGAGGCTTGGTCAGGGCTGGAAAAGGCCAGAAGAGTCTCAGACAAAAACAACAACAAAGATGTCAACCATGGCAACAACAACTTAAGGAGATAAGCGCGAGACTTAATGCTTTAAAATGGTGACAACTTTAGGACAAATGTGTGTGGCTGACTTACAGTTGACATTTTAGTCATTTAGCAGACAATCTTATCCAGAGAGACTTACAGTTAGTACTAGACTTAGTTCCCAGCATGCCTCAGGGAAAAACAATTAGCACTACAGATCTCTCTCTCCGTCCGACGTTGCACGAAAGCTTGTATGTAAATCCACTAGGCTGTTGATGAAAATCACAATCAGACGGCTGGTTGGTAACCTGCTATTTGAGTCATAATCCATCCTACTGGGTCTCTACAGTCCTTAATGAAAGCCAGATAAATTATATTTTAAACAGTAATAACTAAAACAATTATGACCTGGGGGCAGCTTTACTGAGAGATTATGACGTCGGTCTCTTATGTGAAACTCCAAGGACGTGGGGAGGACAGAGACTGATATGAAGGAGGAAAGCAGTACTGAACCATGTCACCTTTCCTACTCAATTAGCTCACATCCTCCCAGCAGGCAGGTACACCAGTGTTCAAAACACCTCTTCTGTTCAAAACACCTCTTGTACTTCGCCTTGGGTGGAATGTGCTAGAGCTTTACAGTCAGGCTATAGCAACAGAGCAAAGCAAACAGCACTAAGTTAAAGAGGCCTCAGCACAGCTAGGCAGACAGAACAGAGACTTAGAACTAACAGTTAGAACAGGGACCCCGGAACACCCCAAGCTGAGACCTTGGGGGATTCTATTGCTGCACCCCCCTTCCTGGCCCCTCTCCCCCCAACCCCCCCATGTTACATAACTATGCAGCTTTGCTAAATATTTTGGCAGCGACTCAGCAAGCTGAGCGCAGCACAGAGCAGAGCTTTAAATAGCCCCCCCCCCCCCCCCCGTAGTTCTGCGTATTAACCTGCCCCATTATAACAATCTGAAGGTTTTGTGGTCGTGTGGTTAAGCCGATTGGGCCTTGCCTTTCTTCCCTGGCTAATTGCTTTTTGTTACACCTCCGTATGCAGAATGTTACAAAGAAACAGATATTGGGGGGAGGAAGATTTATATTAGGCTATACTACGACTACTCATCATAACAATGGAGATGAATGATGACATTCAGAATAGTTCTCTGACATACAAGTCAATGTCCTCAAACGAATTCAAAAGTAAAAGTGCAGATACAGTACCAGTCAAAAGTTTGGACGCACCAACTCATTCCAGGGGTTTTCTAAATGTTTTACTATTTTCTACATTGTAGAATAATAGTGAAGACATCAAAGCTATGATATAACACATATGGAATAATGTAGTAACCAAAAAAGTGTTAAACAAATATATTTGAGATTCTTCAAAGTAGCCACCCTTTGCCTTGATGACAGCTTTGCACACACTTGGCATTCTCTCGCAGGGGTGGGAGGGAGGAAGGGGTGGAGAGGTGGTAAACGAGACCTCCTGATGGCACTCATCTCGCACTCTATCACTTCGAATTCCCTCTTCCCCACTGCAGAGCTAGGGATAGAGCATTTCAGAGTCCGCAGGCTTACCTGGTAACGTGATCAGTTTGGACCGATTCAGGTCAGATCATGTCAGGTAGAACTAGCGCTGAAGGTGGCCCACAGCCAGCAAGGTGTTACAAACACTAGATAGTCTGACAGGAGATCACACAGAGGCCAGATAATGAGCTAGTGATTTCACAGAATTATTGACAGAAAGTTGACAAACTACTTCTGACAACATTTCTTTACCGTCAAAGTTTTCACTTCACGAAACTGACACTGTCTATACTAGGCGCTAAAGACCACCGTGGTACAACCATCCAGAACCAGACACAGTCACATGGATGCTGGGTTCTTTTCACGTGTAAACAAACAGCCGGTTGATTGGCTATTGATCCAGTGTGAGACAGACTGATAGCACAGTGAAGATACTAATTATGGGTTGGATGGAGATCCATAGATCTGCATTAGGATGCAGTCAGAAGACCACAGGGTCCCTCAGGAGAGCATTATGCAAAGCCTTTGCTAAGCCATCGGACTGGGGCTCATCAATGGAGCAGCATTGCTGACCATGCTAGAACACCTGAGTGACTAATCATATCAGTCAAAACGTGGCTGTTAGTTTGCTGTGGCCAACCTTAAATAAACCATTTTCTGTGGCATTGCTACAGCTACAGTGATGTCCAAAAGTATTTGGACAGTGATACATTTTTTGTTATTTTGGCTCTGTACTCCAGCACTTTGGATTTGAAATGATACAATGACTAGGTTGAAGTGCAGATTGTCAGCTTTAATTTAAGGGTATTTTCATCCACATCGGGATCGAAAATACAGCACTTTTTCTACATAGCCGCCGCCCCCCCCGCTCCCGCTCCCCCTTCCCAAATCATGTCCAATCAATTGAATCTACCACAGGTGGACTCCAATCAAGTCGTAGAAACATCTCAAGGATGATAAATGGAAACAGGATGCACCTGAGCTCAATTTCGAGTCTCATAGCAAAGGGTCT
This sequence comes from Coregonus lavaretus, assembly GCF_964263955.1. Classification (NCBI taxonomy): domain Eukaryota; kingdom Metazoa; phylum Chordata; class Actinopteri; order Salmoniformes; family Salmonidae; genus Coregonus; species Coregonus lavaretus. Next base: position 21,359,355 of record NC_140003.1, read on the forward strand.
GAATACTTATGTAAATAAGGTATTTCTCTTTTTTATTTTTTAATAAATTAACAAAACATTCTAAAAACTTGTTTTCGCTTTGTCATTAAGGGGTATTGTGTGTAGATAATTTTTTCATCAAACAATTTAATCAATTTTAGAATAAGGCTGTAATGTAACATAATGTGGAAAAAGTCAAGGGGTCCGAATACTTTCCGAATGCACTGTATGTGTATTAAAGTAATGTAAAGTTTTGTATTTGGTCCAATATTCCTAGCACACAATGAGTACATCATGCTTGTGACTCTACACATTTGTTGGATGCATTTGCAGTTTGTTTTGGTTGTATTTCAGATTATGTTGTGCCCAATTGAAATGAATGGTAAATAATGTATTGTGCCATTTTGGAGTCACTTTTATTGTAAATAAGAATAGAATATGTTTCAATCTGAACACTTGTAGATTAATGTGGATGGTACCATTATTACGGATAATCCTGTATGAATCGTGAATAATGAGTGAGAAATTTACAGAGGCACAAAGATTATACCCCCAAGACATGGTAACCTTTTACGATTACCAATAACAGGGGAGGTTAGCATTTTTGTGGGGGTATGATATTTATGCCTTTCCCACTCACCATTATTCACGATTCATTCATGATTATCCGTAATCTTGGTAGCGTGCACATTAATGTAGGAGTGTTCAGAAACATATCCTTTCCTTATTTACAATAAAAGTGACTCCAAAATAACACACTACATTATTTACCATTGGGTACAACATAATCCGAAACACCTAAAATGGGGGGACTATGTACAAAAAGTGCTGTAATTTCTAAACGGTTCACCAGATATGGATGAAAATACCCTCAAATTAAAGCTGCACCTCAACCTCATATTGTATCATTTCAAATCCAAAGTGCCGGAGTACAGAGCCAAAACAACAAAATGTGTCACTGTCCAAATACTTTTGGAACTCACTGTATGTACGTATACCACAATGACATGTCCAATATACCTTTGTGTTTGTGACAAAGACATAACATAAAGGTCACGAAAGACTTCATGCCTGGCTAATCATCGATCTCTTTAGTTTTCAGGTCAACAGTCAAATGGCAGCCACATGTGGGTTCAGCCTGCTCCGTTCTGGTATGTTCCATCTCCCACAGCACAACTGTATGCCCCCCGCCCCCCCCCCCCCCAGCTGACAGTAGAATAGAATAGACAATAGAATAACAATGCAGTCAGAGAGCATTAAGCACTGGGGGAGTTCCACTTTAAGCCTACTCTCTCTGCGGTTGTTGCTGAGCCAACAATAAAGCTGGAAACAGGGCCTGTTTCTCAGTAGGAGGTCAGATCCATTTTACTGGATGGCTGTTGTTTTTCCTACTGTGCGATGGGGTATCTGCACTGCTGCAACATGACTGTGTTACTATTAAAAGCCCTAGTTTCCTCTCAGAGAGAGAGAGCAAGCAAGTTTGAGGCAGAGCTGCCTGGGACGAGACTAAGGGGGAGTCAGTCAGCAGGGGGACCTCTGCATCAGTATGGTGATTACATGCTCATTTACAGTGCCTTGCAAAAGTATTCATCCCCCTTGGTGTTTTCCTATTTTGTTGCATTACAACCTGTAATTGAAATTGATTTTTATTTGGATTTCATGTAATGGACAAATTATTAATTACTTGTTTCAAAAAAGTCTAAAAAATAAATAACTGAAAAGTGGTGCGTGCATATGCATTCACCCCCTTTGCTATGATGCCCCTAAATAAGATCTGGTGCAACCAATTACCTTCAGAAGTCACATAATTAGTTAAATAAAGGTCTGTAATTTTTTGAAAATCACATTGTATGATTTTTAAGTAATTAATTTGCATTTTAATGCATGACATAAGTATTTGATACATCAGAAAAGCAGAACTTAATATTTGGTACAGAAACCTTTGTTTGCAATTACCGAGATCATACGTTTCCTGTAGGTCTTGACCAGGTTTGCACACACTGCAGCAGGGATTTTGGCCCACTCCTCCATACAGACCTTCTCCAGATCCTTCAGGTTTCGGGGCTGTCGCTGGGCAATACGGACTTTCAGCTCCCTCCAAAGATTTTCTATTGGGTTCAGGTCTGGAGACTGGCTAGGCCACTCCAGGACCTTGAGATGCTTCTTACAGAGCCACTCCTTAGTTGCCCTGGCTGTGTGTTTCGGGTCGTTGTCATGCTGGAAGACCCAGCCACGACCCATCTTCAATGCTCTTACTGAGGGAAGGAGGTTGTTGGCCAAGATCTCGCGATACATGGCCCCATCCATCCTCCCCTCAATACGGTGCAGTCGTCCTGTCCCCTTTGCAGAAAAGCATCCCCAAAGAATGATGTTTCCACCTCCATGCTTCACGGTTGGGATGGTGTTCTTGGGGTTGTACTCATCCTTCTTCCTCCAAACACGGCGAGTAGAGATTAGACCAAAAAGCTATATTTTTGTCTCATCAGACCACATGACCTTCTCCCATTCCTCCTCTGGATCATCCAGATAGTCATTGGCAAACTTCAGACGGGCCTGGACATGCGCTGGCTTGAGCAGGGGGACCTTGCGTGCGCTGTAGGATTTTAATCCATGACGTAGTGTGTTACTAATGGTTTTCTTTGAGACTGTGGTCCCAGCTCTCTTCAGGTCATTGACCAGGTCCTGCCGTGTAGTTCTGGGCTGATCCCTCACCTTCCTCATGATCATTGATGCCCCATGAGGTGAGATCTTGCATGGAGCCCCAGACCGAGGGTGATTGACCGTCATCTTGAACTTCTTCCATGTTCTAATAATTGTGCCAACAGTTGTTGCCTTCTCACCAAGCTGCTTGCCTATTGTCCTGTAGCCCATCCCAGCCTTGTGCAGGTCTACAATTTTATCCCTGAAGTCCTTACACAGCTCTCTGGTCTTGGCCATTGTGGAGAGGTTGGAGTCTGTTTGATTGAGTGTGTGGACAGGTGTCTTTTATACAGGTAACAAGTTCAAACAGGTGCAATTAATACAGGTAATGAGTGGAGAACAGGAGGGCTTCTTAAAGAAAAACGAACAGGTCTGTGAGAGACGGAATTCTTACTGGTTGGTAAGTGATCAAATACTTATGTCATGCAATAAAATGCAAATTAATTACTTAAAAATCATACAATGTGATTTTCTGGATTTTTGTTTTAGATTCTGTCTCTCACAGTTGAAGTGTACCTATGATAAAAATTACAGACATCTACATGCTTTGTAAGTAGGAAAACCTGCAAAATCGGCAGTGTATCAAATACTTGTTCTCCCTACTGTAAGTGTCACATGATCTCAGTTTATACAGTGAGGGAAAAAAGTATTTGATCCCCTGCTGATTTTGTACGTTTGCCCACTGACAAAGACATGATCAGTCTATAATTTTAATGGTCGTTTTATTTGAACAGTGAGAGACAGAATAACAACAACAAAAAATCCAGAAAAACGCATGTCAAAAATGTTATAAATTGATTTGCATTTTAATGAGGGAAATAACTATTTGACCCCTCTGCAAAACATGACTTAGTACTTGGTGGCAAAACCCTTGTTGGCAATCACAGAGGTCAGACGTTTCTTGTAGTTGGCCACCAGGTTTGCACACATCAGCACGGATTTTGTCCCACTCCTCTTTGCAGATCTTCTCCAAGTCATTAAGGTTTCGAGGCTGACGTTTGGCAACTCGAACCTTCAGCTCCCTCCACAGATTTTCTATGTGATTAAGGTCTGGAGACTGGCTAGGCCACTCCAGGACCTTAATGTGCTTCTTCTTGAGCCACTCCTTTGTTGCCTTGGCCGTGTGTTTTGGGTCATTGTCATGCTGGAATACCCATCCACGACCCATTTTCAATACCCTGGCTGAGGGAAGGAGCTTCTCACCCAAGATTTGACGGTACATGGCCCCGTCCATCGTCCCTTTGATGCAGTGAAGTTGTCCTGTCCCCTTAGCAGAAAAACACCCCCAAAGCATAAAGTTTCCACCTCCATGTTTGACGGTGGGGATGGTGTTCTTGGGGTCATAGGCAGCAATCCTCCTCCTCCAAACACGGTGAGTTGAGTTGATGCCAAAGAGCTCAATTTTGGTCTCATCTGACCACAACACTTTCACCCAGTTCTCCTCTGAATCATTCAGATGTTCATTGGCAAACTTCAGACGGGCCTGTATATGTGCTTTCTTGAGCAGGGGGACCTTGCGGGCGCTGCAGGATTGCAGTCCTTCACGGCATAGAGTGTTACCAATTGTTTTCTTGGTGACTATGGTCCCAGCTGCCTTGAGATCATTGACAAGATCCTCCCGTGTTCCGTGCTGATTCCTCACCGTTCTCATGATCATTGCACTCCACGAGATGAGATCTTGCATGGAGCCCCAGGCCGAGGGAGATTGACAGTTCTTTTGTGTTTCTTCCATTTACGAATAATCGCACCAACTGTTGTCATCTTCTCACCAAGCTGCTTAGCGATGGTCTTGTAGCCCATTCCAGCCTTGTGTAGGTCTACAATCTTGTCCCTGACATCCTTGGAGAGCTCTTTGGTCTTGGCCATGGTGGAGAATTTGGAATCTGATTGATTGATTGCTTCTGTGGACAGGTGTCTTTTATACAGGTAACACACTGAGATTAGGAGCACTCCCTTTAAGAGTGTGCTCCTAATCTCAGCTCGTTACCTGTATAAAAGACACCCTTGAGCCAGAAATCTTTCTGATTGAGAGGGGGTCAAATACTTATATCCCTCATTAAAATGCAAATCAATTTATAACATTTTTGACATGCGTTTCTTTCTGAATTTTGTTGTTGTTATTCTGTCTCTCACTGTTCAAATAAACCTACCATTAAAATTACAGACTAATCATTCCTTTGTCAGTGGGCAAACGTACAAAATCAGCAGGGGATCAAATACTTTTTTCCCCTCACTGTATACACCTGTTCTGAAAGGCGCCAGAGTCTGCAACACCACTAAGCAAGGGGCACCACCAAGCAAGCGGCACCATGAAGACCAAGGAGCTCTCTAAACAGGTCAGGGACAAAGTTGTGGAGAAGTACAGATCAGGGTTGGGTTATAAAAAAAATATCAGAATAATTTAACATCCTATGGAGCACCATTTAAATCCATTATTAAAAAACGGAAAGAACATGGCACCACAACAAACCCGCCAAGAGAGGGCCGCCCACCAAAACTCACGGACCAGGCAATGAGGGCATTAATCAGAGAGGAAACAAAGAGACCAAAGATAACCCTGAAGGAGCTGCAAAGCTCCACAGCGGAGATTGGAGTATCTGTCCAATGGACTACTTTAAGCCGTACACTCCACAGAGCTGGGCTTTACGGAAGAGTGGCCAGAAAAAAGCCATTGCTTAAAGAAAGAAATAAGCAAACACGTTTGGTGTTCGCCAAAAGCCATGTGTGAGACTCCCCAAACAGATGGAAGAAGGTACTCTTGTTAGATGAGACTAAAATTGAGCTTTTTGGCCATCAAGGAAAACGCTATGTCTGGCACAAACCCAACACCTCATCACCCCGAGAACACCATCCCCACAGTGAAGCATGGTGGTGGCAGCATCATGCTGTGGGGATGTTTTTCCATCGGCAGGGATTGGGAAACTGGTCAGAATTGAAGGAATGATGGATGACGCTAAATACAGGGAAATTCTTGAGGGAAACCTGTTTCAGTCTTCCAGAGATTTGAGACTGGGACAGAGGTTCACCTTCCAGCAGGACAATGACCCTAAGAATACTGCTAAAGAAACACTTGAGTGGTTTAAGGGGAAACATTTAAATGTCTTGGAATGGCCTAGTCAAAGCACAGACCTCAATCCAATTGAGAATCTGTGGTATGACTTAAAGATTGCTGTACACCAGTGGAACCCATCCAACTTGAAGGAGCTGGAGCAGTTTTGCCTTGAAGAATGGGCAAAAATCCCAGTGGCTAGATGTGCCAAGCTTATAGAGACTTGCAGCTGTAATTGCGGCAAAAGGTGGCTCTACAAAGTATTGACTTTGGGGGGGGGGTGAATAGTTATGCACGCTCAAGTTCAGCTTTCTTTCACAAAAAAAAATATTTTGCATCTTCAAAGTGGTAGGCATGTTGTGTAAATCAAATGATACAACCCCCCTAAAAATCCAGGTTGTAAGGCAACAAAATAGGAAAAATGCTTTAATTTCCTTGGCATCCACATCACTAAGAACTTAACATGGTCTGCACACACCCGCATAGTCGTGAAGAGGGAATGACAGTGCCTCTTCCCCATCAGGAGACTGAAAAGATTTGTCAACGGCCCTCGGATCCTCAAAAGAAGTTCTACAGCTGCACCATTGAGAGCATCTTGACTGGCTGCATCACTGCTTGGTATGGCAAATGCACCGCCCTTGACCGCAAAGTGCTAGAGAGGGTGGTGCGGAGAGCCCAGTACATGGGGACGAGCTCACTGCCATCCAGGACCTCTATATCAGGTGGTGTCAAAGGAAGGCCCGAAAAATTGTCTCCAGCCAAACAAGCCATAGACAGTTCACTCTGCTACCGTCCGGCAAATGGCACCGGAGCATCGGCTATCGGACCAACATTTTTGCATTTTAATGAGGGAAATAAGTATTTGACCCCCTCTCAATCAGAAAGATTTCTGGCTCCCAGGTGTCTTTTGTACAGGTAACGAGCTGAGATTAGGAGTGCTCCTAATCTCAGTTTGTTACCTGTATAAAAGACACCTGTCCACAGAAGCAATCAATCAATCAATCAGATTCCAAACTCTCCACCATGGCCAAGACCAAAGAGCTCTCCAAGGATGTCATGGACAAGATTGTAGACCTACACAAGGCTGGAATGGGCTACAAAACCATCGCCAAGCAGCTTGGTGAGAAGGTGACAACAGTTGGTGAGATTATTCGCAAATGGAAGAAACACAAAATCTCCCTCGGCCTGGGACTCCATGCAAGACCTCACCTCGTGGAGTGGCAATGATCATGAGAATGGTGAGGAATCAGCCCAGAACTACACGGGAGGATCTTGTCAATGATCTCAAGGCAGCTGGGACCATAGTCACCAAGAAAACAATTGGTAACACACTACGCCATGAAGGACTGAAATCCTGCAGCGCCCGCAAGGTCCCCCTGCTCAAGAAAGCACATATACAGGCCCGTCTGAAGTTTGCCAATGAACATCTGAATGATTCAGAGGAGAACTGGGTGAAAGTGTTGTGGTCAGAAGAGACCAAAATGGAGCTCTTTGCCATCAACTCAACTCGCCGTGTTTGGAGGAGGAGGAATGCTGCCTATGACCCCAAGAACCCCATCCCCACCGTCAAACATGGAGGTGGAAACTTTATGCTTTGGGGGTGTTTTTCTGCTAAGGGGACAGGACAACTTCACCGCATCAAAGGGACGATGGACGGGGCCATGTACCGTCAAATCTTGGGTGAGAACCTCCTTCCCTCAGCCAGGGCATTGAAAATGGGTCGTGGATGGGTATTCCAGCATGACAATGACCCAAAACACACGGCCAAGGCAACAAAGGAGTGGCTCAAGAAGAAGCACATTAAGGTCCTGGAGTGGCCTAGCCAGTCTCCAGACCTTAATCACATAGAAAATCTGTGGAGGGAGCTGAAGGTTCGAGTTGCCAAACGTCAGCCTCGAAACCTTAATGACTTGGAGAAGATCTGCAAAGAGGAGTGGGACAAAATCCCTCCTGAGATGTGTGCAAACCTGGTGGCCAACTACAAGAAACATCTGACCTCTGTGATTGCCAACAAGGGTTTTGCCACCAAGTACTAAGTCATGTTTTGCAGAGGGGTCAAATACTTATTTCCCTCATTAAAATGCAAATCAATTTATAACATTTTTGACATGCATTTTTCTGGATTTTGTTGTTGTTATTCTGTCTCTCACTGTTCAAATAAACCTACCATTAAATTATAGACTGCTCATGTCTTTGTCAGTGGGCAAACGTACAAAATCAGCAGGGGATCAAATACTTTTTTCCCTCACTGTATATCCCAGGACAAATAAGCTAGCAACAGCAAACTAGCTAGTTAAATGTCCATGAATGTTTTATGTGTTTTGACCTGTCTCCAAATTAATATAGTTGGTCCAGAGTTCGTTTTGATATTTCAACCTGTGTGTCCTGATCGCGTCTGGTGTAGATGGACAAAATCAACATGCGCGTGCCCGGTGTAGTCAGCATGTTAGAGGGAACATTGCTCCGGACATTATTTTGGCCTGTTCCTTCCTTCCTTCACTTACTTTCTCTGGCCTCTTTTCCTCTAGTTTATGTTCCGCTAGCCCAGTCTGGGTTTTTGGACGGGGCTTGGGGTGTTGGTGTGTGAAACCAACCAGAGTGACCCTGTCAAAGCCAGGCAGTCTCCACTCTACACAGACGGAGAGAGTGTGATGAAGACTATGCTCATATTGACCCGCTGTGAGTGGCAAACAGTAGCGAGGCATCAGGCATGATCTTAACTGTAAACCACAGCCCTGCTGTTGACATACTAAGCTGCTCTTACTCTCTGCAGCACACACTGTCTGTCTGGGGACTGGGGAGTACTGCGAGCCCCAGCCGAGTTCCACTTGGGAGAGAGTGTGAGAGGTCCCAGACAGGTCTGTCTCCTGCCGGGCATGGATAGCCCAGGCAGAATGAGACATAACGTGCATCACAAATGGCACCCTATTCTCTATATAGTGCACTACTTAGACACACACAGTGAGACATAAACTACAGCACAGTACCCAGTGGTTCTGAATGATCTGTTTGACCCACTCACAGTCAAGTGTTCATGAGTGAGTTCTACAGAACAGCCCCACATTCCACTTCTAGAGCTTTCAGACCTTCTAAACACGTCCTACTTACTGCTGCCCATGTAAGGTCATGGACAGGACATAGGGAAGATGACCTCCCTCCAGGTGGGCTGGTTGGTGTTGTTACCTTATCGCGCAGATGATGCTCGGCCGCGTCGATGTTCAACGGGTCATCGAAGTTCAGTAGATCCTGAATGAAATGAAAGAGAGAGAGTGAGCTCGAGTCAGCGAAAGTTTACTAAAAACTGATTCAGATAAACTAAAACCAGCTAACCCTGATGAAAACAACATTTGCCAGACTATTACATGTTGTTGTTGTTGTCTGATACTAACAGCCACTGGCAGTATGCAATGTCACCCTGGATTTAAGTTAAAAGACAAACAAAGTAGTGTAATTAGCCGGTTGCCGTAGGGATGGCGAGGCAGGATGTGTTATTAGGGAGATAAAATGGCGGCTAGGCCTGTGTGGAGAGCGCCTCACTTCCTGATTAAGAGCTAAGCCTCAGGGCATGACTGAGCATCAGGCTGCATCATCACTGTGGGAAGCAGCCAGGAGAGGAGCGAAAGAGATGCTATCAACCCAATCAACCAAGCAACAACAGTCACTTACAGGAACACTTAACACGCTCATTCTCCTTACCTACCTGCTTTCTCCTCAATGTTTACAGAAAATGTTTGGGGAATTGCTCGGAAACAGGTTTGTTTGGTTTTATAAATAAAAGAGATAGGCTTTACGGTAACAACTCAGTCTACCTGTTGTAGTCATGATAAGCATAGAAACACATTTTAACAGATGTCAAATGGTTTTGATTAAAAAGGTACTTACGGTAAACAAGGAGTTCAATCCCCAGACTACATCCTGAAAGACACAGACGCAACAGACAAAACATTCAGCAGACATCCATAGAACATCATATTAAAAAACTAGCCAGTAATAACCAGGCCAATCAGTGAGCATTTTTGAGCCAACAAATTAACACAAACAAAATCGTTGAATGCCCCAATTAGATAAAAGCATGGAATTCTATCATCTAACCAGTTCCATTGTATCTAACGAAGACGGAACCTTTCTGATTATGCAAGTGGATTGCCTCTGGGAAACGTATTAGGCAAATATCCTTGATGATCAAACACTGTGAAGAAGGGTATGATGGGTATCATTAACATGTATATTTTGAGGACATTAAAAGAGGAAACTGGCTCTTTTAATTGAGCGTCTCAGTCTCGGCAAAGGGTGTGTTAATTCATGAATCATAAACCATTATGAGATGCCAACGGGCGACGTGTAAACAATTACCCTTCCATAATAGCTTAATGTATTAATGTATTCTAGCTTCACTTCGAGGACGTCAGTGTGGACATTCAACTCTATTCCCCTGCCAAATGATAATGTCATAGACTTGTCACACATGGAGGTTTAATACGTATTGACACATTATGGAAATAACCAAACTGAAGAGGGGAAAATAAAACATGTTTTTGTTTTCTATTTAGTTGTCAGTTGGCTATGAGCTGAGCTGGATGAGGAAAATAATGATCCAAAGCCCTGTCCAGTTTCATTCTTATTTGTCTTGTTTGAGTAACAGGGTTAAAATATGGACACTCCTCAGGGAATTATAGGGCCAATATATAGTGTACTCCTTAGGGAGTCATAGGGTTTAATCAAGAACACTCAGTTAAATTGAGTACACTCCTCAGGGAGTGATGGGGTTAAATCAAAGACATTCAATGCACTGAAGGGGAGGATGAGGATGAGGGGCTCATTAGAACAAGGAAACATTACAGTTAATGGATACTTTCCCTGATGGGGCTTTCTAATGGTAGTAGCTACACATCGAAATGCAGATATATGCCTCGCAGAAAACAGGTGATGGGCCCAATTTGCTCTTATCACTTTGCTATTTCATTATAAAACAAAGGGTGGTCCCATCAAAGAGCAGAAGACAATTGAGTGCCAGGGAAGAAATAAAACGCACATGGAATGAAAAGAACAACTAATATTTTCCTGGGCTGTGATGCAAACTGCAGTGCTGTCAGAGGCCATGATTGACAGTTGGTGGATTTGCATTTAAATTAAATATAGTCAATACCTTTCTCTACAGGACCTGCTCTCTGTTTTAATGATCTTATCTCTCCATACTGTTGATCCCCATTTGGGATATTTCTCTAACAAGGTCCAGCTCTTGACCTTGAAAATACCACTGTGCATAATTAGCCTGATGTTTACATTCCTTACCAAGGTCGGATTTGATTCTAATGCAGGACCCACAGCTTGATGAATTAGTGGCCTACCGTATCCGTTTTGAATGATGAATAAGAGAACGCATATTAACAAATAGGAAGACAGTCACCAGTCGTTGCGCTTTCTCTATCCTTGACATTTCTAAGGTGATATCCTACAGGGAAACTAACCCACAAAAGGCTCCATAAGACCACACAGTTGAGGGCTATGGGACTTATCCAACAACTATATTTATTGTATTTTTATTTTACCTTTATTTAACTAGGCAAGTCAGTTAAGAACAAATTCTTATTTACAATGACGGCCTACCCCGTCAACTAGATGTTCCAAGCCTTCCCTTGCTTGTGATTGCACTTAGCCTTCCTATACTACTCAGTTTAGGAATATGGACTCTCCACTGGTTCAAGGGGGCCTGGAGTTCTGGATACTATATGTAGAGATATGGATCAGATCTGACTGCAACTACCAAAGAGCACTAACAAAGCAATAAGGATAACCTAACCACTTGCATAAGCTAAAGGAGTCTATTTTTGAGTGAGTAGTAGACCATGTGAGACAGTGGGAGAAAGTGTGGAGGAGGAAGAACTGAGGTTATGAAAGAGAAATGAGAACATGTAAGTAAGTGTTGGTGGTGAATACGATGGATAGACAAATTATGAAAAACTCTTCTCTTTTGTCAGGCAGGATGCCGCTTCAAAATGAGTCAAGCACTGTGTGTTAGTGTGTGTTAGTGTGTGTGTGTGTGAGTGAGAGAGAGAGTGTGTGTAAAATAAATAGCTAAACATCTAAAAGTGTGTGTCTATATCTATTTGCACAGATGTTGTGCGCCTGACTGTGTGTGTGTGCCTTCAGAAAGTATTCACACCCCTTGACTTATTCCACATTTTGTTATGTTACAGCTTGAATTCAAAATGGATAACATATATTTTTTTCTCAACCATCTACACACAATACCCAATAACGAGAAACTAATAATATGTTTTTAGAAATGTTTGCAAATGTATTGAAAATGAAATAGAGAAATATCTAATATCTACCAGTCAAAAGTATGGACACACCTACTCATTCCAGGGTTTTTCTTTATTTTTACCATTTTACCAAAATAGTGAAGACATCAAAACTATGAAATAACACATGCAATCATGTAGTAACAAATGCAAATATATTTTATATTTCAGATTCTTCAAATAGCCACCCTTTGCCTTTATGACAGCTTTGCACACTCTTGGCATTCTATCAACCAGTTTAATGAGGTAGTGACCTGGAATGCATTTCAATTAACAGGTGTGCCTTGTTAAAAGTTAATTTGTGGAATTTATTTCCTCCTTAATGCATTTGAGCCAATCAGTTATGTTGTCACAAGGTAGAGGGGGTATACAGAAGATAGCCCTATTTGGTAAAAGACCAAGTCCATATTATGGCAAGAACAGCTCAAATAAGCAGAGAAACAACAGTCCATCATTACTTTAAGACATGAAGGTCAGTCAATACGGAAATGTTCAAGAACTTTGAACGTTTCTTCAAGTGCAGTCGCAAAAACCATCAAGCGCTATGATGAAACTGGCTCTCATGAGGACCAGAAACCATACCATGATGTCCAAGGAACTGTCCGTAGATATCCGAGATAGAATTGTGATGAGGCATATATCTGAGGAAGGGTATAAAACAATTTCTAGAGTGTTGAAAGTTTCCAAGAGCACAGTGGTCTCAATCATTTGGGAATTTAAAAAATATGGAACTACCCAGACTCTGCCTAGAGCTGGCCGTCCAACCAAACTGAGCAACCGAGCAAGAAGGACCTTGGTCAGGAAGGTAATCAAGAGAACCAATGACCACTCTGACAGAACTACAGAGTTCCTTGGCTGAGATGGGAGAAACTGCCCGAAAGGACAACAGTTTCTACAGCCCTTTACCAATCTGAGCTTTATGGGAGAGTGGCCAGACGGAAGCCACTCCTGAGAAAAAGGCACATGACAGCACACCTGGAGTTTGCAAAAAGGCACGCCTAAGACAGAGCATAAGGCAAAATATTCTGTGGTCTGATTAGACAAAAATTGAACTCTTTGGCCTAAATGCAAAGCGCTATGTCTGGAAAAAAAACAGGCACAGCTCATCACCTGTCGGACACAATCCCTACCGTGAAGCATGGTGGTGGCAGCATCATGCTATGGGGATGCTTTTCAGTGGCAGGGACTGAGAGACTTGTAAGGATAGAGGTAACAATGAATGGAGCCAAATACAGGCAAATCCTTGATGAGAACCTGCTTCAGAGTACAAACGACCTTAGACTGGGACCAAGATTTACGTTCCAAGAGGATAATGACCCCAAGCATACAGCCAAAACAATGCTGGAATGTCTTCAGAACAATAATAAGAAAGTCCTTGAGCGGCCCAGCCAAAACCCAGACTTGAATCCCATTGAAAATCTGTGGAAAGACTTGTAGATTGCTGTTCACCGCCACTTACCATCTAATTTAACAGAGCTTGAGAAAATCTGCATGGAAGAACAGGAGAAAATTCCCAAATACAGATGTGCAAAGCTGATACAGACATACCCAAAACGACTCAAAGCTGTAATCTCTACCAAAGGTGCTTCTACAAAGTACTGACTCGGGGTGTAAATACTTACGTAACGGAGATATGTCTGTATTTCATTTTCAATACATTTGCAAAAATGTCTAAAAACATGTGTTCACTTTGTCATTATGGGGTATTGTGTGTAGATAGGTGAGATTTAAAAAAATATTTAATCCATTTTGAATTCAGGCTGTAACACAACAAAATGTGGAATAAGTCAAGGGGTATGAATACTTTCTGAAGGCCCTGTATGTGTGTGTGTGTGAGAGAGAGCTGCCTGGTCGAGGAGGTGACAGGAGCTGTGTGGGTTGGAGCTGTGCTGCACAGGAGAGAGGTGACAGTGAAGTAGGGACAGCGTCACCCTCTCCACAACACAACACACTTATCATAGAGAATGCCCCAGGCCAACTTCTACAATACAAAAAAGTGTCCCGTTTTTTACCTGCTCTTTTCTAAATTTAGTTTGATCTTCATTTAAAGCAACCTGGTAGGACTGTAAAGTAACAACAATATACACTACTTCGGTCTACCGCAACTACATGATAAAATGTGTATGTCGCTCTAGTGAAATAAATGTCTCATCATTCCTTGGCACATGTATGAGGGGGAGTACAAGGTGGAGGTCAAGGGTAAACTCTCACCCAAACACAATCAAGTCCCTATCTCACTCTCCCAACTCTCTTTACAGTGTGTAGGCTGGATTAATCAGTGGAGAACATTTGACCTGGCCCTCGCCTGTCATTAGACGTTTGAGTTCCGGATCACAGAACAAAGTCAAATCTCACAGCAGACTACAGGTTCAGAGAGAGGACCAGTGATCCATACTGTATGGATTGGTGGGGGACAGTGGGAGAGGCTGGGAGAGAGGTGCAGAGAGGAGCAAGAAAAAGTGCTGGACAGAGGGAGATAGCTGGGAGCTCAACAGTTTAAAAGGACTAGAGGTATAAACTTCTAACAGTGAACATGAGGCTAGGGTTAGGATGAACTGTATGAATGAATGTAGACACAGTCGGAGGGCTTTATTATACAAAATCTGGTAACCCAGATGTTCCAAAACAACACTTGCTTGGATTCATCTACCCAACAAGACAGTGTCATTAGTGTGTGGGGTTCTCCTAAGCTATATGGAATTGTTTTAAGAAAGTCATACCAACGATCATTTTGCTATTTGATTTTGAATTTTAAGACCCCTTAAAGTAAAAAAATAATATATATATATATATATATATATATATATATATATATATATATATATATATATATATATATATATATATATATATATATATATATACACACACACTGCTCAAAAAAATAAAGGGAACACTTAAACAACACAATGTAACTCCAAGTCAATCACACTTCTGTGAAATCAAACTGTCCACTTAGGGAGCAACAATGATTGACAATACATTTCACATGCTGTTGTGCAAATGGAATAGACAACAGGTGGAAATTATAGGCAATTAGCAAGACACCCCCAATAAAGGACTGGTTTTGCAGGTGGTGACCACAGACCACTTCTCAGTTCCTATGCTTCCTGGCTGATGTTTTGGTCACTTTTGAATGCTGGCGGTGCTTTCACTCTAGTGGTAGCATGAGACGGAGTCTACAACCCACACAAGTGGCTCAGGTAGTGCAGCTCATCCAGGATGGCATATCAATGCGAGCTGTGGCAAGAAGGTTTGCTGTGTCTGTTAGCGTAGTGTCCAGAGCATGAAGGCGCTACCAGGAGACAGGCCAGTACATCAGGAGACG
This sequence comes from Coregonus lavaretus, assembly GCF_964263955.1. Lineage (NCBI taxonomy): Eukaryota > Metazoa > Chordata > Actinopteri > Salmoniformes > Salmonidae > Coregonus > Coregonus lavaretus. Next base: position 21,374,716 of record NC_140003.1, read on the forward strand.
TGGAGGAGGCCGTAGGAGGGCAACAACCCAGCAGCAGGACTGCTACCTCCGCCTTTGTGCAAGGAGGAGCAGGAGGAGCACTGCCAGAGCCCTGCAAAATGACCTCCAGCAGGCCACAAATGTGCATGTGTCTGCTCAAACGGTCAGAAACAGACTCCATGAGGGTGGTATGAGGGCCCGACGTCCACAGGTGGGGGTTGTGCTTACAGCACAACACTGTGCAGGACGTTTGGCATTTGCCAGAGAACACCAAGATTGGCAAATTCGCCAATGGCGCCCTGTGCTCTTCACAGATGAAAGCAGGTTCACACTGAGCACATGTGACAGAGTCTGGAGACGCCGTGGAGAACGTTCTGCTGCCTGCAACATCCTCCAGCATGACCGGTTTGGCGGTGGGTCAGTCATGGTGTGGGGTGGCATTTCTTTGGGGGGCCGCACAGCCCTCCATGTGCTCGCCAGAGGTAGCCTGACTGCCATTAGGTACCAAGATGAGATCCTCAGATCGCTTGTGAGACCATATGCTGGTGCGGTTGGTCCTGGGTTCCTCCTAATGCAAGACAATGCTAGACCTCATGTGGCTGGAGTGTGTCAGCAGTTCCTGCAAGAGGAAGGCATTGATGCTATGGACTGGCCCGCCCGTTCCCCAGACCTGAATCCAATTGAGCACATCTGGGACATCATGTCTCTCTCCATCCACCAACGCCACATTGCACCACAGACTGTCCAGGAGTTGGCGGATGCTTTAGTCCAGGTCTGGGAGGAGATCCCTCAGGAGACCATCCGGCACCTCATCAGGAGCATGCCAAGGCGTTGTAGGGAGGTCATACAGGCACGTGGAGGCCACACACACTACTGAGCCTCATTTTGACTTGTTTTAAGGTCATTACATCAAAGTTGGATCAGCCTGTAGTGTGGTTTTCCACTTTAATTTTGAGGGTGACTCCAAATCCAGACCTCCATGGGTTGATACATTTGATTTCCATTGATAATTTTTGTGTGATTTTGTTGTCAGCACATTCAACTAAGTAAAGAAAAAAGTATTTAATAAGATTATTTCATTCATTCAGATCTAGGATGTGTTATTTTAGTGTTCCATTTATTTTTTTGAGCAGTACGTACATACATACATACATACACACACACACACACACACACACACACACACACACACACACACACACACACACACACACACACACACACACACACACACACACACACACACACACACACACACACACACACACACACACACACACACACACACACACACACACACACACACACACACACACACACACACACACACACACTAACGGTCAAAAGTTTTAGAACACCTACTCATTCAAGGGTTTCTCTTTATTTTTACTATTTTCTACATTGTAGAATAATAGTGAAGACATCAAAACTATGAAATAACACATATGGAATCATGTAGTAACCAAAAAAGTGTTAAACAAATCAAATTATATTTTATATTTGAGATTCTTCAAATAGCCACCCTTTGCCTTGATGACAGCTTTGCACACTCTAGGCATTCTCTAACCAGCTTCACCTGGAATGCTTTTCCAACAGTCTTGAAGGAGTTCCCACATATGCTGAGCACTTGTTGGCTGCTTTTCCTTCACTCTGCGGTCCGAATCATCCCAAACCATCTCAATTTGGTTGAGATCGGGGGATTGTGGAGGCCAGGTCATCTGATGAAGCACTCCATCATTCTCCTTCTTGGTAGAATCACCCTTACGCAGCCTGGAGGTGTGTTGGGTCATTGTCCTGTTGAAAAACAAATGATAGTCCCACTAAGCACAAACCAGATGGGATGGCGTATCAATGCAGAATGCTTTGGTAGCCATGCTGGTTAAGTGTGCCTTGAATTCTAAATAAAATCACTGACAGTGTCACCAGCAAAGCACCCCCACACAATCACACCTCCTCCTCCATGCTTTATGGTGGGAAATACACATGCGGAGATCATCCGTTCACCTACTCTGCGTCTCACAAAGACACTGCGGTTGGAACCAAAAATCTCAAATTTGGACTCCAGACCAAAGGACAGATTTCCACCGGTCTAATGTCCATCGCTCGTGTTTCTTGGCCCAAGCAAGTTTATTCTTATTATTGGTGTCCTTTAGTAGTGGTTTCATTGTAGCAATTCGTCCATGAAGGCCTGATTCACACAGTCTCCTCTGAACAGTTGATGTTGAGATGTGTCTGTTACTTGAACTCTGTGAAGCATTTATTTGGGCTGCAATTTCTGATGCTGGTAACTCTAATTAACTTATCCTCTGCAGCAGAGGTAACTCTGGGTCTTTCTTTCCTGTGGCGGTCATCATGAGAGCTAGTTTCATCATAGCGCTTGATGGTTTTTGCGACTGCACTTGAAGAAACTTTCAAAGTTCTTGAAAATGTCCGTATTGACTGACCTTCATGTCTTAAAGTAATGATGGACTCTCATTTCTCTTTGCTTATTTAAGCTGTTCTTGCCATTATATGGACTTGGTCTTTTACCAAATAGGGCTATCTTCTGTATACCACCCCTACCTTGTCACAACACAACTGATTGGCTCAAACACATTAAGAAGGAAAGAAATCCCACAAAGGCACACCTGTTAATTGAAATGCATTCCAGGTGACTACCTCATGAAGCTGGTTGAGAGAATGCCAAGAGTGAAATGCTTACTTACAAGCCCTTAACCAACATTGCAGTTAAGAGAAATAAGTGTTAAGTAAAAAATTGATAAGTAAAAAATAATTAAAATAATTAAAGAGCAGCAGTAAAATAAAATAACAGTAGGGAGGCTATATAAAGGGGGTACCAGTACAGGTTAGTTGAGGTAATTGAGGTAATACGTACATGTGGGTAGAGTTAAAGTGACTATGCATAGATAAACAGAGAGTAGCAGCAGCGTAAAAGAGGGGGTGGGGGGACAACGCAAATAGTCTGGGTAGCCATGATTAGCTGTTCAGGAGTCTTATGGCTTGGGGGTAGAAGCTGTTAAGAAGCATTTTGGACCTAGACTTGGCGCTCCGGGACTGCTTGCCGTGCGATAGCAGAGAGAACAGTCTATGACTAGGGTGGCTGGAGTCTTTGACAATTTTTAGGGCCTTCCTCTGACACCGCCTGGTATAGAGGTCCTGGATGGCAGGAAGCTTGGCCCCAGTGATGTACTGGGCCGTACGCACTACCCTCTGTAGTGCCTTGCGGTCGGAGGCCGAGCAGTTGCCATACCAGGAAGTGATGCAACCAGTCAGGATGCTCTCGATGGTGCAGCTGTATAACGTTTTGAGGATCTGAGGACCCATGCCAAATCTTTTCAGTCTCCTGAGGGGGAATAGGCTTTGTCGTGCCCTCTTCACGACTGTCTTGGTGTGTTTGGACAATGATCGTTTGTTGGTGATGTGGACACCAAGGAACTTGAAGCTCTCAACCTGTTCCACTACAGCCCCGTCGACGAGAATGGGGGCGTTCTCAATACTATTTTTCCCCCTGTAGTCCACAATCATCTCCTTTGTCTTGATCACGTTGAGGGAGAGGTTGTTATCCTGGCATCATACGGCCAGGTCACTGACCTCCTCTCTATAGGGTGTCTCATCGTTGTCGGTGATCAGGCCTACCACTGTTGTGTCATCGGCAAACTTAATGATGGTGTTGGAGTCGTGCCTGGCCATGCAGTCATGGGTGAACAGGGAGAACAGGAGGGGACTGAGCATGCACCCCTGAGGTGCCCCCGTGTTGTTGAGGATCAGCGTGGCAGATGTGTTGTTACCTACCCTTACCACCTGGGGGCGGCCCGTCAGGAAGTCCAGGATCCAGTTGCAGAGGGAGGTGTTTAGTCCCAGTGTCCTTAGCTTAATGATGAGCTTTGAGGGCACTATGGTGTTGAACGCTGATTTTGATTTGTTTAACACTTTTATATATATGTGTTATGTGTTATTTCATAGTTTGATGTCTTCACTATTATTCTACAATGTAGAAAAGAGTAAAAATTAAGAAAAACCCTGGAATGAGTAAGTGTGTCCAAACTTTTGACTGGTACTGTATATGAACAATTATATCTTTGGCCTTACTGCTATTAGCCCATACAAACACATTGAATAACAAATTCACCACATGGAACATCAGATAACCATTGTGCTCGTGAGAGTCTCCTATTTCCATAGAGGGGTCATAATAGTTATGTAGTCCAAACCGTTTCGGACGCTTTTGTGAGAAGACCGATTTTCGGGATGTCTCATGGTCTGACAAAACACTCTAGCTCGGTCACCTTTCACCGCAGATGCGGAAGCGCGACATAGACGGATGCGGTGGATTGAGATGCATCTAATGCAAAAAAACAGATCTCTAGCATAAACTGACAAAATGTTATGGGGATTTTTTTATTATGCCAATTAGATTTCAGCGGGGGTGTGGACATCGATGTTAGGGGGTTAAAACGATAAGATAAAATCATAATGAATTCACAATGCAGATATGGTCCTGAGTATGACCGCTAGGGGGCAATGCAGTTCAATCTACCGCAGTCATGGCTCCCAGACGGCGCTCACCTTACTGCTGTCCCCCACCCACTCAGCAACGATGGTAGTAAATGATGCTTTTGGGTTATCTGCTACCTCTCCTCCATGTTCTCAGTGGTCAGTACATGGGACTTCATGTCCCACTTCTCATCGATGAAATGGCTCATTGAAGTGATGTATGACATTGTGTTCATAGACGTCCAACAATCTGTTATTAATGCCATGTATGGTGTTTGAGAGCTCACACTTTGTACTTGCAGAGCAATCATTGTACAATTTCTCCATCCAGGCCATCACGTAGCATCTTGTAGTCTGGTTCTAGGTATTCCATCAGGGTATTGAAGCCGACATCCTCTACCATTGACAATGGCGGCATATAAACTGCAATCATTTCTGTAATCAGCGCTGTGATTTTCTCACGCCGTCCCTTATCGCACTTCTTTTGTGTGAAGAGTCTGTCTAACGTCTGTTGTTGGGGGCCTGCACTGCTGCCAACAATGGTTTGGGTCCCACAGTGCCTCCGTTTTAGATGGTTAAGCTGCCACTGTAGCTCAATTCCACCTCGCAAAGTATGCATTTCACCACCTTTTCAATTAAGTATTGCCATACAGGACTTCACTGCTGTCACTTCCCTGTCTCACTCTCTGCCATTATTATAACTGTTAACGATAAAAACATTGGTTAGGGATTTTTTCTAAAAGTTAATGATCCCAATTTTGTTTAAATGTTCACACCCATTTGTCTGTCTGTAATTGTGCAAGGGTAGAAACTGGGGTCTGCAGAGTACAGCCTGGGAACAGGTTTAAGAAATATTTGAGCTCTGCCTTAAAGTAACTGTCCAGTGAAAATCTCACTTTTAAAATGGTATATTCTGTTAACTCATACCCAAATAATGTTGTTGACTCGTCCTATACTCATGTGTCCAAAGCATAAATTGGAGAAATAAAACACTTCAAAAACCCCAGCTCAAACTTGCATTTCAAAACTATTTCCTCATAGTATGATGTCATACTCCTGATGAGGATGAGCTGGCCAATCAGCAGTCTAGAGGATGAGCTGGCCAATCAGAAGTCTACTCGCATGAATATATTTTACATTCTGTTGTTGGACGCCCACACCATTCTAACACAGAAAAGCTGCTTTTTAACATACTTAACAACCATTTTTGGGAAGGAAAACTATTTCACTCATATTGTAGGTAATTATAGGTCATATTTCACAGAAATCTAGAAACACTGGACAGTTACTTTAAGACACTACCTTAAAGCTAGCTCAGTGTGCTTTTATGTGATGTTCATTTGATAATCAAAGGCAATCGAAGGTTCTTTTACATTCCTCTGATCAGACATTTAAGGGAAAAAAATGAAAATGGCATAGTGCCAAAATGATTAATGTTTTGGCCTGTACGGTTTGTCACAGAAGGAAGACAGGACAGAGAAATGTAAGGGAGAGGACAGGAGAGTGGAAGAGGGCAGAGGAGAGGAAGTCCAGACATCCTTATGTCTCCAGGATACAAAAACAGATAACTCTGTTGATAGCCTTGTGTTTGAGAGAAGACTTTCAGAGGCTGGAGTTATTCTCTCCACTGATTCAATCAACTGATTGGCCATGGTCACCGCCTGATGATTGAATGATAGTCTCTTTTGTTTTGCTCACTCCAGCTCAAGGTT